>NC_088602.1:158062290-158704134 GCF_036013475.1 Columba livia | reverse complement strand
ATACCCTAGAAAGAATGGTCATCTGTGTTGCCATGAACCCTTATATTTTCAACCTTTCTGCCAGCACCAGCAAGACCTGGTGGGGTCAGCTCCAGGGCATGCAACAAACCATTGCATTTCTCTCTGAATTGTAATTTCAGAATTCATTTTACACAATGTATTAAAATATCCATAAGTGTAGAGATTATACAGTTAAATCTCACAAGGTCGCTGTCAATAATATTGACAGAATGAAATGGGGTTTACTATTAGTTGAAAAACAGAGGTCTGGTGAAAAATATTGTGTTTCATTAACGTTAACAGCATATATGTGGAGAGAATATTACACACATCAATAGAGGAGTTCTTGTTGTTTTGGTTTGGTTTTTGTTTGCTTTTTTGTGTGTTTTTTCTTTGTTGTTTGTTTGTTTTTTAATTGCTATCTAACACTCTCTACGCTGGTCTATGGACTCACATTTAACTCACTTCACTAGAGTCTGGTCCAGTTTATCACTACATGGAGCTATTGCAGGTTTCAGTTAATTGAACAAAAATAAACATCGTATATGTACACAACAATGACTGCGTCTCATAGTCACAGATGTCTCTCAGTCTTGCTGTCAAAAGCACATGTGATAGGCTGTCTACTTTTAGCAATGAGTGTACTATTCAAATAGTAAAGTCCTGTGAGTGTAAAGCAGACATGAGATGCAGCATCAGTCATTGAATCCCCTCTTATGAATATTGTACTGAAATATTTTTCTGAGTTATTGTGCAGAAAGGAAACGGGTGCCCACACAGACGTGTGCTCCAGCAGCAGCAGCAGTGGGTTGTCACCAAAATGGATGTTACTGTTTAAAGGTCTCAAAGGCTTGCACACCTTCTTGCAGAAATCTCATTCAGAAAACACAGCTGGGTTTACATTTGATAAAGGGATAAAGGTCTATAGTAAAAATACGTGGGGAAAATGTTACTCCTTCTTACTGCTCCTATGCAGACTACCAAACCAAACAGTGACTCTCTCCAGCAATCTTTTCTACCTTTGTATAAATACTATTGGGTTTCAAGATGTGCAGAGATAAGGCACTTTTGAATCTGTGAAACACGCTGTCTGAAGACCAAAGTTCACTCTCAAGCCTCCACTGATCATTAAAACAGAGGTGGGAGAAGGCAGGAGGAACAACAGTATAATGGGTAGTCTGCCATGCCCAAGTTGTCTCATGTAATATAGTATGCATATATATCCTTCATCACATTTGGCTTATAACTCATTGCCAATTTTCTCTCTGTTTTTCATCAACTCCTCCCACTGGGATTCAGGCAGTGCGGTAAGAGTTAGCAGATGCAACTGATTTTAAACTGTTTATATCCTTCTAGTGACAGGAATATATATATATACACACACACACACACATATATATATATATTTTTCTTTTTTTTTTTTTTTAAATCCAACAATATATTTTTATGAATGTGGATGAGGTGGAAACAACATTCTTGTCATTTCAGCTTTGAAGGAGATGCTTAAAAATACAAGGACACACAGACATGCTATTAGAAGCTCAGGGAGAAGGGAGCATGGCTGCTTCTTTCACTCGCCTTTGAATTGTCACCGCTCCATGACAGCCTTGACGTTCGCCAGATGGACTCAGATTTGTCTCATGCACACGCATAAGCAGAGGCAAGCTTCAGCTAACCCAGTATTTTTCCTTTCAAAATATTGTCATTAACACCTTCGTTTTAAATAAATATAGGCATGAACTAAACAGAAAATTTTGAATTTTCTCTGCAGCCACATAACACTGCTAAAGCTTTCTTATGTGCAAGGGGGTAGGAAGTGATTTGTAACATTTAAAAAAATCATGTAAATCTGTAATAAGCATCAAAAAACTGTTCCAATAAAGATGAAAGAAGTGATGGTTTTAGCAGGTGAATGACTAGCTTTGTAATCATCTTCTAACTATGACTGCAATTAGCCACTACTTCCACTCAAACCTTAAAACTAAATTCAGTGTTACAAAGAAAAAAGGGGGAAAAAAAAGAACACCTGAAGACTTATAATTATTACACATTTTTATGGAATATTTTTCTTTATATCTATCCAAAATTGGTAAGTAATCAAATATACTAGTTGTTTAACAATCATTTTGCAGAAAAATTAGATTTTGCTTGATGCTTGTGTGAGCTTCTGTTGCATGTCAATAAAATGTATTATATGATATTTCTTCCAACAATATTTCAAGTGAGACTACTGAAATTTCATGACACACATTTATTTTACTTTCCACAGTTACCAGATGAATCAAGAAAAACACTGAATTTTGTATACATATGTACACATATGTGCACATACTGGTACTTCTCCCAGTGAATGTGCTAGTTAAAAGCTTAAGCAATGAAATTAGATAGTTCATTTGTTTAAAGCTACAGAATTAAATATCTTACTAAACTGAAGTTTGAGAAATATTGTAATCTATCTGGCTTCGGTTAATGGTCTGATTTTAAGGATGTTAAAATTTTCTGTACTTTCTGTTCATAACTGGGCATTAACAACCATCTGAATATCTTTTTTTTTTTTTTTTTTGCATAAAGAAAATGAAATTGTATGTAGCTTTTCCGGAAAAAAATAATTCTGCATTTCTATTAATGTCAACATTTATAAAAAATACTGTTTTTTTCTTCAGTTATGTTGATTTTCATGTGGTAGGAATCCAACAGAACTTGGTTTGTTTTTCCATGTTTGTATCAGGAACCAAAAAAAAAAAGGGAAATAGCAGATCCCCTAAGAGATCAGGGTGCCTCAGTGACCTTTGTCAGCTCTTAAAATGCCACGACTTTAGAGAAGAGCGTCTTCTCTAAAAATTTTCTTATAATAACTATTGTTCATGGAATTGAAAGGGAAGTAATACCAGTAACCACAAGTAATCCTACATATTAATGATGCAGAACCATGAATAAAGCTGTTGCTAGAGCTCCCTTTTTCAATCAAGTCAGACTCTGAGTCTCATTGCTATTACCATAACTTAGTAGAAACAAAAAGGTTCCTCTACATAAAGCTAGTAATAAGGCAACCTCTTTGATTACATGTCCTATTTCCATTTTAGTTAAAATTTACTCCTCTAGAATAAAGGCAACCCCCATACACAAACAAACCAAACAACAACAACCATCAAGCAAGTAAACAAACAAAAACAACAACAACAAACTACGTAAGACAGGTATTTACTTGTGCTGTTAAAAACAGGAAAACAAACAAACAAAAAAACAAAAACCAACAAACAAAACCCCACACACACTGAAAACCTGTTATTTTGAATGATAGGTCTACCAAGTCAGTCGTTCATTAAGGGGTCTTAATTTCTTATTCCTGAGATTTGTTTGAGAAAGCTGCAGGGGACCTAAAATATAAAAGGGCAGTGGTTGCCCCTGAAAAGTAATGACATTTCAAATATGCATCAGGAAAGTAAGTATCCATAAAAATCACAGCAAACATACAAATTGCCTCTTGCGGAAATATTGCCAGAGTTTTCTCTAGAGGCAAGAAGACATAGAGACCTGAAAAAGCTGTAAATTGTGCAAGGGACTCAGCATTATTTTTTGATTCATTTTTAGTGATTTTTTTTCCCTAGATTAAATATATATATATATATATATAATCTAAAATTTCTGTCTATTAAGTAAACAATGAGAACAAAAACTTGGTGCAATTCTGAAAATTAGACACTATAAATGTACACATGCAATGCAAAAAAAAGGAAAAGCTGTCCTTGGTACCTACAATATAGGTTGGGGCTGTGTGTATGCAATTTGTAGGGAACTAGGGAGTAAGAAAGAAACACATTATTTCTGTAAAACTGTATTTCAAGTATAGCTAACTTCATTAATTCTGTCTGTTTCTCTAGGCCATTTCTGCTTCCCTTCCTCTAGGCTTGTCTACTCTCCATTTCTCTCACCAGTGGCTGGCTCACAGCTCCCTCCTTCCTAGTCATAACCAGTACAAACTTCAACAGTCTCCTCTGCTGATTTCCGGACCTCTCCCACATAATTTCCCAGCAGTTTGTTTGCTTCTCATTGTCTGGTCTTCCAGTCTCAGACTCTTTGTATTTCCAACCCAAGTCTGCTCTCTCATCCCCTGTCCAGCCTTCTGCTGAAAGCCAACTTTTCCTTTAGCAGAGGGAGGAATGGGACCATCACTGAGAATTCAGGAATGAAGGGTTGCCTGGTCTTGGACAGTATTTTATCTTTCCTTGCCCCCACAAAACAATGGATTTACAAGAAGATCTTGCTTTACTTGCCTATACTGAAAAATACACAGTCACTCTGCCAGAGTTTACATGAAGCCTGGACATATCCAAGTCCTTCAGAGAAGAATGTGTACCAGCAAAGAAGAACAGGCCTTAGAAATTTTTACAGAATATGACTAGTGGATGACAATCTTCAAAGACTTATTAATCTCCTAGACCTGGACAGGTTTTCACAAGGGCAAAAATGTCATGTGTTTGACACAAAAGTCACACAGCTACCTTATTTTAAATTACTTAAAATGAGACATCACTAAAATTATTTCAATAATACAAAAGTAAGTGGTTTTTCCATATTTCTTCTAAACACATGAGCTGTCTTGACTGAAACTTTCCAAAACAGCTCCAGACAGAATCTCAGCAGGTAAAATGTAATTAGAATTAAGCACATTTTGGTTAAATTGTACCTCAATAGTACCTCAGTGTTCCCTGAGTACCTGGATGTCTGGTGGCTTGAAAACATATACTGCTGCCTCCCTCACTGCTCTAATATTCTGCCTTTGTAATCTGTCATTTTTTCCTCTTTCTCTCCATTTTATTTGTTAAAATTTCAAAAGAGAAGATATGCTGTCATCAGCAAGAAACCAGAAATTATAGTCTGAGTAGGAGCGTAAAGATGTTATGCTAGTTTCACACATTTATTTATCGATGTCTGTCTAGTAGCAATAGCTGCAAGGGAAGAACACCAGTATCAACAGTTTAAAAGCAAAAATCTTACTATTTACGAAAAATTTACCATTCACACCAACAAAACTTAGAAATTAAGGCCTTGATTTTCAGTTTATCTAAAATATATATGCATCTTTTAGATTACTGACAATAAAAAAGAACAAGTGAGATACTCTATTGAAAAAAAAAAAAAAAACCAAAAAACACTGATGAAGGACATCTGAAGTTTCTTCATTCCCAAAGGATTTCACATTTCACCATGTACTGAAAGGCTAATAATTCAGTACCTATAAATGGCATTTAAAAACAGTTTCATTCTCCCAAATATTTGTGTGAAGAACCAGTGGGGGATGCATATCTAGAGAGACAAGCAGAAAACAGGGAACATAATTGTCCTGTGTTTTAGCACTAGATAATAAATCAAGCTATTAAAAAATTAAATTGAACTGACTAAACATGCCGAGACAGCCATGAGGAGGAGACTGTCCTTGAAATTATTGAACTAAGAAATGCATGGATTTTATTATGCTGGTTATCAAATATTTTAGAGCTTTCATAATGATGAATCATACTGGTGAATGAAGGGAAATGAAAGAGACAACGACCTACAGTTCTAAAATTTCATAGAATCACCAAATGACTGAGGTAGGAAGGGACCTCTGGACATCATCTAGTCCGATGCCCTGGTCACAGCAGGGTCACCTCAAGCAGGTTGCTCGGGGCCCACGTACAGTCAGGTTTTTAATATCTTCAAAGCCAGAGGCTCCATGACCTCCCTGGGCAACCTGTGCCACTACTTGACCATTTTCACAATATAAAAATCTTATTCTATACTAAAATGTATTTAAAAGATGTTTAAATGCCACAAGCTGTAGTCATTATTAATCACATTTTGGGCAATGTATGCCTCATCATATCTACCATAAAAGAAGACTCTTGGACAGCAAAAGTGCAGATAATTATTGGACAACGTAAAAACCTACAGTAGTCATATATTAATGTAGGATAGGTGCACACAGACAGTGCTATTACAGCAAATAATCTTTTAAAATTGGGTAATACCCATCAGAATAAATTATTTCTGGGTACACAGTAATGTGTTTAATGGACTAGCATTTGTTTTTCGCAGCAAAAATCCAACAATTTCACATTGGCAACAGTTCCCTTTCTGCTAGGAGTAGATGTGCTGCTGTTAACAGCCCAATGCACTTCCCAGGTTTCATTCCAGTCTTTATGGAAGAGAAGTTAATATAGTTCATAACATCATCAAAATCTACAAGCCCATGAAATTTTAAAAGAGAATGTTTCGTGATTCTAGTGTAGGTAGTGAATTTTAACTGAATGCTGTATATAAATGGAACAAGAGGATGGTGTTTTGTTAACATCCAAGGATATATTGTGGCTGAAATTCATCCTTCCATATCTGAAGACAAAGTAATTGGTCTATTAATTAACTAAACGGCATAGCTTCAGTTCAGTCTGTTGCTGGCTGTGGACTGAAGCAGTGGTTGTTGCCCCTCAGCAGGCAATTTGGATCAACGTGTTCCTGTTAACAACTTGGCACATCTGTAATCTTCCCCAGCATGCTGCCTAAATCAGTGCCAGCATGGACTCACCGGCTGCCATACTCCATGTGGATGCAGATGTTCCTTTCAGAGTAAACCACACTCTGTTCTTCAGAAATTTCTGTGTGCAGGGGAAGCTGATGAAAACATTTTCTCTACAAAGCTTTCATGGCTAAAAATATGGTTTAATTTTAGGCAGAATTATAAGGAGAATGTGATTGTTGCTGAAAACATTTGACTGTGCTATGTGAAATGTAGTTTTAGCTCAGCTTTTCAGTCAAAATGCAATATAACAGTATCAAAGGTATATTCAGAATAACTGCTTTTACTGAAAATGTGTTAAGCCTTGTTTTGAAAAGATAAAACAAAATACAAATTAATTTGAACAGGAAAGTTCTTTTCAAGTAATTACTCTTAGATAAACTCACCTCCCAATTACATATCAAGGGTTTACAAGTTATAAAGAGCACTGTTTAACTGAGGCAAGAATAGAATTCAAATGAACCACCACCCCCCTCAGCCTGATCTATATATTAATGCAACCTTACAATTGCTGCCCAGAAGTGTCCTTAAAAGGACTTTTTCTTGGCCCATGACCCACCAGACTTTTTCACAACTGATGTCTCCCAGACCAAATATCTCCAAGTCCCAGATCTAAATTATCACAGTCCTTTCACCATCCCATTTTGGGTGTGCATCTATCAAACAACCCAGCACAAAGAAGCCCTCACCTCTGACAAAGAGCCAGGGACCTGAGCAGGCACCTTGCTTTTATGTCCAGTTACAGTATCAAAACAGACAGCCCAGTCAAGAGTCAGGGGGAGAATATAATTGTGGGAAATGAAAAGGTAAGGTGATTGTTAAAGAAGTTGGGGTACCAGAACCATGAACAGGCTCCTCAGAGCTTGCCGCTACCGACATCTGCAGGGTGTATCTGAAAACCTATTCTCATGTGCTGGATCCAATCTGCAAGTCAGGAGAGCAAACCGTCTTGCTGATTTTGCAGTTAGGCTGCCATGGGCCTCCAGGCATTAATGTTCGCTTACTGCTTGTCTGCTGGGTTTCTGGGGGATCTTTTGTGCATTTTTTTTTCCTTTTTATTCTGATTCTAGAGATCAGATTGGGCTGCAATTTTCTCCCTATTGGACTATAGTGTATGTGGCATGAGGGCCACTGGTCAGCTTAAGCTTCGTGTGTCACTGTAATATCAAATAACAAAACCAGTAAAAAGTGAGGGCTGATGCAGAAAAATCAGAAGGATTTTAGCAAAACCCCTATATGATGGCTTTGAATTCTAAAGCAGGCATTGGGAATATTCATTATAAAAACGAGGCAAAAACTCGGTAGCCCATTAAACATAGCCTGTTAATTAGAATTCACAGAGAAACGTGGCTGAAACCTGCAATATCTGACAAACATTTATTATTTCAAAGGAATGGGATGATATTCTGCCAGAAATGACAATGTATGTGGCTGAATACAAGAACAGTTCTGATAGTTCTTTTATTTAAACCATATCCCTATGAAAATAAGTGTGGAAACAGCTTGGATGTTCTTCAAAGAACTCAATGGGCTGCATAATAATATAAATTAAGGCCATTTCAACCAAACTGAAGGAGAGTATTTTCATTTTATTCCATTTCTATAACTTTTGATGTAATTTGAGCACTGCTGCAGACATAAAGTAAACCTCATTAAGCTTAATCAAAACCTAATGTAACGCATCATTAATATGAAGTATATATAAGATATTTATCTATTTAGTATAATCAGCAAAATGTTTGTTACAGACCATCATATCAGATTCCTACATCTCACATAAATTCAATTAATTAGAGGTTTCTAGTTCTTCATAACCCAGTCACGTTATCAATTATACTAACATGAGTAATTAACTAAAACACAGTAACATTCATATAGGTGAGGTCAAGATCTAGTTGTGAAATAAATTCCTCATGGAGAGTCCATCTGGTTTGTATATAAGAGCAATGGAAAGTATATCTGTAGGAAAACATATCTTATTTCTGAGCAATCTATCTGCTGACTCTTCCCAAATTGTAATGGCATCACCGAAACTCTCAGAGCTACAGAATGTAAAAGCCGTATCTTCTCCATAGATGTTTTGACCATTTAAAGAAGAGCTGTTATTTTGTTAATCCCGTCATTGGTAAGCCCAGCACAAATATCATACAAATTTCTCACCATGTCAACCATTTCTCAGCACAAGACACGTACGCACAGGTCATAATCAGAAAGACTTCATCCCATCTGACTATAGGTCGTTCACTATCATACATAGAAAACCTCACATAAATAAACAAGTTATCATTTTTTAAACAATGTGAGCAAAATGTGTTTTGTGATGTGATGGTCTTTTTAGTTTCAACCAGGTTTTTTTATACTTGCTAATTTGTTCACCTGTAGCTAACCCATAACTTTGTCCTGCAGTCAGCTGTGGAGTTGCTGAGATTCAACAATGCAAGAGTCACACACCTTGTGCCTTACCTGTCTCTAAATTTATTGCCTGAAGACTGATACTTTTTTTTAACATATTGCCTCACTTTTGCAAGGGCTAAATTTTTCAATGTTTGAGACTTGATCTGGTCATAATAATGCAGGTCACTTTAAAATCGCTTCTATGAGCTTCAGTATTTTGATGTGACCAGGTGCACTGAGACTAAAATATTTTCTTCATTTTGTAACTACATAAATACTAGTATTACCATTGTTTAAAGTACAGTGAATTACTTTGGTTCCTGGCAGACATTTTTTACTTTCTAAATGGTTTGGCTTAATTTTCTTAAGCAGTGGCTTTCAACAGCAAGTCCATGAAACTCAGGGGAACTCAGCATTACTTCTAAAGGGCCTTGAAGGGACAACAAAGAAAAGATTAACATATTACACAGAGGTTTTAACCACCACCAAAACATGTCAAGTTCAAAATGTAAAGAGTTTAAAACCAGCATTCTAAAGCTGCACTATGAAACACTATAAATACTCATTGCAATTATGTCTTGTAAATACACATTAATGTTATTCTCCCTTCCTAAACTTTGCACTATTTCCTTACTGATATTCTGCTTTATAGGGGTTGAAATACGCCCAGTAAAACAAAAGCTGTTTGGCATAACTCTGCGTTGTCAGGATGTAAACAAGCTGAGGCCTCCAGGAACAACGACTGAACTTTATCACAATTCACTTCTTCATTCTCAGTAGAACTGGCACGTGGCTGTTAACAAAAATACTTGAAATGAATATAACCACGTCAGCAAATATGGGATATTCAGACCATATGTTCTGAGCTTAGTTAATTATATACCTCAAGGTATATTAACAAAAGCTAATGGAAAAATGAATGTCATCTCAAAGCTCATCAATAATTTGTACATTAGAAAAAAAAAAACCTTTTCCTGTCAATAGCACGTTCTATTTCATTTATTCCTATTTTTGCTGCACTATAATAATCCTACTCTTTTTCCTTTTATTAAGGAAAAAAAACATGGCTCATTATATTCAGTTATTCAATTCTTGATTAAAGGTTGTGATGCTTCCATGGCAACAGGCCATATTTGTTAACCTACTCATGAGTTTTAACTAAGCTAAACACAGAAGAAGAGGCTTTTGCAAGACCTGCAATGTGTTGATACATTCATACACTCCTTGGTTGGGGAGGTTTTGTGTCGTTTGGTTGTTTTCATTTTTAGCTTATTCCATTTTATTTTTCTTCATGCTTGTTGTTGTGACATGCTAACTTTAATATAAATTTTATTTTTAAAAAAATTCATTATACATTGATTATTTACATCAAGGGATGTAGTATAGAATGGCTGCACCTCTGCTTTAATATATTTTTTTCTTTTCCTGCCTCATTGCAGACGACTGTGGTAAAAACTAATTCAAGTTGCCAATTATTCTTTTTGATACTACTAAAATGATAGTTGTTGTCTTGAATATACACCTTCTCATACTAATAGTCGTATACAGTAAATATGAAGAGTTGGAAGCAGGTGACAAACCATGAGATGAGACTGTTCTGTGCCCAACCCAGAGTGTAGCGACCCACAGGACAGTGGCAAAATAATCAGTTAACAGATTACAGGAAAACCATAGGAGCTCTGTGCTAGAAAAGAGTACATCTGATTCTATGCTGTATTTCCAGCCAAAAGATTATGTTATTTAAGACATCTAAACTAATACCACACTCAGTGAAGTTTTTAGAGCACATTTCCTTTCATTTTCTGCCAGACTTTTTTTGCCATTCCCACAGAGAAACGTAAGTAATATGAAGGAGGAAAATATCTGATGAAAATATAAATGTCCAGGAACTCATAACCACCTGCAGTACTGGGCATTAAAATGAATCGTGTTTTTACAAAACCAGCATTTTTTAAAAAAACTTCACAGATAAAATGCAAGCATACAAAATAATTGTATCATAATTGTCACTGTTTAACTTTGATTGTTATCCTTCACTGGCACTAATCCCAGAAGAAAGTCATATAATACTGTAAAATGGCTTAGTATATTAAAATATGGCATTTTAAAGGCAAAATAAATGTTTTAAAGTTGTGCAAAATGGTATAATAACAGCTATTCATAGGGTTTCTTTTTTTTCATTCTTTTCCTTTTTCTTTTGTTTTTAATAAGGGCAAATTCATTTTGTGTCAAATCCAGATACCCTTAGGAATACAGTCCTCAGTTTGCTAGATGTTGGCCAGCCTGAATGCATTCTGCACAGTATTTACTTAACATTAAAGATACTAATATTTTGTCTGCCTTCAAAGGATACATATGCTTAAGGCATAAGATGCTGTGTTGCATTAGTTAATAGTTTGTGGATCAAGAAAGAAAAACATTCATTTATGCTTTTTTCCTAAATTTTGACTAAACTACAAGGCAGTCTCCGACCTCTGCTGACAAACAGCTGGAAAATGATCAAAGCGAATTTGAGTGGCAGGGCATCTCTATACAGTAGCCATGACAGTAAAGGGCAGCATTATTTTCTAATATTTGGGGGGAGGGAGGAGTAATAATAATAAAAGGAATCAGAGCAACATTTTAGGCCAGATGTAAGCACAAGAGGTGGAATCTAAGGCCTGCCATGTGGTTTAGGGACCTAAACCCTACCTAGTCCTAGTCCTACACCAACCTCCTGTTACCAGGTTCTGCTTACTGGAGAGGGAGCTCCCCATGCCATCACCATACCTCCCTGTGTATGCCTGCTTATTCTCCAGAGTATCTGCCCTGAGTGTGACCAGCAGGTCGAGGGAGGTTATCCTCCCACTCTACTCTGCCATGGTGAGGAGGTAGCTGGAGTATTGCATCCAGTTCTGGGCTCCCCAGTTTAAGAAGGACAAGGAATTACTGGAAGGAGTCCAGCAGCAGGCTATGAAAATGATTAGGAGTCTAGAGCATCTTTTTTATGAGGACAGACTGAGAGAGCTGCATCTGCTCAGCCTGGAGATGAAAAGGCTGAGAGGCAATCTCGTAAATGTTTACAAGTATCTCAAGGGTGGATGTCAAGAGGATGGGACCAAACTTCTTTCAGTGGTGCCCAATGACAGGATGAGGGGCAATGAACACAGAATGAAACACAGGAGGTTCCATCTGAATATGAGAAGAAACTTCTTTACTTTGTGTGTGCCAGAGCCCTGGAACAGGCTGCCCAGAGAGGTTGTGGAGTCTCCTTCTCTGGAGACATTCAAGACCCGCCTGGACACATTCCTGTGCGATCTACTCCAGGTGTACCTGCTTTAGCAGGTGATTTGGACTAGATGATCTCCAGAGGTCCCTTCCAACGCTAAACATTCTGTGATTCTGTGACAAGCGTCTCCCTCCAGCCTTTGCTTTCTTCCTGTCAAGGTTTACCCAGACAAGCACACAAGTTGCACTCCAGTTGCCCAGAAACAGTTCCACCAAAACAGGTAAAGTCAAGACTATGGCTAAAGCAATAATCCCTGAAGTAGAAAGGACTAGGCTTTAGATGTACTCAGTTTGCATTTCAATAAAATTAGATCTTTTGAAACAGAGAGGAATATCCTAAACCACCAGGCCACCAGCAGATGTACTAGCTGACAGGACTCCCTGTTCTTCCAGCCCACCCGTGTTTCTGTGCAGACAAAAACAGTGTGATCACACTCAACTGTGAGAAGACAGACCTGATGTTACAGATCCAGCTTCCTGGAAAGTGCATGTATTTTACATGAGCCTTCCATCAGACAACACCACCAAAAAAGCCCAGAGAGCAAAGGGCAGTTCTCTGCAAATTTCCTGCCCCTCTCCTCCCAGTGCCCTGTCTGCACAGCTTTGTTCAGGCTCTTTCTTGAGTACTCTATAGTTTCTCCTGCTGAGATTTGGATAAGTGCTGAGATGGAACTGAACTGCTAGTGCTGGCTGTCCTCAGCTTGATGTTTAAATTGTTAAGAAGCAGTAATGCTCAGATATTAATAACATATTTAGGTGGAGAGAACACTGACTACTTCTAGGCTCTGAGGAAATAGTCTAATTGGGAACACTGGTGAAATATTGGAGTTTGTATTCCAAACCAGAATAAAACCAGGAAGCTGAGGTTGCTGCCATACAAGTTTCTTCTTGGTGGCCAATGCTTAGTTAAAAATATCTAGCATTCCAATAATTTTACTTTGCTTTAGAATAATTAAAGTGAAAAAAACCAAACCAAACAAACAAACAAAAAACAAAACAAACCAAATAACAACAACCACCAATTGCTCCCAAAACAAAGGAGTCTTCAGAAATTGTAATTATACTCATTCCAAATTGTGCAGTACAAAGTAGTTCAGAATTATAAGAGTACTTTACTTTGGTTATTTCATAAGCCATTTCATTTGGAAATCAACTAACCAGTATAATAGTATAATATTCATGCCAAGACAGAAAAATCCAAATAAGAATGAAGCCAAGATATTTGAAATAAGATGGAAATAGCTGCCAGAAGAATCCACATCAATATAAAACCAAAATCCACAAAGCTTAGGTTCCTCCATTCATTCTGAATTAGGCCAGGAAAGGAAATAAAAGCAGAGTGGAAGGATGGGACAGCGTAGAGACAGAAACAAAGCACAGTGGCATGTGGTAGCACAGGAATGCAGTAGCAATGGCCCTGAGAAACAAGCAATGAAGGTTTAGGGGCAAAACAACCACCTGATGACTTTTTATTGGACCCATTTACTCTGAGATTTTAAAGGAAAATATCTGTTTCAGTTATAGTTTTGCCTAATGCCTCAAATATGTGTCAGCAGCAACAGGGTGGTCGAAACAGTAAGCCTGCTTGTAGCTTAACTGATGACCTTACATTGTGATTCCTTCCTTTCTGTCACATTTTGTTATGAGTCAGCTGCCTTTAGTCATTTTAGGGCTTACATTGTTATGAACACTCACCATGTGGAAATGTGCACTATAATACCATAACAATGCACTGATAGGAGAAAGGAATAATATGGAAAAAAATCAGGATTAGACTGAAAAATCGACTGGTGTTATCTTTCACTTTCACAGGACTTCATGTTTCTTCTTTGCATTTTATGTTAAGGATTTTTCCAGTGGAGCTTTACATGGCTCTGTGACAGAGATTTCTCAGCTTCACATCTCTTGCTTTGCTTCTCTTTATCTTATTATTATCATCTTTCTCCTAGGACAACATGAGAGAAATCCATTCTCTTCTTGGTGTTTAGACCCTCCTTCAGTGTCAGTTTGTGATAAACCAGCTCTCGAGTTATAACAAATGAAGTTGTAAACACTCAAAAAACAAGAATAGAACTTTCAGAAACAAACAGGTTTATGGAAGTTTGTAGGATTATAGAAACAGAAAGCAAGTCTGAAGTTCTTTGGAAAAGCTGATAACATTTTAATATTTCAAGCAGAAGCTCATTTATAGAAGCAGCAGCAAAAACGATGGCATGTGTGGGTATAAATAGGGTCTTACTGAAAGAAATGCAAATAAAAGACATTGTTTTGAAGTGTATCTAACAATGATTTAAGATAATCGACATTATATTTCCTTTTTTGGTTAGACCTAGGTTATTATGTTCAGTCTTCTGCTATCACAGTAAAACATGTCACATCATCCCTTCATGGATTTCTATCATACTCCATTTTGAAACGTCATATTTTTTCCCAAGCACTTGAATTTGAAAGCTGTTCCATAACTTCACTTCTCTGATGGTTCTAATCTCCATTCCTGGTGTTTTTCAGAGTCATTCTATGTGGATGTTTTTTCTTGGGATAGTTATTCAACTTTTCTTCTTTCCTAATGCTCATTCTTCCCCATCACACACAATGCATTCAGAAAGAAAATTACAATCCCTCTCAACTTCTATTTCACTTGGTTAGCCAAGCTGTCATGTAACACATAAAACAAATCAACCATTCTCCTGATCATCCTAGCAACCCTCTATATGTATTCCAGTGTGATTGTATTCATCTTTTTATACTACAAAGGCCAGAACTGAGAACAATCTTTCAGATGACACCTTACCAACACCACAGACAGGGAAGTTTTCATGCCAGTATCTCAATTGAGCATACTTTGTCCAGCAAACCTAGGATCACATTTGGCTTTTCATCCCACTTAGAGCTCATATTCATCTTATGATCACCAAGTATCATCTTCTCTTCTGTTATTTCCAGGTGAAGCATCCCATGTATTATAAACACAATCACTAAGCAAGTTGACATATATTTTCCGCAGTTTATGTTACTTCACAGACCTCAGAGATACTCTTTCATGTTTTGATCCTCTGATGATGCATGTCAATTTTGTGATCTACAAATGCCACTGGCAAAAACTTGGTTGTACTACAGTGTTAATGAATGTTAGATAAGATCCACCCCCAAACCTATCCTAGAGTAATGCTACCAGCAACTTGTTTCCAACCCTAGTTTGGGATTTCCTCATTCATGTTCCCTACATAGCTTTCTAATTATGTACCAGTTCCTACTTTTTCTGCCTTAATAAATACTTCCACAGTTGAATATTATTGATTTTTTTGTGATCTATTCTATTTCCTTCAGCAAGAGGGACAACTGTCTTGTCAAGAGAAGAAAGTATAACCTGCCTTTGGTAAATCCACGTCACTTGCTACCTCACCTTTCATTTACCTCCACATTCTTTCTTCTGAAGTATATTAGAAAAAATTTTATAAAGTTTTATAGCTCCTTGGATAAAGCTTTTCTTTAAATATTTATAGAGCACTTGCTACTCTCTGTTTATCCAGTACTGTATCAAGGTTTGATAGCCAGTAAAGCTCCTAGACTGCAGTGTTGTATATGCCAGACTTCTTTTTTTCCATCTCATACCTTACGACCAAAAAATTCCGGTCCATTTACTGAGAATACAGTCCACCTTGGCTCTTGGATATGGTAATTTCCATTTTATGCAGTCATTCTAGTTATTTAGTCACCTAACCTTTGCCCCCATGTTCAACATCAATATCCTTACTGCAAACTGACTCAAAGTATTCATTTAGTTGTGAGGTCACCCTGGTTTTACCTTTGATCTTGATGTTACATTCATGCTGTAATGATCTCCCTTCTTTCTCCCCTCTCTTTTAATCTAAGTAAAGAATGTACTGCAATTTCTCGTAAGTTCTTGAAAAATGCTTAATCCAGGTTTGCTTCAGGAAGCTTACTTTTTCACAGAACTTCCTGACTTTTAAAATGGATCTTCATTACTACCTATCCAATTCTAAGTTCTCTCTATATCTAGATATCTCTTTTGAGCTGTCAAATTATCCGGTTAAGACACAAAGCTTTTTTCTTTTTCCTTTTTTTTTTGGAGGTGGCAAAAGTTCTTAAGCCTTTACCACTTTTGACTTAGAAGACCCCCAAGTTTTCCAGCTTGCAAGTCTAGTTGACCTTGCTAGGAAGCTTCTTTAATTCCTCAGAATTTGCTATAATATTTTAAAAACGAAAGCTGCTATAAATCTACCCTTCATTTAAATTGAATCAGTGTGTGACAACATGAGCCAATGATCTTTTCTGCTAACAGTTCTCTTATAACATCTTTAGAGCTTATCAAAATCAAGTGTAAAAAAACTGAAAAACACAGCTGTTGTTTCTGATAAAATTGGGCTCTACCTTTGTTAGTAATGATTGTTCTCAAGACTGTAATCAGGGACTGATCTTCTATAATGACCCACGTTTCAGAATTATTTTTCTCTGACAACTTTAAAAATACTACATTCTACATTAAAATCTGCATCTCAGCATTATCCGAATTGAAGCTCTTTCATGTAAGTGATATTGCTCCAAATAAAATTACTTTATCTATTATACACTCTTTGCTGTCTAATAATTAGTATATACTGAAACATTCAGTATCTGTGCCAGTTATAATAGTTACTCAAGCATATTTTTATTAAACCAACAATACTCAGTTTCAAATTGTAGACTGATTCCCATTTTTTTCACATTTAGGCACTAACCTTAGAACTATGATTTGTGCAGCACAGTCAGTTCCAGGCCACATTAAGTATGGTCCTTTCATTATCTGTATCATTTACCTGGAAAGACCCATAAATATTTGTTTTATTTTACCTTTGCTACTGCTTACTGTTAAACCTACTTCTCTTTTGTCTGATTGTCACCTTCCTAGTTAATAAAAATAGGTACAGAGACTATGTTTGTTCTTTCTCTCACTTTGTTGTAAAGCTCTTCTTATTATTCATGCCAAAGCCAGTATTATAGTCAATCCACAGTAAAGGGAGCTGTTTCTGTGAATGCAATCTAAGTTTGTATAACTGGAAATCATGCATGTACCATGCTCATTAGATAAACAAATTTCAACTGGCATTACCTTGAAATTTTCATCTGAGCTACACCAGATACAATCTATTCCTCTGATGCCACATTTAATTCATATGAAGCAAAACAAAATAGCAAGTTTTAGCAACTAGTGTGCACACTCTACCAGCAGTACAGTTCCACAGACAAAATCAACAGTCTGGTCCATAAAGACATTAAATAAAATCAACTTATAGTGTAGTAAAACTTTACAAATAAGTTAATTGTAAATGTTTTATTACAGGATATTGTGGTGGGAATCAAACCTCTTTTAGTCATTGTATTTGTTGTTTGCAACATGGAGAAAGAGTTAAAATGGAGACAAGTACAGACGCCTTTAACTTTGATGGGGTATAGAGGGAAAACATTCCCACTGAAGTAAATACCAGTTAAATATAACATGAAAGTGAACCTAATTCCATATGCTTGCTTTAATGTGGTACATCAAAAGTGTTAAAGGCAAGTGAATTGACTACATACAAAAATATATTTACTGGCTACTCCTCTGAAAACAGGTTTTGGGGTGTGTTTTTTGGTTTTTTCTTAAGTTGCTTTTTTATTCCAGATAATTTCAAAATACAACTCTGACTGTTTCATCCCCCTGAGGTGGAAAGACTATTTATGTTGTTCGGGAATTGACATGTTGCTGCTTTTCCTCCCTAACTTCTGTGTTTTATACCTTTTGTATTTCATAGTTGTGTATCTCTTGGCTAACAATATTTTGGGATGAATTCTGGTTCGCATTTGAATGAAGAATGCAACTGAACCTCCTGGAAAATGAACGCTCAAACCAACTTTCACATTTGAGAATCTGCCATATAAATTAATTGCATATTAGAAAATGGAGATGTGTTACAGACTTGTCCTTTCAGTTGAGTAAGGATCTTTTACCTTCTAGTTAGCTTAAAGCATAAGAACTCTACCTAAAAAATGAGCAGGGAAGATCTTCCCTAGGAGCACAACTTTGAAGTCGTACAGCAGGAAGCTTACAGGAATATTTGGTCTGGTATGTGCTTTGCAACATGATATGAATACTGGTTTGCCTTACGATATTTACTTCAATTCTGTCTTCATAGAACAGTGCTTAGTTTTCTTGTAGGCTAACGTTAGAATCTCTCCAAGTGCAGTAACCCTGATTATGTCTCCTGAAATGAACTGCTGAGTATCAAGTGAGGCTTTTTCATAGAGTTTACTTGTTCTCTTCCAATTACACACCAATCATTTTAAAGCTACTATTTTTTATAATACATTTTTTCATCTTTCTCCTTCCATCTCATGCTTCATTCAGAATGTATGCCGAGAAGATTTAAAAGGTTAAACTAACAGACACACACAGAGCTTGGCTTTAGGGCACTTCCTCTTTCATTAGCTTCCTATTTTGCATTTAAAAAAAAACAAAAAACAAAACAAAACAAAACAAACAAACAAACAAAAAACACACACACAAAAAAAGAACCACAAAAAACTGAGTTTGCTTCGGCAAATTTCAAGGGCAAAAGTTTTTTTTCCCCTTCTTTTGCAGTTAATAGGGCGTAAAAGTCCTTCAGCTCATCAGCCAGCACACTGCCACCAGGGAACTGAGAAGAAAAAAAACAACATTTTGCCTTTCTGAACTGGAAGCTGCAGTTCCCCAGGGAAGACATATTTTGGAAAAGATTTAAAAGAAGTAATTGCTGGCTGCCATGAGGACTTTGACAGCCTGCACAGAACATCTCTTGAAGAGAAACAGCAGTCAGAGAAAGAATATCCAAAGGGACAGCTTTTAGATTTGACATCATGTTCACGCATTTCTGCTTGAAATTTCTGCTGTGTCATGTCAAGCTGCAAGCTCTGCTATAACCTCCAGACTGCCTCCCCAGGACCCATCAGACTCATCTTCCAACTGTCTTTAAGCTCATATATAATTCATGTATAAAATCTAAAATCCTATTTACAACTCAAATCTTATTAAAGAGAACAGCTCATAATGAAAAACAGACAAAAGAGAAAATTAAGCCTGTTAATAACAACAAATGAAAAGAAGCAAAAAACTGAAGTAGCAAGAGAGCTCATTTATATCAAGTGAAATATTGTGGAGTCCAGTGGAGTAGGAAAGCTGGAATTTTAATTTTCTAAACTGCAAGCCATAATTAGGTAGCAGCCTAATTTCAAAAACAGGTCTAAGTATTCTTGAAAAAAAAAAATCACTCATGTTTGCCATTTTAAGCCCACAGGACAGCACATGTTCGGTTTTGAGATATGAGGTGGAGTGGCAGAGTAAGAGTAGCAAGACTCCTCCAATGCCAACAGAGGACTGCAAAGTAAAGGGCAATGTACAAGCTTGGGAGTATTTCTAATTGGGGAAGGGTTATTGCAAATTAATATAAGTAGAAGAGAGCCTGACTTGTGACAGGGACTAAAGGGCACTGAAATTATAGGGCCTTGACAAAGCACTCTTAACTCATTTTTAGACTCAACAGATCAAACCTCACTTCTCTTTTTAGCACCAGCTACACATAAAACCTGAGAAATCTTTCCAGAATATTTAACTGCTTCCAGTTACCCAACTTAAAAAAAATATTTCACTCCACATCTCTGATTCTCCTGTAACATGGACATGCTTCTCTCATCTGAACAGCTCTGCCTATGTTTCTCATTTTTTTCAATACCTGACTGCTTTTTATTTTTAATGTTGCCTTTCACAGCCTAGTCAAAATGTGTAACTATTTTAGAGTAGCAATTGATTTGTTAGAATGATGTAGGACATAGAAACACTGCTTAAGACTTAACCAGACCTCAAACTAATACCATTGTACACCACTTAAGTGTCTGTCTGAGAATAGTGGGCTACTTCCTCTGATACAGTAACCTGTGGATGGATATCACCTGTAATTGTTTTCTGCAACAGGTAAATACATGACGACACCACTTTCCGATTATTTTAAAGACCTTTTAAACAACTGGCAATTCTAACAACATCCAGGAGATGGCGTGTGTCACATGCAATACAGTGAAATCGCACAAATGCAGAGAAAGGCTCTCTGAAAAATACTGACAGTATTTAAGAAAAGTTATCATGTCCTCATATATAATTCTTAATTATATAAAGTACTGAAGTAAGAATATCAAAATAATTATCATGGAAAACTTAAACACAAACCAAAAAGTTGTTTCAAACAATGAAAAACCATTTTGCTTGTATTTTCTTAAAAAGGAGCTGCCTTCAATACAAGTCACAATTCATCGTGCACCTTCCTGATATGGAAGAAGCATGTAATTAAGTAGAAAAATATTTGACATTATGGTGATTTTATGAAACCTGATACTCATTTTCAGGACTTTGTAACATTTATAAAAGTATAACAAAACACATAGACTGTTAAAAAAAAAAAAAATGAAATTTCATTCGAATTATAAATTCATCTACTTTCAAGGGTATATAAGAACTATCTTTAATATTTTACGCAGCCAGTTATTTAAAAATAGGAACACAAACTTATAGAATGTGGCAAAATGGGGTGTCTGTCACATTTTTTTCCATTTAAAATGGAAGCATAACTATTCTTCAATAGCTGGAGATGTATACTCTGCTAACGTGGGCGGAAGTAACTGATGAAATTAAGAGAGGAAGGTCACAGACTGTAACTGAATTGTCCAACCATGACTCATGATATTAATGGAGTTTTTAATGGCCTTGTATGATCAAGGTTCATAATTCTCAAATCCCACTTGACTCTCCTTACCACCTGTCCATATTCACAGCTGGGAAGAGAGAATGAAACCCCTCTTTCTACATTTTCGAAAGTACAGCATGTTCGAATTCTGAATTTCTGGATGTGTATCTAAGTATTAGAGTCTGTAATAAATGAACTGATCTGAGAAAGCTTCTTAGCCTATACCAATGCAGGCAAAATTGTTCTTTGGGAAAAAATACCTAACTAGTCAGTACTAAGAAAACAGGTTTTCTTACCTTTTTTCAGCTAATGTTGTTTATGCCTTCTATTTATTCTAATCTAATTATTTGAGCTTAAAGGACCCTACTGAGCCTGCTCATTCTTCGGTATTGCAAAATTGCTCTTAAATACATGAATTTGCACAAATCAGATTATGAGTTAGGTTTCTTATACAATCTTCATCAAGATTCTTCAAAGATTGGCTTTTATGTATCATAACACAAAATTCATAACTAACAGACCTTGAAATCAGAAATTATTTGCTACTCTATAGAAGCACACCTCTGAATCTATTCATGAAATGGAAAAACTATTGTGGGTACAGGTGATGAAACAGTAAAATGCATTAGACTTGCTTAAGCCTAAGGGGCTTTAAAGGGGAGGCCTAAAAATAATTGTCTGAATATTTTTTTTCCCTTTTTTCTGCTTCTAAATATTCTTTCAGGCCTACCTAAAACTGTTTTTTAAAGAAAACTTTTCCAGTTTCAGAAATTGAGCTTCTGATGTTTCTTAGCTGCTACAGGCTAATACAAGTCAAGTTTGAATAAAGCATGTGTTTTCCTTGGTGAAAAATACAATATGATCTCTTTGCTCAGCAAAGAGAAATCAATAATAAATCTCATTTATTTTTAATAAGTAAGACTCGTTACTTTCGACATGACTAAATAATTAGCCCAGCAACAAAACAGCATAGCTTCTTCTGGGGAACTGACATTTTATAAACATCTAGTATTGGAAGAGAAAAAAACATTTTTTAACAAATAGGAGTGGTAAAAGAATATAATAAAAATTCTTTAAGAAAATATGAAAACTAAGAAGCTTTTCACTGATCAGTTCAAGGAGATCTAAGGAGAACAATGGCTTAGTATACCTTAACAGCATCTTGCACCTTCTGTGCACAGATTGTCCAAAGTATATTGACAAACTGTACACACTGGCGTCATGATGCGTGTCATGAAGAGATATGGCCACTAAGAACTTAAGTGCAATTGCCAACTTATTTTATACGTGACAAAAAGTTGGCAAGATAATAATTAATTTTCAGTTGCTAACAGATTGGTGTTCCTCCCAACAAGAAAGAAAGAGGTGACAATCACAAATAAATTACAATTCTCTAAGCTTTACACCTTCTTCTCCATTTCTGAGCTCTGTGAGCTGGGAAAGGAATGACATGTAACTTTTTTTAAGTAGATGTCTGCAATGAGAGTTATTCCTTTGAAAATGCAGCACACAGCTCATTACCTCTAAGTAACACCAATCCCAGACACAATATGTGAAAATATACTTTCCCTAGCTCAGACTCTTTCTAACATTTTCCACCAAACTGCAGTTCAGGCTGTTAGCTACATATGGACCTCTTTGAAATAAATTAATTGCAATATCAGGCGCTGCTGCCCCTGCTACAGCAATCCTCAAGCTATCTGACTGAAAAGGGGAAGTACAGGCCCAGGCAAAAAGCAGGCTAGATGATAAAAAATATGACATGAAAACACTAGAAACACATTTTGGTTGCCAGAGTTACATGATGTGGACACTGATGGCCAAAGTGGAGCACTAAGAGTCTCAGTACCACAAACCCCACGAGGAGGAGCTACTCCTCCATCACTACTCCTCAGGGTAATGCAGCCTCTCCCCACACCACCAGGAGCTTGATGATGAAGAGATGACGATTCAAGGCATCAATGGAAAGAAAGACTCTTATTCTGTTCAATTAAAAAAAAAAAAAAAAAGGCATGCAGAAATGCTGTGATTACATGTGGTCTGAACAGTTGAATGTCCCTCGTGTTGCTCTGTCACCCCACAGTCTGACAAACAACCCAAGTGCGGGTGCTATATTTGGCCCACACAGCAGGGCATGATTTCAATTTGCCTCTGAGCAGCACCGGAGCCACACTGGCCATGGTGAAATATTTGGGTAACAGACCGAGGTAAGGAGAAACAAGGATTACACATACTTCTTCTGCCTGATTTCTATTACTATGACATTATCAAAGATGTCCCTGATTATTGCAGGGGAGGCTGGACTAGGTGATCTTTAAAGACCCCTTCCAACCCAAATCACTTTATGATTCAATCACCACGACATGAAGGCTGCAGCACTGCTGTCCTCTTCTCATGGCATACTACGTGGCAGTCTGCACTGGAAATTTAGGTCCAGTTTAAGGTACTGGTTACTCCTGTTACCATGAACAACGAATCCCAACAATGTGCAAATTATGACCACACATGCAATGGAGTGTGAGGGAGAAAAAATAGCAGGTCCATTCAATTCTATATTGTTTGAAATCATCCCTATTAAATGAATCAGAATTTATATGCTGATAATGTAACGCATGTAAATTTTTGCTGTGAAATAGATGGAGAAAAAAAACTACACTTAGCACTTTGAAAACAAAAAATGCTCAATTATTTCAAAATATTTCCAAAATACCATCAAGAACTATAGAAATATCACAGACTAATTACCTGCAAAAGTGTCATTTGCAAAATCAGCTCTTTTATTGTAGATGAAACATTTTCAATAAAAACAAACACAAAACCCCTGCATCTGTTCTGAAAACTAATGTGGTTTTAAAATGCCTCCAATTCTCCTTTATCTTTTATGATTTTCATGCTTACTTTAGCATATTTGAAACACTGAAAAGGTTTCTGTATGTATAAGCTATCACTTTGCACTACTTCTGATTAGTTTTATGTACAGTAATTAAAACTAATTGTAACTGTTCCTTAAAAACTTCATTAAGTTATTTTTGCAGGCTGTGGTGCCCCATGTATTTTAAAGTGGTCTGGAAGAATACAGAAAGAGACATTTTTCTTGCCCTTTAAGGTCTTAATTCTGCTAGCAGTAAGGACACGATGAGAGAGCTGGAAAGAGTTAATTGTCAGAAAGTAACTCTGACTAAAAATGCTCTTTTTGGACTTGGCCAAATTACCCACAGTTTCAAGCCAGATTTGGCAAAGAATTCTGGATGGATGAAAATCCTGAAATAGCATTTTTGACTTTTTAGAAACAATTTTCTAAACAAATTGTTTCAACCTTTTGTTGTGAAGAGGATTTTCATTTCAGGATTGATCTATTAAAAAAAAAAAAAAAAAAAAAAAAAAAAACACAACTGTAAGTAATATTATTGAACTGAGATCAGTTTTGTGCAACCAAAACAAATTATATGCTCTTTTTCCTTATTGCAGCCTTCAAACCAAAACACTCATAATTTGTACTCTACTATATAGGAACGCTCTTTTAGTCACTAATGAAATAGGAACAGAACACAAAAGATTTGGTCACGTATTTGTGCCTGTATACTTTCATGCATCTTCCCACAAAAGTATCAAATTTTGCTCTAGTATTCTTATAAAATCTCATTTTTATGTTAAATATCACCTTGACTCCAATACAGCTTCTCCATTCCAGTCCAGTCCTTACTGAAGTCTATGATTTATTACTGTGCCAACAATACGGGTGTATATTGTGTTTTTTAAAAAAGTGATGACTCCTTGTGGTCAAAGATAAATCTTGTTGCTGCTTACATTAACCTTTATTATGCTTATATAAATCAAAGGTCTCCAACATAACCCTTCCAAAGAAAAAGTTAAATATAATCCTGTTTATGTAGCTACATGATAAATTTTACTTGAAAAGCATGCTATTTTTATTAGCACTGGAATTATGATAGAAACTAAAAAATTAGGAAATTCCTGAATAAAGATGACATACAGCACCTGTTTGCAAGCTCAGCACAATTGATTTGGTTTAGAAAAGGATTTACTTGAATGTCAACTGACACAAAGTTCTTTTTACTCAAATTGCTGTGTATACCTCAAAATTAAGGCCAAATTTGATTCTTGTAATTTACTTTGAGCTCCTATTCATGAAGAAAGTTTGCGCCTGACATACAGAAGCGTCTTCTAAGAGCTTCCAAATATTTTCAAAGAGGATTTTTTTGTTGTTTTAGGTTATTCATAATATGACATGCCAAAGGCCAACCTGATAAAAAGTATTGCAGTTGTAAAGGCAAACACTAAAAATTTTAGGAAATGTCAGAATTATACCTGTTTGTCACACTTTAATTCACCTTGCTTATGCGTACTCTTAGGAGTTCATTCACCATCATGCATTAGAGCAATCTCTTCCAAACCATAACCCATGTGCAAAATTCTTATTACCAGAATGTAGTCCCACTAACAAACCTAAAACCACAGGCATTATCCCAAGGACAAAACTAGACCTTTCAAACAAGCAAAATGTCTGTGAGAGTCCTGTGGAACAGGACAACCAGCAAAACTCTGCAGTCTCTGCATACAGAACAACTTTCCATAGAGAGGAGGAGGGAATCCCACTTCACAGAGTATTTACACATTTTCCCTGCTGTTTCTTCGGGAGTTTAAGAGAACTGCTTGCTAGATTTCCTTCCTCTTCATATTTGTGTGGGTTGTTGTATGCCACAGATGTGTATGCATCAGAATTATTTATGCACCCATTTCTGCACACCTTGTTTGCATCTCTGGTATGCTATGAAATTAAAAGAACTATAAAAATATAAAATAGGATTGTTATGAATGATGGATAATCTCACAGTTCAAAGAGAAATGTGCCTGGTTTATTGACTTCATTTATACTACAATAATTCTGAGTAAAAAATGTTCAAAAGATAAGTAGTTACACTCCTAAGTTGAAAGTTATAACTATCCAGGCTTTGTTCTTGTAGCTTTATGGCCTATGTATTCAGTTACAGTAATAATAATGTTAAAATAACAATCACACTTGAAAAAGTTCACTGAAAACATCAAAATACTAGATGATAATAAAGTCTACAGGTTCTTTCTTAGTGGCATATAACTTTCTTAAATAAACGCAACTTTTAAGTTTCCTGTATTAGGTTTTTTATAAATTCAAAATAAAAAGAATATTGTAAGTACAAGTAATATATGATAACTGCAACTACACAGTTTAATGCGGCTTTTGAATGTGAAGATACGTATACTTTTTTTTTCTTCTCCTAATGGAACTGAATTTAAATAAATATTATCATCTTTCAAGGAACAATGGCAATCTTCATTCATAATTTAAACATTCAAGGGAATCATAATTAAGAAAAAGCACATCACTTTCCTACAGATGAATTAAGAGCTACTTAAAAGTCCTTAGGACAAAGTCTACAAAACATCAGCCTCCCTTAAAAATCATTACTTCCAAGGGCTATTTTGATTCCTCCAATTGCTATTATCATTATTTGTCTTCCTAGAAATTCAGAAGTAGCATATGTGATGAGTACAATATAAGGATGGCTTTATGTGGAAGGCAGAGGTACATTTATATCACTTTTACTGTTGGTCCATGCAGTATAGCACTCCATACAAGCTGACAACCACACTGGATTATGCCATGGTGGTTGTGTTGACACAATGTTGATATCAGGCGCAGAGAGGAGAGGAAAACAAATAAACACACCAAAAAGCAACAACTACAATAAATCAATTTCCGTCTTCTTCAAACAGAACAAATCTAAGATGCAACATAGAATTCTTCACATGAGACCTACACACAGATTTTGGAATCAACAATACTCAAAAAATACAATTTCATGAAAAATGTGCTTGCTACTTAGCACTAATGTTTACTAATGTGATCTCTTTCAATGATTCATAAGAAATTACTAAGGTGGCTATTAAGATCTACTGAATCATTCATGGAACATGCTAAGCACAATTCCCTGGTAGTACAAACTGATTTGAACAGATTAAATTTTAAATTCAAAGTGCATGTAAGCTGTAAAAGAAATTACTCAATGTCAGTGAAGCTTAACTTTCTATAGAAAACACTAGAAAACACCAGAAGCTCATCCTTTATTTATTTTTACAATTTGGAGGAGGAGGGGTAGAAGGGAGGAAAACAAACCAAGAGGGTGAGAGAAAATTGAGAAACTAGTAAGCTAGAGAACATGATTTCATAATTAAATATCACTTACAGAATGAAACCCAGAAAGAAAGCCAGCTGTGTATAGAAAAATATATTGCATTTTATTTAAATGGAAAGACATCTTCAGTTAGAAACTCTGTTTCTCAAACTTGTGTGAGGGGAAACATACATGTTACACTACAGAGAACGTTATACAGTGCATGTATACCTATAATTTACTACCAACTGTTTAGAATTTATCATTATTTAATGGACATGTGCCCAAAAGATGAAAAAAATATTCCAGGGTAGTTTCTAAGTTGTTCAAATTTGACTGGTTAAAACACCTTTAACGAGAATAAGAAGAAAAGAAGTTATATGCTATTAAATTTCTTAACCTGACCAGTTTATTCCTTTTTTAAAATCTGAGGTTAATCCTGAGAAGTTGAATTTTTTTCTGACCTTACAATGTACTTCAAAGATACAAAATGTTGAATCCACCTAAACAATACCTCCAATATGTAGAATTCCTGTCCTACCATAACAGGAATTTATTTTGTAACTCCTGATAACACTCTAAGCAGTAAACATAAGGGCTTATACATTGAGAAGCTAATTATTCTACAGTCTAAGAATTCATTTACAAGAGCATATTAAATTGCAACTATCATCAAAGTCTTCCTGTGGGGCATTTTATCTCATTAGTGAATATGTCTGACACTTGACTCAGAATTTTGTAGTCATCAGGTCAAACTACAGCATTTGCATCTATAAATTAAGCAATAATTTCCCCCAATTCAATCAATACTACTGGTTAGTGACTGGTACATGGGAAATGGCATGTTTCCAGTACTGTCACACATTTTACAGTAGAAATGTGTATCATTTTATATTTCACCACATAAGGAAAAAAAGAAATCACATTTCTCAAAAGAACAGCAGGAATTGAATATGAAAAATAATAGGTCAGAGAAGAGTAACCCTGGCAAAGAATAAGTTATGTAAGAAAAAAAAGCAAAAGCCGTTTTTGTTTGCTTGTATCCTGTTCTTAACCTATCTTGACCTCACATATTCTATTAAAAATATTTTAAAATATTAAAAGTACTTTTTGGTGCTGTGGTGCCCTCTAAGTCCTTCTTTCCTTTAGAAGCCTTACACAGTGTCTAGAGCCTGGAACACCATTCCGGTTCTTGGCTCTGCTTGTCTTGAGCCTTGCCACCTATTTCTCGTGATTGTGGATCTTCCAAAGTAACCCACAACTCTCATTTTCAGATGGGATTCCTGTCTTCTGTCTGGACTCTCCTGCAATCCAAATTTGACTCAACTTGGAATGTGAATTTTTAGATCAATATAACAAAAAACATTATCACCACATAACCCAGGCTAATATTTTTCACTGTCAGTCGGTATCTTAGTTTTGTCCACATTCACCGTAGTAACCAGGAAAGTGCAAGGTATGTATGTATAACATAATTTCTTCCTATGCACACTTGCAACTGTTTTTATTCAGGATATGACTATATGTTTTCACAAGAAATAATTTTTAAAACTCATAAAACTTATGCATCTATTTGGTCTTAGACAAGAAAATCAAATAACATTTTAAGTGATATTTCTTAGGCCAATCTCTGTTCATTAAAACTGTGTCAGCTAACTTCACTGTTCTGTTATTTATTTACCGTTTTTAAGACTTTGTGTGGTTCTGCATTTAATTCAGGTATTGTTCTGCAGATTAGACTGAAAATTGCAGATAGCAAAACCTCACTTCAACTGACTTTATGGCAAAAATGACCCCAAGTAATCGCACTCAGCCCCCAGTAAACTGTGAGCTGAAAGACATTCATCATTCTCACGAGGTTTAATAAAAAAAACTATTGCTGGAGAAAAATAAATATTTCTGGCCTACAAAATCCTTTCTCACCTCTGCTTTGTCAGCACTGAAGTAGATGGCCACCTACTTGCGTTCTTAAGTGTGTACCTGTACAGGACCTTTGGAGTATGTAGAAAGGTCGTATAAGCAACTACACTTCTAGCACATGCAAGGTCTGAATAGCCACCTGTTATTTCTTTCTCTTCCCTTGTTTCATTCATATCAGTTGACACTGACTGTAGATAAGATATAAAAAATATTTTGTGCAATACAAGCACTAAATTATTTGTTAGGAAAAGGAAAGCAGACAGACTGGCTGAGCATTCACTGTAGAACACAAAAATGCTAGCAATAGCAAAGCAAAGCAGAGCACCTCTCTGCCCACAGGCTTGTATTTGAATGCTACAACATTACAATGTTGTAAATGAATTTAATTCAATAAAAAGTATCGACCTCTTATAGTGTAAATTGTCACTCCAAGAGAAGTAAAGCTAGGAAGACATATATAGCTGACACCCTGAAATTTAGGTTATACATTTATGGATTAATCAATGTATTCTTCATAAAGTATAAGACATTAACAGCAACACTGCCTCAGTGAGATTTTTTTATGTTAGAATAATGGGCTTGAGGAGGGAGAGCATCTTATTCCAATTACCTGTGCTTTGGAGGGACAGTTTCTCCACAGCCACATCTATAATCTAAAACCACAGTTAAAAAGAAATATCCACTATTTAATTCATATATTACAACTGAATATGTATAAAAAACAAACAAACAAACAAACAAACAAAAGCCTTAATACCCTGTTTTTTCAAGTATCCCACATTGTTTTCTGCCACTACAACATTCAGCACTGTTGGCTTGTAGTCCGAGACCAGACCTAATCAACAGTATTGATAAAGACATCGGGCACATATTAAAGCACTAGGCAATAGTGAGAGAGACTGCCTGAAGATTTGCAGTGGAAGAAGTTAAGCCCTTCAAGTTCTATAGGAGAAGTTTTTAGGACAGTTGAAATTCTTAGTATGATTATACCCACTAGTCAGCTAGAATTCACTTTTTCAGTCTTATATCTCAAAGCAAATGTGGTGACTGCTGAGCATCAGTCCATGACTGAGGAGCAGAAGGACCCACCCTGATGATAAACCATGACAGACATTGGGACAGGATATAGGAAGAAGAAAGGGAAAAGACTACCAAATTAAGTTTTCTAATCTGAGTTGAGAAATGGAGGAGGGAGCTACAAATTAGTCAGTTCCCAGAAGTTCTGTCTCATTTTAAACATTCAAATATGGTGCCTGCAGTTATGATTTGAGTTGCTGGAATTGCTTTCTACTTTAAAATGTACAGAATGAGCAACCAGGTAAAATAAAGAGCAGGAGAATACAAATATGGAGTTACCGGTATACAGCAGAGGTGGAAAAGGGGAGCAACTGTAACAGTATAATCAAATACAGCGGGTATGTGATAAAAAAGCAAATTCTTCAGAGACAGCAAGCATTTAAGATTAACCAAAAACTGAACACATCTAACACATCTAAGCATTATTTCTACATCTGTCAAGCACATCCTATCACTGAAGTTCTTTAGTGACCAAAGCAACCGAGGGTACAATGTCCCACTATGTCTTGTGGTGAAATACAATCTACTCTGAATCAGCTAAGGTAAGACATAGGCTAAAAAGCACCAATATAAAGTATTAGGACATCTCACTTGTCACTACCTATGCTAACTTGAATAAATGAAACCCATTTGTATTAGGGTCCCTATATTTAGGGACTGTACCTCTGGTAATTGAATTTGAACCAAGAGAAAGAGTCACCTAAGGATAGTATACTGAAAGGTCCACAAGGGCTGAAAGTGCCTGAGAAGCAAAACACCTCTACACATCTTTCTTTAAAGAATCTACTCAGTCCTGAAAGAGGGGTGAAAAGCCATGTCCCCAGAAGAACAAGGCAGAAAAAACACACTGCAGGGGAAAAGTCAGGAACTTCCCTGTACCAGTTTTCCCACACAAGAGAGATTATTGTCCATAGAGATGGTCAGAGAAAAGGTTATGTAAATCTCCAAGTTTTTAAAATGCATCACATATAAAGCTAAATGATTTTATTCTGAAGTCCACATAGTGACTTTTCCAGAGAACACAACAGACACTGCACAAAACTTCTGCTTGGAATTCCTGCTATTTAGAGTTTTAAGCTGCTGAAGAACAGCCCTTTCCATTAACCTGCACTGCCAACTGAATCTTCAAATGCTGTTTTTGTGATCTCCATGATCAGATCCTGGACTTGTAAATTCCCTTGCTGACCTTAGCTTCCCAGTATTTGTCTTTTTTCTAAGCAAAGCCAGCTAATGTAATGATGCTGAAAGCTTACTTGGAGCAAAGATTATATTACTTCTCACATCACTTATATTTCATTTTTAAATTTGAAAGCCACTAAAACAATATTCAACTTTTGTGGCTCAGCAACACATTCTAGCTGGGTTAAATGATCTCTTTTATCATACAAAGCAGACACTGTAGATAGATCAAGTCCTCCCTGTTTCTTTAACATGCAGCTCACAGTGACAGCTAAGCACTGATCTGGAGATATAAAGCCTTAGAAACCAGGCTTATTTGCTAGCTTCTCTCTCTCACACAAAGTGAATTAGATATTAAGGTTGTAATCAAGTGTTTAGTCAGTGTGAGTTGAGTGTTTGTCTTGGCAGAGGTAGCTTCTTTCTATTCAGAAAATTATGAGGCCGAAGGGACACAAGTTTTTAGGTATGATTTATGATTTTTGATTCATCTTTCTTCAACAATGCTGTTTCAAATCACCAGATGCTTTTTTTTTACATATAACTATATAGTACCAAAATAGTTTCCAGAGCTTGCAATAGACCTTCTTTTCGAAGCACTAAACAATTTGAGTAAATAATTAATGAATTTCCAGAGCTAGTGGTGGCATGAATGACAATTTATGACAGCCAGAAAAATACAAAATTCAAAGTATCTCACAGCATTTCCATAGGAATAAAGTGTCAAAAATATCATTATTCAAGCTTTTTATTTAAATGGTCTTTGACATGATTTTAACTGCTATTTGGTGAGCACTTGCTGAGTGGGTTATCTTGGTCAGATTAAAAAATTACAGCAAACCATGTTAAACAGGAGGATTTTCAAAGGTTATTTCTTTTGTTGTTTGAACTATTCAAACATTTAGCCCACTCATCACTGTTAGCATTCTAAAATATTCTTTGCTATTTCATGCACGTCTTTCACCTTATTATAGTTTCAGCTCCCTCTTTCATGCTTTAACTCACTTAACTAGTAAAAACTGGATTGTTCCATGCTCCTATTATAGCTCTTCATTGGCTTTTGTTTTTCAGTCATGCTTGTTTTCATGGGCATCTATGCAGTGCCCAAGAGGGAATTTGGTATGTGTACGCAAGCTACTTGTAATATGCTTCTGAGAATGCCTGTAAAACAGCTAGAAAGCTTATTCTTATTCAATTTTTCCCCTTTTAAATCATTTTTGTTCTATCACCAAATTCAATGTCTAGATTTTTCACTTCCCCATGCTGTTCGATTATCAGTTTCTTGCAGAATGTGCTTCACATTTAACCATTTTTTTTAAAAAAAGGAAATGAAGATACACGTTCCTAACATGACAATTCAAGGAGGATAGCTGGATGTAATATAACCCAGAAAGGAAACTTGTAAATCTTTCTTACTGCACAGAAAGTTGCGCTGTCTTTGTTTTCAATGGCAGCTGTTACTAATATTATAAGACACTACCTTTCCAAACCTAAGAATTGTTATTGTCATCACATCTTGCATCAAAGACACGTGGGCTAATTCATCAAAGACACTTGGGTTAATTATCCATTTTCATCACCCATCTTTCATTTGCTACATTGGCCAAGACCATCTTCTTAAAAAAAAATCAAAAACAAACAAAAAAAACACCACACATCCATAATCCTAAATATTAAATAGAGTTATCCCTTGGGAAGTGGATATGTATATGCATGAAAATGGAATGAGTGTTCGCACAGACAGAATTGTGCAAGTTTTTCTGTGGTTCTGAGATATTACAGTGCAACCTCATCCATGCTGAAAACAAACCAAAAAACTTCTTAGACATTAAAACAACCTTGGGGACTTGAGTTTTTATTAAGCAGGATAGAAAAAAACTACTTATGTGCTGATTTGGGCCACAGGTATATCTTGAAATACTGATGGAGAACCCCTTCATCGTACATTTCATTTGAAGCTTGGTTTTCCAAGCCCTAGATTGAGAGCACAGGATGTCACTGAGGAGCTTGACTTGTAAAAGGAAAACCTGTAGGACCTTACATCTGTTCTCTTTAGGCTCTTCCTGCTAAAATCAAATATTGTTCTGTTATTTACTGAGCTTGTGGTTACACTATGATTTTCAAGATCCTATGTACTTGGGCTAATCCACCAGAAATAAACCAGTGCAAACACTCAATACTTTCGAGTGCTCAAGACACCTAATCAGAATCAAGCCCTATTGTGCTGGAGGTGATTAATAATTGCACAGAGTAATTTTTTTTTTTTCCAGGCCAAGAATTGCAAGGTTTGAGGGACTTCAGCTTCCACTATCTAGCTGATTGCTTAAAACTCTATTAAATTGAGTGTCTAGTCATTTGACTGTTCTGAAGTACGTGGTGGGCAACCACAGTGCAGACTGACTAGCTAATCTACCATGAATTTCACACAGAATTTGTGAGTGGAGCATGAAACTGTAATTGGCAGAAGAGTACATCTACAAGTAACATTAAGTTGATTATAAAAAGTAATATAGACAATAACACGGCCTGCTACAAATCACAGTGCCCTCTAGCACAATTTCTGTAGACTAGAAAGGCAATGGTTTAGTACACAGAGGCTGGGGGATGGTTCTCAGGAACAGAAATTGATCCTCTTTTCTTCATTAGCAATTCTCAGCTTTCTCCTGTGAGAACAATTCTGTGCTGGCGTATTGTTATTTCATTATTTAGACAAATGCTATGTAATTAGTTTTTAATATGTCTTCATGAAATCTAAATCTTTAATCATCATTGATGGATTTCTCTGAATTCCTTCCAATCTTCTGGTGCCAGCTTGTCCAGGATTCAAACCTCCTCCTTGCAGCACTGCAAAAATAATTAAAAAAAAAAAAAAAGGACAATTTGTTCCTGAGATCCGTATGTAGTAATACAGTGTGATCCAGTGGGAATGATGTTAGACCGGGTATCTTTTCTGAATAACTGGCCGTCAAAACACAGACTGTAACATAAATTTGAATTCTGATGCATAAACTCTCTAATTAGAGAATATGAGATTTTCCAGGCTTCAATCAAATTAAAACTCATAAGGAACATTTATAGTCTACATTATTGTCTAGTAAAAATACACCTGATGCATTCAAATCTTCCACTTACATCAATGGTAAATAAAAAGAAGTTGACCATAATGACTCCCAGTATATAACGATCTAACACATACCGACTTCTGTCAGCTGAACGTTAATTCCCTTTTACAGGTCTAACATACACATGATCAGCACAGATCCTTAAAGGAATCAGATGGAGACCTGTTTCTGTCATAAAAAATGACCATATGCTTCCATCCCAGCTGTTAATCCACTACCAGGTCTGTCCTCCATCCCTTATACCTCACCTTCTTTTGGAGAATTTAATGAAATATCTTGTCAGAAATCTGTATGGTTATGGTCTCCTATGCTCTGCAGGAAACCAACTAAAGCAGTATTTCAGGTGGATCCCAAGGGAAAATGTGACAGTTGAGCTGGAGCAGCATTAGACTGGAAGTTAATGCCAGCTGGCTGTTCCTAATTTGAATTTTGTGTTAATAAATGAAGCAGTGGGCCCTATCCTACAAATGCCAAGCACAGAAAAGGACAGGCATTGGTTGAGCATTTGGGAAATTTTGATGCTGGGGAGTAATTCATACAGCAGGACTGGTCAAGACACTGCAGCCTTCCTTCCACAGCCATACCCCTTCCATATCCACTTGTCTTTGGCAGCATCAAAGGGAGGACATGTGGCAGTATAAGAAAGACCATTTCTCATTGCCAGTCACTCTATAGAGGGAAACAAGTCAGGGGAGAAAGACAACTCCAAAGAGCCATCCCTTGTGCTGTTGGAACAGCCAGGATGTGGAGTGATAAGGTCTGCTTTTAGGAAGGGGCAAGAGCTTGCTTTCTTTCCTCTGCTAACCACATCGTTACACAGGAATCATTGTGGTTTTGATCTGAGTGCTTCTGAGCTGAAAAAAAACACGATCCCTTTGATGTTGGCATAGATGCAGCATCCACGGATATCTGCCTCACCAGGATAATCTGTCTTTCCTTCCTGTAATCCCAATTGAGCTAACCACTCTCCTCAATAATGGCAAGCAAGCGTTGAAGTTAAGTACGGGTATAAGTCTTGCTGAATTTAATGTTAAGCACACAATTAAATGCCTTGCTGAAACTAGATGTAAGCATTCCTGGCTGACCTGAGGCCACAGCAAGGGGTACAGAAGCTCCTGGAGAAAAATAAAAACTACAGAGCAGCTTTCCTTGCTGCAGACAGCAAAGGAAAGCATTGCTCAAAGCCAGTTTACAGCAGCTTTTCAATGGAGAGAGGATTAGTTCTTGTTATTTGTAATACAGCTAACCAGTTTTTGAAGCAGTGACAACAAGATTAAATTTGAGGTAACATCCAGGAGCCAGATTATACTGACATGTTTGGGCAGGAAAGTAATACTTCTGTTTAGTAAACAAAATCAACAACCATAATCATAGATCAATCTTTTCTAAAATAGTAAAAAACAAATAAGAATTCTACAATGATCTCCCATAAATACAGTAAGTGGAGCCAATTAAAATGATAGCTGCAACTTGCTATTCCACACACGAACGTAACTTGTCTCCAGCTATGGGATGGATGTCTTGTAGTACTGCCTGATCACATAAAATGTGACTGAACATATCCATAATCATAAAAACTGTTTAAATGTCACCACTCCACCACTTTTTTTACATATGAGAGTAACCGTAATGTCTGTTCTTTAAGAGAATGAATAAAACATATGGCTTATTTAAGTGACATAAGAACAGACTGTCTCAGGCACTCTAGTGAAAAGATGACCAGTGTAAGAAAAATGAACGTCACATTAATGGCTTATTAACTCCCTTGTGAGTGCTTTGCAAACTATTGGTCAAAACTTTCCATTACTAATTCAGAATTTTTCTTGTACTTGTCCCAAAATATAGAACAACAGATGCTTATCTTTTTCTTATCCCATTGTTAGTACTTACTATTTCTTTAAAACAGATTTAAGATCTCTCATTTCTGATATGCATGTATCACACTAGCTACAATGGTGAAAGTCACTTTCTTTAAAGCATGCAATTAGGCATAATCAACCCATCACACAGATTTCATAAGATGTGTGCAGGAGGTTTTAATGCTATTTATATTGTATTATTTATTTCTCTAGAACATTAATATAGATTATAAATGTGATTTAACAAAATACTGAAGCTATGGATATACTGTTTTAAATAAGATGAGGTAATATCCAAAGATCATTTATATACAGTATATGAAAACTGTACTTATTTTATGAAAGGAATTACTTTATATTCTTTTTTTCCCAGAGCAGTTGAAGAGAATGCTTTGCTTTGCATAGAAAAGGTGATTTTCGTCCCTTTTTTGGAGTCAATTGCTATCTTTAATTAGATATCTGACCTTTAAAATTTTATTTCTTTTCCCCAACTGCATCATGTTCCCTCCCTACCCTGTAATTACTTTCCCTTGCAGATGGCCCATCTTTTGTCCTTGACCATTCACAGCTACAAATCACAGCCAGAACAAAGCAAACAGCAAGTAAGATAATACACACACAAAATGTAGAGGAATTATGCTAGTGAAGTTGACTTGATGCTTCAACATCAACACAGAGCTGAGGTGATGCACCCTTTATGCACCTTAGTCATGGTGGGGGAGGCGGGAGGGAGGGTTGGCAGGGTAAGAGGGAGGTGCTTATCCTTAGTTTCCCCTGTCTTCTTAATAATTAGAGATACAGTAGATGTACCCTCATCTACAGTAGTAGTTTCATGAGACAAAATTCAAAGTCTATTAAAAATATAAATACATAATCCTGGAATCTTGATGTGCTAGCTTGTGCTTGCTTTCTTTATACTCTACGGGATGAATATAGAAATATATCACCCAAAGTATACATTGGAGAGCTTATCTCAGAAGATTTTTTTTTCTGTGCTGGAACTTTTACAAACAGAACCTTACAAACCTCTGACTATATACACACTATTTGCTGTAACATTATTTCGTGCAAACTGAAGGCAAAGAAACAACCCATGTGTTACAAGAAGAAAAAGAAGAATATGTTCTTTACTCAGTAAAACAGGAGAAAAAGACTCACTTAAATTACAGATACTGGAAATTAAACAGCTATTAAAACTTCTTGGTAGGCATTCACTGAGAAGCAATCTCTTAAAGACACCACAAAGCATCCAGAAGAAACCACCAAAGTAAGAGCAAGAAAAATCTCATTGCAATGAGTCACTGTTTAACTATCTGTGAGAAGGGATGCATCTCCGAGCTTTGGAAGAAACATCAGGGTTTGTGTCTCCTTGCCCTGAGATAACAAGCAGCTCTCCAGTGTCAGAAAACAATTTTCTTGGCAGAACTTCCTACTTGTGCTTTTACAGCGCTGGAGCCCAAGGTGGCAGTGTTACCTTCAGGGATTCCTCTCTGTATCCCAGGAAGGAGGGAGAAGCCCCACCAAACAGTACTCAGCAAACTGCCACCAACTGCTTGAGACAAGCTGTCTTTTCAGTGAGTTGACTTGTCTCTCCCATGGAGCAAGAGGAACATTTTCTCGGCAAGAACTTTGATCTCACTAATGCTTTTTCAGAAGACACACTCAATTAAAAAATGTGTCTAATTATTAGGCCACCCAAAATCTTCCCCTTTCGGAGGTTTGAGTGATCCTGGTGTGGAGCATGCCCTCTCTTCAGCAAGAGAGTTATACTGTTGGGTAACATTTTGAATGAAAAATGGGGGGGGGAAGAAAGGAAAGCCCTTTATTTCATTTTTTTTTTTTAAGAAAAACCTTGTTCCTGCATTTTAATACAGTCTTCATGTATTTCCTCAAAATTTGTGTGGTTATCTGGTTATCTTGTTAACAAGTTTTGCAGTGTATAAAGCAGTACAAAAATAGCCTTACGATCCACCGTGAGATACAACAGCAAATCAGCAAGCTTCCTTTTAATAAACAGCAATCTGAAGCAGAGCTGCCTGAAACTAAGTATTAACTTTCCATTTTTAGAATATAGTGAAAAACGTCAGACTCCTCAGGCACTATCTTCTTACTCTTATTGAGTCAACAATGTTGTTTAAAATTCTTCTAATAACCTGCAGCATTTTTTTTCTTTTTTTGTCTTTTAACGGTATTGAATTTGTTTCTAAACACAGAAAGAGAGCAAAAGTGCAGCCTGTAAACCATCTCAGCATATATCATCATCTCCACTACACAAGCCAAAACAGACCAGGCAAAATTTGAAAGAAGGTTCAGCATCACAAGAAAGCCTGAAAACTGAACTCATGAACCGCTCTGTTTGACTGCCCTGAAATCATCATGGGAAGCAACCTGTTCTGGAAAGATAAAGCAAAGCATGTTACTTTGCCTCAGTGTTTATTCAGTCTGAGTAGGAAAAGCAGAAAATATCAACATTGAGAGCCCAGCACTAATGGCAGCCTCGTTTTATCAAGTTTCAGCCCCCTAAAAACGGAGCGTGTGTATTTGAGCTTTTCTTGCAATTAATGGGAAGAGGGAGGTGGAGTGACCCATCATCTGAGGGTTCCCATCTTTCTGTGTTTGCCATATAGAGATGCTAGACAACAAATACAGACTAGAAACCTGTTACCCACCTAAGCATAGGTTAGCTATGTCTCCACCTAATTATGATAATAATATATAAAACCCTGAAGAAACTCAAAGTTTAAGAGGGCAATAAAAATCCCACTGATGAACCTGATGTATCTATAAAAAATAATTTTATAAAAGAATCAGGTTTAATTAAGGAGATTGGAACTGCTATTGATGATATTTTTTTCATTATCACTGACAAGCAATAACAATATTGTCATATTAACAAGATTTTAAATTATTTGATTGGAAATCTAAAGGGTAGATGCCTTGCAAGTGTTTGTTTAAAAATAAATTATCAGAGCAGAGGGAAATATTAGCAGGTAGAAATCAATTACGCAATTTCCCTTTTTTAGTTTTACTTGTTAGTGCGAAACTGGTTTAAGCTACTAATAATTTTCTATCACAGGAGAAAAAAAAAAAAGGCTAAATTTAGCATACTTGTAGACTTTTATGCTACAAGGGAGGAATCTCTGAGAGCACCTTATTACCAAAGCTGGTCCTCCATTAGCTCAGAGAAATAGACTATTGCTACTATGAAAACAGTCTTCAGGATAGGAAACTGATTTTTACTGCTTGTAGTGAAATTACACATGATTCTCACAATTACACAAAATTTTGCTATAGATTTGCCTTTCATTTATGCATTACTTATGACACTATTAACTTTTTATTTTCTTTTTTTCTTCTGAAATCCTCAAATTTTTGCATTTATCTAATCCACTAAGAAGGATCTATTATTTAATTGAATCAGCTCTGTAAATACCAGTTTCTGTCACATCAGTAAAGAAACACTAAATCAAATAGTAGAAACAAAATAATTCATCATCTCATTTGCAAAAATCTTCTTTATAATATTCACACCAAGAAGAGCTTAAAATAGCAATAGTAGAAGAATTTGTATTTTCTCCCTTTTTTTTTTTCATTTTGCAAGCTTATATTCTTGCTGTGTGAACAACGTTGTTCATTTTATAAAAGTAGCTCTGTTAATACTAAAGGAAAGTTAAAAAGTGTGTTAACCCGATGTTTTTTCTTGGGTTTTTTTGGTTGGGTTTTTTGTTGATGTTGTTGTTGTTGTTGTAGTTTGGTGTTTGCTTTTGTTGGGTTTTGTTGTTGTTGGTTTTTGTTTGTTAAGAAATCAGGTACTTTTAGCGAATGCTACGTGTTATTTCCGAAGTTAAAATTATAAATAAATACCATGATTTTCAATAGCAGTCACAGGTGTGCCATGATTCTAAGACCGTACTTCTACCTCAGGTGTCCAAAAACAAACTGTAAGAGGGAGATCATAACATTTGAATTTGGTTCTCAACATTGAGAAACTTTTACACACAGCAACGCCTTGTTTATCAATGTAGGAACATTTGTACTTCCAGCACAGGCGGCTTAGATAGTGACAGTGAATTTGCCATCAGCTGCATATGAGCCAAAGGCTGACATTGTATATTTCTTTAAAATGTTTTTAACAGTGGCAGACATAAAGAAGGGCTAATATACCAAAGCCCTAGACACCCACAAAATTGATGGAGAAAAGGATAATTGCTAGGAGTATGTTATCAGCAAAAATGCATTACAGCTTGCAAAGGCACAAACACTGTCTGCATTCAGCAGGCCACACACTAATGAGATTGCCTCTCGCAGTCCCAGTTGATAGGGGAGCAGAATAGCTCTCTAATTAGGTTTACTGACTAGGGGCCTATATTGTCTTCTCAGCACTAGCAAGTTGGGAATGCAACAACCTTCTGCAGTGAAAGGAAATGAGGCATCTTCCTTACTCCCCACAAAACCAAAGCAATTATGAGGCAGGAGCATCTTGCTCACTTCTGTTCATTCATTGACAAAGGCTAGTTAGTTTAGTTCAACTTTTAGCAAGCCCTGAAGTTATTGAAACTTAAGCCTTAGGTAAGTCAGATGTATTATCACTGACAACAGTAATCTATTTGATAATAATTTGTTACATTTTTTGCTTACCTCTGGTCAAAATTTTCCTTGCTAGGGGGTGATAATGTGTTTATATATAAGCAAAACTGTCTCCTATTGTAACGTACAAGCAGATAAAATATTTCCAGAGAGACCATAGTGTCCCCTCCTATTTCAGCCACTTCAAGAGGACAAAAAAAAAAAAAAACTAAAAGGACGGTTCCTAAACAATTTTGTCTACAAATCATGCTGACAGTGCACAGTGCCAAACCGCGCCATCCCTATATCCTATGACCACACTGATGCATAGTAATACCTGAATTAAGGTGGAAATTCTGATACTCAGATGCTTCTGTGCAAGCGGCAGCCCCTGCCAGTAAGGACCTGACTAAGGATTGATCCTTCTGCCTCCGATTGAAAGGCCACAGCGTAACATTTGTGCCAATGTAACATCTGGTTAAAATTACCCGATGTGTCTTCATAAATTCTTTATTTTTATATAAACTTGTTGACAGGAGTTGATGGTTTTAAGTGAACTTGTTACAAACCATGGGGATGGCAACAGAGTATATTAACATTGCCTACATTTTGTTAGAAAATCTGTATTTTACTAGTTTGTATTTTTGCCAAAATTCATCTGTTAGGCTTTAAAATTGCCTTGCTAGTTTCTTCATGAAGTGACAGAGTTGTTTTCCACAAATTAGAAAAATTTCAGGTTGCATTTAGGAAAAGATCTCCATATTATTAATGATTTTAAGTACTAATGTAAAAGCCAGAACATTTTTTGTTTTCTATGTGAAAATTTGCCCATACTTTTATTCACAGACAGTGAGGCAAATCAGGTTTTACTCATTCGTTACAATTTTGACATTGCTGTTTCACGTTCCAAGATCCCATTCACACTGAGCAGCCTCGTGCCTTGAGAAATTGAAAAATTGTATAAAAATATTGTCCTGAGCTCTCAGCCTTTTTGGAGCACATCAGTCCTACCAAGACTACTCCCTCATAACACTTGCACAGGAGAAAGTGGCCCACCACCTTCTAAACAAGAGCATGCTTTGTACAAGGAAGTCTAGAGATTAAAATTGACTCTCCACTGAAATCAACACTTAGGTATACAGTGAAGAACATGAGGGAAAGAGGGTCATAGTTTTATATCTTAATAAGCTGCTACATGCAAACTAATTAATGGTGACTGCACTGTGTGGAGGGCATGTGGGAGTTTCAAGAAAAGCAAGTACCAAGACAGGATGGAAATTGCTGGACATGCGGTCAAGTATGAAGTACGCAGCACACATGTGCTCTGAGGTAAACTGATCTCCACATTCCTTGTCACCATCTCATGACTCAATTGGAAGCTGGTAGAGACTAAAGCAAGGAGTTGCAGGAAGGAAAAATACAGTGTCATGGTTACAGGAGTTGTGTTGTCTGGAGAAGCAGCTTTTATTCCTTCTTATGCCATGAGGTTCCTGTCTGTTGGCAGCCATGTAAGATAAGCCAAACCCTTTTGCATATGTTCATTGATTGCATGTTCCTCATTTTCTGGATGCACAGCCTAAGGTCTGGTCTACAGGAATGCTGAGCTGGCACAGCTTCGGTGGAAGACAATGAAGGCTTTGCTCTGTATGTAACAAGTCCTATATTTATATGTTTATTAAGAAAAATCAGAACGATAGCCTCTCCAGTTGGACTTCTAAAATAGGCAAACACTAACCTTAGAGATCCTCAGGTACTAATCGATTAATCATTAAAAACAAATTTAAAAACAAACAAAAAACAACAAAAAACAACATACCCTTACTAGACTATGATGAAGATAGGCTGCAAGGCCAAATACTCAGATGCTGTAATGATAAATATCAGAGAATAAGTCACAAAAAAGTAGTGACTTCATTCATGCCTTGAGTGATACAGGCACTGGTGAAAACAGTGTGCAATAAAGTTCTCATAGAGCACAGCCTGGTGCATAGAAGCCTAGGCAATGGATTTCAGAGGAATCAGTAATTTTAACCGTAATATTTTCTAACTTCTGATTATTTGATAATGCTACTTTGACAATGGTCTTTTAATATGACAAGGTATGTGTAAATAGATGATTTTACATAAAAATTGTACGGCAACTAAAATTCTACTGGTTTATATATAACGTGTAACCTCAAATGAGCAAATTTTTTGGTCTCTCACCTGCAAGTTACCAAAAAGCAGTCATCTATCACCATACTGAAGGCAGAATCCATGGATGTAGTATTGGAGTAAGCATACAGTACAACATTCAAAATGTTTAAAAACACGATAGGAGAAGACAAAAGAACTACTGTGCATTTTTACCAAATATTTACATGTCTGTGAACTGCTCCAGGATACCAGCTCTCCCTACAGATTTTAGAGGGAGCCTCTAAGGTACCCTACTCTCTGCCTGTGCTGGAGTTGTTTTAGATGCCTCTTTAGATTTAACTATAAATATTTACTAATGGGAAAAACATAATTTACGCTGATATTAAAACAGATGGAGAGTTACATCTATCAGTTTTAGGAATGGTTTTGCTAGGACAGAAAATAAGTAATGGCAGTTACAGTCTTGGCAAAACTTGTGATGCAGTAAGAACATTAAGAGTTATATCCTGGTTTTATGTTAAAGGAACAATAACAATATTTTTTAAAGTATCAAGAACGAAATGGCACAATATGTAATGAAAAAATAAACATCCAAACCTGACATTTAACAATAACATAAAATTTATTTTCTTAATGAAATCAGTCATGTATGACTTCATCGAAACCAACAGATTAATTTCACTCACAGGGATTATCTGAAATGAGTTTTTCAATTAACAGTCACTAGCTGAATAGACCCCTAAGGAGATCTTAGTCTATGTTACTCTGTACTACACAAACAAATTTGGCAAAAGCTGAAAAAGCAGCAAGACAAAGGTTCTCCTTGGTTTATCAAAGGAAATCTATTGTCTGTGAAAACCTTTTATTTACTAATTGTAATTTAAAACTACTGTACAATGTTTTCAGTAAAGATAATTACCTACAGGACACAGGGCTACTTCCTAGTACATTGATTTTTGTCAAAAAATGCAGGCTGCTCTCAAGTTTCAGTTTGAACCTGAAAATAAAGGACTTCTGTTTGCCACACAAACCTCATAACAGCAATCATGTTAGCAACAAAGGTCTACAGAAGAGGCATTGGAAGAGATGAACAAAAGTGAACAGCTGTGGGCCTGCTCTGTACAGACCTATAGGGAGCACTGAATGTGGAAATGATCCATACGTAAACTCCCTTTCCCACACATCTTACCCAGGTGTGACTCCCACTGGCTTCCTTGAAGAACCAGACTAACGCTGAGCTACGTTGTTCGTCTCTGCAAGCACTGAGTTCCATCCAACTATTTTAGCATAACCTCCCAAGCAATCCTATTACTTCCAATTATTTTTAGTGTCAGCTGGGCTCAGAAATAAGTTAGTTGTAAAATCAGGTATTCCCTTCAATTGGGCAGCTCTAAACCCAGACACAAGTGGAAAAAGTGGCCGGGGAAGAACTGCGAGAGCTGGCTGATGGAGGTGGTGTTCACACAGTTTCACAGCTTCAGTGCTGACCACTTGGCAATTTTCTTCTTTGAGGCCTCATGTCCACCAAGTCTCAGACTTCTGATTTAACATTCCTCAGGGCAGGCATTTGGATAGGGTGTCGTTTGTTACTATGTCATAAAAAACCTTCAGGATTGTTCCTTAAATACCATTTTGAGTATGTAATTTACTGGATTAAGTGAAAAGCGCTTTTTGAACCTTTCACAAAGGCCAAACAGCCAATTCCTCGCTGTTTTATCCCACCTCCCCATCTCAGTCTCTGTATCTTCCTGTCTTCCTTCCACAAACCTGCTCTTCTCATTCCCCTGCATACCAGCACTGGAGCATTTACAGTGGATAGTTTTGAAATGCTTAGAATTAATTGTAGGGTATCTTCAGTCATTTTTAATGAATAATAGAAAGTACCTTTCTCAAGAACATGAGAAAAATACTGTGCTACTGAAAGAATTATAGATAAACACTCCATTTAGAATTACTGAAAGTTGCAAATGTTCCTGATAGCTGTTAAGGTAATTTGGAATACTTTCCATGAAAACTAACTGCCATTTTGAAAGGCTCTAGTACTGTTTCCTGAAGATGACTTAAATCCACTGAACATACTGACCACTGAGGACAGACCTCAAAAGTGGTCGTGGTTTTTATGGTGCTTGTTTATGGAAGAATCTTCTTTAGCTTTTACTAACTAAAAGGTCTATGCTATGAAAAAGAATGGATAAGAAAATGATCCTCATAAAAATTTTGTAAGCATGAGGGATTTGTTAGGAATATAAGTGTGTCATTCTATCATTAAGATTATTGGGAACAAAATATGCCCATTTTCACTATTTTTTTAAGATACAGAGCTAAATATTGATTTAAAATCACAGCATCAAATGGAAACGTAAACTCTTACCTTTTGTCAAAGAGTTGGCATGTGAATCAGGTATAAAACCCAGTTCAACATTTGAATTTGTAAACTCGCAGCTCCCTTATTAAGGAGATATTCATAGTACTTCTAAAGCACAAGCAGTTGTAAACATAGACCTGTTTTTCCATTAAAAAAAATCATTTTTTCTTTTAACTAGAGTACCTATAATATGAACTTGATAACAATTAGTGAATAATTATAATAATCTTGATAATTGGAGTACTTAGGTATACATAGTGTTTATATTATATATATTTTAAAATTGGTTTGAATTGTATTAAGTAATTGAGACTTAAGCATACTTAGGTTTTTACTAATTCTGTCTCCCAAACATCAAGCTTAATTCTTAATTATGCATGTCATGTCCTGTCAGGTTTTCCATATGCCATAAATAATTTTCTACATGTTTGTTAGTCAGTTGCAATACCTTTCATGAGCATTCATATTGCATATACAGCGGCATTTAGTAGAAATTACACTTTGTAAAACTTATTAATTAACTTGCCAGTTTTTAAACTTCTACACTTTTTTTCCTGATATCAGTTTCTATAATTAAAAATAAATAAAGGCCACATCAAGCATATATCCTTAGCAGACTTTCTTGATAATCAGCTCTACAAAATTTCCAGTAACTGAAATACAGGAAATTCTCAGGCATTTCTTACAATATACCCTACTTCCTTCCCCTCTCACCTTTTCAACTGTGATATAGTTTCAACAGCTCCTTATGTTGCTGCATTATAAACTGTCTGCAGTCAAGATGTTAGCTATGAGGTCAACCCATTCCAGGAGGCCACCCAGGTAGCAGTAGAAGGCTATGTTTTTCTTGTATATATAGTGGGTTTCTCTTTAATGTCTTTGTTAACCTTTGAAATATTTTGAATGTCCGTCTGTGGTCTGGGATTAAGCTTCAACATTTCACGCTCCAAAGAATCCAATACATTTACATAAATTCATTGCATTTTCTTTGTTAGAAAGAGATGAGCATATATCTCCTATATCAGCAATCACATATATATATCATTATACATGTAAATGTGTATGCCTAAACACGCCACACATTTTTGTGTTCCCTTAATATCATGCGTTTTGTGCAACAAGTTTCCAAATATGTAAATATGTATTCCTAATTATCATCTGGAAATCAGAAAAGCCACCTAAGACTATGTGACTTTCTTATCCTTTAAGCAGTGACACATTTTCACTGCACATCCTGACAGCAAGAGGTGGATTCAAAGCACTTGCTGCAACTCCTAGTTCATGAGTCAAAATAAAGAAAATGAGACCTTTTCAACATAACTGAAAAAGCTTCCCAAGGCACCACTGTTGAAATGAGCTGAACTTGCTATAATTGCTTCTCTTCTCAAGCCATCCCCCCACCCGTTTGTATCACCAGGGAACAAATCCTGCAGAAATCCTTTCTGTCAATGTTGCCCACTATATACTCCCCAAAGCTGATCCAAAGGTATGAAGCAACATGTCAGATGGAAATTGTATATATGTACACTTGTGAATTGTATATTTGAGAGAATATCTTATTCGTGATTTGTGAAAATTGTTTACTTGTGACATAGCCCCAGGTATATATTCCTTGAAGAAGCAAGTGTAAACACAGAAAAATATCACAGCTGAAGTGAGAAGCCACAAGATTCAGAGCTGCCGTGAACTGTGAGGCAGGCTTCAGACATGGGGAAGAAAGTTCTTACACTCACAGTAAACTGGACTGAGTTTGCCCAAACTCAAAAAGGCACAGAGTAAACTGAAAACTAATTTGGAAGCTGAGCCCTGGAACAACAAAATAAACATTTTAAAAAATATATATTTTAATTCACATTGATTTCTATTCTAAAAGCTACTTTTTTTTTTTTTTAAAGAGATTTATTTTATTAAAACCTGTCTTTTTCTTCCCATCATTAAGGCATTCAGTGTAGAAGGTCTACGAACTTCTACATCAAAGGTGTGTATGATTCAGGACATTGACATAAAGGGCAAAGCAAAATAAAGATCCTGTTTCCGTTCAGTGTTTGAACCAGTAAATAAGAAATTAAAAAAGGATTTGTCAAACTGATTTCAGCTGGCGTTTCTTCAAAATGGGTATGGATCCATGCTTGTTTTGCTACAAAATGGTAAACACCAAAACTGGGGGTTTCCACTTCTAGGCTAACTTTGAACTAATTAATTGTTTTAACTGTGTTAGTAAAACTGTACTTCCAAAGCCAACTTTAAAAGCCTTGTTAAAAATAAACTAGTAGGAACTATTCTGGAATTTCTGAAATAAAATGCTTTATTTTGACTTTTTCAGAGGAAGTGAATTAAAGTGAATGATTCAGACTGATATGTAGTTTTAACATCTATAAAATTTCAGTTTTCTCTTCTTACTGAAATGTTGCCTGGTTCCATCTATAAGCACTGCGAGGGTGTAAGTTATGAGACCATCCCAGAACACAGTATTTCAGTCTGGATTGTAATTTGTAAACCCAAAGCACCTCCCTGTTTCACAGAACTTTCCTAGTTCTCGGAATCCAGATCAACAACCCGACATTCTGTGTTTCTGGGGGAGTTGGGAGACTCCATTCCATACCACGGAAGCAGGCAACCTCCTATTCAATTGCACCGTAAAGAGGTGCTGTTGCTAGAGAAACTAGTCAAGAACTATCTTTTTGCTATTAACGTGTTCTCCTGCTCCTTTATCAGTTCACAGAATGTCAGGGATTGGAAGGGTTCTCAAAAGATCATCTAGTCCAATCCCCCTGCTGGAGCAGGAACACCCAGATGAGGTTACACAGGAATGTGTCCAGGCAGGTTTTGAATATCCCCAGAGTAGGAGACTCCACAACCTCCCTGGGCAGCCTGTTCCAGTGCTCTGTCACCCTCACTGAGAAGAAGTTTCTTCTCAAATTTAAGTGGAACCTTTTGTGTTCCGGTTTGTACCCATTACAGTTCAGACAATCATTTTCATATATCCATTTTTATATTCTCTGGCTATTTGATGACAGTTTCACTAGCCTCTGTCAACTGGTAAAGAGAACCAACTTGGTGGTTTTCCTAATATTTTATTGCTATTATTGTTTTCAAAGTACTAGTTCTTCCTTCTCTTTCTCTGTTTAATGATTCCTTAAAGAGAAATGTTTTTTCAATTTACAGGTTCTCACTTGAATAAACAGAAGACCTATGGACCGTTATCTTTCAAGACAGAAAAATAATTACCAGATCAGCTGGAGATCTGAGTTACTACTTTTTTTTTTTTTTTTTTTTAACTACACAAAGTGCACATTCTCAAGTTTCTGTAGAAAAGGTTAACATTACAAAGATGAATTTTCATCTCCTTCAGATTCCTTTCTGCATGGACATCAGCCAATGGTTGTTCCCAGTCTACTTTACCCCTGTTTATTTTTACATAAGCAGATTAAATTTTGTACTTGCAATTACCTCTCTCACATATGTTAAGAAAGATTTACAGGATGGACATCTGTTCTCATAAAAATTCACTACTGCTGGAATCTTACTAATTTACAAGCATGTTTCATATCATATTTTCAATGATTAAATTGGCTGCATGTTTAATCTTCATGTATACACTTGAGATTGATTTTAAAGGATCGTTTTGGTTTTTGGTTTTGTTTTGGTTTTCTTTAATGGGCACACTGCATATTTATGAAATCACATGTCATCATCAGCTCCCAAAGTGTTTTTAATCCTTCATTCCTAGTACAGGCACCGCTAACTTCAAAATAAAGGTTTTGTTTAAGGATTTATAAGCAAAATCAGTCTTTCTGGCTGGAAGAGTAGTCATATTGGGAAAGTATCATCCTTGCTAGGTGGTGTTATCTGTAGCCAGTGGTTGTTGGAAGAGCTGAGTAGGTACACACAGGAGCAGCACAACAACAGAAATTTGCCATCAAATATGGCAAGAAGAAGGGAGCAAGTTGTGTTTGACCAGATGTACTAGTGACATAGCAGCAGAGATAATGTGCCTTTCAATACCATACGGAACAACCCTTAAAGGTAAACATCTTGACTACAATAAAGCAGAAATCTCCCTCTGGAATGGAATGATTCAGTGTAATGTAATAATAAACAGAAAAGCAAAGTGTGAAAATGATGTCTGGAGTCTGAGTGCACTTCCTTGATATTCAAAAAAGACCAAGAATGTATTCCTGTAGTATGAATTTAATTCTGAAAGGTAACCAACATAATAGAAAGTGTATTTGTTTTATTCCAAATAAACTTAAACACTTATTATCCCTTTACACTTGCCAATGAACAGTCTAACATGCTTTTCAGAGAAAGACTTACAGCACATCTTTAACTTCAAAAAACTTGCTAAAAATAGTATATAATCATGTAATAAAGGACCATACCATCATGCAGATGCACAGATGCAAAGTTAAATTGCATGACCTATCTTAATTCCATCTCTAAATGACTGGCATCATATTCATGATACCATTTCTTAACTGTGATTCTTTTGCATTTGATTCTATCCATTCCATTACAGCCCTCTGAATGAACCCAGCTAATGAATGGTATGAGCACAGGATGTTGGCCACTGAGCGGACAGACTGTAAGTAGGGACACATCTTCTATTTCAGGTAGAAGAATACTCCAACAACTGCTGATACATTTATTAAGAGCCATCACAAGTATGAAAATTCTAAGTAGGCACAAGAATTGAGCGTAAAAATCTATGACACACAGTAAAAAGAATACAAAGGTTTGTTTTGTTTTTTTCTGGTGTTTTGTTTTGGCTTTTGTTGTTGTTTGATTCGTTTGTTTGTTAGCGTTGTTATTTGTTTTTTTTTGTTGTTGTTGTTTTTGTTTTTTCCCACTATTTTAGACAAAACCATATACAGAAGCAGACTTTAATAAGTACCCCAAAATAATACGGGAAGTCTATAGGACAGTCAAAATTTGAATCCATAGCTCTTTCCAGTTCCTTCTGCATAGGCTTGCTTTCTTGAGGTGTAAACAAGAAGAGATACTAATTCAAGTGTGGGAGTAAACCCATTAAAACACTGGATCCAGAAAAATATTCAGCATTAGCAACCTAACTTGAAATGGGCTTCACCTTTGAAATGTCTCAAATCTCATTCAAATGATTGTGAAAGAGACAGTATCTTTCCCAGTATTCATTAACCAAAACAAACAAACAAAACCCACAAAAAAAATGTTGTAATGAAGCACAGAACATTTTAAAAATTAGTACAGCTATTCACCCATCATTTAAAATCTCCTTAAATATCAAATTAGTTCATTTTAATTGGCTATCTACATCACAGCATAGCACTTCAACATTGAAAACCAAATCAGACAGCCCTGTCTTAGCCTGCAACTCAGCTGTCTGTGTTGTACATGATGAATCATTCCCTATTTTGAGCCGCTTTCCACACGTTGAAACTTGCATTCATAAATTCACATTAGGCTGCTAATGGGACAGAATCGGGGTTGCTATGGCAACACTGTGATGTGCCCTATCACTTAAGTGAGAAAATGAACACTAGTAATTATCACCAAGCAAATGGTATTTTCACCTTTCATATATGGTATCTGTTCAATGTTTAGTTTAGCTAATAAATGGATTTGTGACTTTCTGCAAAGGTGGGATAAAAAACAACTAAAATGAGTATTGATCTCATACTAAAAGTGAGTCAGAATACGTCACTGAGAAAAGCCCATAGAACATGTATATTTTCAAACAACATTGACAAGATTATAATGACATTAGGGAACTACAGTCCTAAGTTCAACAGCAGGATGCATCAGATGCAATTCAGAGTGAAAAAAACGTGTCTCAATTTTGCTTTCAAGCTGAAATTACTATTAACTTCACATCATGAAGCTCAAACAGTCATAAAGAACATACATTGTCTACCTTTCTCATTAGGGTTGCAACAGATAATATTCTGTATTGCACCAAAATATACTGTCAGTGTTACTGTCAAAACCCTTTGTGCACTTGCTTTCCTTTCTCAGAAAGTGAGACTGCCTTAATAGCATCTCTTGCATTTAAAGGGACAGACACAAGCAGAATACAGCTGGACCAATATTCAAAAATTAAATATTGAGAAATTCATGATCTTATGATATGTTATTTTTCATCTGATTTATCACATGCATAATTCAGAATCTGAAATATGCTTTAAGTTAATGTGTTAAGAAAAAAAAAAAATCTGTTTACATTTACACTCTCTATCTTCCACCATTGATTTGATCCCCGCTTTAACCTCCCAGAGCCTGGAGACCTGCTCTTTTACCTGCTTTCAACATGTCAGCAGATAATTCAAAACTGTCCCTATTTTCACAGATGCTGGGTACAGCAGCTCACATTCTTTATCTAAAATAGCCTGAAAGAACAGACTGCCAATAAACAATACAGGCTATGTCCTGTAGCTTAAATAAGCATAGTAATGTATCTTGCCTTCTGCCTCAACAGAAAATTAAAGTGTGATTATTCAAAGAACTTTTGAAGAGCCTATCAAAGTACTTAAAACCTGAACATAAACCACATCTTTAAAATTATGAATCTGTGTGCTTACATCCTAAATCTCTTTATCAGGAGTTTAGGGTTGATAATAGAAGCACAATTCCAAAGACAGGCATTTAAAGTTGAGACTTAGTGCAGTCCTGACCTAACTTTACAACTGCTCTACCAACAAGTGGAACTGCCTCTCCTGGGTGTGATAGACAATAAAGTGTACAAGGAATTGTTGTTCTCCCACTACAGACTCTCACTCTTAAAACAGTCTCAAGAGGCCAAATTGAGAATTCCTGTCCCATAGTAACATCAGCACTCAAGAAAAATGTAGGTAAAGCTCAGGAGAGTCTGAAGAAATCAAGGAAAATGCTTGAGTGCTAAGCATTTGCTTAGGAATACGAGAGCAAAAAGCTACCACAAAATGAGTAAGACTCATTGGATGTAACAATCCCCTGTTATGTCTAACACTGTATAACAAAACAGTTAGAAAGTTTATGAAGAACAGCCTGATTTTAGTGCACTACAACAACTCTTTATATATTGTCACAAAATAATGTAAAATAATTAACGTAATAATGTAAAATAATGCAAATAATGCAAAATAATGTAATTTGCAGTTCTAAAGCTGGCCATGTTGTTCAGGGGATTCAAGGACTACATTTTAGATAAGTAATCTCTATTACATGACCTTGTGATCAGTGGCATTTTCTCGCCTAGACTGCAATTCCTGTGCTGTCAGTGGAGACACAGTTTTTGGCTCTAAACACTCTTCATTGCAGACTCCTTCCTCAGGCAAATTATAATAGTTGGTTGCTGTTCTTCCCTGTATTTAATGATTAAAACACAGCCACTCAGAAAGGCAGATGATACGAGTTGAATTCTAATGCAGAACATAAGCATCATTCTGTAAATAAGCAAGAAATAAATTTAAAATATAGATGTAAAGCCTCTTGTTTCTACCTCAGTGTAATCATCTCTCTGTGTACAACTACATTCTAAACTTAATTCCCTTCATAAACTTGAGAATATTTTTATCTCAGTACTTCTACAAAGAATCACAAAATTACTACATTCTGATCCTTCAGAAATATAACGTTCAGATTTACTGGTCTGAAACCAATAGTCTTAAACTAGCTACCAGCTTGTATAGTCTCCATGCTTTTTCTCACTCGAACATATGACCAGTGGTACAGCATACTGTGTTTTTTTTTTCCTCTACTTGCAATAATATGTGGTTTTTTTCATATAAATGATTTTACTAAATCACAGAGAAAGTCCAAATATTTACCAGAGTTTCATCAAAAACAGTTACTCACACATGATATATAAAATCCTGCTTCATAGTGACCTCTCAAAACTTATTCCCAAAGCAAATATCCCGGTTGGGACAGACCTTCTATTACACTTTTGAGAAACTGAGATACAGCTGCTATCTATAAAATTCAGTCAGCCTGCATAAAATAAGTTATCTAAACACTAACTTTAAGAGAAAAATCACTGATAGCAATCCTCTCACTAAACACAGAGAAGTATATTTATTTACACAAGAAAATGTTTTTATACTGCATTTTCTGATGTTCATAAATTGAGAGCAAACAATTTAAGAATCTACTTTCTTCATAAATCATCACTGAAGATTTTATTTTTAAAAAAACCTCCATTCAAAGAGCACAATTGGCTAGAAAATGATGGAATAGCTATGAATAAAAATTATTAATCAAGTGCTACTTGAGTGCATTCAAACCAAATTTACTGTCGATATGCCTCAACTAAATTTTCATGATTTTTTTTTAAAAAACAGGAATTACACTGTGAAATAAGAAGGAATGACACACAGTCGCCAGGATTTCACTTGCAAGAAGGAAGAGCAAAAGGGTCCCAAAAAGCAGATTTGTGCCAGTGTAATCTTGAAATTCCATTTTGAGATAGCCACTCAGTCTGGACTTTCAGCTTTATACAGCAGGGTTTACATGTCTGTCCTCCCATAACTAGAATAAGTCAGATGGAGTTCCCATTGTCTTCTCATGCTAAAACAAAAAGAATACGCACCCATGTCTAATCTAAGGTGTTGTCTTTAGGCGATCTCAGAACACACTGATTCAGTACCGATGACTATGGACTCATAAAGGTTATTTTCTTTAATTTCTTAAAATCTGGATCAAATATTTTAAACTGTTTTGATATACTAATTTATTATTTTTTTTTTATTTTACCTCAACAGGGCTTGAATCAAGCCTCGCTCAAGCCATCTGGCTAAAACCAAGGCATTTGTCATCGAAGCAAATGAACATTCAGTCCTCACTTTTTCAACGCTTCCTAAAACACGCTGACAAGTGTCCATATTCCCCAAAATGTATTCTAGAACAGGGGAAGTGTTCACCTTCAAAGATGCTGTGTCTAATCAAAAGGCAAAAGCAGAGAGAGCAGCAGATGAAGAAACACCATTCATTGACAAGTGGGTTTTGATCTTTAAGGTAACATAGTAGGAAATATATTTGCATTAATAAGTTTTTTTGTCAGATTCAAATGAGCTTGAGAGTTAGCAGAAACATGTGCTGATTTCTACATAACTGTCTCTCCCTTGGCAGAAACTGTCTAGTATTGGTGTCTAGTATTGGAAACAAGCATCTCTATTTTTTCCTAACAGAAGTGTTGTTGAATTTAACTCTCTGGGAACTTCTTGTCCTCTCTCCATGATATCTTCATCACATGAAACTCAAGATACAACAGGAGTTTAAGTTACTGATACTGACACATGCACACAGCTTTAAAAAAAGTTCCTCTAGATACCATATCTTGTGTAGCATAAATAATATGATAAACATAAACAAAAGAGAAATGATAGCTTTTCTGATGCAAGAGTGAATATCTGCACTAATGCTCTGCATCCCAAAGGTTTCCTGAAAGTTTTGAGACTATCTTATTATATTTGCATTTCACTTTCATAATCAAGGATAAAAAGTAAGAGAAAAAAAAAAAAAAGCACCTCTGGGATCAAGAGGTCAGCTGCAAACCTATTTAAACTCCTACAGTTTCCCAGTGGTACACCATACTTAGCAGAAAATGAATGCAGTAACAAGTATTAATAGATAGTTGAATTTCCAGCCTTCCCTTGCTTGCATTCAGTGAGGCACGGGGTTGTTTGGTTGAGAGATGTCATCCTGCTCTATAGGAATCCATAAATCCCATATGTGCTATGCATTTACTTCTTGTCAAGGAGAGTGTTGTATGAAACCATGAGATCATTTCCAAATGAGACTAACTGCATTTAGGTAGGAAAGCACACTCTTCAGAAACAGTAAGATACCATTTGCCTTGTGATGCTGCCTTTAAAACAATATTGAATCCAGTGATATTGTCAAACATCATACAGGAGATGTTTGACTTACAGGAGAACGGAAACGGCTGGCAAAGTGAGACAAAACACTCCTACAAAAACGGAAGTCATAGTATTGAAGGAAAAGTGGCTTTTAGGAGGGACAGATGATTCACCAGGAATGTAAACACTCATATTAAACTGGTATTTGTAGAACTTTTGCCGTTTAAATCAATCAATCAATCAATCAATAAATATCCCCTACACTTTTTTCCCCAAAATATTCTGAGAAAGTTGATCTTGAATGTCTACAGAGCACAGGACATAGCTCCTGAAAGAACTATGTGGTTTAGGACAGGACCTCTTAGCCCTGTTTTAAGGAAGAGTGTTTAGGAACAAGTGGTTGAATAGGGGACAGTAAAAGGGAGGACAGAGACAAACAGGGCTCAGCACAAAGACTGGGTTCCCTAGAGTCTGAGCTCCAAACATGTAGTACAAGACCAACACCCTCCTCCTAAAACAACTGCTATAATAGATTAGGCAGAAAGAAAGTGTACCTTAGATTTCCAGCCTTCAACCAGGGTAGAAAGGGTCTATCCCAGAGCTCTGACGTGGCCTGCGAATGTCTGCCTTGCTGCTGGAGCAGACTTGGGGAGCATCACCACCACCACCACTGCCTCAATGGGAACTTTGCACTGGAAATCTTCCCTGTCCCTTACATAGGATTTCTTGACTGATTATGATGGAAAAGCTGAATTTCTGCGCTGTCCATATCTTATTCAGTACAGAGGATCTCCATGCCAGTCTAGGAAGCCTTAATAAAGTGTCTTTGTAGTTCACACAAATAATCCCATACAGGTATCCCTCTATCTTACTGTTACTTCTGGCATTTCAGAGCCCAGACACTCAGAAATGCTGCGTGAGTCTGGGAGAAAGAAACAGGACAGAATTTAGGCAATATAGGGCTACAAGACGCTTTAGGTGAAATCTGAAGTGGCCAAGAACTGACATTGGCAATCTCGCAGATCATATTCTTGACTGCAAATCTGGAGCAAGTCATTACCCCAAGAATGTTGTCACAAAGCACTGTACCAATGTGTGCTGTCTTCAGAGTAAGCCATAAAATAAACCCTTGGTTACTTGTGGTCATTAAAGAACAAAAGTATTTCTGAAGAGGAAGGATATATGTTGTATTATCTTAGACATATTCCTGTTGCTTTCCTTTTAATCCACAATTTCATGCAATTGTGATACACCAAAGAGAGATGTTGTGAAGCTCTTCACTCTCCTACCTTGGTAAAACCTTAGTGGGTGTGGGGTGAAAGAACACTGGGTCATTTGCTTCTATCCCACATTAGTCCCACTGTAGGTGCTCTTCTCCCACCCTAGTCATCTATTAGAAATCACCATGTTTCATTGGATACAGGCCCAAGTATCTGTAGCTCCATTCTCGAGTTTGGCTGTCCCTGGTGCCTCACCCAAGAAAGCTGAATGTGTGGCAGGAATATTGATATTGATTGAGTGTTTATCAAAAGAAACATGTAAATTTGAGGTCATCTCAGATGAGAGGACTTTCAGCTGTCAGTATTATCCCTCTTCTCCTACCAGAGCAGCAGTAATTGCTCCTTTGGCTGGTGACACAGGATGGCCATCCTGTCTGCATACCATGTGGCTTTGTCCTCCTGCATCCAATAATCACCATGTTCCCTTATCCTGTACTAGATTCAGAGCCCCTCAACAGTAGATAGGGGGGGTCAACTGATGATTTGAGTACTTAAGAAGAAACAAGCTCTATTAGCATTTTCTCAATATAGCAGAACAGATTTCAACAGCATTGCTTACTATAAAACAACATCTTATTTCACAGGTAAATCAGCCAGAAAAATATGAAATACCTAAAACCATAACAGAGTTGTATTTGATAATGTTCTGACTATGCAAATATAAGTGAACACCTTTAAAACTCCCTGCTGTCCTACATGAAGCCTGTCCTTCCCTACCCTGTAGAAATTACAATTCTGGAGAACAATAGTGTAATTTGAGATAATTAAATCTAGCCAAAAAGGTAAAGGGGAGCACTCCTGTGAAAACATTCCATAGTTACTGGAACATAAATTGGTTAAGAAAGGTGGTCCTTATATAGGAGAGATGAAAGCTTTCCATATAACTTTATTATGTACTCACACCATTAAAACTAGTTGTATCAGTAGTTACAAAACATCACCATGCAATTTGGGTACTATACCCTTCTCCATGCAGCTGCAGGACATAACCGGTTGCCTGAGAAGTCTATGAAAATTGATATATTTTCACAAAAGGTTTTTAAAAAACATGTCCCTATATCACTGAACATATGCTTGTAGGCTTTATCCTCAGACTACTTAATGTTAATTACCATTATCATCAATACATTTGTTCACAAGAGTGTTTTTGGAATGCTATCATGAAAAAATCTGAAACGCTTCTGTTAAAAATTTCATCAAAAAGCTGTTGACGGTTTGGGAATCTTCACACAGTCCTAGTATAACGCTAATAATAATAATATATGTTTAAATAAACAATATTTTTAAAAATCTAATAAAAACATTTTAATATTTTAAAGCACACATAATTCATTCATTTGAAACACAGAAACATCATGAACTACTCAAAGAAATTCCAACAAAGCATTCAAGAAAATCACAACTAAAACCCTTCAAACTAAAGGTAATGGCTTTGCAACAACTAAAATTAAATCATTTTAAGTTATTTGCATTTAAAAAAAAAAATAAAAAAATCAATAGAAGCTTTGGGAATAAAGCACAAAAAAGTAGTACAGTAGATAAAATAATCCTTTCATGTTCTGTTTAAGGGTTTGTAGATAATGATGCATTTGTAAGGCAAATACCACAGCAATCCAGATAAACACAGAAAATATTCAGATTTTTAAAAGAAATGTAAAAGCAGTAAAAATGCTTCTTTTGTTTGGCAGTTTGCTGAGTTTTTTTTCACAAACCACAGATTTTTGGGGTTTACATACTGACAGAATGGCAATACTTGTATGTGAATACCTGCAAATTCTTTCCTCAAGTTACAAACTCAAGACATAAATTATAGAGGACTCATTGGTCTTCTTGAGCCTTGTGGGCAGCAATCAGCCTGTCAATGGCAAATAGGAATGACTTGATGTATATGAAATGTCTTTCAGTGGAAAGATTTTTTTTTACAGCTTGGGAAACACTGTGATGTCTTTAGTTCATAGTAATCCATTTCAGGGAATTCTCTCCTGATGTAGAAACAAAAAAAATTTGTTCAACAAACAAACTAATTACTTGGGTATCAATTCTTAATAAAGATTTTGTTATAAGGGTTGTTTATGTCAGTTGGCTTTATTACTCAAAGAGGTAAATTCAGATGCAATGCACCATTCACCAGGCTACGGTCTAGAAAACTGTTACTATAAGACTTGAATAGTTGTGCGTTTCCTAATTGGAAGATGAAATTAGGAGTCCACATGAGATACCCAAAATTCCAGTAATGAGGAAAAGAAAGGGTATCTGCCACAAACAGTACATACGAGTCAGCATTGAGGGACCTATATGAGATTTTGATGAATTTATGTGGGTGGCTAAGAAACATTCAAAAGATGTGGCTTTTTCACTTTGATATTGACAGTACTTCCAGATAGAGGACTCGTACCTAACAAAAAGAAAAAAAATATGCATTGAATTTATCATGGAAAGTGACCTTAGTCCATGGCAGGAGCTACTTTGTTGAATTGATGGCATAACATTTGACCTGATCTGGGAAAAATTCCCAGTTGGACAATCTCATCTTACTGAAGTTGGTGTTATCAGAAAGCAGTTGCAACAGATGTATAGTGTCACCACATCTGTCTCTGGAACAAGGCAGAGAGAACAATAGCACAGGTTGAAAGGTTGTTCTCTGTGAGACTGTAAAGCTAGAACTAGGGTAGATACTACAAAAATATTTAGCAGACAGCACCGTATGTCTTCCTTGATCATTTTAATATTGTACTACAAAACCATGACCATTTTGGCTTTCACAGTGAGAGCTTTCCTGAGGGAAATCAGTCACTGTTTCAAGTCAAGAAAAGAAATATCTCACTGGTTAATTTCTTTTTAGGGTTTATGAAGTGTAGTCATTTCATTTTGAATAGATTTGGCAAGAGAAGCTCACCGCCAACAATGTGAAAAGGCCTGAAAGTGTGATTTGCACTCTCTTGGTCTTCTCTGTGCTGCTGGACATCAGTGAAAAATGTACAAAGACAGAGAATGTACATGGCAACAGGAAGAGCCTGAAAACAGCATCGCAAGAGATTATCTATCAATTTGTATTCTCAGTGCTGATAGCTAGAGAAGGCCACAAGATACTCTATTGTCATTGCCATATGGTGAGAAATCGTAAAAATGACTTATGATGAAATAAGAAAAATCCCAGGTGCAGATTCCATTGCAATCTGAAGTGTAGGTATTTGTGTTCATCAAATAGCTGTTGAACAAAGGACCATGATAAGGAACTTAGTTCTATCCAGGCAAGAGGTGCTTAGTGGTTTTTTTGGTTTCTAATTTGAGAAGTCTGATTGTACCCCTTCCACGTTACTAATGCATGTCTCTTAATTGTCATCACCAGGACAAACCTGCAAGTCCTAAGAACAAATGTTCCCCATGGCAGAAAGCATTGCACACATTGTCTTCACTTCAGCTGGTACTCTGCCCCTGCAATTAGAGTTTGTTATTACCTTTATCACTCCAGCTCCACTATATGCACCTGGCTCTGACAGACACATTGCTTTTCCTTGTTCCCTAATAAATAGAGGTCTCAGGTTTGCATTTACCAGTCCACAAGTACAGATTATGGGACTCTGACCTTCCCAACAGATACAATGCTTTAAGCTGCACAAGGGGTGGCAGGAAGGCCAGGAGGGGGCTGCATTGGAAATCTGGTTCTATAACACGTGACTGCATATGAGATCAGCATTCCCCATATGCTTCAAAAAGAGCTGGATCTTGTGGCAGTTCTTGTCTTAAGGCCGTCTTCATTTAACATTCTTTTGCAATGACACTGAACATGTATCCTTAGTGCCTGTGACTGACTTTCTTAGCACTCTGTGTCTGTTTACTTCACATATGCAGGACACAGCAGTAACTGTATCCTGTTCCTTGTCCCCTACTTGCAGAGCCCCAGTCAGGAAATATATACATACACATACACACTAATTTCCTTCTTTCTTAGGACTGACATTAATACATTATCATGGTCCTTGAAAAAGCCCTGGGGGAACTCATCAAATGAAATTGTAGTGATCAAAGTTATTTAAAAAAAAATGTAATAATAAAACAAGACTCCAAACCAAAGTGATATGCTTGTGAAATAGTTAGTGGAGGGATAAGCCTCTGTTAAGAATTTATTCAGATGCTACAAACAAAGCTCTTCTATGTTTGTTTCTCATGTGCACGGCTGTCAACAGAATGCAGAGCGACCCTTGAGGGATAATGGGCTCTTCATTCTGTTCTGGGAATGTATAAGTCTGTTCAGGCCCATGTCTTTCCACAGGGCACTTTTATGGGGGTTTTTGGTCGGGTTTTTTGCTGTGCTGTGGTTTTGATTTATTTTTTTTTTTAATGCTGAGAACAGGACACAGCTGTTCCATTTGTTGCATAAAGTGTCCTCTCCAGATAATCACAGAATAATTCAGTTTGGAAGAGACCTCAAGAGAGCAGTAGTCCAATCTCCTCCAAGCAAGGTCTGCTCAGATCAGGTTGCTCAGATCTGTTCCCAGGTGGGCCTGGAAAATCTCCAAGGATTAACTGCACATTTCGTGTTGTCACCCTTTCTTACAGTACTTGTACAGTTCTCATGGTGAAAAAGCTTTTTCATGCATCAGAACAACTTCTCAGTTCTCAATTTACACCTGTTGAGTGTGGTGGGAAAACAAGAGATAAAGAGCCTGTTTCCACCTCCTTGATGACCTCCTGGTAGATGCTTGGGGACTGCTGTTAAGTCCTTCCAAAGCTGTCCTTCCTCCAGACTGAAAAAGCTCCAGCCCCTTGGCCTCTCATCATGGGTTAAATGGTCCAGCATCGACGACTGTGGTAGCACTACGCTGAGCTCACTGTAATTTATTGATACCTTTCCTGAACAGTGGGGCTCAAAACCAGATGGAGTAATTTAGATGGGATATAAGGGGTGCTGAGTAAAGGAAATAATCACTCCACCTGATCTAAAGTTCTGTGCCTGTTCACAGAGCTGAGAAGACTGCTAGCCACCTTTTCAACCAAGCAGATACTGCTGGCCCACACTCACCTTGCTACCTACCACAGCCCCAGTGTTTTTTTCCAGAACTGCTCCCTAAGCAGGCAGCCCTCAGCCTGTGTCTGCTGGGGTTGCTCCTTCCCAGGAGCAAGGCTTTGCATTTGTCTTTGCTGAATTTCATAAAGCTCTTGTTGGCCCTACCCCCAAATCTTGTCTAGGTCCCCCGGGACTGCAGCTCTGTCCTTGACTCTAATTGACTCATCCTCTCAGCAATTTCGTGCAAACCTTAAGAGAAAGTAATTAATTCCCTCCTGCAAGTCATTAACAAAGATATTGAGGAAAACACAAATAGAACCCTGTAGTGCTCTACTTGCTACTGGTCTCCAGGCAAAGTGTGATCCATTAATCTTGCTCTCTGGACCCAGCGGTCCGAACCACTTTTTCCACAACCAGACCACAAACACCCTCACATATGGTTGTTGTGCAAGGCAACATCAAAAGCCTTGCCAAAAATCTACTCTCCCTATATGATTTTCCCCAAGATGCAACAATATTCAACTATAGTGTTGCTACTAAAACTACAAATAGCTATTTTCTCCCAACTGGCAAAAATCACAAGTCTCACTCTGAACCAGTGATGAAATATAGCACTGGGACAACTGAAGACAGCTGTTGACTCTGCATCCCGGATTTCTTCCAGCTGTCACTTTCAAAATGGTATTTTCTCTTGTGCTATTTCAGCTGGTGTTGTGGTCCAGTTTCCATGCTGGAATTCCTCCTGGCAAGTCCCAGGAGTGCAAATAACCTTGGCTTTTCACAAAACTACTCCTTACACTATGAAAAGAAGCAAAAACCAATTTCCCTGAGCATCTGATCTGGGTGAGGAAGGATCCCTGAAGAAAATAATGAAATAAATTATTCCATTCTAACCAGTCAGAGCAATTTTAGCTAGAAAGACATGGTATATGTAGTGCTAGTGTCAGGACTGTGCACAGAATTGGCTGGATAAAAATACATTTGCATCAATTTTTACACTGGTCTGATGTTTGAGTTTCCAAATGGTGTGAGCTTCCCAAACAGTGGAGTAGTCAGCTTCATCTGTATCTCTGGCCATCTGAGTTTACTGCTGGATGGAAGAAAGCCACTTGGGTGAAACCATGTTTCCTTATAAAGATGATTTGATTCTGCTTTATATAGGGCATACAGCTGGATACACACCCACCCATACAAAGTGACTTCTGCTTTTCACAGAATCACAGAATGTTAAGGATTGGAAGGGACCTCAAAAGATCATCTAGTCCAATCCCCCTGCCAGAGCAGGAATACCTAGATGACTTTACACAGGAATGTGTCCAGGCGGGTATTGAATGTCTCCAGAGAAGGAGACTCCACAACCTGCCTGGGCAGTTTTCTCTAGTGTGACACAACATCAGAAAGGTTCCCAACATAAACTTTACAAAAGCTTCATTTGGAAATAACTACTGAGTGTATGGACAGATCTGTTGTATAAACAGAAAGGGTTATTTTTAGAGAAAAGCAGAAAAGATGTTTTAAAATTCTAAAGATTAATGTTTCTTCACCTCTGACTTTGTGAATGAACCTTTGAGAAAAGTGAACTCTATGTGTGGAAGATGCAGGCACCAATAGCATAGAACAATAGCTGATAAAAATATCATTTTTCTTGAAACATGCCATCTCTCCAATCTAAAACCAGGCAATTATTTAAGTTGCACTTCCTAAATTCAGAGATGTTATGCTGTCCAGATTTAACTCAGGAGTCTGAAAATAGCAGCTCTTCAGTCTTTGCCCAAGATCATATGGACTAATCAATGTGCAGAACAATAATTTTTGTGGATTGCAAGCTTATATTAAAAGAGATTTTATGTCTGTAAGTGCAAAGATCAAACGCCAGTGTTGTGGTTTCCTGGTAGACAGTTAAGGAAATTGATAGTTTTCTACAGTGTTGCTTAATTGGGACCAAATTAAAACATACTGCAGGAATTGCTGTTAAAAAAAAGCAGGGCCACCCTCATATAAGGTATCACCTAAGCTCTACATGCAAGATAACAGAGGCACATTAATAATTCCAGTGAAGTCAGAATGAAAATGAAGCCATAGCCTGGCATCTAGAGTAAAAATGAAGTTTTGAGAGGCTTTTTTAATTCCATTGTTCTGATCTATGAAGACCTTTATTATTAATATAGTTTTCACATCTGATAGATGACTATTTCCGTGTTTTGTAGAAACTCAAACTACGGCACAGCTATTTGCACCTGAGAGTTCCTAATAATTTACACACAAACAACTACTGAAGCCTGCCTGCACCTCCATCTTTACAGCACTGTGTGTTTTGAACCAAGGTCTGGATTACAGAAGGAAATCTACATAGACCAATTCAGAGATCCCAGAGGTGATGAGGGATGGCACTGTTGGAACAGGAAGGGGATGAGGCTGAGCCAGGACCTTACAGGAGGAGAGGCGAATGTGTGCAAGTGCGAGGCTGTTTGCACCCAAAATAGAGAGGGGCACTGATTTATTTCTGGGAGTACAGAGCTGTTCATTCCATTCACTCACAGAGTTGCACCATGTTGCAAAGATGGCAGGGAAGAACAAGGTCACTCCCTCTCCTCTTTCTTGCCCCATTTCAGCCCATGTTACAGCCAGGCCATTCGGGTGCCGTTACTTGGAAAGGCTCCTGCCCCACCGCAGGCTTCGATACGCCTGAGCCCTGCCCAGGATGGTGAGAATCTGGCAAGGAAGGTGACATGTTCTGGGTCTGGCAGGTCTGACTGTGCTCAGTCTGACGGCACAGGAGAACTGAAGAGCCAAACAAGAGATGACCCACCTTCTTCCAATTTTTGCTTCTGAACTGAGATTCCTTTTTTTTTTTATTATTTTTTGCTTTGGTTTGGTTTGTTTTTCCTGACTGTAAAAAAAAGCAGTGAACTACAGTAGTCCTCTGCCCTTTGAAAGGGATTTGGAATAGAAATGCTCATTTTGCACCTCACTTAAAGATATAGCAAAGGCAATTAGTGTCTGAAACTGCCCTGCCTCCTTCCTCCAGACCTTTTCAGAAATATTTTATCTGTGTGAGATACAACAGTTGCTGAGTGATGATTAATTCAGACAGCTCCTTCACATTTCCTCACAGAGTTAGCTTCAAGTCCCTTACATATATATATACATATATATATATCTACACATAGACAAGTTCTCTAGCAAGCATAAAAGACTGTTTCCAGCAACTGATGATCAGTAAACAAAGAAGCTACTGCAACTTGACAGAATACCAGATAACTATACTGAAGTTCAGAAAAGTAATGAATACTGTTAAATATTGAAGTTAATACACATAAAAGAACAAGCATCTCAGCAAGAAATATTTAAGTCTAGCAATTACAGTTTTAATCCGACTCAGCAGTCAGAGACCCACGACATTATCCTCTAAACAGACAATGATTCCTCCACCTTCTGCCATGACGCTTTCCACGGGCAGCACCCACACTGCAAAACACGGCACCCGCACCTGTCCCCCAAGCACAGGCAGCAGACCTGGACTTGCGGATCACTCCTCTTCTAAAAATTCTGAAGCTTCACATAAAGCATAAGGCTCTTTCTAAAATAGAACAGAAATTCACTTCGAAATATCCCCTAAAACTGATAAACTGATCCTTTTTCTTCCCCCCCACCCCCCAGTTTCTGAAGTTTATTCTGTATATTCTGAAGACTATCTACAGAACAAGTAGAATTTTGTATTCCAAAGCAAGTACATCTTGTCTGAACAGCAAACAGTAACACAGTTTATTGTGACTATGATTGAAGCATCTGAAAAACACAAATCAAATTAGATCATGTCAAGGATATAACACAAAACATTCTACTCTAATGAGTGATTTGAAAAAGACTGAAGCAAGTTAGTAAAACAAACTTGCAGGGTCTACCTGTTAATGCAAATTAAAGATGATCAGATCTCTTCACTAGTGTTTATAACAGTTTATCTGTGCTGTAAAGACAGACTTAATAGGAAAAACATAATTCTAATAGAAAAACATAATTCCTATAGTACCTTATGATATATATTAGAACTACCGAATACAAAAATAGGAATACGGATCAAAGACTGCAGTTAAAACAACCATCTTCATTCTGCATTGTAGCTAAAGAAAAGGAGAAAGGATGTGGGCCTGGACTCCAACCTGCAGAATGTGAGAAATATGGCAAAGGTAAAGTACACCTTTGAAAAATACAGTGATTGCAAACAGTAGTTTGCATATTTTAAGTAAACCAAAACGGGTGTGAAATACGGTCAATTTTCAATTAGTCACAGGAGAAACTTTCCAGGTTTCAGACTAACCATAATACATGCAGAAAAGACCCTAAACTTTTTCCTTTTCATTTTTAACCTCATTCCATATCTTCATTTCATGTTTAAAAATAAATTATGCACATAATGCTCTTGCAGCTATTTTTCATATGTTTTAAATTTGTGAGTTTGCTTCATCTTCCTTATCTTACTTCATTTATTATCCAGAATATCAGACTCGATTGTAAATAAATACGTGACAAGTGTACTTCCTATTTTATTTTATTTTCAGCGGGTTTAGTTGTTGTTATAATTATCTCAGCAGACCTGATAGCTCCCTCTTTTACTAGTAGATTCAAAAGGCTGCAAATGTATTATCAGCTACATTATCTACAGAGCACAGATCTATATGACACATGATTAAGTAAGAAAGATGACTTATTCTTAATTAGTAGAATTTCTGAATGGCCTTTAGATGTTTTTAAACTCAGAACAGAACATCATAATCCAATCTGGCTGTGACAAAGACCAAGATCAACATTGTAAAGACTGATCTGGAAGAAAAGGTCACCTTTACAGATAAGTTACAATTATGGATGTATTTTAAGTGTCTATTTTAGAAAAATTATGAAGAGTATGCATCAAGACTTATAAATTGTTCAGCTTATTGAAAATGGTTGGTAAAAATCTTTCAGGAGAACAAACCTAACTCTCCTGTCATTTTCAAATGCTGTGTTCACCTGTCAGAAATATTTCTACATGGTTTAGACTAAAGCTGAAACAATTTTCAGCTCTGCCTTAGTTTCACTTAGATAACAGAAACCCCATATTTGGTGAAGTTTGCTTTTGGCAAAAGGAACTTTGGACTCAAACAGACTCTCAGCTATACCCCAAATCCTTCCAAGAATTGTTTTACAGACATGATTATAGGGTAGGAACATGCTTGACCTAATGTTGTCATTAGAAAAGGTGAAAATTTTAACCCTGAATTGGCATAAAAGTGCCTGTAGAACAGAAAAGCCATCGACTTTTAACTCCTTCAAAGGGAAGAGAATGGAGAGATTTAGTCACCATTCTGCTACCCTCTTGTTAAAACCCAAAATCCCAATTAAAACCAGAATTTAAAAAGTACTTGTGATTACAGATTTCATGGAGGACATAAATTAGACCTATTCGACTTATTGATGTATTCATAAACTGCAGCAAGAATGTACTAAAGGTTGGCAGCACTCCCATCTTGCTCTTGAAGAACAGCACATGTACACATCTGCATGCACAGACAGGCCTTCATTGTTGATGTCCACAACACCAAAACATAATTTATTCTGAATGTATATAGTCTCAGATTTTTGGTACAAGATCTAAGTATCTTTCCATGAATACCTCAGTCTCAGGGAGATCTGAATCCTTTCATAACCCACTTGAAATTCATAAGACATTCTTGACAAACCTGGCTGTATGCAACACCAAAAGGACAGACTAAAACTCAATGTCAGAATTAATCAATACAAAAATAATCCCCAAACATTTAAGGAAATAAATCCTCTGCATTGTTGTAAGAAAACCTATTTTATAGTCTTCTACAGGAAGCAGGGGTGTATGCCTAAACGCCAGCTCACAGCTAATGTTTTGATACCATCAGTGAGCTAAATTATCAAGCAATCAAGAACAAAAAAAATGTGTTCTGCCCAGTTTGGAATACAATTGTGGAAACAGGCAATCTTGTCTACATCACCATCTAAAAATGCTGAAGTTTTGTACCCACATTTGCTTAGAAGCATAAAACCATCCAAATTCTTGACACAATAAGTTGAAGTGCAATCCATCACACTCAATAGGACTCAAAATTCTGTCTGGCAAATGCTGAGTGTTAAGGTGGAAACATATATTGCATAACTCTTATAGAGCAACTCTGACAAATCCTGAAGTGTCAGACTCAGCACAATAGAAAAAATCAGTCAATTTATTTGCAGTGGCTATTTGTCCAAGGTTTCCGTATGTTTGGCAGCCCAGCTATGACATATCCAGGATCAGTATTTCCATAAGGGAAAAAAAAAAAGACATGTCTTGAAGACTGAGACATATAACATCTCTATTACTGAACAGTTTATAGCAGTTCACCATTTTATCCTAAAGAATTAAACTGGAAACTCCACTAAAATATTTGCATTTCATTAAAGAGATAGAAATGTATTATATTTCATCAAGCATCACAAGTTATGTGTTTTAGGAAGCCACAATAGCATAGCAGTACAAATGAAATCATGACATCTGCCACATAAAAAGCAGAATAATGGCTGATCCAAAAGGATACGGCTTATAAAATAAAACATAAGCATCTACCCATGTAAAATGTGTATATCCACTGATTTATGCTTTTCCAGTGCTCACAGATTTTCTTTGTGAGCAGTAACACAGGGATTACACATGATTAGCTGGTGCAGTCATTGTGAGAAGAGAGGCAGCAGCCCTCCAGCACAGGCTGTCTGTGAGCAGAATAGGAAAGTGTTTCCTTTCCCTCTGAAGTAGACAGAGCTCAAACTAAAGCTATATTCAGTTCAAAGACTTCAAAAAGCACATGCCATGGCTCAGGTTTTAGATGAATCTTAACACACCAGCTTCAGTATAGAATGGAGGTTTTAGGCCTTCAGGCAGGCAGTGCTTTCAAAAAATAATTAGGGATTAAATGCATAAATCCATGTAGCTGCAACATTCAACTGTGAATCGACAAAATCTTAAGGTAAAGGTTACACCAGCTGGCTAAGCAGCTCACTATACCCTTATTTGTAACACATATTCAAGTTAGATGATCTATTTGGTGTCAGCATACAAGGCACACAAAAAAAGACGAAGCAAGCTTACTATGAAACCTTTTCTTCTTCGCATTGTCTGGATGCTCTGATATGATTTGGTCCCTTAGCACTGCCAGATGGCACTTAGGAGCCTAGTCGTACCTGCAGGATATAATCACACAGGCAGAGCACCACACTAATTCAGAGCTGTATCTTGCCAGATCAAAGCATAAACAAAAAGAAAAAAGATGTAGCTATGTCTTCAGAGAGCTGGCTGCAAAAAGACGTAGAGAAGCTGTGCCACTGACCACAACACAGCTGTGTGCGTGGCTGTAGACATCAGCTAGCTGCCAGCATCAATAGGTAATGCTGTCTTTAACAGCTGAAGATCTTGAAATTTGAATGTGAAAAGTTCTTGTTCTTGCTTAGGTGTACAGTGCTGACACCAGACCGTAATGCTACAGAACCAAGAATAATAAAGGGTCTGATCTAGTGTTCTTTACTCAGTCCCAACTGATGAACTTCAACAATACTTCTTGCAGCAGAAACATTGAAATACAGTGGCACAGATGCAGGATGAAGGGAAAAGGAATAAAGAATGTGGGAATTTCTACCTAAGTATCAGGTATGAATAGGAGACAAGATCAACTGAAAGAACACAATGCAATCAAAGGTGACTTTTTAAATATTGGAGAGGTCAAAAGTAAACGAAATCTCAGAATCGTGATGTGGAAATGCCACCTGTTTAAGCCTCTGAAACATATGAAATCATACGCTTTTCCAGATGAGGTACAATTTCATACCACTTAAAAAGGCTTGCATGGATATTTGAAACTTGATAATGAAAAATTAGTTATTTTCAGTATTTAAACAGCTAACCTTGGACATAGCTATACTGTCCAAAGCAACCTCTGAATCAGAAAATTTCTTTCTGGTCAAACATTTGTTCCAGGACAGATGTCTGCCAACCCATAGTTTAGAACAAGTTTATATGAGGATTCATTCACTTCTGAAAATTATTTGCAGCAATAATGTTAAACGGTCTTGAACACAGCAGCGTATACCAGAGAAATAATTTTTTCCAACCCAAGAAGAGATGCAGTACCTCAGAGTATCATATCAGATCTAGGACGCATGGCACTTCTATTTTGGTTTGATTAGATCTACCTTGGACACTGAGTGCCCATTTAAACAGTTCTGATTTTTACCTCTTGCTCCTTGATTGCAACCATTTTTCAGAGAAAAGCCACCATGATTCAGAATGCAGGTTACACTGACACAATCCATTTCCTACAGTGCTTGCAATTATTTGAAAACCAAGGCTAGAAGAACATAACCTAATTTACTTGATGATTCATACCTGTAGTTTGAAGGTGTAGGGATTAGCTACAAAGCTTGCCTTGATTTAAGGCTCCTCAGCCCCTTTCTAATTCCCTTCCCAAAATGTAGCACCAAAATTGAGCATCTCTCAGTTAAAAACAAAAGAAAAATATCTGTAGAATTATTAGTTTGCAAATCAAACAACACTGTAATATGCCACTATACTGGATCCAGTGGCTCAAGTTTGATTTGTTGCCTTTCAGAACGGGTTTCTTTTTAGTAAAGACCTTGTGAAGAAAAGGCACTGCCGATGCCTCATGTTTGTATTGTAGAGTGGACACATTTATACATTAACTCAGTTTCCTGTTGCACTTTTGGGTTCTTTACAGAGGCAAACCACTGACTGCATGTCCAAATGGTGTGTCAGGCCGTAACCACCTGCAGGACACAGACTCAAAACCAAAACATGTCAATTGAACTGTTAGAATAAATCCAAAATAGCATCTTAGCCAATGCTATTCTTTTTGTTCACTGCCAAAGATGATAAAACCTGTAGGGTGTCCTTCTCCTGGTCTGTTATGGCTACTCATAGAAGAGCATGGCTATATGTATTTTGGAGACAGACCTATGTTGGGTGGAAGATATTGCCCAGTTACTTCTAGTACAGAGTAAGATAAATTGCAGGTGGTTTGGTACATGGATTACCCCATCCTCATTCCATCACAAAGGCAGAGGAGCAACACACACCATTGCAAATCATGCCAGAACGGTCTTTCTCCACATGACCTGAAGCAGGAGGAGACAGTCTGAAAACCTCAAAACAGCCAAGGACACTCCTGGTACTTACAGCAGCTTACAGACGTTAAACAGTAATGATCCTGAACATCTGAATCCTATTTCCATATCTATTAAAATACAGTGTACTGCCTGAGTGGCATAATTGTGGAGTTTTATCAGATTTATGAATTTTCTGAGTACATCGTGATTAGGCCTAATGTGATATGGCTGTCTGAATTTCCCACTGTATCAGCTACCTGCCTGAAAGTCATTAAAAAAACCCACAAGAGCAGAACAGCAGTAACGTATAAGCAAATCAAGTCATTCTCCTTCAGTGCTGATTCTGATGGAATTATTTTCAAAGAGTACATTTAAATTAAGTAAAAAACTTATACGGTGTTAAGCACATCCACCACCACCGGTGGAAGCACAGTTACACTGAAAGACTTTTGACTGACTTCCATGTCTTGCTGTGGTATTAGAGGAAAAAACATCACACAGATTTACAAACACACAAATCTAAGTGTATATATACATAAATGCATGTACACTGATACCAAAAGAAGACAACAAATGGTTATCACAAACCTGCTAATGTTCAACCAGTATGAATATTATAATTTTAACGAATTAGTTGTCCATGTGCAGTACTATAGCAATTACTGCATTTACAAAGTGTTTTCAAATGTATAGATGAATATTCCATGAAAAAAAAAAAAAGTATATGGCTGATCTTTTAATCTATGTTTCCATGTTTATCTCATTTTTAAGCTGATAATAAAGTTTAAATAATTAGATCAAAAAAGCTATCGGCAAAATCCAAAACCAGAAAAGACGATGTTTCTTTTTCATTGAGAGTCCAGCCACACATAACTAGATTAGGAGTACGGCAAAGAGATTGCTAACATCATATCTTTGTTAGAAAGAGACATTCCAAATTAATGCTCACTGAAAATGCAGATAAGTTTCAAACATAGTGTAAAGCATGGAAAATTGAAAATTGATAGTTAAATTCATTTAATAAAGGACAATTTAGACTATAGCTATCAAGCCCTGGGGACAATAAACTGAGAACATAAAATTCGTTTAAATCAAAAGAGTGAATTTTGTGAAGATGAAAATAACATCTCTAGCTTAAAAATCTGAAGTAAACTTTGAATGCACAGAGCTCACCCTCACTGCTATTTCATTAATTGGATAAGAAGCAAATCCTTTTAAAACAGTTGAGTGTGCAAACATATCAACACCTTGTGCTCAAAGTTCAAAACCACTATTCTAAATGTTAGGGATTTGAACTAGAAGTGTGTTTAAAGCTCTCATTTCCTTTTTATTCTCTCCTTTCTTGAGATGGAAGTGAGGGGAACTTTAAAAAGTACATATGTAGCCATTTAGATGATAATAAGTAAACTTTATACATACATATGTTCATACCTTCCTGACTGGGGAGGAAGGAAAGGGGGAAAATGACATCAAAACACAGAACCACCCAAAAGGTCCTCCAAAAATGCCAACCCTTTGACGTTTTATATGCTACATGGATAATGTTGATGTGTTCAGTTATGGTGGCAGCACAAAGTGGCTGACCATATACGCTAGAAATACTAAATACCGTGTGTTTCCATGGCTGCATTCGATGACAGTATTCACTGGCACTTTTGAAAGCAAAATGTAAAAGATTTTGGACTTCTTTTGTTTTAGCTTGTGTAACACCAACTGCAGAAAATAACTTCTGCAGATCAAATTTTGCTCAGTTGCATATGCGTGACTTAAAGGTCTTTATATTTTGACTTCAGCTGTTCTCTGACAACAGGCTCTTATCTTCCAGTTCAATCGCACAGATTTAGCTGAAGGGAAAGTTTTCTGAAAGCAGTACCAAAAATTCTACAGAGTACATTGATTTAGGATCTACTGTATAATAACCCTTAAGCCAAAACATTAAAGATGGTTTCATTTGTATTTGTATAACCATAAATAATCGCAAAAATTGTACAGTAGCAGAGATTCAGACACTTGCAAACAAGGGTAATAATGGCCCCTCTGTCTTCTGTTATCAAGGCAGATTCTCTTACAAGCAGTTGACCATCTAAACTGTGATCTAACCTACAGAAGCTTCTTTTCTCTCCCATCAGTGCTGACCTCCTACAAATTCAACTTCGCATGATTTGTTATTCAACATTATGACTTCATCTGCCAGCCTTCAGAACACCAAGAAGAATACATGGTAAGAATGACGTAAGAAACGCTTACTGACATAATTTGCTATGTGAGTCCAAAGCCACCAAAATACTTCCTTAAAGGGAAGTAAATTGAATTAAGGCTTTTGAGAATACACAGTAGATAAATGAATCACAAGAGGAATAAGACACCCTAATTATAAAAGCCTACAAGATAATATAACTGATGTCAAGATGATTCTCTCTTGCTATATAGAAACTCCTAGACTGAGAACACATGCAATGTTCCTACATTTTCCTATCCATTGTAACAAAAAAATCTCTGCCTCGCTTGAATTTCTTGAGAAACAAAATATTTTTATGTCAAATTGTTCCACACTAAAGATATGCTAGAACATATCCAGTTTGTGGTTAGATTTATAGCCTTTAAATATCACGTTTTATTCAGAACATTTACAAGAATATGTATCTATGTACAGCTGGTGTACACATAATCACAAGTAAAAAGAAGGTGTCTGGTATTGGAAAGCTCTTAAAGTATACTAGCCACTCAAAAGTATGCTGCTTACCTTTGTTTCGGCTGCAATATCTTTTTAATTCAACTTATGATTTCTATGTAAAACAGGAGTATCTACCAGCATGGGGCTTCCTGGTCCTGATTAACTCCAAAGAGCTTCCCAAATATAAACTGCTATGAAATAAGAATTCTAGCAATTACTTATTCTTCCCTGGGGCAGCTGCTGTCAAGGCCAAGCCAAAGACAGGTATTTGCATGCGACATGCAAACGTCCGGCAGGTGCCAACCTGCAAAATGACAGCACTAAAATAGATGGATCTGTGTTATAACGAATGAGTCCGATTCATCTGTATTTCTTAGTAGCATTTATAAAAACAAAGAAAAATAATTAAAAAACCCAAACCAAAACAAAAGAAAAACAGCCAACACCCAAACCCATGTTTTCTAAGCCTTTTCTAAGCCTTCTAATATAGAAGTGAAACATTAGGTTGAAGACCTAGTTCAACCAAGCCCTGCATAGACACACCATAAAAGGGAAGTTGTTGCAACTTCATACCATGGGGAGAATGCAAGGAGGGGGCTGGATGCAAAAGAAGAAAGAAAAAACAGAGAAGGAAAACAGAATGCAGTAACAAAAGGAGACTAAGAATCCTGACCTAACTAACAGTCAGCTGAACATTCAACAAGCTCAGGTCAAAACTGTGATCATAATTATAGCAATTTCAAGGAGTTTGTGCTATGGTGGGAACATACAGGAAACTGCTGGTTTTCCCCATTTTCACAACATCCTCAATCACACAAGGTACTGCACTGCACAACTCAGAGGTGCTGCTTTTATCCCTATTATTCTAATTTTTCATTCATCCATTCTTTGATTCTATGTGTAGAAAATATCTTTCTCTCCCTATTTTATATCTCTCCCCATCCTCCATAAAGGGTAAAACTTTCATTTTTCAAATCATCAGCTAAAAGAATTCTGAACAATGGGGATACTAGATACCAAACAAATAATGTAAAACAATATCAGCATTACAGTTAGAATTAGTACTAAAAGACAATTTATAAGCATCTATTTTTCAAAAAATCAGTAAGCTGCCAGGAAAAGCAAGCATCCATTGCTTCTTAAAACAATGTATTTACTTTTTGCAAACCATTTTTTTAAAGAGTTTACTCAAACCAGATAATCAGACACTTCTTTATTTGTACCAAGAATAAATTATATATATAAAGAAAGTAAAAGCTCATTTAAAAATTCTAAGTTGTAGATAAAGATATGAAATGCATGTCAAATGACAGTTTTTCTTGATTTTTCATTTAAGGAAGACAATCTGTTCTTATTCCCTGATAATCTGCTGCTTGATTTTCTTTTCAGTGGCCTTTAGAGCCACACAATCTGAAGAGTCTAATTTAATCCTCATTAGAAGTCAGTCTCATGAAACTGTAGGACAAATATTCTCATCTTATGCATTTATTTCCATGAGAATGGAAACCTGGACACTTACAACTCACACACAAAAAATACTTAACTCTGTGAAAGTAGAAAAAAAATAACCAAACATTTGTATGTATCCGAAATTGACAGAAATGTTAGTATGCTGATGTATTTTCATGCAGAGAGTAATCTATAGTACCAACAGTCTGAGGTTTCCTAAAACTGGATTTTTCAAAACTAGCATGTAACGTGTGTGCATGTGAAAAATAACGCAGCAGGTGATACTATATTGGTAGCATGAACTATTTTCAAGGTAATTTCAATACTACTCAGAAGTTAAGTTTCTACACTGCTAAAGGCTGATACTTTTATTAAAAGCTAATAAACATGATATAAAACAAGCACAACGATTTAAGCATCACAGAATGGGAACCAAGTAAAACTATTGCACAAATACAGTTCAATGTGATATTGAGAAAATTAGGAATTATTATAGCTGTCTCTAGCAACACAAACCTCATTATTCTACCCTGAACTTCATATAAGCACCTTTCTGGCAGTCTTTCTATACAAATTCTAAAAACAAGTAAAACCCCTTATCTGCATAAATTTGTCATCCATCTTCCTCAATCTCCACCTAATAGTTGAGCTACCTTTGACTACGAATAAAAATGGGCTTTATAAGAGAAAGAATGACTGGGGAAACTGTTCCTCCTACATCTTGCTGTCATCTACACTCTCCTTCTTCAGAAGACTTTAGTCTTTACTCACCAGGAGGTAGGACCAGATATGTGGTTTGTGGGGTAGCCACTGACTGGGGCACCCCAAAGCATACAGAGCATGGGTACCCCGCAAGCAGTCTCCTCCCCCACCTCCTGGCATTTGGAAGACTGTTTCTAACACCTGGACCTATGTCAATCCCTTCGGTTTAACTGACAGGTCTTCTTTTGTATCAAGGCTGGTTGGGTGTACTGTGAGTGAAAGTAGTCCAGCCTACCTTTAAAGCATAAGCTGGGAAGCTCTGGAAACATAGCAGCCAGTGGATTTGGAGAAATCCCTCTAATTTCCAGAAGCAAAGTTACTGTAAGATTTTTACTGTAAGTAAAATCCAAATGTCATTCTGTGTCTTAGGTACCAGCTCAGCTTGTGTTTTCTGGCCCTTCTGTTAAACAAATTTAGAACCAATCAATGAAGAATTTTAAGGAACTTTTCAATATTTTCTCCAAAAGAGTAAGTAAGTGCTTGATCCAAATGTTATTAGAGGTATTTCAATGAATTTAATCCTCATCTGAAGAGTCAGTTTCATTCAGAGGCCTCATTCAAACAAAACGTGATTTGGAGGAGTTTCAGCCTTTAAAACCAATGTGCATTGTTACTTTAAAAAAATAAGCCACGAAGGAACCCTCTCTGCATTATTTGGATATTTGGGGAATTTTTATTAATTATTAGGACTTTTTTTTTCACTCAATTTAACTAATGCCCTTTGAGAGGTGACACCAATGTGAACACCAATATGCCTGCAGTGGCTTTGGCAAATGGACACAGCTTTGTCTGGCAAACTGATTTTAGTTTGTTCTCAACAAGGTCAACAGCTACAGATATTTTAAATTTTAATTTCTTGAATGTGATCTCAGGGCACAGGTTTTGTCACAATCTTCACGCACACACAAAAATATACATATGTTGGCAGCTGTTGGTGATTATAATTCTCACTTGCTGTGAGTAGCCACATTTGGGTCTGTTTTTGCATAAAGAGACCAATATTAGTTGTTTTTTCTTTAAAATTTTAGTAAAGACTTTTTGCAAAAAGATGTTACATCAAAAAATTGAAAGGCTCTATGGAAAGCCTGCCAAAAATCATTGGAAAGATTCCCACTGTTATCTAGGGGTTCTGGGTAATTACACCTCTAGAGTATAACTGTGAAGTATTTTGGTGTAAACCTAAACACATCCTTAACCGTGATATTGCCACCAATGTTACACTTAAAAAAAAAATAATAATAATAAAGGCAAAAGCACATCTACTGATTTGATTTTGAGAACTAGTTCATAGCATAATTTACTAGAAAAAACATGATGTTACAATCAGTCATGGCACATGCCTGGAGCACTTACCAGGATGCATTTGTAGATACAGCACCACCACAGTCACAGAGTATCTTGCAAACATGACAAATGCCTCCTGCCCCTTCAATCACCACGTATGATATTAAAGGCTAAAAATTTTAAACACCATTAAAAACCTGAAAGAAATAAATAGTCAAGACTAAAAAGTTTGGGTTGTTTGTCATGGAGAACTCGCAACCCTTTATTCTTTTTCTTTATTTGAACCCTCCTGATTCAAGTGGTGTACTTCTAAGACTATTGTGTCCATAATATTCCTAAACATAACGCTGCAGTGAAGAAAGAAGAAGAAAAAAAAATAGAGTTCAGCATACTCAAAATACATTGTCTTAACCAGTATCTCATGATAGGGAGAAATGATTTCTTCTTGAAAATATTAAATGCAGTAATGGATTCATTTTTCTCCTTTAATGAGGTTTCTGTACTTGTTTTATTAAAAAAAAAATCCTATTAAGAGAGAGAACCAAAATAGACACAAAATAAGCAATTCTACAGCATACATGTTCTGACTTCCACACAGGAGAGTCTCTGGTTTCCCTGGGCAGCTGTCAGAGCAATCAACCTCAGTCACAGGAACCTCCTTTACAGGGAAAGAAAATAAAACTTCAGACCAGCACCCCCTCCAACATATGTTCTACAGTTTCCCTTTCATATCTGCTGAAATGCTATTGTTACCTGGGCAAGCAGCACAGCCTGAGCTGCAAATTTAACAGTTTAAAATCTGCAACTGAACTTACCTTGGTAAAACATTAATTCCTGGAGAACACAACTTCCAGTCTGTTATGGCAGCTGTTCTGCTAACAAATGACAACTCCGCCTTTCTTTCTAGCTGTGCCCTGAACTGACATGTCAAGATAACAGAACAAGATTTTTGACAGATCAAATTTGCATTGGCCACAATTATTAGACATATGTTATGAAGGAATGACTTTGTTTGCTTTAATAATTTCTTTGATATATACAGATATGTGAAGGTCGAGAGAAAGGCTACCTACCATTTTGAATCTTTTTTTATGCCTAATAGTTTGTTATAGCAACACTAACCAAAAATGAATAAAAACACTAGGAGAGATGAAAGCAGAAGACATTTACTATTTCTGCTTATGATGGGCTAAAATAAAATCTAACAACTCCATATTCACTCTCACACACTTTTTAATTACAGATCTACTTAAAAATTTTGCTCTTGGGATCAGCTTTATTTATGACATTTACATACCATTTTAGCTCATCACTGTTGAGCATGGGAGAGCATGGAATACTGATGTCTTCTTCTGCAAGAGATGTAAATTAAATCTTGATGTAATGTTAACTCCTAACACACAGCTTTGACTCAGGGGCATTGTTTTTATACATAACTTTATTATTTTTGTGTATGTATAGCAATCCTGCAAATCAGCTTGCATTACTGATACATTTTTTTAAGAATGGGAGCTCCTTTGGATTTTGAGCCAGAAAGCTCATTTTATGCCAGAACTGATGCTACTCCAGAGCCCACTGTAACCAGCTCCACCTGCTTACAGAAAAGAACAAAAACCCAGCTATCAAACTGGCATGGAGAAACATTTGGAAAATTCTGTAGTTTTCTTCTATTATCTCTTTCTTCCATCTCCCTGGCTGATCCATTTGTGCCATTTGCAATGATTTCTTTAAATGACCATTTGGAAATATATAGAAAGAGTAAGTGGCATTGTAAGAAGTAGTCACATAGCAGTTGACAATGGCAAGAAAAGTGCCATGTGTATTAACTACCACCTACATGGAACAAATTAAGAGTATATTCTCCTGCCTAATGTACAGCCAAATGGGCTGCTGCAGTCCTGAGAATAGGCTTAGATTACTATGATGGAGAAAAATCTGGAAATTAGGAGAAAATATAGATACAATGGAGTAACAGCTAAGACATAATTTTCTGGTGTGCATGACAGAAAGAGAAAGCCTTTGTAGTCGTTCCTTTGCGTACACAAACTTCTCCCTCTTCTCACACACAATGCAATGTAGTTAATACGTGATGGATGGTTTTGTACAGGAGATCACATTCCAACAAGAAAAAGGCATATTCCCCTCTTAGGGACTAGATGGAAGAGTGGAATCAAGGGAAATGATGAGCAAACTAAAATCTTTTTTACTTTGTTCGTACAGTGGCAGCAGAACTGTATCTGATTCACAATGAGACTCTCACCGTCCTCTGCCACAATGCAAATAAATAGCCATGAGTGCAGCGTATTTATTTTAAATACTAAGCAAATAGGTTTGACCTTCCATTTGAGGATCTTAACACTCTGAGATAAATCGATGATTCAGAAGATCTTTTAATCATTCTAACAGATGGATAAAACTGAGTTTAAGGAACTTCCCCAAGGGTACAAAGAAAATTAACAAAACTAGAAGAGAAACAGACCTTTAGCCTTTCTGCCTCAACTTTGACTTACATTATCCATCCTGATACAGCAGCAACTGTAATATAGCAATAGGTATATTTATATTACTAATAAGCTATTGCATAACACAGATGCAAATGGTGTTTCACAAAGCAGTAAGTGTTCCACAGAGTAGGGTCATACAAACTAAATAACCGCCTTTCAGAATTTTCACTTTAATATTGATCTGCTACCTCATCAGAAGTAAAAATGATAATTGTCTAAAGTCATTTTGGTTTGACTCAACATATCTAAAAATAAAACTAAAATAAAAAAGAGAGAGTTCACTACCAAAGTCAGTATGTATAATACCTTGGTCACTACACATAAAATAAGTAGGAAATAGCTTCAAGATATCAAAGCATATTTTGTATTATAGTAACCGCAGGTAATAGCAGGTTTTAAATGATGCCCACCATTGGGGGCCACATTTATTACTGCTCAGTGGATACTTGCTAGCGTTCGAGAGGTTATGATGTTGAATCACTGTATTGTAGTGTCCTTTGGTTCTCATTTATGATGCCAACAATAAATCCAAAGTCCTCTGACCTCTGCAATTGAGCCAAAAAGAACACCTGCTGGAAACTATTCATTCCAAGTAACAAATTATGAACACAGGGTTTACATCAAGCAATTAAAAAAAAAAAAAAAAAAAAAAAAAAACAACACAACACAGAAAAAAACCCCATATATTGGCAGTTTCCCCCCAGTCCATTTTTCTCAATACATTACCTACAAAATATTTACAAATAACTACACACTCTGTCATGGACTTGCCATGCAATTTATTACTTGACTCCATAAACTGATGCTAGTAAAGAGGGACATTAGGTCCCCCTGCTCCATGGCAACCAAATGATGTGGCAGCTGATAGGACAGAGTGTTTCAAAAAGAGGGACCCAATTTCAAAGTAATTGCAGAACTCAACTGGGTCCACTGTTTTGAAACACCCTGTGTTTTAAGGCTGCCTCTTCTATCGAGAACTACAAGCAACTGCCACATTTCTGACTGAACTTGATAACGGTGACAGGCTTTACAAGCAGAAACAAGTGAACACACAAATTTCTCACCAATAAAACTTAAGAAACACAGATTTAAAAAAAAAGATCCTAATTTAAGCAAAGTTAAACTTTTAAACCATATAAATACTGCTACTAGTGTTTGTAAGAGACTCAAGAGCCCTAGTTATATACAGGTGACTCATGTTCTAAGCTCCGTACACATGTGCACACAGGTGCCCAGGCTGACAAAGACTCCAAGCCAAGGACACTATTTTCCAGAAAAATCAGGAAACGAATGGAATACTGAGAAATTAAAACATTTTAACATACAATTACACTAGAAATTATCCTATGCATCATCGCCCGTATTACACGTTGATATGCAAGCACCCACTCAAAGTACTAGTACAAATAAATACAAGCATACAAATGTATATGCACACAGACAGTGATTGGAATATATGTGTGCACATATACAAATTGATAAGCCAGACCGACTTGAGCAAGGGAGAAGGAAAATGAAAATAATTCAATAGAGAGCCACAAACATGCAGTGAGGACGGAGGGAACGTGACAGGTAAGGAGAGTACACCTGACAGAAAACAACAACAAATGAAAGAAAAAGAAAACAACAAAAAAACAACAAAATGAAAGAAGGAAAAAGAAAAAAAATCTAAAGCCCAACTAATAAAGACAGCCTGCTGACTTGCATTACAACCACAGGTTATTTTTCCTTTAGTAATATTATAATAAATGTTAAACTGGAACAGCAGCTGCTTTGCTACATACCTTCAGATAAAGCCCTGGATGCCATGGGCTGTCTCTTTCCCTGGCAAAACCTACTCAGGTCGCTCAGGTAAAAGTGTCATTAAGGGAAGTTTCTGTGCCTGACAGTGGCAATTCTAGAAGACATCAAGGACTTTTAGTATTAAAAAATGCATAGATTTTGCATACAGCAGTACTTCCTGAGAAACAATTGTATTACATCTTAATATGCTATTAAAAAATAATAATGATTTTAACACTAAGGTTCACTTCACTAACACTAGAGTATCCCAAAGTCTAAACAAATAAACAAAACCAACCAACAAAAAAAACCCCAAACAACACAAAACAACACAGCTGTGAAAAATGAAACATATTGAAATTAAACTCAGTAGGTCAAATCAAGCTTAGCTCATTTACCTGCAGAAAACATGCAGCATAACTATGTTAGTTTGTATATACACACATAGTTGTATTCAAATCAGAGTGAGTACACATGTGCTTGCCAGTAACCTACTGTGAAAGGAAGTTTGCATTAAATATAATGATAACCATTTCCAGAGTTCTTCCCTGCCTTTGCATTCTTTTGTAGTTGAGCACTGGAGAACAGCTAATACAAGTACCTAGACATTAAAAAATAAAAATGAACCATATCCCAGCAGTATTCTTTGGCTGGTACACAGCAGGGGTGCCCCCTTACTCTTCGGTTCAAGGTGTAATAAAGCATAGTCTTCCATTCTGGTACAATTCCCAGAATCTAGAGACTCGCATTAAAGACTTCCTGTATTATGTAACTCATGTGAAAAACTAATGCAATCTGAGCAATACATCTTGACCCTAATTCTGTAGTGGCGTAGGCTGGTTTTTGTTGTTGTTCTTGCTGGGATTTGTTTGTTTGTTTTTTTCCACATGAATTTCCCTTAGTAAGCATGCTAAAATCCTAGAACACTCATTTAAACTTCCCTGCATAACATTGCTGAGTCTATACCAAGCTTTGTCAACTCTTTCTATTCAGAGTCCATATTTACATACTGTATCTAGGAAAACGAGATCTGTTTTAATTTGGGACTATTAATTGTTGTTGTTAAACAGACAATGATTCCACCAGATGTTTATATTCAGAAGCTAAAAGTCACGATACCAGGTAGAGTTGTCCTCTCATACACTGCTTAAGGCTAGACCTGTTTAGAATGAGTTTAAAAGATTAGATCTGCTTTACAAGCAGGCACACAACATAGTCTCACAAGAGACTTCTTGCTTTAACATTTATAAAATGTAGTCTTAGAAAGTCTTTAAACCCCTTCCACAAAGGCACACTGCAGTACCGTCACTCACTGCTTTATTTCTTCTGATACAGCATCAGCACCAGCTGCTTCTCCTTCCAATTTCAAACATTAAGAGTTGCAGTGGAATTAGAGAAGCAAATATGTAGGACTTCCATCCACACCACACAGGTTCAACAGAATTTGTAATACTTTACTTGTACTACAAGAATGCAGAGATAACCAGGAAGATGCAGAGACCTTGGCCTGAATTTAGGACCCAGTTAAAATCTCAAGGTAACAATATAGAACTACTTAGAGAACTTAGCCCAACACAAATGCAGTAACAACAATAAAAGTCCTCTCAACTACTTTGTAAGCACAGCAGTGTGTTCCATTTAAGGTAAAAGCAGAATTATCAAAGCAGAACGTATCTTTAGTTACACCTGTAACAAGATTGCTCTAGTTATGTCTAGTCTTTCAGACAAACAGCTTTAGTGCAGAACTAGAGCAAGCAGGAAGTTCAGATTATTTTTACTTACTCTTCCCAAGATTTTGAGAGGAATACTTGCTATATATTTTTTAGCGTTTGTTGTAAACAGCCTGTTCAGAGTATATATATAAAAAAAAAAAAAAAAAAAAATCCCATGAAAAGTTCAAAGCTCATGGGAAGGGAGAGAGAAAAAGAGGGGTTTACCCTGAACTCAGATTTTGATGCAGTATAATCCACAGGATTTAAAGAAATACTCAAGAAAAGTCAGCAAGCAGGATAGTTAACACATAATGCGTTTGTTATGGGACCATCCCCACTTCAGATATCAGATTTTAAATGGCAAAAAACTCAAAAGGTTTTTGAAGGCATTGATCTTCATTAAGTTGGATGATAAAAATCCAAAAACTATGTCCCAGTGCAAGATCACCTAAAGCCTCCGTTCAGATCCTCCACCATGCAGTGCTCTGTGCAACTGCTGCTCAAGCCTGTGTTCCTGCTTAGAGGGGAAAAGACAGGCCATAGTTTCATACTATTTCATGAGCCCAACCCTTCCCCAGTCTGCATCCCATCCTCAAAGTACAGCAGATTTTCCCAGACAACAATTTCAAGACAAAAGTAGCTAAACAAATATTATTTTTTTTTTAAAGCGTTACAAAATAACAGTAAGAGCAAGAAAATATTAAATAACTATTACAGTGATTTCTGTATTTTGCAAAGCCACTGCAGAGAACAATAAAGAAAGCCACGTGACTATATTTACTGCTTTAGCTATTTATTATCACTTAAATTGTTCTTTGTCCTGAGGGTAACAAGAGCTTTTTTTGAAAAAGTTAATAGCGGCAGCAATCAAAAGGTGGGATTTATGGCAGAAAGCCTCTAGCCTTTTTTTCTTTTATACTTGACAAATGAAAACCTCGCAGATACTTTGTAACCAGCAAGGTGTCCTAAAGCAAACTGAGTAATCGTGATGTATTACCTTCATGAATTTCGCTGTTTTCTGCTTTTGAGCCATTGTATCTTATTCTAAATTAGATAAGTCCATTTCAGGCAAGACACCTAAATCTATCTTTGCATATGTATTAATAGCAATTTAATTGGTAGAAATGGGAAATTGTGCCTTTAGTAATAAGAAAAGACCAAGACCATTAAGTAATAATATTACTTGTTTGGCAGGAGTCCGAAGTGGGGGAGGAAAAAGTAGCCAACTGGAATGAAAAGTCACCTTCTTCCTCTCACTCTGTAGTGTACATCCAAAATCATGTTGTATGTGTACATACACGATAGTATTCGTTTCAGGTATCTGATTACACAAAAATCTGCCAGCACAAACAACTGCAAAGCAGCTGAGCTCCTGCCAACCAGACAGTGATGACATCCTGGTACAACTTTTACCTGGTATTCTGAAACAAGTTTTATTTGGTTATCAGGCATGCATTAGCAGCAACAGCTTAAAGAAAATGCTGTATGGAAAGAATAGCAGCCAGCTAAGAAGCCAAGACAAACTACTGAAATAACAAATACAGCCAGCACCTTTTTAAAAACATAATAATACTTAATTTCGCAACTGTTTTGCTGCAGCACTGGGTCAAAATACTGCTCTAAAATTGAGACTTTGTTGCAGATAGTGGCTTAGGGAAGGCAAAGAAAAAGCATTAAATGATAGAAATGTGTACTATCTCACTTATGTCATGGTTCTCTAATAGGAGGGGGGAAAAAAACCCCTATAAACATGCAGCCAAGCATATGAAATTACGCATTATTAAATGTGGGTTTCATGTTTCATGAAATGACATTTAATAACATTTATTGAGCCTGTAAGGATTTTTTTTTTTTTTTAATTGGAACAACTGCTCTAGCAGAGTGCACAGAACAATTTTGGAGAATGAGAGGAGTCAGGTGGTGAGGCCCCATGGAGATTTAACAAAGAGGAAAATTATTTAAGACTTTCTAGCATAAATTTTGAGACAGAAAACTCATGGAGTAGGGAGACAGAGAGCTTAAGGGAAAGACAGAGGTAATGTATGACAGGCTGATGCACCAAAGAATTTGGAAAGCAACTGTACTTTTATTTCCATAACCCATTTCTTCTTATCAGTTGGATGGGCTCTCTATCTCTGCATAATTCAAAGGCATTGAAGAGAAAACGACAGCAAAACAAAAGGAATTAACCTCTCCCCTCAGCCCTGAAGACCTCTAACTATCCCCCTTGCCCTGCTGTTTTTGGGTAAAACATTAAATATATGTCCTAGGGAAAAAAAAAAAAAAAAAAAAAGCACCAAAACCACAACATACAACACAAACCTGCCAGTTGTTGAGAGATAAGGGATAATAGTGAACACTGAGCTTATGAATCTCTGACCCTTCACCGAACCTTTAGACCTCCAGTTGTTTGCAAAGCATCGTCTGACAGAGACACAGATTGGCAGATGGATGAAAATACACAGTGCGTATGTATGTATATGTATGTATATTTGTGTAGGAGGGACTGGGATGAGGAGAGGGGGAGGGAGACAAAGCTCATTTAGAGCAGCCTCAGAGGGAAAAATAAAAACAGAATGAGAGAAATCAACTTTGTTGAGATAACAAACAACATTCCAGATCCTAGGTCCACAAATGAAATTGAGCTCTTAAATAAGAATAGCAACCACACTGGCCATTGTTTTTAAAAAAACATTTGTTGGGTAACTATGGCATTAGTCATAAAAATGAGAACTGAGATATGAAAATGGGGAGCACAGACACAGCACTATGAGCATGTTCATGAGAACAGATGTTGCTCCTGGCTCAACTGCCTCATGATGACAATATCTGATTTTCCCAAAATGTTACTCTCATATGCCAAATATCAGCTAAGACAAAGCAGGCAGCGGTGGAGGAACAGTGTTATGTACATGCTGATTACTACTGTTTTATCTATCTCTTCTAAACCTTTTCTATTACCTTGACTTTTAAAGGATTGCATATCAAGACTGTCTGATGCTTTTCATAGTAAGCTACTATTTTACCCTATCAAACAAAAACTGGTTGATTGTTACACAGTCTCCAAATGGCTACTGGGGAGACCAGCAAACATCCAACAGTAGAAAACATTTGTCTAATATTCCTACTTATAAATTATGGTGAATTATTGACCAGTAGTCTCAGAGTCTATTAAAAATCCCCCTGTGTTCAGTGGCTCGTCTGCCTACAAAAACAAAGACTGAAGCAAATAATGTAATTTGGTCTGAAAACAACTGAGATCCTTGCACTTTCTCATATTTAGCTTTAAAGCATGTAGTTAAGGTAGAGGTGAAGTGCTAAAAACTTCCCTTCTTTTTCATTTGGTTTGCATCAGCCTCTAACCAGAAGGACAAAGACCTTTGGTCAAGGCATTTTAAATGTGATGTAAAACTGTCCCTCTGACCACAGCAAAAATTCTGGGTGTGCAGAACTGCAAGCCATGTGTCAGTGGAGGTGCAAAGGCTCCTCTTTTAGAAGCTAGCAATTCTGCACAAATATCTTTACTACTGTATTCTGCAGGGTGGATTTCAAATCTAGGCACATACCTTTTGGTGGGAGCCAGGATAGGGACTCAGTGGGCTTGCCTGAAATGCCCTAGACACTTGTTAGCAGACAAAGCAGATATGCCAGACCCCTAAGGGACAGAGTACTACTGTTAATGGTAAGCATTTTGTGCTTTACTTCAGTTGTGAAACATGCATATAGGTTTAGATGAGGCCAAGTACATGAATGATACTCGAGGGTATTTGCCTGTATGTTGCTTCACACACATGCATATGCCCATGATGATGGACACCCTCAGCCTCAAGACTTTAACTTGGCCACAGCTGCAGCATCATTCAGAGGTTTGGCACTCTCTGTCTGCAGCAAGCAGGTGTTCTTCCAAGATACCAAGTAACCTGGATAGTGTGTCAGAGAAATGGCTGCAGTGGGACTTTTTGTAAGGGAAAACATTAAAATTAAATTACTAGAGTAGTCGGGAAATTTTAGGCATTTATTTTAGAGGTGTGACTAGCATAAACCATGCATGTGCCAGCAGATTACAAATTTTCATGTTGAATTTGAAACCAGGAAAACCCTGCTGAATGATGAAATACAGATAGATAAAGCAGTCTTTTCTGATTTTTAAAATGGTTATTTGCAGCACGTTGCCTATAGAAACCTGTTATTCAAACTGCTAATTCATAGCTCTCTCTACTATTTACATATGCTAAAATCATGAACCTGCACACCATAATGTAAAAAGCAACACATGCATTTGCTACTTACTAGCACTTATGTCCTAATGCCTTGAATATTATCATATTTTTTAAATAAGAAATTACATCATACTGTGGGGAAGGCAAATAGATCCAGAAGCAGAGCATTTAACCTGAAATCTCTACATAAACAGAGGGGTATGTCTGGCACATACCCAGCTTGGAGGAAGGAAGGATGTGTTTTGGATAGAGATACCATGGACACATGGTCCTCAAGCAGTTAAAGCTGATGGACACCACAGAACTACCCTTTCCAGCTCATTACCAATTTCCTGAGGCTTCATACCCAGCCAGAAGAATTTATAGAGGGAAGTCCTATGCCTGTTTGCTGTAGCACGTCAAATTAATTGATTACAGTGATCTTTCAAAGTGTTTTTTCTCTCTGCGGTGCCTTCTCTTAGCCTTGCCTCCCTTCTTTCCTCAACACTTCAGCCACAAAAATTGGGCTCCTGCTTCTACACAGCTACCAAACATTCTCATTTCATACCCAAGCCTCATTTTGTACTCAGAGTGTCAAACACTGAGTATCAGCCCAGAGACACTTTCCAGTGCCATAAACATAAACAGACCATTGCCAGGCATCAAAACTGTAACTGCATCTTGCAGCTACAGAAAGGCAAAGGAGTTTAATAGTTCTGCAGCCATAAAAGGACCATGCACATAATTAAAATGCAGACGATGGCATTTGATGGTTTCTGAGATGAGGAACATATCTGAACGTCCTACAGACATGATAGTTCATACGCTAACAATATGAAAAGTATGTAAATATAGATGTCCAGGCCCAAATAAAGATCATAAGAAAGGAACTGTATAGTATGTATATATGTATGAAATCATTAGAAAAGCTGAATGCCAAAGCACAGTTGCAAACTACCTTACAAGTTTTATATCCTTAATTAACATGGAGTCTTTTCTCCATTTTTTTTTTTTTAATTCCCCATGTAGAAAACAGTCCAGTGACAACACCTTATGCAGCAGCACAACATCTGAGTCTTCCCAGAACACAATATTTTTCAGTTCTTTACAGAACATGGTGTATCGAGAGACTCAGTGTGACTTCTGCCTGTTCATACCCAGGTAGAACACCACTAGAGCATCCAGGCCAGCAAGCAAGTCAGCCAATATTTTGTAAAGTTGTCCATTTCTATTTCACTCATTTCTATCTAGTAAATTTCAAAATGTACTTTACAACCAATGCAGCATAAAGAAATAGAAAAATTACTACTTGTTCTTGCATTTCCCCATCACTTTTAAAGCCTTATTTTACTAAAATGTTAACCTTCTATAATAAACACGATTCTAGCATATCAATGATATTAAATTACTAGTAAGGAGCCCTGAATGTACTGACAACTAACTAGACTTCTCTTTATTATCACCATATTCACTTCTTCAGTATCAGCCACACCACAGGAGCAGAATCTTTTAGCAGCTGCTGAGACTTCGGTGGTCTCTGCATAGTTCTGCAGCTGGATAAAACATCCACAGACTGGCTCAAAGGAAACATTTGACCTTGAGGTACAATAGATCCCCTTTGAAACAAACTTTCTCCTCCTAAGCAATCTGAAGAGTCAGTCTCTAGAAGTGAATCTGCAGGTATTAGACATGAATGAAAAAAAAAATCCTTTTGAAATAAGATGGGGGTAGGGGAAGAGGGGACTCAAGCATACTCAATTCCAGATCAGATAACAATGGTTCAGAAAACAGTTCACTGAATGGTGAGATTGATGCTAACATTTCTCAATTCTTCTTTTGTGCCACCAGAACGGTGGGAATTATTAGTTGGAGAAAGCCTCATGCTCTAAACCAGTTTTCTCCTATCACATACCTCCGTATCTTTTCCGTTACAAAAAACACACTCCAAGTCTGCATGTATTTTTGCAATAATTTCATCACTTGTGTTATCATGGCATATTCCCTGCAATTATCTGCACTTTAAAGGGCTATTGGCTGTGACCAAATGACTTAGATTAGCACATACAAATCTAAGAGTCACTAAAACCAAGTATTTTATTTTCTAGGTCTTAAAATTGTTTCGTTTATGTTGCTCATTAATTCCCCCATTTGTATTTTTCCCAAACAAGATCAAAATTCTTTAAAACATTATCTAGCAGCTCTCATACCAAAATTCTCATAGCAACAAAATCCAGCTCAGCAGCAGTTATTATAATAAGCCTGTAAAATAATAAAGTACACAACATGCACTCTAATACATGATCTGGATATTAACAGCCCCACTTAACCTATGCAACAGTTCAAAGAGTACAGTAAATCTCATTTAAAAGCCTAGTATGAAGCACACCACAGTCACAGAATGCTACACCAGGAACAAGAATAATAAGAGTTTTGAACTTTTAATAAACTAGAGATTTAAAAATAAATAAATAAATAAAGCCACACTTTTTTTCAGGAAAAATCTAAGAATGTAATATTGAAAGATCAATAAAACATAGGAAAATGGAAGAAGGACCCAAATATATTAAAGTGCATCACACTGATGTTTATGAAATAAGCATTAGAAAAATTTCCAGACCATAGTATGCATAAGTAAAGGAGATGAACTGACAAGAGGAGCCTTTTGGGATGGTCTGGTGCAGAAGTGGGATTTCCAAAAGGATCTCCCATGTTGCTGAAGCATGAAATTACATGATTAAACTACCTTGGTTACTGAAGGGTAAAACTGGAAAAATAATAAATCAAATTATGCAGAACTACTGGTAGGACACAATAGGAAGGGTTTATCCACATATCCACTGTAAAAAACAAAGACCTCAAACAGTTTCAGGCTGATGTCAGATACTTTGGATCAGCAGGTCTCGGCCATGAACTCAGCAGTAAAGTTTTGCCAACCAATTTGCTAGACAAATTCAGGGAGCTTTTGACACAAAATTACCAGGCAATCAAACAGTATTAGAAAGAAAATCACTGCATGACAAAGAAACTGAGTCCTATAACAGGAGCTCACTGTACTGCAATAGTGTGTGACCATAGCAGACTATGCCCAAAAGCACATTAATTTCCAGTTTACTAAAAATCTAAGAGTTTGCAAACATTTCAAATATAATTACGCATAACTAAAAATGATCTTACCTTCTTTTGATCTTCTAGTTTATGACTTACTGGATTCCTTCCATGTTTGTTCATCTCTGAAGATAAATCCATCACATTCACTCCTTGCCCTTCAAAATGAAACTGGTTCAGCAATACAGCAAACTAACCCAAAGAACAGGGGCTACAAACACAGAGACGTGGTGGTTTTCCCATCACACACCATGGCTGAACAACAATGACTTGGAGAAATGACTAAGAAACCCGTTGATTGAGCTGAGGAAAACTTTGCAGTTCACTCTTGGGACTATCCAAATCACCATAGCGTTTTAAGAAGCTGATGCTTAAGAAGAGGAATATTCATCCGCAACTTTTAACTCCAACTGCTATCTGTATCTTTCTTCACAAGTTTCCATTTTACAGAAGGTTACATCCTGACTGTGAACCTGTTGAGAAGAAAAAAAAAATATGTATCATCAAGACGGATTTGCAATTTGCTCTCACTCCATGTAACAGGTTATCTGTCTTCATCAGGTGTTAGGGTGGGGGTTGTTTCTTATTTGCCATGGTGTTTTATTTTTTTAATTTATTTATTTTAATTAACTAATAATGGGTTTTGATTTAACACTTGTCAGGATGAACCTGTGCATGATCCCACTCATCTCTCTCTACATGCCAGGGGGTATGCAGAGTATTCACTGAGAACAGCTGGTGAATTCCAGGAACAAATGTCAAGGAAAAGTTAAAAGAAAGAGAAGAGCAAAGACTATTTGACTAAAGGCACCATAGGAGAAAATTTTTCATCATCATCACATACTTCCCACTCAGTGCCTTCAAAAAATAATAGCCAGTATAACAATGACAGGGTCAGACAGGGAAAACCTGTAGTCAGAATACTAAGTCCTAGCCAATATAACAACTTTAAAAAAACAAAACAAAACAAAACAAAAAAACATGACAACACCTCCCCCCAGAAGTTGTCTTGAATGCTGCAAATGATAGAGGGGAACAAAAATAAAACAAAACAAAACACTACAAAAAAACCCCACATTTGTTTGCCAGAAAGTTTAAGTTCTGCTAACAGCAGGAGAAAGAGACAGCATCTTTTCTGCCATTTTTGACAACAAAATAATAGAATATTCATGCCTTCAGTACAATTGAAAGTCAGTTGTGTTTAAACTGAATTAACGCAGTAGATGAAGCCCACATAAAAAATAATTTGGATGCTGTTTCAACTCATTTTAAATGCATAATGTTCACAAAATGCCTTCACTAATGCATATGGAATAAGAGATATGTCTAGATAATGTATTGGATGGTACATGCTACGTCGTGTAGCCTGTCTCTAATAAAATGACATTGAAAAGGTTATTTTCTCTTAACAAAATAAATAAATCCAAAATTCAATAGAGCTATTGCCAATATTACTGTCAGCATGAACTATCTTTTAATCAGACATAATGTGCAAGTGTTACTCTTCTATAACTGATTTATACTTAGTGCAAAATTTGTAAACCTGATGGCTGATATTTACTTCCAAAGAAAGAAGGCCATACTTAGGCATCTACAATTCAAAGAAACACTGACAGCATGTTTCCCCATGAGATACAATTTCTCCATCACACCAAAGAGTGTTCCAACAAAGAATAAAATTGTCGTTATTCTCAACACTACAGTGTGCAACATCTATTTCTTATCCATATTTATCTTCATATACATTTGCACACAATATCAACAAAAGACTAATAATCATGCAACAACGACAAGTCTGTTCTAAAAATAACTAGAAGCAAATAGAAAATGCATTTGCCTTGGGAAATTATAGGAATATAAACAACTGTACATGAAGCTGCTCCACGAGAAAACACACACCCCGGTAGAAGCTTGTTTCCGAAACACAGCTTTAGCCTGATACATCTCACCTAGGCACGTAACCAACTCTGTTTGCTATTCTAACTTGTAAGAATCACCTCCTCCTGCAAATGACACAGGTAAGCATTATATTATGAACACATCAAAGTAGAGAAAAATGCTTGGAAAGCATCTTTATATTCACTATTTAGAACATCCTGAGGAAGTTAGTTAAATAAATAGCATGACTGTAATGCATGTTCACTGCACAAAAAATAGAAAGCAGTCATTAAAACTGCCCTGTTAAAGACTTCCATGACTTAGAATTTTTATTGGCTTAAGAAGTGGATCAGCTTTAATAGTATTCTATAAGTTCCCCAAGCTCATTCAGCATTTCTCACCCCATTTCCACAATGGCTGAGGTCCAGCAGGACAAATCATTCCCACCCTTAACGAGGGTCCCAGAGTCACAACCTTCAATTCCCTATTTGATGGTTTTGAGAATCCACAAAACCCAGAAGTCCATAATGCCAGGATGAAGGAAGGTGAAACATGAGGTTCTGCTGCAATGATCACATCTGGATTTACACTACAGTTCTAAAGCCCAGATAAGTCAAAACCAAGCTGTTAAAAAACAGCAGTTTCCCTGGTTCATTTCATGGTCAGACACATAAATTATATTACTCTCCATGCTTGGTAATTATGCTATACTAGGCAATTAAGCCATTCGGTGGAACTGTGTGATGTTTTCAAGCCAAAGTTGAACAGAATACAGATAATTTTGTTTGGACTACCCTCATTACTTTTAACATGCAAAGCACAGGGTGGCAATTCTTGCTTGTTCCATTCAGTACATTTTTCCATTGTCTTCAGCCTTTTCAACATAAACAGCAGTAAATAAATGCTCTTGGCTGGTTGTTTTTGTCTGTTTGTTTTTTCAGTGGCACCCAATTTATTATTCACCATTTAACATGCATGTAATCACAGAATAAAACATCTAGAGTCAGAAAAATCCTAATGATCACACACCAAATAATGTGGATGTTACTAGGTCATCTTCAAATGTAAAAAGTAAGACAAATTAGAGCTTTTTTGCAATTGTATTCCTTTAAGAGACACATAACAGTCATTCAATAGTAATCTATAATCATTTGCGGATACTCATAATAAAACAGTCTGGCAGTCAGGTGAGATGTGCCTGAAAGAACTTTTTGTTTTACTTCACTATGAGCTACAGGTTACTCATAGACTAGTGGAGAACAACCACAGATTCTATTCTGAGAATTAACCAGAGTTATCCTTTCTAAACTATTCTCCTTATCAAAACAGGTAGTTATTGAAATGTTTACACCGACAGGGTTTTCAGGAAGCAACCAGTATCCTCAAGCTCTCTGAAGGCCTCTTCCATATAATTTTTTCAATTATTATTTTCCCTTAAGTGGCACATTCACTAAACATTTGGTGGAAATTAAAATCAACGTCTTTAGAGAATCTCAACATTGCAAGTCAAACTGGTTGGGGAGCAGGGGGAGAGAGGGGGAGTTGTAAGCAGTTGCTGTGTCTTGGTCAGTTGTCATGGTTCTACAAAGAAATAGTTACTCTACAACCTTGGAAAAAAATCTAGATAATGATTTTTTTTCCTAGGTATCCTCCCATTGTCAGTGGCCTTCTGATGTATTAAAAGTGCATGAATTTATAAAGTGCATTCTGATGGCTGAGAGGCTGCACACCAAGATACTGCTCTGTAGTAGCTAATGTTGACAAGGATGGGGATGAAAGGTACATTAGAGCCACCACAGAACATTATTGTGTCCACATGGGCATTCTCAACTTTTGCCACACCATCAAAGTGACACTGCAGTGAGTTTGAGGCAGGTGCTGGTATGAAACTGGCTGTAATTTATGCTTTTCAATTTTTATTGTTTGTGTATAGGATAAGCCTACTGAGCTGCATCCCAGGTATTATCGGTTACACTGATAGGGTTTTATTTTTAAGAGCATTTGAGAGTTAGGTTTTTGTTAAAGCATTTCCGGAAATATTGATACAAAACTACAAATTTTAGAGGGGAAGGCATATTAATTTTCAGTATTAGTACCTCATTATCAAAATGAAGTTTCTACCTCACGTGCAGTTGTAATGGTGATGCAGAATTTGGGGGCTGGGAAGGAGCAGAAATTGAACACTACCTGTTTACCTCTTTCAAACATGATGGTGTCTATGCCAGGACCAAAGCAACTGTCAGTTGTAAATATCAGTACACAGATAAGCAAATGGAAGATACATCCAGCCTTAGTTCCTGCCCGTTAGTGTTGCCAGGGTGATAGCATGGCTGAAAGAAGAGATGGGAGAACACCAAGGATCCATGACTGCCTTGAAATGAGCAGTGGGGCACATTCTTGTGCAAGGCATCCTCTGACTCACTGTCCCTGGGGTTGATTCTTTAGGCCATAGCAATAAAAATGAGGCTGACCACTAACATTTTACAGTTTTGCAAAGTTACTCAGCTCCACATTGAAGACAGTTCAGGGACACTAGAGATGTAACTTCCATCCTTGATATGCCCCTATGAAACCTCTAGGTGATGTTGCACTCCAGTATGGGTCTGATGACTTACTCATAGTAATAGCTTCACAATGGCTTAATAAAAAAAAAATTTTAAAAAAGAAAATTACAAAAAGAAACACGCTTTACCTCTAAGCATAAGCTTCTTAGCTTTCTTTGTAGTCTTTTCCCACAGGGAAAAAGTATTTAGGGTCTATGTATAGGTCTAACTGCAAACATATTTATCAGGCACACAAAGAGTCATCAGGAAAAGATGATGTTGACTCTTGGAGGATTTGAGAGCAACGCCAAAGAACATTGCTTTTAGCTAGCAGTCAGTATGAGAAGCCAATATCTGTTCTCTTCAAACACGAATGATAGAAGCACCATAGAAAGGCTTGCCTGCATCAGATAAAAACAGCCTGGGAAGGCAGTTGGTAAGCCAAGAAAATATCTCTAAGCACTGATACTTGCCTACAGAATTATTTCTTCTGATATTAAATTAATTCTGGTCCAAACAGCAGTAAAACTGGTCCAGATACTCTCCTGATTCAAACAAAACAAAAGGCTGAATATATACTGTTCTTGCTCATCAACACGATGATGTTTACTCAGATTAAAAGCAACCACATAAGGATAAGTCCAGAGCTGATACTTCCTTTGCTAAGTGCATGTGTGGCTGAAACACTTTGTATTATATTTTGTATTATTGTAAGTGGTGTCACCCTGTCTTCCACATTTCTTCATAGGGCAAAACTCCTCTTCAGCACATAATGTTATGCTGGAGTCATCACATTATCAGTGAGGACAGAATTACAGTTGTTTGCATAGTTACTGGGTCTAGCCAATGTATATTAAAACATTTATTTTAAGATTTGTACACTTTAAAGAAAAAAATAGAGGGCAATCTAATTCTTATATTCTTGCCGTGCTGTTCTGCAAGACAGAATGCTGATTAACTCTACATCATACTGAATGCACAAGTTAATACTGGTTCAGATAGTGATTTATTAAGCATAGCCAAAAACACACACAGGAGACTGTTCTAGACCCTGATATCCTCAGAAACCATTGCTATAACTGGGACAACAACTGAAATCCTTTTTGCTCTCTCAAATCCTTTTTATCTTTCATAGTATCTTCCATCAAACAGGCTGAACGTCATGCACAAAATTTAGAGCTGCTATTACATGTCAATTTTCTTTCAGAGTTGGAACTAGTACCAGACAAGAATGCCTGACCTCTTCCATCATCCAATTCTTTTGCCATTGAGCATCAGAGATAAAGAAAGTATAAGAAATGGAATACAAAGCATATTTCTGAGAGGTAGTTCAGTCCAGCCTTTTACCACAGTCTTTCCTAAAGATCTGATACGAGGAATGACAGTTTTGTTGAATGCACAGTACTCTATGTCAGGATGCATAACTGAGTATCAGACCAAAATCAAATTTGGTTATCTTACCCAACACTCTCCTGCCATATATGCAATCTTTTGTGTGATGCATAAAATGTCTACATTTCAATATACCTTACAGCACTTCTGCAGAGGTGCTGCACTGGACAAATCCCAGCTTGAACAGTTATTTCAATTCCATCTCTAATTTCAGTGGGGTATTTCTCCATTGTTGCCCAAAGTTGCTTTGAATGGCCCTTTGTACTGCTGAAATAGATAGAATGTCTCCTCACGAGAATAATATGATGTAATTTTTATGTTTGGGATTCAATAGTAAGAATGAGTATTCCTTATTTGCGTACATGTTAATTAGTTTACCATATTTGTATTATTCTTTATAATACTGTATGTACGACAAAAGAGTTCGCTTGAAAAAGAAGACACATACTCTGCAGAACCTATCAACAATCCAGATGGGATATAAGAAAAAAAAGACAACACTGAGCTGAAGAGGAAGATGAATGAAGAGGAAGATAGAAAGCATATTCTTGTATTCTAGGTATACTATGGAAAGACTAGGCAAGAAAATAGGGTTTATTAAAAAAAAAAAAGTGAGTACACCTATGTGGATCTTAAATAGTTTCCTTACATAAAGAGGCTGTTTCAGTTAATGGGACAGATAAATTTATGAGGCTCATGAGAAAGAGAAAGGCTAATTGAAAATAGTAAAGAGCTTGCATACCTTTGAAATTTCGTTTCCTAGGGAGCTATTAAGCCTTCCTTTCTGTTGCTTTCAGGTTTTGATTTGCAGGCTGAAAAAAAGATGCAGCTGACCTGTTCCTGAGCAGCAGCTGTTCTTTTGGGACTTCTAGTCATCTACAGCTATTGCTCTAACCAGATTGCCCAGACACCAGAAATCCCAGATCAGTTACTAAATACTTCTTTTTGTCCATTTTACAAAATTCCCAGGAGGAAAAGGCAATGTGTTTTGGGAAATACCTAGATATATGGTAGCTCTATGGAGACTAGCATATCTGTTATTCCTCAGTACCCCTCATGTGTTAAAACTTTGCTACCACTCCATGAATGGCAATGCTGTCCAAAGGGAGGCGTGTTCTCTGGTTCATAGACTACAAGCAAGACAAACAGGAGCAGAGATTAAATTTTCATATACATTGCTGTTTTGAGTTATTTATAGATTCAGACACAGAAACAGCATACTGAAGATTCACCAGTTAATCTTACATGAAACAGTTAAATCCACTTCCCCTACCTTATTGGAAATAAGGGTTTATACTCCCCACTTTGATAAATCCAAATCCTTAAATCTTAAAAATACCATTAAATCACACAGCCTCTCTTGGTGTACCATGGTTTTCTAAATAACTCCATTGGATCAAAGAGCCACCTGCTTTTTCAGAATGTTTTTAACTCTATGTCTGTTGCAAGTGATAGAGCAAAAAATCATACCTATCTTCGCAGAACATGGCTCTGACAATTTCATGGGTGTTTCAAAAGTTGCCAATCAATTATTTCAATATGTGTTTAGTAGCAGCCTTTTCAGGTGAACTCTGTGCACATCCCAAGAAATTACATATGGGTGCTGATTAAACACTTCAAGCATTGCTCCACTATGCCTGGTGCCTCAATATTCCATCCATGTCCAGGCTAGTCTCTTGCAATTAATTTAACTGATCCAAACAAATATGTGGCTGAAACAACAAACATCTCCTAGAGACTGCAGAGCAGGAAGATAGCTGAGCAAACGAGACAGCTGTATGGAGAGGGAAGAAGAAGAAAAAAAGAAGGGCATGCAAAAGGATTACAATTTCTTTTTTTAATTGAAACAGAGTCAAGTGACAAAAAATATTACAATATTTAAAGACAAAAAGCAGTAACTGGTGCATCTTGAAAATGAACTAAAAATATGACCTTTAATGGTGGAAGTTTATTAGTTTATTTGTCTCCACAATCACATGATCACAAACTTGTTTAAATTAGAGCTGGTAAGTTAGCTTCCTGGTCTGCCAGTGCAGAATAAATTATTACAGTGTTTTTTCTAACACTGTATTCTTGCATTACTTTAAATTCCCAAGTGACACAGCTTATAACATTTCTCACAGGAGAGTATTAAACAGCCCAATAGATCTGAAAGCTCTAGGAAGTTTCTTAAAGGCTAGGTATACAGAGTTAAATTTCAAGCTGAATTTTACATTCTTCAGGCATTCTATATCAATCTTTGCCAACACGGGCAACTGATCACTCTATATATACACTTTTACATACTGATTATATCCTCAGAGTTTTTAACACATTCGAATAATTCTTCTATTAACACGAGTATCTAAGCAACCTCTTATTTAGGCTCAAGTTTGACTTATCTAGTTCTGGATCCATTCAAGTAAAACTCAAATAGACCTAGAGAACACCCAATATACAACTGCATTTCAAGATGTCAAAGCACTTTGTCAATTGTTCCTGAGAACCTCAAAGTTGGAAGTTCATTCAAAGGTTGCATTAAAAGAAAAACAGGAATATCGAGACAGTCTTAAGTCCTACTGAAAATGCAGAACTACAAAGGGTTTGAAGTAACACATAGGAAATAATTCTAAAAATTTTATTTAGCTGTCTGGCATATGATTACCAACTATATATTAGCTCCTTGTCACTGTGGAAAGTATGTAGCTTCGTGTCTACTTAGAACAGAGCATATGTCCACTCTTGAATGTCCTAAAATACGTGTCAAGGTTGTCAGGCATTCAAAGTACAATGTTACTCTCCACTTGTAAACAGATTTTCATCGCCAGGTAGAATGGTCTGTGAGACCGTCTTGGAAAGGATTTGTCTGAACACAGACACACAAGACTAAGCTGATGGCTCAGTGGTCTCTCTATAGTTTGAGGAAATAAAAAGGCAATTTTAGAATGGGATTCTTCTGTCTGAAATAGCCCTGATGAATAGTGACCTAAAAATCCCTACCTCTTTCCACTGACTGCAGAAAGACAACACGGTGACTATGTAAAGCATGGACCTTTGATGACTGATGCATGAAAGCAGCTGAGAGGAATCTTTTCCTTCAGATCACACTTCTTAAATGGCAAAATATGTGAGGTTGATGCACTCACATGAAAATCTACGTTAGGAAGATTAAAAAAATAAAAAAGCCTAAACACACTAATACATCCAATCGAGTCCTATTGAAATTATTCCATACAGGTAATCTATCAGCCATTACCATCTCTTCATTGGAAGTTTAGAGTGGTGTGTTACTACAGGAACACCTGATCTTTTCTGGTTTGTCACAGCTGAAAATGTTGGTTGCTCCAATAAGCAAGCTGCTCTAGGAGAGGTATTCAGTTGCTCCTTCCACAGAAAAAAAAAGTTGTCTACAACAATCCCTTCACTGAGAGCTCTTTCTCTTCTTCCTTAAAAGCTGAATTTTGACTTGGTAAACAGTTTTTCAAGAGTCTCACAAAAACTTATCCAACGCCTTTTCAGTATGAAAGGCACAAATATACCTTTTAAGTACTCCAAATCCTATCCTTGTTTTTATTTGTGTTAAAAGAAAATGTATTGTATAGATACTCAAGTGAAGGATATACATCTTGAAGGCACAAAATACACCTTTTTTTTTTTAATATTGGAAACAGTTTTGAGAAATGTTTTGCCTCTTAATATGCAGAATATTTTTTTCAACACAGTCTTTTCTTGATATACTTAGCTTATTCTATTTCTGTAACAACAATTTGAAGATCATCTTCTTTTGCATTATACAAGTTACCTGTCCTGAAAATAGCAATAACAGCAGTGACAATCCTATGATTTCTCGCTATGTAGATACTGCACCTTATAGTTTAGTAATACGGATTCCTGACCTAGGTACAAGTTCTCTCATCACCCATATCCAGTGTTTACACTTAGAGGTTCTGGGATTCTTTGGCACACCGTGAGATTAAAGAAATCTGTATCAAAGGGTCTTTTCGCAACATGTTTTATAATACCATTTGTAGTATCTTCTTCTACTATTTAATGCATAAATTACACTAACATTGTCTGTAGCACTTTTTATTTTGTTCCTCATTTCTAGGCACTTTTTAACATCACGCAAACATATAGTACCACAGATTTGCCTTGGCCCCTGAAAGCAAAGTTGTAATAGTGGATTGCTGGTTGTTGTTAATGCACCTTCATCCAAGTTAATTATAGGATCTATTATTTAGAAAGTATTACGTTCCCTAGTTTTTGTCCTCAACAAGGATATGGCCAAATTTGAAACATGAATTTTTTGAGACTGTTCTTAAAAGCAAGAGCCACTGTAAAGGACACAGTTTCTTGCCTCACTAGTGCAACTATTTTTATTTAGATCAGATATTATTTTAGGGTTAAATTTACCCTGTGAAAAGCAGTAGCAGAAGACCTCCATATCACTGATGGTAACTTTAGTTTGCCTATAAAACCTAGACAATACAAGTCTGATTAAGACCTGGATATCACTTCGGATTTCAAGAAATACACTTACACAGTCTATAGTCCAGCTATTTTCCTTTGGCTCTGTTAATGTTCAGCATTCCTGGAATAATGTTTTAAGCCTCCCTTAAAAGTATCATAAACAGCCTGTCCTTGCATTGGCATTATAGAAGTTTCAAATTAACGATTTACTACAATTTAGCCCAAAGCCTATAAAAGTATTTAGAAATATAAGCACTAACATATACAGAGCAACAAATATTACTCTTAACAGCCTTCCCTCAAGGAGTACAGTAACTCGGAGAAGAATATTGCTACATCTCCCTTCCCTCTTGATAACACAATGGCTACACATACAATGCTGATCTACAGCTCACTCAGTTTGAAAGCTTACCAGAGGGTATGTTCCTCCTTTTAAACAAACACATATTCCAGCTCTTCAAAAAGGGACAAAAAACTGTGTTTGAAACATGCAGTAATTAAAGAAAAAAGAAACACTAATTAACAACGCAAACAATTATTATTTTCTCTATTGAGGCAGCTGTCATGTAATATGCCCTTCCAGTTATTAAAACGTGACTCATGTCACAAACACACTGCTGAATTAGACCACAAACGTGCGCTGCTTGCCCTGAAGTATTTACATCTACATATTGTCAGTCTCCCAGCCCCAACTGATAATCACCACACAGAGCATGTATCATTCAAAAGATAAACAAAAGTGAATGTCAGAGATCATCTGCATTGACAAAATAAGCACAATTACTTCATGTCATCAAATATACACGGACTGAGTCTATTAAGGACTGTGAACAGTGTTTAGCTGGGTAATATCTGCATTTCATCTGTATAATAATCCTAATTTACCATTACCATTACTATTAATCACAAAGCATGTGTGAAATAACTCTGAAAGAGATATAGCAGCTGGGCTGAGTATGTATTTTAAGAAAATCTGGTTTCTGAAATTATAAGCTCAAATTTAATTAATTTGTTTACCAGCTGTTCAGACTGGCAAAAAGATTGAAACAGTTCTGCAAAATGAACTATATACTCTGTCACATAAATAATATCTACTTGAAGAACTTTCTGCAATTAATTGCATTCTATAATTGTCTACAAAGAGTAAAAAGTTTCACCCTAGAAAGATGTCCCAGTCCTGTTCATTTTTGACAGCCAATAACATTTCAAAGTAAAAGGGTAATTCTGAACACATTACTGCATCTAAAAACATAGTCAATGTACACAGAATATTATTGTCATGCACAAAAATGCTCCACAGTTTTTTTAAAACTCAGAAATTCAATGACTTCTATTACATAGAAAGTACACAGGTCTCAGACAGATACAAAATCTCAATGCTTATGTTTACTTCAATTGTTTTTCCATAACTAAATCCAACTCTTTTTTTAATTGTTTAGATGAAGCAGCCTAAACCATCTCAAACAAAATAAAGATTGTTACAGTTGATACTGTATAATACTAACAACCACCTTGAAATACCAGCACAATATTAATAGTTTTTAAAAACAGAACACTGTACCCAAAATCCAGCAAATTTATACAAAACAGCATGATATGAATGATGTCTCATTTTATAAAGGCTTATACATACCAGACAATGCAGTGAGACTGAATAATTTTTCATCTTGTCACTGTGAGATTCTGCATGAAAATACTGCATTATTACTACTTACATCTTGCTACATCCTTGCTGTTTGTAGACTTTAAAAAATAATAATAATATTTTTTCAAATAATCACAGAAATGGAGGTTAAGATAGAAGAAAAGGCTCAGAAAACAATGTCTCTACCCAAGGAGTGGATCACATTGCACTGATAGAAATTTAATGGTTCTTCAGGAAGCATAATGAACAACCTTATCTCAGGAGACCTCTGTTCTCTACACACATCAAGAGTGGTGACAGCTCATCCTTCCCAGAAACCAATACTGGGAGGGAAGCACACTGCCTGAGATTGTTAAACCTACGGCACGTTAGATGCCTGCTGTCATCAGAGACAAGTGCTACCACGCAGCCTACCAAGTGAGCTCAGATACTGCAATTCACACAAAGAGACCTTCCTCATATTTCTCAGCAATACAAATTGAGAACATCTCTCTTTAATTTTGAGCGTGTTTGCTTTTACTAGCCCGGCAGTCCACCGTATCACAGTGCCAAGTCTGGTCTGTGCTTGGCAGGTGGTGGGGAGTTGCACGGGCAGCAAAAGCAGCCCCCCCGGAGTGGAAGGGAATAGACGGCTTTATCCTGCCAGATTAAGAGTGGCATTGATTGGCTGAGAGACTATTTTGCGTAGACATCCTCCCATAGAAGATAGATCTCTAATATCGAACCCTTGAGTACAGAAATAAAAGGGAAAGCTGGGAAATATTTGAGGTTACAGAGGCATTTGAATAAGCTGTCTCCAAAACAAGAGCAGAAAGAAAACCAGCCTAATTCAGCAACTATGCATTTGCGCACACAACATTCCTAGATAATAGGAAGCAGAACACAGTCTTTTGCACAAGAATCATCATGAAAATTCATGACCTGGTCAGTCAGTGTAACTGAAGCAAGCAAAAGGCTACATGCTCTAAAAAGCCTGAGAAACGGAGAGGTAAACAAGTTTTGTAACCAATAAAACTTTGTCCTCTAGACTGTAAAGAAATATTCAGAGAAAAACAGTCCCAACTACCCCAGTTAGATATTTCTATGAATAACTTCTCAGTACTGGCAGTAAGTTTGAACTGTAGTCTACTATTTGCACTCTGGAGGAACTTATTCTTGTTGCCATAAGACAGACATTAACTCAACTCAAGGTTTCGCTATACTGCAGAAGGTACTATTAGCTCTCCAGAGCAGTGCTGGACACTCAAAGTATTAACACTGATACCTTCATTGGAACAGTTACCTTCTGCTTTTACTTCAGCTGAACTAATACACCAGGAAAACATCACTTAGAGTAATGTCAGGGTCTCTCTTTGTGCTCCGTAAAACCAACTGTTATTCACATGTTAAAGCAAAACAAACCAAACAAAAAAACAGACATGGTTGAAGCAATTTCAAGAAACCTGATCTCCCCCATCCCTTTTTCTTCCTACTTGTTAATGAAATCATTTGAAATAAATACACGCAGCCTATTTTCATGACTGCCTCATGAAAACAGCAGAAATAACAAAGAGCGCTTATCTGTGCAGTTTGTCACAGGTGTTAGTAGAATAACCAAGTCAAAATGCAGGGACTCATCATTTATAATCTGAAATAGTTTTTATTAAGTAACTACAGTGGCATTTCTCTACATAATACTTTCAAGAACAAAACATAATCAAAATAATGTCAACATTTTATAAGCAAATCACTCTGTTCCAGCCTCTATAATCAGACTAAGGAGCATTTTAGCAGCCATTTGCACTTAAAAGAACACAATTTCCATCTCCACATGAAATGGTGAAAGAATTAATGGTGGTGACCATGAGATTCACATCTCATCAACCTTGATCAGTGAGCTCTTTCTTCACATAAAAATTGTTGCTGAGCTGGATAAACCATTTAACACCATGTTCTTCATTAGTACAGAATGAAAAATGAAATGTAGAAAGGTGGAATCCATCCTGTCCACAGCAGGCAACCATCCCCAATTAAAAAAAGCTACTATCACAAAAGCAGGTATTAACTGGCAGTTTGAGCAGAGCCAAGAGTCAAGCTGGAAGCTGAAGGCAAACCATCTAGGACAGGGCAGAGGCACCAGCAGGACAACTCACAGTGTTACTGCCCACGGTACGTATGTTCTGTGGGTAACAGATCAGGCAGCACTGTCAATCTGGCACCTCAGAGGAACCCTAAGCTCTCTTGCACAAGTATTTAAAAATAGCTCACTGTTTTCACAATAAATACCTTTTCTCGTCTATTCCATTTATATCATGTCTTTCACCAGGCAGTTTTCAAGTGGTTAATATTAATTAGCTCTCAAAGGGCTCCTAGGAAGCATTTCAAGAAGAGAGACAATCATTTTGTCCACACTTCTATCCTCGGTGGCACGATGTGACAGCTTCCTAAAGAGCAGAATAAAATAATGGAAAACCTAAAGCTGCTGAGGATAAGTTTTCTTAAGCTCAGATTTTCAAAGCCCCATTCAAGGCCCCAGCTGGGGTCCCATGGGCTTCTTTGAAGATTCTAGCTTTCCTAATGAACCCAAGGCTCTTCTTTGAAAGAGAAAACAAAAATCTCAGTTTTATTATACCTTACTAAGGACACACCTTTGCCCCATCTTTGTTTTTTCAGTTGTTTGGGGGGTATTTCTGAAGGTCACATATAGTACTTCTGTTTTCTTTGTTGCCTCTGAATATTTGGCACTACATCTGAGACTTAAAAGTACATTTTCTGTTTTCTTTTATGAAGAATTCAAAATATGAAATTAAGATCATATACAAAACCAGGATGTATTAAGAACAATGAAAAAAAAAAAAAGTAAAACTATATTTCAAATATCTGAAAAATGCATAGCCAAACAATACCTGGCAGGTAGACTGTAAGTAATATTGCACAGTTGATTTGGATTTAACAGGCTTAATGTACCAACAATGATAATCAATTTGTAGTTATTTGCTACTAAGACATTTTTCTTGTTCATCTATGATATTATACACTAAGTCTACTTTTCTAAATGATAAACACTGCAGACTTTAGCATAAGCACCAGGAAATGCATTGCAGGAGCAACAGAAAAGGATTTTAGACACTTTGGAACAGTAAAATACTATTTGAAGACATCTAGTATGGGTATGGTGATTGCATAGATGAATTAACCATAATGCAAGGAGTAACTGATGCTAATAACCAAGTTAAATTAGTAAAATAACCAATTAAAACATCATCTTTAATTAAAATGTCAACTAAAGCAGAGGGTTATTAAGAGACATGTCAGTCACTAAAAATGATGCATCCTAATACTTTTACATGGTGCTCTTTCTTCCAGCATCCTCCAACATCCCCCAAGAGTTTTTACCCAAAATAAAACCAGGTTCTCATTGCCTTACTTTGAAACACTTGGCATTCAAACTATTCCAGAAGGCAAAAATTAATAGTGCTACAACACAAAAAGAATTTAACCAGATTTTAAGACAGAGAGATATTGAACATACACAAAAAAAATGAAAGAGCAAATGTGCTAGCCTGAGGGTATCTTGGTACGGCAGCTGAAATGAAATGCAGATCATCCTTCCCAGCCCCCTGCCTTTGGATAGAAGTCTTCCTCAGATTTCAAAGCTTGTGTAATGAGGAGCCAATAAAACATTATAATCTGCTAATGCCTGTTACCACTGATTCACAGCACTTCTCTCCCTTCAATTAACCCACATCACATAGATCACCACGGTTTGCTAGACGATGCACGAGGATGGGGATTACACCACAACTGACATAAAATAACATACACAGTAGAAACAGAACAACAATACCTCTAATAACCACCGTAATTGGAGCTGAGATATTGTAATGACAGATCTATTAGCACTAGGTCAGTGGAAAAATATCTGGATTTCAAGTTTACAAGGGGAGGTTTTCTGTCCTGACCAAAAGTTCATAATTGAGTGATTTTTTTTTTTTTCCTGTTGATCTCTGTGGGTTTTGAATCAAGACAGTATCATTATTTTGCTATCTCAATATTGCTATATTCAATCATATCAAGCAACAATAAACCCACAAAGTTGCCCACCAATCTGATATTGGGCTGCCTTCCTCTTCTTTCTTCAAACTCAAAATTTAGCAAAAAGAAACCCAATCCAGAGTAGCTTCATTCACAAGTCTGAAAAGAGGTTTCCAAATTGAGAAAGTAGCAATAACTGAATAATATCTGAATATATGAAAAATAAATGAACAATATGCACATATACATAATTCCTTTGTTTCAACAAGTCAGCTTCTTTAGTTTCCTTTCCACCTAGCCTTCCCCTGTTTTGCTGACAAATTCCCCTATGCTGCTTCATTTAATTATCTCATTGGAAGAACGCAATTTATTTCCTCAATATGTGAGACAACTAACCCCTTCATGGCCTAATCAGCCTTACCTCCTACGGTTTTACCTTCCAGTGTGAATATTCTACTAGTACAATTAAGACTAATAAAATGAGGTAAAAATACTAAAATGAAGGATTAGATGACTCAAACTGTCTCTATGATTTTCACACGAACCATGAAAAACAAACAAAAGAACTAACACAATCAGTGCCTATTCATCACCTAAGGTAATCACTCCTAAGGTGTTTTATGTTGTGGTGGTGGTGTTTTACACTGTTGTGTGGTTTTGTGGGTTTGTTTGGAGGGGTTTTTTGGTTTGGTTTTGGATTTTTTTGTGTGTGTGTTTTTTTGTCTGTTTCATTTTTTGTTGTTGTTTGGGTGGTTTTTGTGTGTTTTTACTTGTTTGTTTTGGTGGTGGGTTTTTTGTTTCTTTGAATGCCTATATTTTGTTACACTTCTACTTAAGGAGAACAAAACTGTATTCTGTACTGTTGTGCTGTTGTGAAATACCGAGTTAGACTTTACTACTCTCTGCAGATGCGTCACTGACAATGCTGTAACCCATTTATGATGCCTTCTTCCGCATTGTCTGTTGCCATTCAGTCTGCCCTTTGATGATGAAAGTTGCAAACTGAAGAGGCAAACCTACAAGGATTACATTTCACCTAGTTCTGTATCCTGAAACTCAGCCATTGCGACAAAATCTGGATGGTGTAATCCTGCACTCCAGCCAGGCCACCAAATGTTCGACAGGTTTTCTAACATAACATTTGCAGGAAAATAAATAAGGAAGGTTAGAAAGCTGTCTGAAAGTTATTACTAGTTATTACTTTCAGAAAATTGTTTTCTGAAAGGCTCATAAATTAGCTACTAATGAGCAGGTCACTCTGATAGCTTTTTAATAGCAGGATCAACAACTGAAAAGAGAACTCAATTGTTTTATCTGTGCTGTTGACTTTCTTTAGCAGATGTTTTCTAAGCACCATAATAGCTGGCTTAATTTGTCTTTATATTCATTCAGTTGCACCATTGTACTTAACAAACTGTGTTTCATGGAGTTACACTGGAAGTTCAGAAATTGGCTCAAAATATCCCAACCCTGTTGACCAGTTCGCAATACTGAAAATGGCCCTTTCAAAACTAGGGCCACTTCAAAACAGATGCTCGGAAATCTGGTATGCCTAAATTACAGACTGAATCTTCCAAACTAGTCCATCACAAGCAGAGAAAAAGAGGTAAAAGTCACATTTACACTCAGTGTATTGGCCACAACAGATCCTTCCTGAAAATTAAAGCAATGCAGAGGTTGTTATAATTTACACTAAATTCCTTGCAACTCAATGAGGGTTGTTTATCAGCTAAGGAACTGGTACGGGTATGGAATAGGTATGGGCTAGCCAGGAGTCCTGTTGTGTGAAAATTTCTCTCTAAATCATGACCTGGCTGGAGATGAGATAGACCTACCAAAAAAAGTCCTGAGGGAACTCCCATCTTTCAGAAGCAGGGCAGAATTGGGCTTAAAACTAGCTGGATGCTTTGATACATGATGCTTGACATCCGAGATATATATTACAAGGCAGAAGTCTCTTGGTATTATGTTTTTTTAGGTGATAAATTGTAATGATTAACTTAATGATGACTAAACCGAGTATTGGTGGCTGAGAATATGGAAGTCATTTTTAATTATTGTAATAGCAAGAATGAAACCTAAAAAACCTCTGACTACAAAAATAAGGTAGCACTACCACAAATATACTTGTGCTGGACTATTTTTGGAGCAGTCTGTAGTAAAAATAAACAGGACAAGAGCTGTTTAAGATCACAAAGGTTTCAGTATCTAACAGAGTGTTGAAGTGCATCAAAGCAGGCTGCAATTGCTAAATAAAAATTCAGTACATCAGAAACTTCCCAAGACAAGAAAGCAAACAAGCCATACCAGCAGAAATAAAATATTAGGAACAGAACCATCTAGTAATACAATATTTAAAAAAAAAATAATAATAATAAAAAAAATCAACCCCAAAACTCCAGCTCTTTACTGCGGGGCATCCCTTCTTTTACTGCATTTAGAAGTATCTTTTTGGCACAGCTGTTCTTGGTTTCCACTAAATCAAATGATCCATCATTCACTGAGTTATTATAAAGCTCTTACTAACAGAAGACCACTAAGTCTGAGTTAGAATAGAAGCAAGCATCACCAGAATTAGGTTTAAAATATTTAATTAGTATAGCTACAACCAGTAGGCTTGCATTGTTACTTTACGCAGAGATTCTACAGATTATCTTGGAGAAGACTATGTGAATTAATGATGTCCTGCCTCTCTGCATTATTAAGTTTTCAGCTCTAAAGAGAGCACAGGAAGCAGAACTGGCAAAAGAGTTAACATCTAATGAAGGTTAGAAGAAACACAAATCACTGAAGGGAAAATAATACAGCCTCTGACAGTGAAGTAAAGAGTACATCCAAACATAGGAAATAAAGAGAATTAAATATATTAGAATACCGCTATTTTTTGACTAGTGTGTTCTGTTACAAATTTAGAATCCCACGCTAGATAAAAAAAAGTCATATGTGTGTGTAATAAATATACTTCAGTCTCAGTCTTTGATGTTTCTACTTCAGAAAAGGTAAGAAAATACACTATTACGGTGATTTGACAGCCGTGTTTATTGCCACATGGAATACTAATCAGCCCTGACCTCATGAGTTGCAGTCTGTCCCTGAGAAATAAGTTTTTCCTGTTCTTTTCTCTGCTTCACACTGTTGCATTGTTTTACCAACAAAGCCCCATGCAACTATAAAGAACAGATTACTTTTCAAGCTCTTCTTTTTGATTAAGTAACTCTCTGGTGCCATCCATCTCTCCTGTAAGCCATTTTGTTTTCGTCATGTAGGTATGCTTGCTGAATATCCATAAACACATACTTTTAAAGGCCTAAACATATGTAAAGATTCATTGCTCTATTTGCTGTGTCAATGCACGTACCTGAGGATAGGACAGCATGCAAGAAACGTTCAGAAGAAAAATACTGAAATCTTCCCACTGATAGGATGAGGGGCAATGGGCACAAACAGAAGCACAAGAGGCTCCAACTGAATACGAGGAAAAACTTTACTTCATGGGTGCCAGAGCCCTGGAAAAGGCTGCTCAGAGAGGTTGTGGAGTCTCCTTCTCTGAAGACATTCAAGACCCATCTGGACACATTCCTGTGTGATCTGCTCTGGGTGAACCTGCTTTAACAGGTGGGTTGGACTAGATGGTCTCCAAAGGTCCCTTCCAACCCCAGCCATTTTGTGATTCTGTGGTTTTTAGTTTGAATTACTGCTTGAATGGCTTTATACCTGTCACTTACCAGGTCACACTGTGTACTATGTTAGCACAGGACTGATCATTTTAAAGCACATTAATTTCTTTTCACATCATCACACTGCTACTGCCACTGCTTAATGCTGTGCATTTGATTTGTACACCTGAGCACATGGTACTACTGTCACAGTACATCTGGAGTTAATCAGTGATGCCCTGCCTGACAAAAGTCTCACCATGTTTCAGGAAACACAAAACCACCATAAGTCTGGTAGACCCTCTTGTGGTCCTCATTCCTGTTCTGAAAACAGAGGACTAGAGCCCATCTCAGCAGAGAGAAGATTCCAAAAACAAGTACCCACAGATAAAGATGAGTGTTTCTTCCAATACCATATATATTTTCCTATGACAGTGGTATTTTTTCCTTGATAGAACCAACAGCCTTTATAAAAATATGTATAATGACTTCGTTTTCAGTTGATGATGAGCCTTCTCAGAAAGTCCTTCAAAGCTCAGCCTAACCTCTACTAAACAAGAGGCTTGACATCTACCCTGTACCTCAAAGGCTCCATTGTGAGGCGAGTTGTTCACACTGTCCCATATTTCCATACCCTCACCACAGCTTCTGTCCTTCAAAAGCCACCACTGCCAACTCAGACTATGGCATATTTATACTTTTTCCTCCTTGGAGACTTCTAATGTTACTAATGACTCTTTTCAAACTCTTTACTATTAGACATTACAACAAATGGTGTTTTCCCAAAGAGCCTCCTGAAGATAAACATCCTGGGCACTTCAACATCTAGATGAATTTGACAAAACCATCCTGGAAAACTTAACTTGATTAAGAATGTTAACGTCATGGGAGAAAGGAAAAACAGCAACTGTAGCTATAAGTGACTGAAATATTAATATTTCTATAGTTGAAAAATTAAACAGCACAATGCACAACATAGAGCCTGAAGGACCAGTATTGTTTAGTTGTGACTAAATCACAGATGATTCATATTGTCTCTCTGAGTACAGCTATGTGCAAAGCTGAATCAAGTTGTTTTAACATGTTTATTCCTGTAAGGGTAAAAAAAACCCACACAAACAAATGGGAATTCAAGCCCTGCAATGTGACCATGGGCAGCAAAGGTAAGCACAACAGTCTACCTAACACAACTCTGCATGTCCAAGACTGTCACCACTTTTCTCTCTCAAGGTCTGATCTCTGCTGCATGCACCAGTCCCATAACTACACTGATGGATCGTGAGTCCTCATGATGTACAAAATCTCTCCTGCTTGGCTACTAGCTGCATGGGGTATGGAGTGAATCTGCTCTTTTGACAGTGTAGCCAGGCCCAGACTAGAATGAGGAGGTTTTGCCCATTTGGAATCTTGATTCTAGAAAACTCAAAATTCAGCTACCAAAAAGTAGCTCATCCCCAACAAAAGATCAGCATTTTGTTTGCAGGTTATAAGCTCAGCACTACATTCCCCTGAGTCACAACTAGGGCCATTAGCAGCATCTCCCTTCCATTCTTTTTGCAATATCATTCTCTTGGGAAATTTATTAAAAGCCTACCCTTTCCCACACTGAGACATGCTGAATTTCAACCTGGATAGTTCCCTCACTCCTCCTCGCTCATCTCCACTAGGGAAGCATGATAAAATTACATAAAATTACTTTCAAAAACAGTCAGATGTGATGCAGGACCCCAGATGCTAATATCTTTGAGACTATCATAATAGAGCATTTTATTCTTTACCAGTTACAGTGATATAATGTATAAGGGATACACTCCTACTATCAGAATCTTCTCAAATAAAAATAACAAAGAAAATGAAAAAGATGACAGCTCTATATTGCTGCAAATGTTCAGAAAATTACTGCTAGCAATGAAGTCATGTTGCCAGGATAGAGTTGTGTCCTTTTATAATGTATATTCACATAATAGTCAGAGAGTAATTTTTCAGAGGCAGCCTGTGACAGCTGACTTGGGAATCAAGAAACATGTACTACATGACAAAATTATTAATAATAGCATCATCCTACAGGCTGACAAAGAGGTTATTCATTTACTGTCCGTTACACACTGTCTGCGTGATGCTTGATAGCTCCAAAGGAGAAGAATATCTGTTTATATTCTTACAAGAAAGACATAAATAGTTTAAAAATTCATATTAATTGTGCAGTGAAGTATCTGAGCATAATGCTGAGTTGTTTCTGATAAACATAGAGCTGCATTTATGTACTCAGAATGGTTTTCATACTGGAGTAAACCAACGAATTTTCACATGATCTCAACCAGAGAAGAATCCAAGAACAAAAACTGAAACAAAACTCACAACAGAAATTGATTTGTTTGCAAGAATATTTTTACAGATCTTCAGATATATTAATAACACATCCCTTGTAGCTATTACAGTATTTCCCTACCAACTATACATGACAACTGCAAACTACAACTTGAAAAAACACACTTTTCAACATTTTACTTCTATACATTTCAACATATAAACTGAAGTCTTATTTTTTATAATTTTATAAATAACCATATGCAGCAACTACTGTCAGAAGTGATTGCTGTCATTCAGGAAAAAATAATCATTATATATTTGCATATGTATTTGCAACAAAGAGAAATGGCAATTGATGCCTTGAGAGGACTCCTTCTACAGTTCATATGGGATGTGGGGCATGAAAAGTAACAGGTCCAGCAATCACCTGAAAATAAGGGCGTAAGACTTCCACATTCTTCTGCATTGTCATCTGCATTTCATATCTCTATAATGCACCACTGCATGACAGTCACTTTAAAACATTCAAAACTTGCATGTGTTGTCAGACTTGGAGGGTTAACCCCCTAAAAAACAAACATTTTACAAAAAACACCATAGCTCTGGAGAAAACATTGTTATTTTTTTTAAAATCTATTAATTTCATTTAAGTACAAAACCATTATATTTTTTAAAATATTACAGATTTGGTTTAAAGAGTTATGAAAACATTAGCAAGAGACATTTCCAGGATCAAGTAAGACAGGCCCATAACCAAATGCCTGAGTTCAGGAGTGAGACTAAAACCCATACAGGTTTAACATGTAAAGTAGCACATACAAATATACAGACATACATAAGTATGTAACAGTCAAGTGTAAAGACAATATATATCCCACTAGTGCTCAGTGGAGATACAACTAGCAGCTTATCCTCAGAACTAACATTTCTTTACATTAACTGATAAATAAATACAGTGCTGTGTGACAGGGAAAATGAATTTTGCATGAAGATCCAGAAAACTGTTTGTGCACTTTTAAACAAATTATTTATGGAAATCTACCTTGCCTGTGTTTAAAAATATATATGTATAAACAACCCCCAACACCTACCATGGGTGTCTAATTATGAAGACAAGTTTCCATAGATGTACAGGTCTTCCAAAGTAAATGCAATTAAAGAAATCAGATTCAAGAAATCATGTGACATCAGTGTTGCAACCACTCAAAAATATCCAACCAACCAACACAGATTCATTCAAACATGTCAGATTGACTGCTGGTAAATATATTGACATTTTCGCTGAGCAAAAAGGACAAGATATTACTACCTGGCAAGTTGGAGAGTTTTTTTTATAAAAATCTGCTTAAAATACAGAAGTCAGTTGGACAAAAAAAGTCATGATTAATACGAAATAACAGTTAAAATATTAAGAGGTTGTCCATACTGGAAGGCTGAAAATCTTTTATATGAATACCCACAACTTTACGTTCATCAAAGAACTCTTACAGGCTTAGCAAAGCATATTTGAGTGCCTACTGATACTGCTGAGGATGAAAAATAGGAAGAAAATGTAGCATCCAAAATAACACTGCAGCCTCAGTGGCCTCATCCACATCATAAAGCTAGGATAAAAACACAAGCCTAATGTGGGAAACTGCAGCGGGTCTGTGGAATCCTTGACAGAAAATATGAGAGTAGAGATCAGCCTTGAGATATTAAGATTTACCCTTGAGAAGGATGGGAGTAAAGGAGTATCCGGAGAGAGGAGAGATGTACCCGTGAGAGAGAAGGGGATAGAAGAACAACATGGATGATAGAAAAATTAACCAATGAGATGTTAGTGCTGTAACTTGTAACCAATAGTGAGGGGACACATGAACTGGTAGAATTGTATAAAAATGCACTTGTAGCAATAAATGGCATCTATTACTTTCATCTTGAAAGAACTTGGTCCATGTCGTTTGTCCGTCTCAACCGCGACAGCCTAAGTGATAAAGAAATCATACACTCAAGGAGAACAATATTAAGCAACAGAAATATAGGAAGTAAGCATACAAGTTGACACAGAAAATTTTTTTCTTCCACTTTGAATATTTACAGATTTCTTTAAGAACTCATTTTACACTGAAAAACTTAACTCAGTTTCAACCTGATGTTGGTATGAAATGCTGGAAGACTGCAAATACGAGCACAGATTGGTGGATGCTAAGCAGGAAACCATCTGCACTTCTGTGCCATAAAACAAACTTTAGCTCAGACATGCTCTCAGCAGTGGAGCTCTGAGGCTCTCGCAAAGCCAAGTCACTGTTTCTTCCTTTGGGAAGAGAAAATCTCCACAAAAAGAACAGTGATAAATCTACAAATGTCTTGGACAAAACAATTCAAAGATCCATTTGTAAAAAGGAAGATTACCAGAAGCTTCTGCAGAAAGCATTAATAACACTTCTTAAGGGAACATCAGTCTGGGGGAAAGGACATGAGCCTTAGGTAGCTTTCAACATCACATACTGAGAAATACCTAAACAAAGCAGGAAAGTGTGGTGGTGAAGAAGGTGGTAATGAAGCGTCACTGCCAGGATGGCACCACTCAACAGCTACAGTTTCTCCTCACCAAGGCAGCGTTACTGAAACGTCCACATCAGACAAGAGCACATTGACCAAGTGACAAGGCCAAATGAGGAAGGAAAGTGGACAGAAGATACCTTGCCTGCAAACCAGTTATCTGGAGAAGTGTTCAATAGACCACACTGATAAGTTACCTCCGCTCTTTGGACTTGCCAGACAGAACAGCAATTCACTGCTGTCAAATGAATATGAGAAGGGAACACTAATAGCCTCATTGCTGAAGACTCAAGGAAAAGATGCACCTCCCAAGACCTTCTGTAAAGTCTAGAGCAGCAGTGCAAACCCTCCCACCCCATCTAACAGATCTACCATTTATGCACCAGATTTGCCAGCTTTTAACCTGCACATGCAGGACAAAATACTACATGGGATCCACTGAGGACAATGTTGCAACAGCCACTGAGGCTCAAGCTCATGAGGAAGGCGGGGCTTTCGAGGGGCTCCTGCTGTCACCAGCTCAGCCTGGCCCATCCGAAGACCATTCCCAAAATGTCCTGAAAAAAAGGACTTGAAGATTGCACAGACAGCCCTAAGCAAGGATGCAGACCAATAGTCCCTGTGCTAGAGCAAGAGTCTTTTCTGGTCTAAAGTTTGCAGGAGTTTGAAGACACCAACCAGGGCTCAAGCTTAAGTGAGAAATGCAACCACCTTCCAGAGAGATTACACATCCTGGTTGGTTTCTGTAACTTCCTGATGCTATAGGGCTAGATCTGGCATTAATCACTTTTCTGAAGCTTTGTGTTATTTTTCCCTTATATTTCCTTTTTATTATTATTATTTATATATTTAAAAAAAAGCAGCTGCCAAGGAGACAGGCAGAAAAAAGAAAGATTATGTCTGCACAGAAACTTTGAGTCTGCATGAAATGGAAAAATACTTCTTTAAATCCCTTAAGGCAAAAAATCAGGAAAGTGGGCTAAATAGAAGGTATAGTTGTGTATCTCAGCATTTATTTCTGCTGATTAAAGAACACTCCTCATACTAGGAAATGAGTTAAAAGTGCCTGAATCTTATAGTAGTATATCTCTCTATACTTACAGTAATGCAGCTTTCCCTGAAGCTGTATTAGTGCTCTCATTTGTAAGCATGCTAAAATGAAGTAATTTAGTTAACATGAAAATTAGTTACTGTAAACATGGGTCAACAGTTCTTGACTGGGGTTTGAATCATTACTCTGCTTGTTTACTTCACCAGTAGATTAATTGAACCAGGATAATTTTAAGAAGTGCTTCACAATGGTTAACTACTTACATGAATTAGAATTTAAAAAATAAATAAATAAAAAAGCCATTAAAGTAAGCTGAAGTTTAGAAAACAGTGACAGTTCATTAAGACCTAATTCTCAAACTAAGAAATTTGGACCCAAGCAATTTGGTGAGTATTCAAGCAATGATCTGATAATTGCTTGGGCATGCTTTTGTTACAAGCTTTAGATGGTTGTTGCTTTCTTGACTTGGTGCTTTCTGAGCCACCTAGATTTTTTTATTACACTTGATCATATAAGTCATCTTTGTGATAGCATTTTTTTGGAATCAATTGTATATTTGCTAGAAGCAGTAAGGATTTGTATAGAACCAAACAAAAACAGCCACACCATTTACAAGTCATATTAAAGTATTAAGAAAACAGTATATGATCTTGCTTTTATTATGAAAATAAAAGTAAACCAAGCCTCACTTGGCAAATGACACTGTGAAGATTAAGAAGCTGAAACACTTCACATCTTTTTTCCTGTAGATACATAACAGACAATTTGCTTTTTTCTTCTAATTAAAAGCTATAAAATATTACATTTCACTGTAAAATACATATTTACTCTCAAAGTTATTTTTATATTACCTACAGCTTCTGTAGCACATGCAAAGTAAGTTTTGACTTGTTGAAAGAGGATCTAGAAATTCATTAAAGTCTGTAGAAGTGAAAAATCTGGCACACTGGAATACCAATAACATAATTTCATCAGATATTTTAACCAAGATAATAAATTTTCTATTATAATAGAATTCCACTATGTGACTTTGAAAGCATTTAACTACAATAAGAAAATACCAATAATTTGTAAGAAAAGCCCTCATGACAAGAAATTAGTAAATTCTACATAGCGGAAAATTAGGAAAGACATAACAGTGATCAGCAGTAAAAGCCCAAACTATTGTGAAGTCTGCTTCATTGAGTTTGTTTTGCATCTAAACATTCACTAGATAAAAAACAAACAAATGAAAAATTACAAAGCACACTTCTCAACTAATGTGACAAGAAAACAACCAACTTCTAAGTACATGGCAGCTACACAACTAACTTTAGACATGAGCTCACAATCCAAAGCCTAATTACATATTTTTTTACTCTGAGCTAAAACTCTCAATATTCACAAAATTTTAGGTATATTTATAGGCTTCCCTTTTTTGAGGGACTTCCACTCTGTCCTTAGGTTAATGCTACTCTGGCTGAATATATTCTTCCTTCCCACTTTAGGGATGGAAGCCACTTGCAGGAGACCAGACTTTCACCTCAAATGTGATATGCAAGCTTCTGCAAAACCTCTAGCAGACAAACAAAAGAATCTGTGGACATAATATTGGAGACAAAAGTGCTGCCTGGTAATTATTCCTTATAAAAATGCATGCCGCCATTGCAGCAAATATGGCATTCATAAGCAATTCCATATTTTGTTCAGCCACAAGACTTTACCTCTGAAAAAAAGTGAGGAGCACTAGAACAGATTGCAGTTTCCTAGTGTTCCCTGACATAAGCAGAGAGTTCAAAGCCTGTTTCTCCTCTATTTTATCAGCAGGTTTTTGGTGCTTTTTTTTTTTTTCCTCAAGGGCACAGTAGCCCACTGTTAAATCTTACCAAAAAGATGAATTGCCACTGAAATTTGGAAAGCTCATCTAAGAGAAAATGCCCAAGCTAAAAGACAAACATAATGTACACAGGGTAATTTCACACCTCAGACTGGGATACCACTTGACACCAAAGCTACCTAAAGCCAAAAAGCAGAGCTATATATGTATATATAAGCAGAATTTCTCTCTGTACTTCTGTAGTCAGAGACTGTATGGGATCACAAAGTTGCCAGTACTGATTCAATCAGAGTAGAAATTCCCAGGATAAACATATAGCAGATGGCTGGAACTACAACATACATGCTGCATTCATTCACCCCTTTATTATTCATCTTGAAGTCCCTCTTGACTAAACTGTAATTTTCAGGAAATTGCAATGATAATTGTAGGTAAATGAACAAAAATTAAACCTAGTGCAAATGAACTTCATCTATACAATATGAATCATGGTGTAGCCCTGTGGGGTTTTTTGGTTTGGGTTTTTTTTTGTTTGTGTTTTGGCTTTTTTTTTTAATGCAACTGATCTGTTTTTACGTGCAGATATGAGCAGATAAATAAATATACAGACACAACAACTGCACAAACAAAAGCTCATGATGGTGCCTCTGCACACAATAGTGTCTATCACTTGCATCCCACTCTTCTCAAAAATCACCCCTTCGGCTAATAGAACTATAATTGGGAGCTGGAGGTTCGTTACTGTGTCACTTGAATGAATTGATCTTCAGTGAGGCTTCCAAAAAGGAACGTGACTTGTAGAGTGAAAAAGGCCTTAAGCAAGCAGTCTGCAGTGGACTTTGTAACCAGCAAAACAGCTTCACAGGACTGAAATATCGTGACATCTGCAACAGAAACTTGTTTAAAACTAAGCATGTGTTAAAGTGAACTGGAAGTGCTGTTATATGTAAGAAAATAACTTTAATCTGGTTTGAAAGTTGGGGATTTTTGGTGGGTTCTTTGTTTGTTTGTTTTTATGGAGCAGGGAAGACAAACAGCTTTTGTACAGGGTTATTGTTAAGTCAATCAACTTCAGTTCCGTGTGAATTACAATAATAGACATTTAAAAGCAGAATTATTGTTTGAAAGGGAAGAAAATATTTTCAGAAATTGAAATAGTCTAGTAGCTGAAAAACAAAAAAAGTTGCAAACCCAAAAAGCAGTGTTTTATAATTACATTTGTTGAAATGCAGACAGGTAAAAAGGTTTCCTTCTCTTGTATATAGTTTTTCTTGGGCCAGCATATTATACTGGCTTATTTTGACAGTAAAGTTATATATATATATATATATATATATATATATATATACAGGGCAAATCATAGTCTAATAAAACTAGCAATAGAACAGGATAATAAATCAAGTCCATCACTCTGCCTGTGTGCAGAGTGCTTAGTGTCTCTGGCACATTTTGAAGCGCCCTATTTATTCAAGGAAAACATTATGCAAGAGCCTGACGTGTATCAAATACTGTGACAGACAGACACACACATTACTAAACCTTGTTGCATAGCCTCAGTTTGTGGCAGAACCCAATGCTTATCTAACCTCTGTCATTTTAGCAGGCACTGAAATTGATCATGATTATTATTGCAGATAACTTCAGGTTTGCTCATTCACCCTTCCCAGCAATCCTTTCTGTGCTTTGGAACTGCTACTTTAAACAGTTTCTTGAATTGACACAGCAAGACTGAGGAAAATACAGCTCTTCTTTCACATCAGATTCTAAACTGAAACAGGATCATGAAGCTACATAGTCAGAAAACAAACTGCACTTAACTTACTACAGAGCTATCTTCCAAATGAAGTAATCGATCAAAATGAAAATAGAACAGGTCTCCAAAACATTCCTGATTCTCTTTGAACATGTTTTATAGATTAGCCATAGACAGAGTATCACATGGACCACTAAGCTGACCTTACTTTTTAAGAATCACAGAATTACCTTCTCCTTCTAACAAACATCACTCTTACTCTAGTTTTAGTTACCTGGATGGAAGAGAAGCAAAGGACTAGAACCAGTCTAACTAGAAACAGACAGGTGCCAACAAGAGCTTTAACACTGCAAAACCATCAAAATCAAACCTAGAATCCTCTTTATCATTATCTACACAGGCTGGACTGTTATTAACGGGTAAGATACAAGAGAGACAATCATAAGTACAGAAGACTTACCTGGATATGACCAGAGTCTAGTGATGGAGTAAAAACATGTACTTACACTTGTGAATTCATGCCATTAGATACCCGGACACCATTTTCACAAGTGCTTAAAATATAAACCTAGATAGCATACCTTTTCATGGCACAAATGCCCAGGGATTCCCTTCAGAATAATTTGTATGGCAATTGAGATCCACAAACATATTATAGAATTCAGGATCTGAATCATGCACCTTAAGGACAACACTGGCTGAAGAAAAACAAACCCAGTTCTCCACCAGATTAATCTAGTGCCCAAATTTGTGAACGACTTGTGATGTGAAGATGTTTCATAACAATGAGTACTAGTTCCCTAATTATTTGGATCCTTTCAAAGCTTCTTCCTATAGAGGTTCAAGACTGATGAATACTTTGGAAGCTTAAGCAGCTATTCATTTTATTAACCACAACAAGAATCAAAAAACAATTTGCCGTCCAACAGTTTCACAGGTGCTCTGGCACAAGCAGTTCCCACTAATGCAAGTTATAACTGTATTCATGCGGCTTGATTCAAAGGAGCTATAATCCTGCAATTCTCAATGGTGTTGGCAAGAAATAGCTCCCACTTGTCGGGGATTGGCTCAAGGAGCACAGACATGAGTCCACCAAGCAACTGTACGAGCAGAGCCCATTTTAGTTGACATAAGTAGGCCTTAGTTAGCTTGTCTATTAGGCCGTGGGAAAGGGGGGAACGGAAAAGTACTAACTAAGGCAGGGTTAGGATATTTTTGAAGAGATAAGAGTCAGAAGAATGTGGGATGCGCATAGCTAGCTAAACCCAAGTAGGTGGAGTAAGTAAATGTGCTTAGCCTATTAGATAGAGACAAGTATGCATAATTATGGTATTTGGTATAAATGCACGCTATCTCGGGCAATAAAGTTGAAGTATGCTTTATCACTCATATTGGGTCGGCCGCATTTCTTCCTCCGTCCGCTCGGGTCTGGAACTCTGATGGAATTTTTCTCTCGGCACCCACTGGAATCACCAGAATCTCTCTACTTCCTTCTGGGATATCGCTTTCTCCAGTGGTCTGGAAAGCATCTAGCACAATGCTGCTTTGGTTGAGAGTTATTATTCTACATTTATTCTGTGGTACTGCCATGAAACTCTAGCTGAGACCATGATTTCCTGGGCTAAGCACTATATAACGAAGAGCGAAGTTCCCTTCCTGAGAATTTTGGCAGTATTCAGTAAGTCATGGGGAAAACCACTCAATGCATGGGAATCTTATCCATGCTCCTATTCATCACCACAGGACACTTGAGACATTCATTTACAGGTAGACCCACATTTGCAGAGACATACAAATATCTAGTCACGCTGAACACTGTTCAAGTTTCTGTATGCATCCTGCCCTGTTACTGCTCAAGTCTCCAGGGCATTTCAGCTTTCCCCATCAAAGTTTGCAAGGCTTCCATGGATCAATAATTTCTATCCTTGTCAAGGCTGAAAAAACTTACAACCTCTCTCTAAGGCAGCTTCAGTTCTGAAGGAAGTGCACATAAGACAACTAGAATCCCCACACTTCTCAGACTCTGAAGGAGGTTGTATTCATCTGACGTCCATGTCCAAAGGTGGCCAGAGGAAATAAGGAAAGCATATGTCTGTGTCCTGCTGAGCCCAACTTTCAGCTTGGATCTAGCAGGCAAAGGTACAATTCCCTGTTCTGCCTGACTTGGAGCATATGCACTGGAAATGCTACAGAATTTATGATTCTGCATAGAAATGAGGGTTCTGCTTGTTGCATCTCCCACAGAGCAGGAAGCAATCTAAAAATAGACCAACCAAGTAAATCATACAGATTGATTTTGGCAAGTACAGACTTAACCCCACCAAGGCTTTTTAGGAGAACTAGAAGACAGAAGAAAACAGCTTTCGCATTAACCAAAGCAGATGGCGAGACCCAAAACAAAAGGTCAGGCAAAGGTAGAAAGTTGAACTGCCAATAAAATTTAAATCAAAAAAACCCAACCACACAAAAAAATGGCTTATATATAAGCAAGCAAAGAGTATCTTAAAACAATTCTCTAGAATTACTACTTTTCTTTTTTTTTCTCCCTTAAGGAGCCTGATGTTGGAGCACTTAAGTATAGTGCCGTGTCTCACATAACAACTATTCACCTATACTGCTGCTTGACAGTCCCCAGCACAAACCCATACACCTCTCAAACATGAATGCAGGATATTTAGAAGACATTCTGATGTCCTTTCACCAGTCACTATTCACATGACTGATACTAGTGCTAGACTACTATGTGACTCTTTCACAATCATAATTGGCTGTTGTCAGACTGGATTCAGAAAGAAATATCACTACTGCTTACAGAGCAAAAGAATAAAGAATGTGGGAGAACACACCGTTTAACCACTTCTGGTAAGATTCCTTAGGCAAAAACTAAAGCCATACACTTGTTAGGTTCTCAGTACCAAAAATACATGAATCTTAGACGCGTCAGTACCTGGTTATCGCCATCTGACATGTCCTCACCAAGCAGTGCTCCAGGACAGCAAAATGGAGGACATGCTGATCTTCACAGTTGCTGCGGGTGCTGCTTCTCTGCCAAAATCCACTCCCAACACTGCCTACATGAAAGCTGCTTCATCTTAAGCTTTTTCCATCAATGGCCTATTTCATAAAAGTCTTATGACCTCACAGCTTCTTTTTTTAAAGTATGGCCAAAGTCCTCAAAATAAACTTGACGTGAACAGATAACTTACTCTGAAATACTTCATTCACCCAAATCCAAGACATCTTCAAATTTAAAACACAAGTCTGTAATCTCTCACAGATTGTTTCAAGAAATACTTCCTAAACTAGAGGCTAATAGAGTTCTTGTATTTTGTAATATGGGAGACAACTAAAAAGGAGGAGGAAAATGTTTAGTTTTCAAAGACCTTTCTCTGTGGCCATGTAATTTGAACAAAGCAATCTACTAAATATGTTTTCTTTTAACCATAGTGCATTACTCGGATGAGCTATTTTTCCTTTTTCTATGCCTCTGAAGAGCAACTAATTTCTTTTCCTTACAGCATTGCTGTCCACATGCAACAAGAAAAAACACCGAATTTAACTGGATTCCCTCTGTTTCAGATGCAGATCTATTTTGAGTTGAGAATAAATAGTTTCCCTAATTATAACACCATCTGAAACATATGTAACAGCTCAGAAATGGCACTGTGAAAATCTCAAATAATAAAAATATGTTTGATTGTGTGGAATAACTACCTCAAATTTGCCTGCATTCGCTGTCAGGCAAGAGCAGGTATGTGATCATTCAACTGTGACAAACAGCACCTAAGGCAACAGCAACAACTTACTTACATGCCAACACTAAAAATTATTCTCAGTTTTTAAATACTCTGAAGAAAATAAAAAATAAAAACTTGTTTGGATAAATAAGGTAATTAGTTAGCTTATGTGCCTTATTTAACAGTCCACAACATGGATTCATTACCCATACATAAAAAAGGTTGCAACTAACTTTTTTTTTTTTTTTTTTATTTTGAATTGCAGTGGCGAGTTCCAAGGTTGGAATATGATGAAGAAAGGTTGTGAGATGATGAAGAAAGCATGAAGGGCTATCTGCACTGATGGCAGCCCAACCAGCCCACAGTCCTGAGGAAACTACAGAGATGAGCAGTGTGGCTTTCCTGAAAGCTCTCCAAATGACAACCCCATCATTTGCTGAGGGGAGGAACTATATGTTGTGGCATATCTATATGTTGTCATTAACAAAGAGGTTATGAATTTGTAAGCTGTCACATTCACACTGACACCTGGCAAGACAGAGGCCAAAAGCACTCCAGGACAGCAGGGGCCAAGCTAGGCACAAGCCCAGGGGCAGCTTGGGCCCGCCATACCCAAGTGGGGCTGCGGCAGCAGCAATGGCCCCACGAATCCCGAGGGATCAGCAGGGATGAGGAGAGAAGGCAGCAGGGCCAGAACCTGCCTGGCAGCCATTGCCCAAGGCAGCCCTGTCAAGGCACCAGCCTGCCCTGAGCTCCCAGGCTTGCTAAGCCACCTGCTTCACCTTGTGCCCCATGTCCACCGTATCAGCTTACCAAGCCTTAGTCTTTGGCTCCTGCTTTGAGACACACAGTCTTTAAGGAACAACTGGGTGCTGAAGGTTCATGGGGTGAAGGAGAAGCTTGACTACCACATGCCGCTACCCACTGTGGGAAGGACTAGCACTGGAATAATGTGTGCCAATGGTAAAAATCTCTTCTCCACCCCGGCACCAGCCACCTGAAGGACTTGTGCAGCAAAATAAAAATATTCAATGATAAAGCACACCTGACAACAGGAGAAGAGAATGAGAAGTAATGTTTTCCCCTGAAAGCCTTTCTGCAAGGCACAAGGGAGATGGAGGTGGGGGGGATCATCTCTTCAGCGCTCCGTTTCTATTTCCTTCAGCACCCAACAGAGAGCCTCTTGGCCAGCACGTCTGCTCGTGTTTAATCTCTCCTTTCTGCATGCTGCTTATTTACCTCCTGCTTGTTTGTTGGTTTGTTTGTCTGACACAATGATAAAACCCAGATTTAGGTTTCTAGCTTTGACTGCAATTTTCCTCCCATTGTGAGCATCCTGCAAAGGGCTCTCCTGCTGGAACTGGTTTGCCTCCTTTCCCCAGCTGTGAAGAGACAGGCACTCACTCCGCTTCCCCACAGTCCTGAGGAGCAGCAACAGGAATTAATTTCGTTCACTCTGTTGAGTCCTAATTACTATCCCATTAATGAAATCACAGAAAAGTCACACCTTACTGTGGTGGCTTGGCAATTGTAACAGTAATGAAAATCCCTGCTTTTTAAATAGTAAAGACCAACATTAAATTAATATCTGAATTGATCAAAATTCAAAAATAAAGCTTTTTTGGTTTTAAAAAGAAACCTATCATTGTGATATTCAACATCTGAATCATTTAAATTGGAAACAAAAAATAAAACGATGTGAAATAAGCATTCATAGCTAATAAAAACATCTCCCCAGATGGAAGTGTTTCAGATCATTTATAATAATATGCTGACTTATTACATACAAACTAGAACACATCTTACCTTTAGGTATTTTTTGCTCTTTTGTTTGTTTGGGGTTTTGAGGGTGTTTTGGTTGGTTGGTTGGTTTTGGATTTTAATCATAAAGAATCCCTGCTTTTGATTTGGTCTACTTACTTATCTAGTGGTTAGGTATTCAACCCAACATAGGCTACAAAGCTAACTGAGACATATCCAGTGCCAGTTGAGCTTGATAATTTCCTTATAGTGATGAAATAAAAACCAATATAATCTTTAAAATAATAGATATTCAGGAATATTTGGTGGGCCTGGCAACTGACATAAAAAAAAGTAGCTTAGAACAATTGTTCACTTTGACCATACTGGAACCTGTAATCACACTGTGTTCAAAAGCAGAAATGCAGACAAAGTTTTAGTTAGACTGCTGTAGTTTACAACATTCGGACCCAATGTTTGCTACGTAAACATTTGTAATTCCATGTAAATCAAGTTAACCACATACTGACAGGAATATCTGTTAATTTCGCACATGTGTTTGTTACTTTCCTCCTCCCCCACCCCCCCAAGTGTTTAAAATTGCTGTCTTAAGAAGCCTAATGTTCAGTTACAGGAAACAAATGCTATGTAATTGGAAAAATGAATTATACATGAAAAAATACAAGACCCTCCACCCTAAAAGTTTGAAAATAGGCAAGCATTTCTAATATATGAATTACAGAGCACAAAAAAAAAGATTTTTATTTCTGCCAATATATTTCACCTTGGTAGCTGCAACTATTATTAAAACAAAAATGTGCAATAACAAGTGGTCTTGTAGATACATGTTTGACCTGCATACATTTGTGTACCTCACAATGCTTAAAGAGAGATGCATTGGATAGGAAAACAGATGCTTTGTGACCTGCCCCAACTCACCCTTACTGCTGCAAAGGCACTGAAGAGCCACAGTGCATCATCTGTCAACCAAATAATAGAATCATAGAATAGTTTGGGTTGGAAGGGACCTTCAAAGGTCATCTAGTCCAACCCCTCTGCAATGATCAGGGACAACGTCAACTAGATCAGGTTGCTCAAAGCCCCGTTCAGCCTGGCCTTCAATGTCTCCAAGGATGGGGCGTCTACCACCTCTCTGGGCAACCTGTGCCAGTGTTCTACCACCCTCATTGTAAAAAATTTCTTTCAAATCCAGACCCTCAATAGACTTTTCCACAATAAGAAGAAAAGTGGCTTATGGAAGGATATGGAATAACAAAGTATGTTATAATTTTTCTTTAGCAAGTTATGCAGTAAAAAAATGTAGACTGTCAAGCAATGAGATACAAGAGGGACATCAGAACTATCCAGTAAATACTCTACTGAAATTCTCCCAAGGCAAATACTGCTTTATAGTTATCAGTTGTCACTTTTAAGTGTGAATTCAGGCCCAAGTGACAGTCACAAGTTCTTGAAAATTCAAATATTTACAAAGAAACTTTTCAGAACAAACTTGCCTTGAACAGAGTGACCTTTATATGTTGTTGGCATTAGAATAAATACTTGCAGCTATTTCCAGAGCATATTGAAGTAAAATTTCCAAGCAAATCACTAAACTTCTGAATAAATAAATAATCTTTTCCTATCCCTTAACTCTCTTGTCATAGATTAAAATAAATCAAAGATATTTAATTTTGCACTTTTTCAAGGCAATACTATATTCTCGACTCAAGTACATAGCAATCGTACTAATGTAGCATCATGTACTTTGAGGGGAAAAAAAAAAAAAAAAAAAAGAGATGGTCTCAGACTAAGCTTTCAGTATTTTCTATTCCTTCAACAGTAGAAATAGTGACTAGAAATTAGATTTGTACATTAAGAGGATTTTGAGGAACCTGTCATCCTAGGTTGAAACGGTGGGGGGAAGAGGGATTTTTTTTGGTGTGGGTGCTTTGTTTTGAATAAAACCAGAAGACCAGGGAGAAAAGAGATAGCCATACAAATTTTAAATCCCTGAAACTGTAGACTACCTGTATATTTAATAATTTAAAGAGATTTCCCATTTAATTAAAGATAAGACATAGTTCAATGCATAACTCTGTAAGGATATAATAACCAGTGGCTGCTGATACTTTTTTTTCCTTTACTGACAGGCTTGTATATAGTAGATAGCTATTCATTTAATTAAAATGTTCAGGATATTTCTGTGATAAGTAATACTTTTTTGTAGGATTTCAATGGTGAGCATCTGTGTGCATTATCTCTCTTGCAATATTAAACAAAGCTAATATTTTAAAATATAGTAAGTCTCTATTAATGTTTGAATTGAAAACACAAGCAACAAAAGTTACATGGGTGAGTTGTTTGTTACTTGTCAACTGGGCCAATTAGTCAGCCCGTTACTACTTCCACTGTACAAGATGCAGAAGTACACTGTATCATAATTCTCTGTTAAGTTCTCTAACACAGATTTTGGATATTTTGCAATCAAGTGTGCAGCATAAATATCTGGCACTTGTAAAACACTGATCACAGAAAATTTTTTTCCATTAAAGAAAATTTTCTGCTTAATTGATCATCTATAGTTAACAAGAAACTTAAGAAATGGAGTCTTGTCTCCCTGAAACATCTGCATTGCTTTAAAATTTGAAGTTGGTATGGAGTCCAGTGAGTTAAGTCACAAATTAAGCTGAACCTTATTCACTATATATAACTGCAACCAGATCATCTGTGTTCTGCCTATTCATATTTATTTCCTGTTATCTTTAATTCTGAAAACAGACATTTTATCAAGTATTGAAGAACTCACCTTTACCCTACATCAGACATCACAATTCTTCCTGACAGATTTAACGAAAATAAGTAACACTATTTGTCACTGGTCACAGTCAATAGGTTATTGAATGTCTCAGGATTTTTTTCTGAAGTTTTTGCAATGTTCTGGAACTATCTGGTAGTGAAAGTAAGAACAATGCCACAGCCAAAAAAAGCATAACAATGCCAAGGGGAAAAAACAGCCTGAATATAATGTTCAACAACTGAAGCCCATGGCAACTTCTAAAGAGATTGTGCTAGACATCTTCTGCAGTGAAGGGAGGAAATGCCCAGTAACATCTCTTGCTGAGCTCTGTATCACACTCCCATGCTGGAGTACAGATGGGAAAAGGCAGCATCACCGTGACAGGTTTCCATCTCCAGCCCAGGGAAGGGGAGGAGCTTCCATAAGAGGAAGACAGATAATTTACAACTATTCAAAGAGAAGCGATTTGTTTGTGAATAATTCCTCTAACATCAACTCCATTCACTACAGTGGAATTTTCTTTTCCAAAGAAAATAAAAAGATTAGTCTAAAGCACATGTGAGTATGGGAATGTTACGGTTCTGCTGACCAAAGGAGCATTAGCCGTTCTTAATCAGCTCCTTGGCAGCTATTGTACTTTAAGTTTCACATCTTTTTTTTAATAAGGACAAAACTTGTCTGCCTCCTCATTTCGAGTAGCCCTTAATACATCTTGCACCTTTTTGATGACAGCATGAAAAGTACCCCTGGGATAATAATATACTTATTTCCAAATAAGCCTGCCCCACAAGACTGTAAAGGCTTATTATATCCTATTTACGAAGTGGAAATCAGTCCCAAGTGAGTAAGTGACCCGTCAGGGGAAATAAATAAATAAATAAATAAATAAATAAATAAAATAAGGAGAGAGAACCACCTTTTACAAGTTCAGACCTACACTATAAAGTAAGGAGACTGATTACAAACACGACACATCGGGAATCCTGAAGAGTTATTTCAAATACTTTTCGAGTCTAACAGTCAGACTGAAAATGACAAAGCTGAACCTGATTTTCCACACCAAGCTTGTTTCCTCCCCTGGCTTGCTATTAGATGCATTAGTATATTATATAGATAGGCACCAACAGGTGAGTTATGGGCATTTATTAAATCGCAATTGTTTTACAAAATGTCCAGGTAAGGCAGTGAGCTTGTAAGCAGCATTCTCGTGGGAAATAAAAAACACAGCAGGCACCCTTTTCTTTGGGCATCTTTAACACTTAGATGTTTTTCATCAGACGGCAGTGTGCAAAGTCTAAATTGCAGCAGAAGGTTACAAGGAAAACACTAGTACATGAGTCTTTTACTACATCAGATCCAAAAATTAAAAATGTGAGCAATTAAAGTTAGTTAGATCCCTCTGATAAAGATAAATGAACTGTTAAGTGATGAAGGCCACTTTCTTCTGCTGAGTAATACACATAATTTGAAACTAATAGCCTGTTCTATGACCCTGTCTCACATTGGACAGACAGTATTAACCAAGAATCACATAATTCAAGGCTGAGAAAGGCCAGGTCAGGACCCCTAGTCTGGCTTACTGTATAATGGTCCATATGACATGGGCCACCACAGTTGATCTGGGGCTGAAAGCAAGAACTTCTGACAGACTAGCACAGGGCTTTGGAAAATGTATCCAACCTTGATGCAACCAAGAAACACGGACACAGATGTTCATTTCAGTTCCAGAGTTTACTTCATTGACAAGGGAAAAATTTAAATAAAATGCAGAAGTCATAAGAATTCAGTCCTCAGGCAGGGAAAAGAAGTCTAAGAAACTGTTTGGGGAAACTATTCTCCCGAAACAAATGCATTTTTCATGAAGCAAAATGAGAAGATGGTATTTGCTATGAGAAACCTTGGGCTGTCTCGCCTTATCCTCAGAATACACAAAGAAGCAGATGCATTCAACCAGCAATGTCAACTTTGGACACTGGAGTAAAAATGCTATAGGACATTTCTAAAGGGATTCTGGTTTCTCTCTTTTTGGAAGAGTTCAGCTCTGCAGCAGAAGCAGACATTTTCCTCTTGGATCACTATATCTGACTTCCAGTTTTTCATACCTTAGGTATTGCAGGAAGCAATAATCATCATGAACAATGTCTACCCACATTCAAATTATTAATTGCAATCATATAATAATTTTCCAATATTGCTTCAAATAAAGTGTGAATACATTTTGCATTAATCTGTCTGAAAAATAGCTCATGAATAATTCATTTAATGATAACTCCTCCAATCAAAGAGAGAATTATTTAAACACATTTTACTAGCGTTAGACTAACTCTGTTCATTATTGCTTCACTGAATTCCATGTAAAAAATGCTAAAATTGCTCCAAATTCTGCTATTATTACCAACTGAATTTATTCTTGCACCAAAAGCTCCTGCTTAAGGAAAAAAAAAAAAAAAGTCACACTATCTGCGTTAAAATTCCCTACTACTATCCAAATATGTACATAAAAACAAAAAAATATGTATCTCTGAGGAAGAATGGGAGGATTTAGGGATGCAAACTCAATGGGGGAGAGATGCATCCCAAATGCATTTTCATCCAAACAAAACCCAAGTTCTTGTACGCACATGTTCTGATTGTGGTTTTGAAAGTTTACCCCTTGGAGCATACCTGGCAGCAACTGAAAATGCTAAGTGCTCCAAATCCATTTTGTGTAATCACAACTGTGACATCCTTGCCTCTGTCCTCCAGGAAGGATTCTGAGGCACATGCCATGTGAGGAAAACTGAAACCAAATTGATTATTCATTTGTGTTATCATCTGCTTCTGGATTAAATGCGAGGCTTCTATTACATGGTAGACTTTTGCTTCACTAAATCCTGGGTTTTTTACTTTGCTTTTTCAGATTCATTTTTATCCTTCTTTTTCCCTCTTGTGCAAGCCTTATTGTCTTCCTTTTCAACTGCAATTATCACTTTTCAATACTAATCCTTTTCCAAGCAGCCTAGATTTTCACCCCTTTGTACTGAACCAGATTCCTCAACATTTGATCCAGTAAATGGCTTATTTTACCCTCTAATCCCTCATTTGCCACCTCTGCATACAACCTGGATCTTTCCCTACCTAAACATGCTATTTTCCATACGCTCATTACCCCTTTCTTTGTACTTCTCACCTCATCTTCTCTAGTGCATAGGATTACCAATTCCTTTTCTGCCCAATAACCTTATTCTTTTCTTGTTATACCTTTAATCTTATTCACTTGAAATATATTTCAAGCTTTTTTTCCTCTCCTATTTAACTCATGTTTAATGCTCAGACTTTAGCCCAGCACTTTGAGCTTTTGCTTTGTATGGCATAACAAAGAAAATAAATGATAATCACAAATAGTACCAAAATACACAAGCCAGAAGCATAAAAGACTTGTTCCAATGGGTTGTATGCATGCATATAGTGTAGTTAAGCTATACTATTTCCTCGCTGAGCTCTGATGAACCTCCCTCTGCAGCAGCACACAAAATAGAAAAAGGCTTCTTTCCTACTGGGCTATATAGGCATAGAGAGGAGTTTTTCATGCCTCATGTTGAGTTAAAATTACCAGCTATTTGTAAGGGTAGAACCATTTTTATTTCACAACCAACCACATTTGGATTAGTCAGCCAGCATCGCCAGACAGATGATCTGAGTCCTACAACAGCCAAGTCCATTAAACTCCAAAGATAACTTGATGCATGCTGATGTTTCTCCCTAAGTATGGCTCCTGTTTGTATGAAAAACAGGAAAAAGATGCAAAGAGAGAACACAGGGAACAGTTAAATCGGACAAAGTGGCACTTATTTTAATACAGATATTATACATAGATAGCTTTTATAAAGACAGAAGAGCTTTGTCCACTTCCCTGGCACCAATGGCTTCAAATTAGACAGTAAAGACTCTCCATCTTTAGGCAGAAAGCCATGGACAGACGACATCAGAGCGTTCACATGCCAGATCCTACATCTAGGCAAACAGTTCACAGGGTATCACTGTTGTCTAAAGGAGCTGGTGGCCCTGGGGCCACAGGGAGCTGCAGCAAGTTGTGTGTTCCCAACCTGACCCACACCAAAACAGAACTGGTGAGCGGAGCTGGGCTCCTGCACCCCAAGAGCTGGTGTGAGGCCAGCTTTTCCGCTCCAGCCTACCTTCCCAGAGGGTGCCTTTGTGAGTGACGGAGCTGACAAATCTTTAGTTCCCTCAAAAATACTTTCAGGTTTTCCCAGTATGTTTATACCCCAAACATTTCCAGTTTACACAAGACACAAATAGGCATGGCTGTAGCAGTACTCTGGTTCATTTTCAGGTTTGTGACATCTGGCTCAACCAGAAGTTTATACCACTGAGCCGACATTTCTTCTAAGATGGGTCTTTAAAAGCAAACAATATACACTGTACTTGGGTTACATTCCTTCAGAACATCTGCAGCGGTACAAACATCCCGAAAGTAGAACAGCTTGCAAGGATTTAAACCTGTGTTAGTGTTCGTTTTATGCTTTTACGATTTCATGCAAAAAGCTATGAATAACCAAAACCATTGGGGTAAGAGAGGTTAATGTGACTGATTTGCCAGACTACATGCATTTCCATAATGTTGAAATGATAGATTTTTTTCCTGAGAAACATGAGGATTGCTATCAGATATTTAGAGGGCAAGCACCAAAGAATAGGAGCATGTGAACCCTTATCAGAATATCTTTAATGTGCACTATTGTTAGAAATAATGTAATTAAGGGTAGTAATATGGACTTCTCAAATACATTATGCTAATTTATTATCATTTTAAAATTATAATTAAATATTCAATTATAAGAAACACAAAGGATATTCAACAATTACATGGCATGTCTTTGTCATGGTGAATATCTTTCAAATTAACATAGCAGCTCATTAAAAACAGCTGATTTTATGGAAAGACATATAACAGTTTAATATATACTTCCATTGACAATAAAGTCAAAATCAGTGTACAGTAATATGAAAGAGGACACTTGCATCCCACTTGCTTAAGCTGGTGTGTTTTGTTAAACCAACATAACTGCATTCAATTCTATGAAAATGGGGAAACCATCTTACTTTTGCACCACTTTTTACTCTTTTCTTTTTTTTTTTTTCATGGAGTTAATTTACAGCGCAGCTCCACAAATATTCCTACCACACTGACAAAAAAATGACAAATTTCTGTGGAGTGGCCTAGAGCAAGCAAGCACTTCTTGAAATGGCCTCATCGTCAAAACCAGAGCCTCCTGCAGTACCTAACCTGCATATCTCTGTGTTCAGGGAAACTGCCTAAAACATGCTCTGAAACATGTTTATCCAAGCAATGCTTGATTGTTAAGAATTACTTTGGATCTAAGCACAGGTGGTAAGTGGTTTCAGAATAAACAGGCATCATTCATAGAGTTCAATTTAGACTGGATAAAAAAGCCTTGCCTTCTCACTTTTATTTAAAAGGAGTCCAAGCAAGCTGCTACTGGTTGAAAGTTTATCTTACTAATTGCCTTTCTTCCACCCCCAATGTTCTGTAAATAATCATGTTACTGCATGTCTTTTTAAGCATACGAAGCAAAATGGATAGAAAATGAAGCTTATCTTAATTCTACAAAATACATTAGGAAATTATCGCTTACATATTTCTGTTTTACATAGTAGGAGAAATTTGGTATAAAAAAGGAGGAGTAAACGTAAGCATTTAGTTTTGGGCTAGTTTCTCAACAGCTTAAGTAGCTCTTCAAAAGTCATTCAAAATATTGTATTTAAGAAATCCCTGATGCCTCAATTCAAACAGAATTTGAGGTGTAAGTAAACTCTGAAACTAAAGAGAAACTGGAATTGGTAATGAAATCTGTATTTACTTTGCGTAAGGTCACCTACAAATGCTGCAGACTCACTCACTCAAACATCTTCTCTTCCTGCAAATTCTGAAAGTTTGTATTCAATATTTTTAAGCAGATGCTGCATTCCACTTAAATGCATGCGACTTCTACATACAATATAAAAAAAAACATGAAAATCACTTAATTTATACAACCTAGTTTAATGAAACAGCCTTTAAAAAACATCAGATTAGATGCTTCCTGATAAGTAAGATACCAGTTACTTTGAACAGACTCCTGTATCACTATTCTAAGATCTTGAATAAAGTCCCTCTCATACTCATTGTCATTGCCAAGAAAACAATCACAGTTACAATATTATGGTCAAATTAACATTATACCGTACGCAAAGATAAGATCACAGTCATATCGGGGAAGGACTAAAGCCACGCATTTGTACCCATTATGTGAACAACAAATTCTTCAAGACTCTCAGCTTGGAGCACCTGCAGTTACAATGGGATATGTTGCCAACATCATTCACACCTTCCAGTACTCCTTTGAAAACAGAAACTTTCAATTTAAGAGGCTACAAATAGCACTGACTATAACTTTGCACAGTTCAAGCTGTTGCTCTTTTTACAGCACCTTCTTTAACTGACTGCCCAATATAGTATTTCACCTCATCGTAAGTGAAGCAAACTGACACAAAATTCTGACCACAGGAGACAAATCCGAGTCTTGTACAAAGACCTGGCAAGACCTAGCAAGCATTTTCTAGCTGCAGGTGCTACTGGCCTCTGCCTTTCAGGAGCTGAGGTACCTGAGCTATCCTACAGCTTTGTTAATGGACATCACTTTTTTTCCCTCTGGGTCATATCAACTATAGTAGAACCTGATATTTTGAAGGTAACATACTGGAGAACAAGTGATTTTATCTGTCTTAATAATACGAAGTGGGTGCTTTTGTGCTTTAAGCTAGGGCAAAATCCAACATCTAATCAACAGCACCAGGGGTAACTCACTGAGTCTTGAAGAACTTTCAAACCAGTTGTGAAACCACTTAGAGAGAGCTAGGGAAGACTTTCAGAAAGCCCTCATGAGAATCGGGCCACCAAACAGAAAAAGGGAAATCCAGTTGGTCGAGCTGCCCAGGAAGGTTAAGACAGGAAGGTTTCTCTTTCCAGACCCACAGGAAACACAAACTATTTATTTCTCCCGCACTGTCTTTTCCATATAGTTTTTGCTGATCTTCCTTGTATCTCATGTGAATGACACACTTGAAGAGGCAGTTAGAAGAGTTATCCCTGTCCCAAGTTCACCGCTGTGTTTTATCTATACACTTGGAAATGAAATCAGAGAACAGAAGCAAAGTATTTATGGGGAAGGTTATTTAACAAATCTGCTGTCAGGCCCTATCAGGTCATTTGTTCTGTCACTTCATATTTATCATTCATTCCTAATGCTCCCTGGTCTCCAAGTAAAAGAAATATTTGCTAGTCAACATGCGAAAATAAGTTAATCACAAGTAATTTGTGAGGACTTAACTTTTCACAGCTGCTCTTTCCCCACCCAGCCCTCCCAATATGCTGGTAAGTCAAATATGAAGCTGTGTTAGTGGTAACTTAATGAGCTAATACTTGATAATATTGTGCATTCTGGATTGTAACTTTTCCTTAAGGCAAAAAGAAACATCCAGGTCTTAAAAAGAAAAATAAATAAGGGAAAGGCTTACTAAACACCCCTGAGTAGAAAACAAGAACTTCCAAGCACAGTCTTCTTCAGAGCTGGCCATCAATATTCAATAAATGATTTGGTGAAATTTGGTATTGGCCCCACCCCATTAATTTGCAGCATGGGGAGGAAAAAGCAAACAAACAAATAAATGAACAAAACAAACAAAAAACAACAACAAAACACACACACACACATTAAAAAAAAATCCAAACAACAACGGTTCAGCAGTGATTTAAAGAGATGAGTGCAGAGAAGATCAGGAAAGGGTGGTATCTTAACTCACTGGAGATACTCCCTGCACTCCTAGTTCTCGTCAGGTATGATATCTGCAAATAACTCGGTATCTTGCAAATTAATGAGATCGCACATATGGCCTGTGAAACCTCCTGATTTTACTTTGGTAACAGAAGAAGATTGCTACAGCAATCATATCCTGGGCTGCATCAAAAGAAGTGTGACTAGCAGGTTGAGAGAAGTGATTCTCCCCCTCTGCTCTGGTGAGATCCCACCTGGAGTACTGTGTCCAGCTCTGGAGCGCTTAGTAAAGGAAAGACATGGACCTGTTGGAGAGGGGCCAGAGGAGGCCACCAAGATGATCAGAGGGCTGGAACAGCTCTGCTGTGAGGACAGGCTGAGAGAGTTGGGGTAGTTCAGCCTGGAGAAGGCTCCAGGGAGACCTTATTACAGTATTTCAGTACTTAAAAGGGGCCTATAAGAAGGATGGGGACAGCAGGGCCTGTTGCAATAGGACAGGAGGCAATGGTTTTAGACTAAAAGAGGGGAGATTCAGGCCAGACATGAAGAAGAAAGTTTACAATGAAGGTGGTGAAACACTGGAACACATTGCCCAGAGACGTGCTAGATGCCTCACCCCTAGAAACATTCAAGGCCAGGCTGGACAGGGTTCTGAATAACCTGACCTAGTTGAAGACATGTCTGCTTATTGCACGGAGGTTGGACTAGATGAGCTTTGAAGGCCCCTTCCAACCCAAACTATTCTATGTTGCCCAGGGGATGATAAGGCTCAGTGTGTTCAGCCTTGGACCAGCACAGATTGAGAATCTGATGAACTCAAAGGTCTAAGAAACATGCCTATTCTCTTTCTAACAAACACAAGTGCTAGCAACAATACCAGACATTTCTTATTCTAAGGCCAAGATCTCTCCATAAGCTGCCTGGCACTAGCCTATTAATGACAGCAAGGAGAGAGCACACTTTGTACACTGCTTTCTACAGGAATGTGCTAGTCACAGCATGTCAACATTAAGGCCAAGGAGGACAGCTACACTCTTCTGACTTATGTGCTCCCTTCCTGCCTCTTCAGATAACGATATCTGGTCATAGCTCAACAGCTTGTTGACAAAATAGATCGAGTGGACAATCTGTGCCTATCCCAACACATATAAGCATTCAACATGCTCCACCTTAGCCCTCTTCTCAGAGATGATAGATCTTTGTATTTAAAAGCAACACAGACATGCACTTGAAATAAATATCCAACTACCAGTTCACAATGTTTTCAGGTCTGCCTTGCTCAACAGGGGTTTGTATCCACTATACAACGTGCCATATTCTAGCCAATACATATTTTTATTCCTAGCTTTATTACATACAAGGATAAAAATGCATTTTCAGACAGTAAACATTATCTACAGTCCTTCTCTTAGCTACACTTCCGCTATCGCATGGAATGACTGATAACACACTTTTTTAACCAAGTTAGAACAGACCGATCCAAATCTAGTCTTAAGCTACTGGAATAAGGTATCCAGAGAAATATACAGTTTCTTCTAACATCTTCTCCTGTGCAACAACTTGAATAAGGCCATTTCATCTGAACTGAGCACACAATCACCCCTCAAATAAAGCAGATATATGTTGTATTATCCTACTTGCATTAAAAAAAAAAAAAAAAAGCACACCAGCATAACCAGATTTTCTGTAGGCAGAAGAGGGGAGGAAGGTGACAGAAGTTGCTGCTCTCCGAAGAAAACTGGAGCACGGAATTGCTTAATCAGTCTCAGTTAAGTTTGAAAAGGAAAAGGCAATAGCTTTGCTTCCCATGGACTGCATTTTTTCATCCACTTTTTAATTCCCAGGAAAGTTGGTTGGATTCTATCCACAGACTTCATGGAAGGCTGGATGAAAGTTTCTCTACTGTGACATCAACCTTCCCATTCATCCCAGTTCACTGGGATATTTATGCATGTCCATGCCACAGGGGAGAGTGAAGGAAAATTTGGCTGAGATGTGCATTTTCCCCACACACAAATATAATTTCTAAAGACTAAGGCAACCACACTTCCACCTTTATAGATACATCTGCTATATTTCTGTTAAAAACTAAATCCTCTCACTTTACTCCTCAAAAGGTACTAAACATCTATGAAGCACCTTAATCAAGTTTCTACAATCTCAGATTACTTCTGGCAAGCAACAAAAATAAGCTAGTGAAACATCCAGTGACACAGAAGTATTACATTGCTTTGTTTATTTTATTACCACAGCTATTCCTATGCCACATGCAAGAATATCAGGGAATTACAGCTTCACCTCCCGCCTCTTACCCTCTCTCACATCCACATCCCATTCTGAAGGTCATTCCCTGGGTTATAAAATGACAACCTAGATAACTTAAACATTTTTTGGTGGAGATTAGTGAAACACAAATCAATATAACACAAGAGAATAAGACGGTGACAGTATGAAGTAATGGACTTTTATCCTGCCCATTTTTTATACTCCAGAAACACACGTGGGATGCTCCATGTGCCTACAAAAGCCCTGATGGGACTGTCACTGTTAGCATCAACTAGAGCTGCCTTTAGCCACCGTTTGCTGTATGAGAGCTAACTAAATCCCTCTTCGCCCTGTGTTGAGGATGGAATACCTTCCCAAACCACTTGCATTTAGTACATTTCACTGACACCTGAAAACTTGACCCAAATACTTGCATTTTCATTCTATCTCAATAAAACCAAAAAGGAAAAAATGATGAATATTTAAGCCCTGCCTCATCTTTATACAAACTCAATAAGTTCTTAGAGAGACCTTTTTTTTCTTTCCCATGTGACTGTTACCAAATCATACTTTTAAATAATAGAATTACATACTGATCGCATGTTCTTCCTAGCAGTTGAATTTGATTTCTCTTGTGATATTTCAATAACAAGGTAAAAACAGCATGCACATAATAGCAGGCTGAGTAGTTTAAAAATAAGTCTTCTCTTCAAAAGTAATAATAGCAGCACATTCTTTTCTGCTGCTTCTTTATGTAACGACTTTATTTGGGTACCAACTGTCAGATTCATGGAAACATTTTGAAGAGTGAGAATGTTGAAATACTTTCTATAGAAGTGATCACAACAGTCATGAAGATGACAGCAAATGACTTTTCAAGAGAAATGCAAGACAGAAAAAGTCATTTCATAAATGTTCGTCACATATTACCTGCCTAACTTGCCGCTCCTAGCTTAAGATTTCTATGTATTTGGATTCAACTTTCGTTACTTACAAGAAAGAAAATATATATATATATAACCTCACGTTAACTATATTTTCTCCTTTTTTTAAGGTATCACTGGAATATTAAAGTAGGTTTTGACACTAAACTATAGCTATGGTTCTTTTCATTCATTTATTATGGAGTTTCAAAGATGATAATGGTCAAAGCATCGTGTTGTATGTGTTTATAATGTATTTCACAATAGTGAGGAATTTCAGTACTTTTTAAAAATTGCTCAAAATTATTACTAAGGTAAAGTAGTTTGAGAAATACACTCTTACAAGAACATAATTGTCATTAAATATATATATTTTAACATAAACCCACCATAATTTTTTAAACTATGAAAGAGGATTTCCACTTTTCAAACACATCATGTCAGAAAACACCGTGGAACTAGTTGATAAAAATTCTTTCTGAAGACATAATGGGATTGATTTAGAGAATCCGGTAAAGGATATTTACCAGTTCCTCACAGATATTCACACAGCTCTCCCTTTTCTCCCCAGACCACAGAGATCCCTGAAAGGCTCCTCAGTAGAGCTTCCCACTGTCACAAGAAACCTTACATGTTTCCTTCAAACTGAAGATGTTTCATCTTTTAACCTAATTCCCCACTAATCTCATTTCAGTTTCATATATGCATGAGGTGGCAATGGACTTTGCCCAGAATGCACTAAAGCACAGTTAACCTCACATATAATAAAGACACTTTAATACACAATACATATTAAATGCAGTTATTACCAGCTTGTTTGATGAATTCAATTTATAAACAGTTTCAGGGCTCATTATTTTCTGATTCATAGATTTCACTTGCACAGTGAGGCCCACTCTCAAACAGTGTAGGAGAAAGAAAATGCAATCTGAACTCAGCCAGTGTCATGAGGGATGAGCAAGATTTACAACACAATGATGATATGCAGTGATAACTAATTTCTGCTTACATACATAGTATATTTCCTCACTGAGCAAAGAAATATATAGAAGAAAATAATCACCTCCACGAAACCTTGAAAAATACCTGTTTTCACATACTGAAATTTTAAAAGTATAAACAGAAGGAAAAAAAACATTTTTTTCTTGGTAAAGAGCAATCTCCTTTTTAATAACTCTTATATTACACCAAGTCACAACAAACTACATAATTTGTTATGAAAGCCAGCTAGAACTGGCTTTTCAGACAAAAATCACAAAACAGTTATGTAAAATCCCCCAAATTATGAAAATTATGTTTTAGTAATATGAAGGTATAGAGGCTCTGATATATCTTTCCAGAGAGACCAATATGCTCCTATGCTTAAGTTAGACAATGGCAGCCCTTCCCTTCCAATAAACACTGTAGAACTGAGATGTCAAATGACCATGATTAAAAACCACAGGGACTAACAAGATCTCATAACAATTTCTGAAAAATAAGGAAAAGCAGTAGTCTCACATTACAAAACAAAACAAAAACAAAATACCTTCTTAGATTCTCACTAGGTTTTTGAACTCCAGCCCTGGCCCCAGTTACTTTAGAAAACCTGTTAGAGTCCAACCATCACCTCTGCTTCTGTGACCTAGCCCAACTTTCATAAGGTTCTCATAAGACTTCTTTCCATCCAAGGTATCTGTAAATGGATCCACATTTCAGTAATTCAGAGGAAAACTAAAATGTTTCCAAAAGATGAAGATCTCCATCTCAAATTGCTGGTGATCTAAGGAATATACCAAATCATTCCATCTTGCAATTCTATAGTGATGTTTCACTTACAGTTCTGATTCCCTTTTTTGTAAAAAAATATATTTTTAGTTAAACAAGTTAAAATGAATTACAATAATCTTTTTTTCCCCCCTGTAGAAAAAGGCTTTTAGTTTGAGGGGTATTTTTTAGGATAATTTTTACTATTTTTTTCCCTTCTTTTCGATGTCATCATAAAGAAAGGAATCAGACTTTTATAAAGACAAAAAGGCAAAGCTTTTCATTTTCTATCATATGTGTATAGTTTGAATAAGCACATTCCTTTATAGAACATCAACCACAATGAATAATTATTCCCCTCTCATTTCACAAAACTAAAATGGTTAGCTGGCTTATATATGAGACTTTTTTAGTGCAGGGACACAAATCTCAGATGTTTCCTTTGCATTCACTTGACAAATCTCTTTGCTTTTTTTATTTCACTGTGTCTGGAAGCTCTGAATTCTATTTATATGTAGGAATAAAACTGTTCTTCATTTTTTACCCAAAGGTCTCTTCTTGACAGATCTCCATTACGGTTTTTCTTCTGGAAAATTGGATGTCTTTTATCTTTTCTTACCGTTTCCCATGTTCCCAAGTATCAGTCTTTATATAACATCATGTATTTTCACTCAGCTGTATTCCATTATCCATTACAAACATCTTTGTCTATGCGTCCACATTGCTGAGACAGTGTTCGTAGCAAAACCAATTGAGACAATGGCAAGTCACACTTTTGTTTGCACTCTGGTGATTCTGATGTGCATACTTTTCTCAGCAAATAAGAAATATATAGGAAGACAAAACAGAGGGCAGGGAGAAGTGGGGGAAAGCATGTTTCAGGCCAAGTCATAGGATTATAAAAGGACTTAGACAAGAAAAGACCTCTGAAAGCCGTCTAGACCAAGGCCCTGCACAGCATGAAGCTAGTTTCAAAGTCACATTAGGCTGCTCAGGTTCTGCCAAGTTGTGTTTGAGAGGCCTCCAAGGGCACCCCAACCTCCCCACGTCACCTTCTCTAGGCTCACATGTGCTGGTGCACCACAGCAGCCTTCAGCTCCTGAAGAGCTGAATGACAGTATCTGAAGAGAATGTCTGAAGAGTCTCCTGACATTGCAATCTAATACTATGTTTATGTGGTTAATGGCTGTGGAAATAACAGGTAGCAAGTACAATGTCTACAGGGTTGTTTAATAGTCAAGTGAAGCAGAGCATAAGAAGATCATAAAATATCTAAAAAAGTCACTTTCCATGACTTTGTGATTAAAATACTAACATTTAGTAATGTTCTGTGCTATTAATATATTTTAGCCATTCCTCAGAGGCTCTTAATCTAAAAGCATCGACCAACCCTCCCCATCTTTTCTTGTAGGAAAATTCCTAAATCGAGGATGAGTAACACGGGGTAGGAGAGCTGACTGACAACTACTGATGCAGCCTTACATGGGAGACAGCACAGGAGCTGGAGGACCTTCTACACATCTATAACATTCACATCTTTAGTCCTCCCTGAACTATTAAAAAAAAACAAACAAACAAACAAAAAAAAAAAAAAAACAAAACAAACAAACAAAAAAAAAAACAAAACAAACAAACAAAAAAAAAAACAAACACATGACATACACCAAAATGCTCAGTGTTCACCTGCCTGCGCTCACAACAAAGCCTGTGGATCCTGCAGTGACCTCACTGGAGTAGCCAACCTCACAAGGAACCTTTTCAAAGGCTGCCTTAAAATGTCTGACTGTTAGCATCAGTGTTACTGAAGCTGCACAGAGATTTGCCATCACTGTGACCTGCAAGTATCTAGATTGACAGAGTGGTCCATCATCTCATATGACAACAGATAGGTCCTCAATAATTTCCCCGGTGTTTATTCACACAAGGAAAATTTATTCCTGTGACCTTTGTTCCCTAAAATTAAGCAGAATAATTGGAGGAATTCTTCTATAATTGAAATGCACAGCATGATTATTGGCAGCTCAGCTCCAGAGATTTTTGCCTTTAATCCATATCTCATAAAATCTGTAATGAACATTACAATTAAATACACCAGGCAATACTAATAATAAGATGGTACTGCTTAAGGTGGTCAGTAATGTTATTCAGTGCTGTGAGTACCATAAACAGAATGCATGAGAGAATAATCTGATAATAATGAATTCGTGTTTTTGAACTTCCTTTCAATGAACATTCTGTTAAAAAAAAAAAAAATGACTGAGTTACCAATTCTTATTTGAACATCAGTAGGCAAAAAAGACAAGAGAGACGTGTGGAGCATATATAATGTAACTGCCACTACTGTATTAGAAATTAATCAGACATGCTTCTGAGGCAAAAAAAAAAAAAAAAAAAGATAATGCTTGTGGAACACTTTTTCAGTTTTCTTTCTCTTGTGTGTTATAGACAAGAGAACAGGAGACTGCAGGTAAACACATCAACCCTCTATAGTCTCCCACCACCACCACCTCCTCAAGTGTAATTAACTGTTGTATTTTCTTCAAACCTCAGCTTATCTCCCCCTACACACACAGCTTTCTAATATGAACTCTCAGACACCTTTTATTTTTTCCTGTTTGGCCAAGCTTCAGTTATATAAGAGGAAAATCAGAAAATTAATTCCAGAGCAAGATTAAGAAAAATAAAACATTGCTTCCTGATGTGAATTTTAAGTATGTTTCTAGGGAAAATTTGAATCAACTTTTCACTAACAACATGTGACAGGTATAGGTACCTATGTCACTACCATTTGCAATGTTTCGGGACTGACTTAAACTAGATTGAATATATTGGTTCTACACACTCAGGTCTCAAAAATAAGGAGCCTTTGTCCAATGGGTCCTGGACTAAACACGACCTTTCAAACAATATGGACTACGTCTTTTCTTACACTCAGCACCCCAAAGAAAATGAAAAGGGCTTTGAGTCTCCTGTGCTGGGTTTTATTAGAATATAAGCTAAAACAGGAGCAACCCCTCTCTGGTGGCTAAGACAGGATAACAGCAAGAGAAACTCGCAAACTCTGTCTCCCCACTGCTCAGCCAGCCCTTTCCGAAAGGATCCTTTTATTCATACTTTTACTTGCTTTGATGCTTCTTGTGCTCACCCCAGACTCTCTCAAGGCCCAAACAGTCCATATAGAAAGTATAGAAAGTATTTCCATGTGTTATCACCCTGCTCTCCCCAGGAATTGCCATCCTCCCGCACATTCACTTTTTCCCCGAGGAACAAGCTATCACCCTTTGTCCACAGCCTGCATGGAACCCAGCACACAGCAGGCAGGACAAGGCAAACAGGCAGCTGCCTTCTTCCCTGCAGCCCCACCACAGGCAAGAGAGCAAACAAAGGAATTAAATAGCTGTATAGCCCATGACACTTTAATAGAGACTTATTCCTTTACCAGTGAATGATTTAGCTAAGACCAGAGGACTTTAGAGTTAATATATTGTCCTGACATTAACTGCCCGTTTATAAAGGCCCATCCTCTTTACTATCAATCCGCAATGCCCCCAACATGCATACAGCCTCACAGGCAGCTCACAAAGCCCGGGTGAAGCAGGCAACCAAGCCAAGTTATTTGCATTTTTCTTTTGTCAAATTTTACAAGGCAGCTAAATCTATAAATGATTACCAAGCTTACAATACACATTGTGTTATGTGTCTGTTGGATGTTTCCAAGGCACATATCCAGAGAAAAAGATTTTAAAATGGTAGAATCCAAGTGACAAAAATACCACAGAGACAAACAATCTCTGGCATCAGACAAACAGGCAGAAGCAATTCCTACATTTTTTTTTAAGCCCATATTTGTGCTACTAATCTGCAGGAGCACATATCAGGTATGAGTGAGGGGTGGATGGCTGAGTAGCAGCTCTCCCCCACCAGCCAGGGACAGTGCCCAGTAACTCTTCACCGGTAGTAAACTACTTAAAACAGCAGCACTCATGGATTCAACCCTAGGAATATCCATACCCCAGCAAACAAAATAAGCTATGAAGTCCCATGCTCACTCAGTCCCATACGTGAGGCCTCTCTCTTTTTCCTATCCTTTTCTATGCCCTAGTTTAAAACCAAACAGGTAACTGATGAATCACCGTATTTCAAGATATATCTAATGTGCCCATTCCCATATTTGCTTTTGCTGAATTTTCTTCTCCACTTTTCTTTTTTTTTTTTTTTTCTTTTTCTTCAAAAGGGTTCTTGCTTTATCTCTGCATAGCAAGGCACATTTGGTTCAGCTACTTGGCAAGTTCACAGGGCAGAGCTTCATGCAGATTCAAACTACCCCTTGTAAAGAGGAAGAGTGGTATATTATAGACTTAAAGTTCTCTACAAAAAGCCACAAGAATCTCAGTAGTCTGATCTTGCCCAGTATCTCCAAAGCTCCCTGCCTAAAATTTAAATTTGCAGGAAATAAGGACATGGATAGTAGCCAGCAGATGTATATTGTTACAGTTATGTGTTAAAATCTGGATTCAATTTCCAGATCTGATACCAGTTTCCTCTGTGACTTTCCACAAACCTCTTTTTCTGTCTTCAGGTCTGTACACTTAAGATATCAATATTCCCCTGCATCCTACAGAGATTCCAGATAAGTTCTCTGAAGGACTAGGCTATGACAGAGGCAATAATTTTATTTTTTTTTCTTCTCTTTTTTTTTTTTTTCCTTTTCCAAAAAGTATATATTATTAAAAAAAAAAAAAAATCAAAACCACAAGTTATCCTAGACAAAGAGTGGGTTTCTTAAAATTGTTGATAGGTCTGCAGGAAAAGACAGAACAACAACAAAAAAAAGTATCTGAATCATAGTAGCTAAACTGACCAGAAAACACTTAATGATCTCATTTTCAGACCACAAGTTTCCACTCTTCATACACAAAATTGAATGTGGTCCACTCTGGACAGAAGCAAACCCTTAAGGAAGTCTAATATGCAACAGCAGGCTTTATTTGAATATGCAACATTAATTGACTTAAAGATAGTGTCTGAGACCACGTTTTAACAGTAACACATGTACAAGTTAGAAAGTTCAAAGCCACTTTCAAGGGCAAAATCACCTTAATGTGTACTTGTAAATCAAAACTTAGAGAGGCACAGATAAGAACATGACTCCAGATCTCTACAAAGCACACTATAATCCCATATGTTAATAAAACAACACTTGCATATCAATGACAGACTTGCTTTTTGTTTGGTTGCTCTGTTTACTTTGTGAAGATGAAGGCTACTACCCTTTTCCCCCCATTTATAGAGAACAGTACCTTTGTCTGCAAATAGGAGCAGTAAGGCTAACAAAATCTAATGACAGAATACTAACTACATTTAAGTGGTACTAAATATTCACTGTTTTTCTGATGCCTTGAAATCTAAATCTACTCTTAAGAAAATTACTTCCACCATCTGCATCGAATAAAACTAATCTTATACCATAATATTTTTTAAATCTTAAAATATGAAACAAAATTCAAACAGAAATTAAATAGGAATGTGTGAAACTACTCACTTCAAGTTTGCATCCATAACAGCAAAAAAGAGCATCTCTGCCAAAGTCCAGTGCATGCATTTCACATTTTTCTTCAAGTTTAATTCTAAGTAACTTCATTATTCTTCACATTTTTTTTGCCTTGACACCAGAGCCAATGATTTTGGCGCTGTTATCACTATCGGTTCATTTAAAGTCAGATTTGCACCTGGCTTCTGATTGCTATCACCCATTTACAAGTTTAAATCAATGAAACCTATTAGCATGCTCTCTGTGATGCACTTTAATTTTTATAGTAATGTATTATTAATGTAATCATCTCGACAAGCCTTATACTATATAAAAAGAAAACCTTAGAAGGATTCAAGCTGCAGTTACTGTACTGTATAATATTTTAATATTAAAAGGTAAATAATTTGTTGAACATTCACTAATTCTAGGAGAAACACGAGTAAAGCTGAGAGAAAATTACCAAAGAAAGCAACTGACAAAATCTGAACCTGGTGCAATCTGTTTAAATAGATTATGCTCTGTGAACAGATCAGATTTTATTGTTATGAGACTTCTATGCTGAAAGAAAAGTAGTCCTCCTCCAAAGCCAAGCACTTATAGTGCATGTATTAGATACTCGAATTGTACTTTACCTGTGTTTCACAACACATAATGACTTTTCCCAGTAAAAGGGTGATGCCTTTAATGGACTCTTTGCCTAAGCAAAAACAAGGAAGTCATTTTTAATACAAAAGAAAATTTTCCAAATGTCAGAGAACAGCATATTGAGTGTCATTCAAACCGTAATGATGGAATCCCACGAATCATTATTTGAAAGTTTATTCGGTGCCAAGAATTTGGACTGAGTTTGTGTCTTGAAAAGTAAGCTTATTGTCTCAAATTCTGGCAAACAAATTATTGCAATCTTCTTTTTCTTCTTAGACTATTCAAATATGCTTCTGTTAAAATCAGGCAACTGAAAACCAGATTTCATTAATTTTTCTTCTTATTTGCTTGCAAGTGCATCTTCCAACTATACAGACCCTCACCTCTTCCCATTATACTGAAGAGATTGTTTTCTAACTATACCCCTTGTATAGCCTATGTTCAACTAACGATCACCTTTAAGTAACCTCATGTTATTAATAAAGTTCAAAATTTTTTCTTCTCTAGGGTAAGCAGGGCTGCAGAAAATGAAACTAAAGCATGTGATATATTAATGTTCCAGACACCAAATCATTCTTAAGCTGGGTTTTCACCGTTAGAATTAATTAGCTTTAGAGTTTAATTTGCCATTGTTGGTTAAACTTTGTGTTAATTGGCTTCAGTTCAACAAGCGAGACTTCTTTGGAAATACCAATTTATGAAATATAGTTGTTTATCATACCACTGGAGCATTAAGTAGGGCACACCATCTGATACCTGTAGCACAGAAAGCAAATGCTATTTCATGCTTCATGGCATCAACTAATCATAGCAGAAGCTGTGACAGATCCACTCAGGGGTTGCATGACATCTCTGGACTGGTAATATATTGAGGAACATGTTACCCTCACTCCAGGTCTGTACCAGCACACACAGTCCTGGCAATTTAAACATACAGAATCATAGAATCATTTTGTTTGGAAGAGACCCTCAAGATCATCAAGTCCAACCATTAACCTAATGCTGACACTAAATCACTTTTAAATACCTTCAGAGGTGGCAACTCAACCACTTCTCTGGGCAGCCTGTTCCAATGCCTGACAACGCTTTCCATAAAGGAATTTTTACTAATATCCAATCTAAACCTACCCTGGTGCTACTTGAGGCCATTTCCTCTCATCCTGTCACTTGCTACTCAGGAGAATAGACTGACACCCTCTGTGCTACAACCTCCTTTCAGGTAGTTGTGGAGGGTGATAAGGTCTCCCCTCAGCCTCTTTTTCTCCAGGCTAAACAGCCCCAGCTCCCTCAGCTGCTCCCCATAAGGCTTGTGTTCTAAATGAGGTGATAGTGTCCTCAAATCAACTGAAACCTGTGCATAAGAGCTCTGTAACAGGACTCAAATGGGATTCTTGAGGATCTAGAGCAGCAATGTCAATGGCTCCCATCCTACAGACCAGCTCACAATCCCTTCGCTCCTAAGTGAGGATGAAGAGCTGCAGCTGGCACACTGGGGCCGACAGGAAAAGATCTGCCACTCCAGAGAGTCTGAGGACCCCCACCTTCCTTCAGAGGCACTAGGAAACAAGCATGATCAACATCAGGCAACACAATGGTTACACAAAAGCCAATGTTCCAAAAAATAAATCTTCTTCAAACAACTGTAGCTACACCAAAAACTATAGAAAGCTCATTTCGCATAAATTCTGAATACAAATTTCCTTCTGTGAAGAAGAGAAAGCAAGTTGTGATCAATACAAGCACACACTGTTTTCTCTTGGCTTCAAGGGCAGGCTGAGGCATGTGAGACAACATCCTGTGCAACCTCTAGCTCATGCTATCCAGCACTGCCATGAAGCAGGAAAGCTTGCATTTTTAGAAAACCAACCATATAAATGTTCATATTTCTTGGAAGTGACACTCGCCATACATTATCCAGTGCTGCCAACCCTATGCTTTGTTCATAAATATCAAGATCTTTGACGGGTTTTAGCCAGTCTTATACACACTAAGAAAACTACAGAGATGTGTAGCCTACAACACATATTTGTCAATATGTGTTAATCACCAGACATGCCACATGCAATAGTTGAAGTTCATCAAAATTCATAGCCTGCATTGTCTGAGTAGCAAAATCCAATAGCAGATATTCACAGAATACAGATCAGGGCAAGTATAAGGCAATCCAACACCTCCTGGCAGCTTCAAGCAGCCTTCAATCCAGTGAGACCACTGACACTGGGGTTACATTTGAATCAATGTGTCAGTATCTACTATAAACTTCTGTTAGTATGTTTAAATCCCCTTGAAACCATTTATGTTTCTGTTTTCTCACCATTCTGGGGCAACTAATTACACAAGTATTGGTGCCTAAAATTCAGAATAAAAATCACAGATTTTGTTTCAACAGTCTAGCTTTGAGTTTCATATGATTTTCAGACCCTTGCAATAGATAATGTTAAATAAATAGAGACGTAGACCATGTAAATACACAGACTAAAATATAATCATATAAAAAGGATAAAAGAAAAAGAATAAAATTACATCTCCTTCCACACTCACTGAATTGCAGTGTTGATAAATCACTGAGAGGACATGTACATAGCTAAACACAACTTTAAGTCAAGATCATGCAAAATGTATTATACACATGTGGAACATATGAAAGTCTGGCTCATCACAGCAGCTTACATGGCTGGAAAAATATAAACTAATCATAGATCCAGTATTGCCTCAGTAGCAAACAAGAGAATTTTTTTCAATTTTTTGTGTAATATCTATCCAACCTCACTCCCTCTTCCAACTCTTCTTCCTCTGTTTTGATTTATTCAATAACATATTACCACAGGAGGCCAGAAGGGTTAGACATTATTTCAAAGTAGGAAGTGGAAAAGGGAGCTTAATGTTATCCCTCTCAACCTTCCAGCCCCCAATACATATCCAATTTACTGTTTGAATCAGAACATGCACAGGAATATTATCTATCCTTGCTGCTCAGTGCAACTTTATGTGCATGCACAAAGCACCTGCTGCTAGCAGGATGGAGAGGACTGAGGGTTCATGATCAGCACTGAGATATTTTTTATTTGCCTCTCTTAGATGGATGTGGAAGCATATTTGAACATGGTAATTGCAGGGAAGAAAGGCAAAAAATATATAGATATATAGATATATGGAGAGGGAACAGGGAATATTGGATCTAGGGAGAAGAGGTGAACACCTTGACAAGGAGAAAGAAGGCAGCAAAAAGGAGGAAGAATAAGAATATTTAAAAGGTACAAGAAAAAAAAAAAATAAACTTGACTAAGGAGGAGTTGAAGGGAAAAGAAGGATAAAAGCCAGTAGAGACTGTGAAAAGGGAACGCAACGCAGAGGCAATGAAGAAATAGAAGGAAAAATAAGAGGATTCATGTGAGAACACCCAGCACAGAAAGACAGAAGAAAGGACAAGAAGAGAAAAAGGATAAATTGAGATAAGTGAGATAAGCTGAAACTGCCATGAAAATTCAGAGCTGGCTCATGCCGACTGAGGAGAGCGGTTAGGATGCAAAATATAGAATAACAAGAGACAATATTTATTCATGTCCATGAGGTGTCACAGGCAAATTGGGGCACCTCAAATGTGGTTTTACACAGGGTTCTCATACCCTTCACATTTTCAGGTGCAACACGATTTGACTAATCACTAGCAACCACACTACCAAATACTGATTATCACAAGACTTTGCAAAGCAACTGTATTTCTGCAGCATTCTCAATACTTGTCTATTGATCCAGATGTCCCTCTTCCTATAGTTACTTATCTAAGATGCCAGACAATGCTGGGAGGATTTCAAAGTCATGTTAGCAAGGCTAGGATGCTGGTGTCATCTTAGTTTTCTAGGGGTATTCTTTATCCTTCACAGACAGCTCTAAGCTTCCACAAAGCAAAGTCCTTATTTCCAGTACTGGGCTGTCTTTCAGTTAGTTTTACTTAAGCATGAACAATACCAGAGTCTGCAGTAAAATCCTACCACCTCATTATATTAGAATGTATAATGTGAACTAATATATATCTATACCTAATAAAAAGTTAATACACTTTACTATGAAGACTGATATAATATGGCAGGGAATTTTCATAACAAAACAAGAATGAACATTCTTTATCTATGGCATGTTTTACAAAACAAACACAAAGCATCCACTTCTGATTCATGATATATCTTCTAACTGGACCTAAAGGGTAAATATTTACAAGTTCAAAGAAGGAAAACTCCTTTTCTACTCCACTGTTTCCCAACTATTCTCTGATGTCATCAGCCATTTACCAATCAGCCATTTACCAGTCAGAAGGTATTTCCCAGGTGAATTGTTATTGTCTTTGTATTCTAGGCACAACCAATGTTTTCTATTTTTATTATTTCTTTAGATTTATAGGAGATGTCAGCAGTTCCAGAGGGGCCTTTTCTGTGTTCTAGAATCCTTTGTAAGAGCCAGTTTCACAATCTTATCAATATCATTGCAATAAACAGAGAATTGCTCAGTGCTCACTAAACACTTATTTCTATAATGGTCTACAGACTAAACAAAACACCAGAGGAACATAAACACTCCTCTATCCTTTCTGGTAATTTTAGAGATGCTTTCACAAAAATAGCTCAATAACTGTCTGTTCTTCTTCACCGTTCTAAAAAGTAATCTGATCTTTGCTAACATTATCAGAAGCGGGCTAGATACTGTCCCTCCTAAGCAAATCCCAAACCATTTATAGCTTTCAAATGGTAAAAAACAACCAGGAGCTTACTCAAACATGCAGGTTGTCAGCACAGCTCCTCAAGCTGCTGCTTTTGGCAGACTTTGCTTGAGACCACTAGGAAACTGCTGCCCTTACCTAAAACAGTAGAGAGGTGCAGACACACACACAGGACCAGAGTAACATCTACCTGCTGAACAGACAAAGCATTTAACTTACCATTTTAGGCAGATGAGAAATGCACAGTCCTTGTTACAGTGGTTATCAAAAAAACCTGTCAACCCAAATACTAAAATGAAAATAAAGATGATAATAGCAGTTTTGTTGCAGGTTTTCCCAATGCACAACAAGGTTGTCTAAATTTCACACCCATTCAGAAGACTGACCTATCCCTCTTTGGAAACAGATAATACTACATTGCACTTCCACATTTGAAAAGCTCCATCAGTTTTATGACCGTGCCGCACTCATGTAGTCCTGATTTGTAGATAGCTGAAGTATTTCCTCACTGCACTGCTATTTAGGGACTTTAATTCATATTTTATTATTGCTTTAAGCCATCTAAGTATAATACTTCCTTTTTTTATCTCCATATATTGAGAAAGTGCTGTACAGGGCTTTTTTAGTTTTAAATCTCTTGCATGTTCACTTAAAGCAGCTTTGATGTTCAGCTATTTGGTCTCTTCAGTGTTTTAACTCATTAACATATAATGCAGACCCAGTAGTGAATAATTAGCTGGGGTAGGATACTTGACTCCCATAGATGCACTCTCAATTTGACATGTAAACTAACATCAGATTATGGTTGCTTCACTCAAAAGTCACACACACACATAAAAACAAACCAAAACCAAACAAAACAACCAACCAACAAAAACAACACAAATGAACAAACAAACAAAACACACACAACAATGGAAACCTGTACAAAAATACATCCACTGGAGAAGAGAAAAAAAAAAACAAAACACCACCACTATTATATACACCAACCAGTCTGCTAGATATGCTACACAAAACTCCTAAGTTATTTCTGGAATTAATTCTCTTGCACTCTTCAAGGAAAAACAGATTGAGGCTGTACCCAAAAATAAATCAAGAGGAGGGAAACCTGTCACAAAGCAGCAAACAACTATTATTTATATATTTTATATATTTTTCTAAACGTGGATAGCAATGGGTGATCCACTTTGCATGAAGAGCAGCTCTGAAGAAGATATCCCAAGCTGGCCCCAGAAGCATTAAGGTGATTATGTCACTTGAATGAAGAATCCTTTAATAAATTCACTTATGTACTGATAACAAACCACTTCCCACCTTACCAGCTCAGCTACAAGGCTTGCTACCCTTCTCAGACTACTGTAGTCTACTTACTCATGGTCAAAAAAGCAAACAGTGTTAATCAGATATCTCTTTCCAGCAATAACTCAATGGAGCCATGGATATCTTGGATCTTACTTGGTAGCCACAACTTCAGTAATGTTTTTCCTGATTTCTGTTGAGGAGCCCCAGATCCAGATAAAAAGGCAAGATTGAAGATGGCTGCATGGCTGTGTGCCTAACTGCTACTTCCTTATAGCATTATATTCCTACAGGTGAAGTCAACAAATTATTAGCACAAAAGAATAATTTCAACAGTTAATGAAACCTATTAACTTCATGACGGATGCACTGCAAACTAGATGAAGACTATCTGAATTATTAGCCTAGTGAAAAATCGAGCTGCAAAGATGTGAAGAACGCTGGCTCAACCTGCAAGTTTAAGTTGACTATTTACTCTCCCAGACTTCAAATTGACAGAATAAAAAAATCCAGCTTTAGTGTCTGGACCGAAACTGCAGGGCCTACATGACACAAATCACTAATCTAATCTAAGTTACAACAATTCTGACAGTTCAACTGGTACAGCTGCTTTACACTAGATAAGGTATCACTTTATCTGTAACAGTCTAACTTTACCAAGTACTGTATCTGGCATAAAAACTTTAAAGCTGGAATAAACCTCAATCGTGTTTTCTGATGAATGCAATAGCAATGTGGCTGCTTGAATACAATTGCCACTGAAAGGTTTGAGATATGAGAAGGCTGGCATAATACCTTGTCTTGCAGACTTCCCAATTTCCTTCCTATCACCATAGCATGCCTTTCCCCGCAGCTATTTATTAGATCTACTTTGCAGGGCTTAGTGTACAGATGGTGATTGACTGTACTGGGTTGACTGTTGACTGGGGAAGGTTTGAAAACGCAAGAATCCGGAAAAAGCAGAGGCCCTTTGGGCACAAAACATTAAAAAAACATCCCTCTTGGCCACAGGAATTGTATCTTTGTATAAATGCTAACAATAAACTGTTCCATCAAATGTCGCTGCTAGTCTTAGACTTACTCAGCCCAAGCACCTGCTTTGGTGACCCAAGCACGCAAAGGCACAAAGTGCCACAAGGTCACTCTCCATCTCAGCTAAAAGGCCTTTCTCCACTATGTAGCACTGATGGCCACAGGCTTCATAGCTCCTCACAGGTTTTTAAAATGCTAATGAATATTATTGATATTATCTACAAGCTCAGGTAAGGCTGAAAACAGGAGGGGGAGCTCTCACTACACCATGTAGGAGGATAAACTGGTGGTGCTTCTGCCTACCAGGAAAGCCCAGGCAACTCCTGCACTGCCTCCCAATGCCAACCTTTGGCAAGCCTGGTGCTGGTGAGAAGGATGTGATGTGATACTCTTCCAATTAGCTCCTTATCTTTAAAACATTTCCCATTTGCTATAACTACAATTTTTAATTTATGGGTTTTAATCCAATCTTGTAGCATATTTCCTCTCCCAGGAGAAAAAAAACAATCATATTTTGCCATCCAAAAGTCTGCTCCTCTCCTTCTACCCTGTAGTTTTGTCTGACTGATGAGCTAGAATTCCTGTATGCATTTTGCTCTCCATTAGGGTTATACGTTCTCATTTTATATTATTTGTCTTCAGTGACCCTAGTTTTACGATCACTACAAAACAGCAGACACTAGAACAAGAGCAGAACTCTCCATCTCTGGTACTCTACAAAGGGTTTGCACCTAAAACCCCCCACAACTTTGGTTCTTATAGTAACTCAACTGCACTGCATGTATATATTAACACAAGAGCTTAGCAGTACTGAGAAGCATACAGCACTACTAGAGAACAAGTGGCGAAGAATCACAGTTGCTTTGGTAACCGTCACTTTGAATTTCCTGACTTCTTTTTCTTCCTCCTTGCATTTAAATCATCAGCTATAGTTCTACATTAACTCAGGTGTCTGCATCAATATTCAAAATAGTTAAATAAAATACAGTTCCCCCAGCATTACAGCCTAACAATTGAAATGTTATAATTTTAAGCGTATTCCCATATATATTTAAAATTATTCTCATCTAGGACTTTTGCTGAGCTGAAACAAAACTGAATGTAAAGAAGGCTTCTGCTTTGGTGGTTTGACTGTGTACGTGCGCACATAAGTAAAAAAACAGCCACAACTCCAGAACTGCTTGAACACTCTCTTACTGTTTTTCATACACCAGATACAGATGTGGCTCAGGGAACACCCAGGGTGCTACCTCCTAAGAGCTTTACATGTCAGTCCAAATACTTGCATTTATCACACATGCAATAATAACCAGCTTTACTACTCATCATATCGATCTCTATTAGAAGGTTTGCTGATGCATGTACTGCTAATGAAAGCAGGATCCACCATGTTGAAAGGAATGCAGACTCTTTTTGGTTTATAGACAAGTCATATGTTCAGTTGTATTTTTTACCTATTTCATTTGCTTATGAAAAAAAATAAATCTGTGTTGTATTAAATTAATCTAGGATCTTTTTTTACCAACATGTCCTTTCTCTGTGGGACATCAGTATTCCACTGCTGAAAAAGCTATTTCAATGTTCAGAGGAATTACAAAAAAAAAAAAAAATAAATTACAAAGCATTAAGATAGCAAACCCAAAGCAAAGGCTTTTATAGACTCAACATAGAAATACTATTTATAACAGATTTTGACTACGGAGAATGACAGCAAATTAACTGTTTGCAGAAATTTCTGCCTCCAACAGAGAGATTTCATAGAAATGGATAAAGTTAGACAGTAATTCTAGAATACAGTATGTCATTTGTATTAAACAAGAAACCTGATATTCTTTTAAAAGAAGTCTTAACAGAATTAGTATTGTTGGGGGCGTGGGGGCGGAGCAAGTCATGCTTTTCCTCGGTTGCTCAAGACCATTTGTTTCCCCAGTCAAAAATCATTGAGATGGAGTTTGCATACTGCCTAAGCCACATTTAACTCTGTGAGGGCTTTTAGATAACTTCACTAGTGAGGAACAAAAGTACCCACAAAATGCAAGGACCCAGCACCACTGACACGATGATAAGAGCAAGGGGGGGAAGCAGGGGGCAAGCAGAACTGTGTGAGCAGGGCCCTCCATTATGTCACTGACACTGTAACTGGAAATACAGGGAAATGTGAGACTGCTCCAGATACACCTCCCTATTGAACCAGTAGATCCTGGGCACAAACAGACCACAGTGAAACCAAGCTCAACATCTTCCACTGTCATTCTAAAGGTTGCACTAACCTTTAAAAACCAGGTGCAGCTAGTGTAGATTTGCAGAAGGTACAACTTGAGTTTGCAAACAAGATGGAAGAAAACTGATACCCTGTGATCTTTACAATACGTAGACATTAATCCCTTCTCTCACAAGTCTATGCACCAAATAATCACACACACCCTGTATGAATGGCATGTACACCACTTCTTCTGTCAGTTCAAGTCACCCACAAAATGATAGAAACCCAAAGAGAAAAATCACCTTACACCTTAACTCTTTCCACCCCCAACTGCAGAAGAGCTGGTTTGCTGGGATGAGTGCCATTCATTTGCATCCTTCTGAAAAGACCAAGTCCATGTCTCATTGTGGGCCCCCTCACAGGCAGAGTTGCAAGCAGCCTAAGGAGAGGAGACTTGGACTGTCACAGCTCATCCACAGGATCTCCCTCATGGATGAGAAGATGAAATTTCTGAAAGCAGAAAACATACTTGAAACACCTACAAGCATTCAAACTAAGAGTCTCAAATCTGCTTATAAAATTGTAAGGATTATGCTATCTTTAAAACAGTTCAGCCACTGAACAAACCCAGAATACAGGCCCTACCCCTTGAGAAGGAAGTTATTTTTAAACCCTCCCCATTTTACATATCTTTTCTTAAAAAAAAAAAAAAAAAAAACACCTCCTGACAAGTGGAACTAAATGCTCACAGTTCAAGTCCTGCTTTTACTGCCTTGCAATTACAATAAGACATATCAAAACAGATTAAGAAAGTTAATGCTGAATTATGCAGAACTCAGTAACACAGAATTACAGTGGGAAAACCAAGTACTTTGTAAAACTGCCTGTAGAGAACTTGGGAGTATCTGGGGCATTTGCCAGATAATAAACACTGAACATTTCTTTCCACAGAAACATTTACCAACCTAATTTTTTTAGGATCTTGGAAGTCACTTATATTGACAGAATATTTCCATAGAAATTTTCATCCACTGAAAAATACCATTAAGATGGTCAAAACTGTTCACAAAATCAAATTAAATATCAGGAATAATTTTGGATGAACAAAGAACTGACCATTTAAAGGGATGCTAAATTGATTCATCTGGCTCATTTTACTTTTTTGGGTTGATTTCTCAGCAACCATCCACAGAACTGGAAAAGGAGGTGCAGCTCTGCCTTGTAATTTAGGGTCTACAATAACAGGATACCTAGGTTCAAACCTAGTATTTGTATAGCTCTACTTGAACCATCTGAGGACTTCTTCACCTCCTCTTCTCCATACAAAAAAATGTAGAAAGATTAGAGGCAAATTAACGTGTGGAGCCAAAAATAATGGGTAGAACACAGCAGGTAGAGGCCAAGCAGCACAATTTCCATTTCTCTGATTCCAAAGACCATAGACCTGGTTCCTGGGAGAGCTCTGGACAAGGAAGGTCCTGAAAAGCAATGCCCAATCCCACTGGTGCCCCTGACCAGACCTTCCTGGCTTTCATTCTACAGGTCCCACTGCAGGTACCACTGTCCTTGTCACCTCCTGGCTCCAACCAAACCACATTTGCTTTCCTTCAACACAACTCCTCTCCTTGCTGAAAAATCAACTACTAGAGGCTTCCATTTGTATCACATTTTGCATGCAGATACATTTTACATGACACCCTGTACCCACAAATTTTTCTGTACCCAGTTGGGTTATGCCTTACAAAATGCATTAGGCTTCTGTAACAACAACAACAATTCACATACTGGCGTTCCTAGAGAGTTTTATCAGAACTGTTCCCCAGACATCTAGGTATATCAAGCTTGATAAATAGGAACAATTCCTATAGCTGCATGATACAAGGTAGCTCAAGAGCAGGAATGAATCTGGTCCACCATATCCTATTTGGATAGTTCAAGCAAATTCAAGTTCCCTACCAAGCTCGTTTGCTGATGGGCTATGGGAGCACAGCTGCTGCTTAAATTAGGAATTTAAGTAAATCATTTGAAGCTAACCTGAATATTCAGTCTCAGTATGGAGTTTCAGTACACTCATTCGCAAACACAAAGTAGCTATCTTAATGATTTGGTGAAACTGTCATTTTAATAACTAAGCAATCAAATTTCTGGTTGTTAAAATAGGAATTATATTCTTACATCACCAAACTCTCTTCATGCTAGTAGAGATGTTTTAGATAACAGTGGTTGTTTTGCTGGAAACTAAGCATGCTATAACTTAATTCTAGAGAATGAAAATATGTTATTTCATTTGTTAAAGTAAAACAGAGCTACCAAACGAAGTTTATCAATTACCTGTCAAATAATAGCACCATTCAGAAACATACCCTCTGAATCCTCAACGATTTCTTTCTGCCCACCTCTCTGAGAGCTGTTAGAGGAAGCTGAACTTAATTGATCTAGTGTTTTTCCTGGCTCCCACACTAACTCAGAGATGATGCATCCACTGCAAAATCAGTAAGGTTCTTCCCCATGGGCAGGGTTGGTCAGACATGGGAGCCTTCCCCATGCTGCTGTACCTGGGCCACCCTGACCTCTGAGCATCAGCATCTCTCACTGGTCAAGAAAAGAAAAGCAGGCCTAGAATTAAATTTCTCCAGAAATTTAGTGGCAGCTAGTATAGATCCCCCAAAGGCAAATACAGACCTGAAATAGATCTCTTCTAGTTAAAGAGAACATGAAAGTGTATTTTGGGCTATCAATCACACCCCTGCAATCTCATAAAACATGTTCCAGTTATTTTGAAGTTAATGGTAATAATGGAGAGAAAGTTTTGTCCCTAATTACTCCCCAATGCTTACCCCTGCTACTGAAGCATTTTTTCTAGCTTTCAACCATCAGACAATGACATAGTGAAGCTAATCTTTGCACAAAGTTGTAATTTCTTGCTTTCTTATATCTAGTTATTGACTTTGTATCTGATTCAGGCTTTTTCATGGAAAAAAAAGTACTAATTAAATAACCATTCTTTTGTATAGTTGCATAAGTTACATTACCACACATGTATTTCTTGAGACAATTTAAACTGAACGTGTCTGTTAAGTACGTACATGCTAGCAAATTATCTTATTAAACTCTCCCTTCTGTGAGCCAATAAATAGAAATAACACTAAGGAATGACTTAATTTCTCCATGTTAGAGGTTCCATATCCAGCATAAGAATACCACAGAAGGAATCAATAAGATCTTTTTGTAAATTTTTACACAGATGACCTTTACAAGATACAGAACAGAAATATAAAATTTAAGGTCTACCCTTTTTATATAATCCAAATACCAAAAAGGAACAGATGAAACATTTCCCAGTACTCCATTTCAGAGGGGCCTTTGGATGTTTCAAGTCAGGCAACAGAAGTAACGTCTCCAAACAGATCAAAGAAAATGTGGAATTCCCTCCACACCCCTTCACCCTCACTTCTCAGAACCTCTAACGCTGGAAGGAATATAAGTTTGTATTTGGTGAAGAGGGGGTGAGGAGCAAAGGCACTTACTAACTTTCAGGTGTTGGCTGATGTGAGCCTCAGGGCACCACTCAGTACCTCCAAGAGACAGGAGCATCCTGAGGTATACTTTGTGCTCCCACAACAATCCCATCCTCTGTGGACACATTCCTGCTCTTTAGCAGACCTGTCACCACCCAGCTGGATGTTCAGGAACTGGCAGAGATCTCAGAGAGGCAGCACAAATCCATCACGCACTGCAGTGGGAACGGATACACTACAATGTCGTGGTTCATGCACCTTCCACATCTGCATTACAGACCTAGGAATACCCTCCTTCAGCAATCAAGTTAGGCACCAAGGCAGATCCCTGATATCTCAGGGTAGATTTCAATTCCAGATTGTAACTGCCTTCCACAGTAACGCATCTGTGTTAAGGAAGCAAATGCACACAACTTTTAACTTGTACCCACATCATCTCTGCGCAGATTAAGGAGAATGAGACTGCAGTTCTAACAGTGTAGTCCAAATGTAATTCAGTCCACCTGCATGTATAAATACCTCCACAACATACATTGCTGAAACTGTGTCTGAATAGTCCTTCGGGGGCATTGTGAGAAAACAGAATGCCTTCTTTCCCCAAGACTTTGAATAAACAGAAAACAAAAGTAAATTTAGTTGGCCTTCATTTTAATGAACAAACAGGATAGTGAGCATATTAGCAAAATAGGTCAGCAGAAGTAGGAAATTAATAATAAAAAAAAATTTTAAAAAGCAAAGCTTTGAAAGCCTAAATTAAAAATAAATGAAAACCACAAGCAATACATTTCAATTTATAGTAGTTTCTCATTTATGGTCAAAACAGCAGTAGGCATTACAAACTATCCAATTTTAACACTAATTAAGAATCTTCCAACCCTTCCCATATTCCCACTTCCTAGTAAACCTCGAGAAAGCAACAGCCATGAGGCAAATTTATTTATGATGTCAATAACTACTTAATAATGTGTCTATAAGCACGGCCCAAAGCTCTCTGAAGTCCCAAGAACTGATCTCACCTCAAGTAGTCTCTCCTCAGTTTCCGCTCTTGTAGGTACTTGTGGGAATACCCAAATTATTTCTAGGCTGGATTGTCTTAATTTATGAACAATTTCTTCACAGGATTGCAGACCTAGCATTTGGAAAACTCAGCCTAGGGTGTTCTGAAGGACAAGCTAATTTCTTCTTCATCCATGTAGGGCTTCCAATAGAAAACTTTCAGCAAGAACAAAAAAATAAATGGCAATTATACCAATGCAATTCTTCAATATTTGAAATAACTTATACTATGAAATTTGACTGACCCAACTTGGAAAAATTTGGCCTTACAGCTGGGGATTAATTATCAGCTTCAGTCATTAAGTATAAAGCAAAGTAAAATCTATTTTTTGCTACATGACAGTTTACTAACTAGCTGGGATAAAAACCGGTGGAAGATGGTTTTCTTAGTCATTAAAATTAATGATTGAAACAGAATAAAAATACAGAGATCATATCTCCTGAGTAGAAAGGTTCAATTCTTACAGTAATGTTTTAGTTTAGAACCAAAGCTCATTTATTCTCTCAGTTAAATGTACTTTTCAATTTTTTCCCTAAGAATCTCCTGATAAATTAAATAAAAAAGGCCAATAGCCTAACAGAAACTATGTGGATTAAAAAGCAATGATATATAAACCACATTTTATTTGACTCACAGACAGTATGTACTACTGAACTACATTTCCATAACGTGTTTAATAGCAATTGAACAATCAAATAGGATATCTTCACATTTTACCACTGTATACTCCCACTTAGTCTTTGGTGTGGTATTTATATTTTTTTAGCCCAAATATATTGTCGATCTGAATGTCTCAGAAGACTGTAGGACCTTTTAGTTAAGTCCTTTATTAGATATAAAATATTCTCCAAATGATTAATCCTCTAACCACATCTTTCTCCAGCCAATAAGCTGTTTGAATCCTACTTTGTTCAAAGGATCTCCACCAAACACTGCCACAAAACACTAACAACTTGGCACTTTCATTAATAACACCACTATTAATAAAAATGAAACTCTGTAGTGAAACATTCAGCCAAATGGTGAAGACAGCCAACTTCTATATGGCATAAAATTAGCTGTATAGTTATCCATCTCACAAGGGCTTTGAAGAGTCATCCAACCAGGAATACAAAATTATTTGAGTCTCTATAACGAATAGTATGCAGTTACAGAGTAGTAATATACTGTTATTTTTAAAGCAGCATTCAGAGATGTCTTCACATACACATAGGTAAGGCTGCAAGCACCACTTGAAATTAATTGTACAACCTGTTATAAGACTGGTTTCGATCAATTATATCTGTGACAATCTGAACCATTTCAACTGAAATATTCTACCCAGGGCACCTACTTTAGGTTGCATTAGTCTTACATAGGCCATTTTAGTAAAGAGACCCAGTTATTTCTCATTTAATAATTCCACTACTTAGCCCATGCTCAAAGCAAACAAATGAGCTGGGAGTGTTTTGGCTGAGAATCCTGGCACTTAAATTTGAGAAGAAACTTCTCAGTGAGGGTGACAGAACACTGAAGCAGACTGCCCAGGGAGGTTGTGTTTCCTACTCTGGATGCATTCAAGACCTGCCTGGACAGCTTCCTGTGTAACCTCATCTAAGTGCTCCTGCTCCAGCAGAGGGATTGGACTAGATGATCTTTCGGGGTCCCTTCCAATCCCTGACATTCTGTGATTCTGTGATTTTTAATCCATTAGAACAGGGAGGAAGGTGCTCCATGCATCTAAGGAAGACTCCCTCTGGTTCCCCCAGCACCTTTGCCAAGCTGAGAGACTCCTCTGCCTGCAGAGCCCATCCACAACCATTCCTTTCTCAAGCATCCCAGATCATCGCCCCACCAGCTGGTCAGATTCTGGATGGAAGAAGGGTAGAGACACCGTAAGGAGGAGGGGAGATGAGAAAAGCCTGAGGAGCAGCCAGAATGGGAGATAATCAGAGACACGTAATGAGATATGTTACTAATATATCCCAGTCACTCTAGCCTGGACATTCTTCAAACAGGACATGACACAGAATTTTGGCAGGAATCTTGCGTGTGTGGGTTCACATCCCATGAAGGGGGTGGAGGTCTGATGCAGACATAGCCAACAGCAACACCAAGCTGCTCTGCTGCCTGGACCACACCTGTCACATCTCTGTAAATCTGTAAATCTGCATTGAGTACCAAGACCTGGGCTCCTGCAAACTTCATTTCACACATTCTCAAAGACTTCCTAAGAGCTTGGCAACTGAATTCCCCAAGGACTGCAGCCACGTGTCCTGGCTCCAGCCTGGTCTCAACAGGTCCTGCAATTGCTCTTAATAACTCCACAAGAGCCCACTGCAGCCCTGTTGCCCATAGCAGAGTCAGTCTGTGACAGTGGCAGGAAAAGAGCCCTCACTGCCCAAGCCAGGCTCAGATAGTAACAAATAAATTAAACCTTTTCCCACAGTTCAAGACTCACACATACAAAGCCTCAGCTTTCACTTTAATAGGGTTGTACTTTGACTTTAATAGGGTTGTAACAACTTGCATCAGATGACAATCACATAATGTCTGTCTATAAATATATATTATTTTAAATGGGATTCTTTGTTATTTTGTTTTGTGGGGTTTTTTTTAAATTTATTTTTTAAGGTGTTGAAAGTCATCAGCAGACTAGATAAAAAGGTCTAAGTTTTTATGCACATCTTTCTGATTTCACATAGTCCTGCCTCTCTTCTCTAATTAGAGTAAGATACTTAAAGCAGTAACATCTGAAAAGCTGCTGGATGTCTCAAAAGCAGAGCCAGGTTTTCATTAAAGAGAAGTGTCACGAGCTGAAATGTAATCACTGTAAGCGAAAAAGAAAGTGCACTCAGGTAGGTCCCCATCGCAGCACAAAGGAATCTTGCTTAAATATTTAATGTAATTTGCAATGTGAAGAACAATATCCTACTTGTACTTTCATGAATATTAATCCTGTCATGTTTTCACTCCTTGCTTCTCCAAGCATCATCCAATATTCCCAAAGCAACCAACAACACTAACACACCTCCCCTTATACAAGACCTTGTTTTTTTTTCAATGACATCAAAGCTGTGAACCTCTGAGATGACTTACTTTTCTAATTTCTACCCACTCATCTAAACTCTTATAAAAACTGGATTCTTACTTTATTCCTCGAAGCTGTCAGGTAAAGCAACAAAACAACTACCAAGTACATGGAGCTTTTCATTTTTAAATTAAAAAAAAGACATGCATAATAAAGCCTTAGTCTTTGTCAACATTCAGAAGCAAAAGGGCTCATATGCCAAGATTTTTCCATGTGAGCAGATTAAGTTGTGCATCTACTAATTGGGCCTCTATCTCAAATTCTGAACAAAAACCCAGACAAAACCATGCGTTCCTAGCCTAGTGAAGGAGAGGGGGGCTGCACTCTGCTAGAAGAGAAAGGGAGGACAGGGAATGAACAATCAGGTAAAAAGCAGAGACAACTTCAAAATTTACTGGTGAAAGCAAACACAAACAAATACCAGCCCAGCAGGAGCCCACATATTTTCTGGATTATTATACTATACATGATACTTGAAACTATCTGCCCCATAACGTGCAGATCCCAGGCAAGAGGACAGTGATGCCAGTGAAGCTCGCACAGTGGTGAGCCTCCTGGGTGGAAAGGTGGGATCCTACAACACGTCTAGCTGACCTATCCAGGAGTGCTGGGGAAGGGCCAGTCCTCATGCCCATGTACCATAACAAAATGTGGGAATCAAGGACAAAGGTCTGGAAGCAGAAAAAACAAAACCCCAACTAAACTCAACAGAAGTACAAAAAAAAAAAAAAAAAAGAAAAGAAAACCCACCTTGTTTGGCTGTTTGATAAGACAAAAGAAGCCAGCTGCTGTTCACAGAAGTCACATGAAATAATAAACCCCACCATTCTGGAAACTTAGATGTAAAATAATATTTGTTAGTAAAGAATTTGGAGAACAATTTGCTGAGGGCATTGGAGCAATAACAGTTTTTCCTCAAATACAATAAGTTAATAAGAAACCTACAAGGAAGTTTGTATGGCCAGCAACATAGTACAAAGACTACAGGACTTGTTAGCACCAGGAGATTTTTGCACAACTCCACACAAGTCTTTCATATAAAATGAGAAACTGTCTTAAAATAATACATCAGTAGAGTATCTATAGAACAGATCGATAAAAAAAAGTATCAAATTTCCAAGACCAGATGGTGTTCACCCAAGAGATTTGAAAGAGTTCTTAAATGCCAAATTATTGTCATAACTATTGTGCAATATCCCCTTTATACAATCTATCAGCGCTGGAAATTACAGTAATGAATAACATCATTAGATAAATGAATACCTGTGATATATAGAAGGGTCAGAATTGGATTTAGTAAGAGAATTGATAACAGACAAAAATATTAAAAATTCTTTGAAGGAATCAGCTAGCATGCAAATAAAAAGCGATCCCATGGGCTTACAAAACGCCTTTGATCAGGGAGAAGGACAGCAATCACAAAACCAGCAAGGTTCTATATCAAAAGCTCTGAAAAATACCCTACCTCTCTTGAAACAGTAAGAAAGATCAACTCACAGATTAAAATACAAGCTTAAAGACAGAAGGACTATGAATGAAAAGCATCTTCAGTAATCTTGAATAATTCTCAAAAAACTATGAAGAGATACCAAAAAAACCTCACAGTACTGAGCAACTTGCCAATAAGATGGCAGGCAAAATTTGAAATTTATCAAAAATTAATGGAAAAGTACTTCTGTATTAAAATGATTACACAGTAGAACTACCCAGTCTGAGCATGGTAGAGAAGACAAAAGTGACAGAAAATTCTGTTAAATCATGACTGATCTGGAAAGGTAAATGGGAAATAATAATCTCTAATTCTAATGAAACATTATATTAACAAATGGACGTGGGGGGGGGGGGGGGGGGGGAAGGGGTGGGGTGGTGGGAAGCAGGAAAAAAGGACCTTTTCCAGACAGAATAAATACAGCAACTCAGGACATAGCATATGCTAAAAGTCTAAAATAGGTCAAAAAATTTTTTTGGCAAGCTTACTGATTAAAATTCAGCAATCAATGGAGTTCAGACATTATCTTGGTTCCGGAAGTCTGTAAACTGAGAAAAAGCTAGATAGGTATATAATAAAAGGATACTTTGGACTGCTGTAGTTATGTATCTCTTCCTTGCGCAGTCTTGACTGAACAGCGTCACCTACAAAGTGAGCATTTGCCCTGGTTTTGTTAAAAACAAGTTTCTCTTTTAGTGAATTAGCCTGTCAGCTAAAGCTTTCATATTAGCTGCATTTTCCTGCAGAACCAGATACATGTTTTGGTAAACATGTCAATAACCTCACATTTCTTTGCTAAGGATGGATACGCATCTCGCGAGAGGGTCAACGAGAAACAGGTGACCCAGAAACTGACCAACAGAGTATAACATCCCATTCATGTGAATACTTCAGATAAAAGTGGGAGATCACAAGGATCTTGTCCCTTTTTCCTTATGGCTGATATTAGGAGAGGACCTTGCTAGTCGTCCCTGCGACCTCAGGCTTAGTGAGAGACTGAATCCAGCTCTGGCTGGCTGCAGAGCCCAATCCAGGACTTTGGGTGCCAGCTCTACAGTTGCTGGGACTTTCAAGATTGGTTCCCTATATTTTGTATTATTTTCTCTATTCTTATTAGTAGCATTAGTAAAACATACTTAATTTTTCCAGCTCTCTTCTCTCTGTCCTTCTTTCCCTCCCGATCACCTGTCCTGAGTGGGAAGGGGGGAGAGGGAGGGGCCGAAAGGGGAAGGAGGAGGGAAGAGAGAGGTTAACAACACATCTGCCATGGTTTTATTGTCACCCCACAATCAAAAACCTCTACAGTATTATAAGAAATCAGCCTAGATATTGCTCAATTCTTTTTTAATATTGGTAGGAATTGGTTACTTATTAAATGCAGAACCCATACCAAGGTGGGAGAAGCTAGCCAGTGCTTTGCAACACAAAAGATATGCAAGATATAAAGTAACCCTGCTCTCTTCAGCACCCAGACTTATATCACTGCATTTTAACAAAGATGTGAACCCTCCAAAGCAAACTCATTTAATGACCATGAGGGTGTTAAGAGGTGCAGAAAACAGGACTCTTTAGGAAACACTGAATAAAACAGGATGCTTAAAGTGAAAAAAGTGAACAGACATGGTTCATTAACAGGTGTAAACTTCAGCAACTTTTCCTTGGATTGAGGATAAAACTGGGATAAGTGTCCTAAGTGAACAACAGAAATACTGTCATTCCTGATGTGTCTCAAGAAAACCTCCAAACATTGGCAGGGAGCCACTCAAGCTGATCACATGTGGAGGCACAATAGTCATGTGACTACATTTCTTACCATCCCTATTTCTCTTGACTTAAATCAGTGGTAACTAATATATTAATGCTACAATTTAAAGAAGCATAGTACTCAACATATCAGTAATCCAATATCAAAAGCGCAGAAGCAAGATAGACAGTACAGCCTCAGACATAAGTATTAATATACACATCTATGTTTGTAGGAGAGAAGCAAGATTCACATCCTTATTAGACAACTTTTCCCCTCAGTCTACATTTACCATGGCTGCCAAGTTATCCTAATATTATTCTTTAGAAGCTGTAAATGCAGAAGTTAATGCCAAGTCCTGTAATCTTCCTTTAACTATCTTTTAGTACCAGGCAACATGTCAAATTAAAACTTCAAAATAAATCCAGAAATAGGAATGATTACATTCTTTATGTTTGAGATTTAGATTGTTCTTAACAGTAAACGAAAATGCTTTAAAGAAGAAATAAGTGACTTTTCAATTACATATGCTGAAATAGAAAAATTATACAAAACATTTCTCAATTTATTTTAAAATTCAAGTCAAATTCTAGCCCCAGACCACAGGGAAGTCAGTCCATGACAGTGCTGTGAATAATTAAACAAACAATTAGCTTTAATAATAAATGATACATTGATACAGATCTCTAAATTGGAATTGTTCACTTAAGGTCTATGACAATTAATGATAGATGAACTTTGGCCACTTTAGAATAATGGAATTTTAATACTGTTTCCTATTAAAGCTATCCAACTTAAACCTTTTTGACTTAAGAGGCTTGTCATTCTTTTCAGTTATGAAAAAGTGAATATTTCAGGAGAGTACAATGCTTCTTGTAAAGCTAGTCTGTTTCTGAGCTCTTTTCCCTTTGAAAGCTCTGGAGAGCACAGAAAGACCATCATTCAGTTACATACATGTAAGGGGGAAAGTGGGGAAGGAAGGAAGAAATTACTGCAACCATTTCTTTACTAATTAAGTGTGATCTGCTATCCTAAACCAACCTACCACTGGAATGAATGGCAATATTTTCTTAGTTGTTAAATTTGGAGAAAAATTACTGAAACTTAAGCAAAAAATCTCCCACAAGTAGCCCAATTTCTTGGTAAATTTTGCTTTGACACAAATAAGACCTTTTGATTAAGTAAGGTTACACCAGTTCTGTTTAATATCAATGACCGGGACAAGAGGATCAAGTGCACTCTCAGTAAGTTCACAGACAACACCAAGTCGGGCAAAAGTGTTGATCTGCTTGAGGGTAGGAAGCCTATGCAGAGGGATCTGACCAGGCTAGATTGATGGGCCAAGGACAAGTGCATGAGGTTCAACAGTGTCATGTGTTGGGTCCTGCACTTGGGTCACAACAATCCCAGGCAACACTACAGCTTGGGCCAGTGTGGCTGGAAAGCTGCCTGGCAGAAAAGGATCTGGGGATGCTGGTTGACAGCAGCTGAACATGAGCCAACAGTGTGCCCAGGTGGGCAAAAAGGCCAACAGCATCCTGGCTTGTATCAGGAATAGAGTGGCCAGAAGGACTAGGGAAGTGATTGTCCCTCTGTACTTGTCACTGGTAAGGTCTTACCCTGAGTTCTGTGTTCAGTTTTGGGCCCCTCACTATAAGAAAAACATTGAGATGCTGGAGAGAGTTCAGAGAAGGGTGAGGAGTCTGAAGCACAAGTCTGACGAGAAGCAGCTGAGGGAACTGGGGCTGTTTAACCTGGAGAAAAGGAGGCTGAGGGAAGACCTTATCACTCTCTATACCTACCTGAAAGGACGTTGTAGTGAGGTGTGTGTCATTCTCTTCTGCCAAATAGCAGGTGATAGGAAGAGAGAAAATGGCCTCAAGTTGCACGAGGGGAGTTTGAGATTGGATATTAGGAAAAATTTATTTGTGGAAAGGGTTGTCAGGCATTGGAACAGGCTGCCCAGGGAAATGATGGAGTCACCATCCCTGGACATGTTTGAAAGAAGCGTAGATGAGGTTCTTAGGGACATGGTTTAGAGCTGGACTTGACAGTTGTAGGCTTATGGTTGGACTCATTGATCTTAAGGGTCTTTTCCAGCCTAAATGATTCTGTGATTCTCTAATTCTGAAGAATCTATTGCCCGTCATTCTGGTTCACACAATGTGGCAGAAGACAAAGAAATTAACTGTACTCACTAAATGTGTTACTTTGCTATTAAAGGCATAGGTTCCATGCTTCTATTCCAATAAATTTATTACTGTAGTCTCACCCCTCCCAAAACATTTGAAACATGCATTAATACTCCAAGACAGCATGATCTATGGAGAGTAATTGCTTAATAATCTTGTTGCATATGTTCTTCATGAACCAGGTTGTTCACATCCTGTTACCCTTTCAGGGATATTGCTCATGGTAAAGTGATTGAACACTGAGATACAGCCAAAGCAATGGATATTCATAAAAGCTGTTCTTGCCACAGCACCATAAACACCATTTTATAACATGACAGGGAAAACATGAATCAAACTATAATAGTATCTAAGTTGTGCATTTCCATACCACAAGAGAATTAAAGTTAGGAGCTGTTGCAGATGATGTATAACTGCCTGAAATAGGTGAGTAATCATGAAGTAACTGCTCGATGACTATCCCATTGGACTTCTTCCACTGGACACAATGAATTAGTTTCTCAGACCAGAGCAAAACCACAAACTTGAAGCATCATCAGTGTCTTTGCCAGTAATGGCAGAAATATAGCTCTAGTTTCAAAAGATATTTCAACACTGGTCAGAGGCTATAATATATTTTAAAATAATATCCTTTAAGGGGAATAGCTAGTTTGGGAATAATCCAGCAGCACTGCAAACACCATTCAGCTTTCCTGCACTGACAAAGATCAAAGAGTCAAATTCTTGTAGAGGGGGAAAAGAGGGAGGGAAATATCCTCATATCCTTTAACACCCACAGCTGAAACATACACAGAGGGCTTGATAGTTTCTTTCCTCAAAGAAAAATCACTTCTCTCTAAAAAAACAAAAACAAAAAAAAAAAGTCAATATCAAACTATACATCAGAATAATATTACCCCATGCTCTTCCATAAAGTTCAAATAAACATTTATACTGAGCATTGTCACTGGTTTTACATATATTTTCAGTTTTATCTCCTTCATGGAAACACTAGCACCGCAGTCACAGATTGTTTCACTTCATTTCAGCTACAGGTGTTAAAATAAAATTTCTATTTGATAAGCAGTTCAAGAGTACTAGTAAAGCTACATCTATTGCTATCTCAGAAGGAAATTACTGTTTAATATTTTCATTATGGTAATAGACAGAGGTTCCAATCTGATGAAGGTTTTATGAAGTTAGCAAGGGACCAGGCTTACAGTTCTTAAAGTGCAAGTTGAGACAAAATTCAATAAACACATTGTAATCTGACAAGTAAAATGGGTGACAGAATAGGGGGGTTAATAGTGGCATCAATGAACAGTATTTTTTACAAAAAAATCCATTACCAGACAGAAAAGCAAAAGTACTGCACAATTATGTAAAGAATTATTGTTCTGCGTTAGAAAAATGGATAGGGCTTTAAATAGATCAATGTTATTTCTACATTAGTAGCAGTAATTGTATTTTCAGACAGCCTAGAAAATCTGATAAGGACCAAGGGTTTGCCACTGGATACTGTACAGACTAGAGCAGTAACAAGGCAAGAAGAGGAGGAGAAGGCAGTAAGAACGAACTCTTCTTCCCCAGCTCTGCCTGCACCTCGTTCAGATGGCATTCACATGGGTGAGAGTACAACTTGAACAGCAGTTCCCAGGATTAACAGCTGGAGTGTTTGCAGGCATGGTTGGAGGTATGAGCAATGCGTGGCTGCACCAGAACGTCTTCAGAAGTCATCTGAGCATTTTCACACTTCTGCTCTGATTTATATGTGAGTAGAGGCACTGGGGAATGACAGATGGGTTGGGGTCACCGTGGGAGCAGGGGTGTGGAGCTACAGTGACATGGCTGGTCCAAAGCTACTGTCCTCTCAACTACAGACAAGACCCTCTCAGAGCCAGGGCATCCGTACACACAGCATTTTAGAAGTAGAGATGTTAAAAAGAATAATAAAAGTAGATATGTATTTTTTTAAATAATTTTTCATCACAATAGTTCTTAAGAAGGGTGGCAAGAGGAAAATATGGCTCTTTTTGACTTTTCTTTTATGAGCTCAAGAAACATGCCAGTATAGAGAGGGACCAATGATTGCAAATTTGCAGCTTCACTGAGGATTATGATTTCCTGTAACTGTATAAAAGTTGTCCTATTTCGGGTTCAGTTACTGTCACCACTTTCCTTTGATAAGTATATGTACATTTAAGTACACAAAGAGATAGAAAGAGTAAGAGCAGCACATGTACACGATTTTGCACATCACACTGGTGAGTCAAAGATGAGCAGAAAGATGAACTGAACCACAATACTCACAAGCATAATAAAAAAAAATGGCCTAAAACAAACTGTGTGAGCTTGAAACCCAATTATTATCTACCTGAGCATACAGTAAAGCTGTGGCAGGTTCTCAGGCCCATATCAGCCAGGTATTTAACACTGAGCTTTTCCTCTGAAACACTGAGACGAGGACCAGATGGGCTGCAAGCCACAGGTCTTAAAAGGACTTCTCTTTTGTGATTATTAACATCAGTAATGTAATTTTGCTACTATACACTCATATTTGCACAAAGTAATTATGAGGCACAAAGATTTCAAAGTTGCCAAAGCACAACCCTGTAAGATGCTGACCTCAGCTAACAGCTTTCATGAGATGTTTTTGACATGGACAGACTGTATTAAATGCAGATTTTGTAGGCACTCTGTCATCCTCTTCTACCGATCACAAAACAAGCCCTCTACCTCTAAAAGGAGAGGGATTTTTTTAACTAGTTTAGACCTCAAACTAGAATCAAGTTATATCTCCTAGATGAGACATCCTTCTGCCATGGTGCCCTGAATCAGAGCACCCATCCTTGTTCCTGTCAGCAGAGCTTCAGGGCTGTGTTATAAAGCCAAATAGGGGATTGGTAGTGTGAAACAGCTGGTGTTGAAGATGTGATATCCACAGTACACATGTAGCATGTGGGAAGATGACTACTTCTAAATAACTCCATGGTCTAAATACACACTCAAGGATGGAGCACTTCCTTTGGTTTAGTTTCACCATGGAGGGGGTGGTTCAATACTGCTCTACGAACAAATGGAAATACTGATTTCAAAAGTATATCTATAATTGAAGTTCAATCATTAACATAAACAAGTGCTGAATGTAGAGTTCACCATATTTAGGTCATCAACACAGGTTCAATGATCAAAAGGCCTATCTCCTGCTCTTTACAACTACCTTACTTTTTGATGTGTGAAGCATTAGACAATTTAATGAGGTAATAGAAGAACATACCTACTGTTCAAACCAGTAGGTGTTCAGAACATATCTACATTCCAAATACAGAGAAGGGCCATGAAACAAGTGTCTTTGTTCATATTAGTTTATAATATTTTCCAAATACAACACGGTTGATGGCTTAACTGCTTCCCAAAAGGAGAGGGGCACATGTGTGTTTGGGATTAGGGTGAGAGCATTCAGATCAGAACCCCACAAGAAGCCGTACCATTTTGTGAGCCTGTGGTACACGTCACCTCCATCTTGAGTCACCCTGTATATAAGTTCATTCTAATTTGCATGTGTTGATCTCTATATGGTACAATCAATACGCCACCTGCTCTGTGACAACACATGCACAAAAAAGACATGGGGACAGATTCCCAAGCATGAAACGTCTTTTCACACCAAGATAGCAAAACAAGGCTCTTATCCTGCCAAGCTTCACCAGCCAAAAGCCTTTTCCCAGAGATTTCCTGCTCTTACACATCTGCCAATGCCAAACCTTGGTCTCAACTTTTTTTCTGCCCTGCAATGGGAGCAACATGCTTGGAGGGAACGAAGAACAGATGGGTTGTCCTCTCTTACACAAATTTGTCATGAAAAATCCTACTCCAGCGACCTACAACTATTTGAAGAGTTAAAGTTGCAATAAATTCACACTGTGTAAAACCTGGATCTTATCAGAGAAAATCTGTACTAGTAGCAGTATCTCCCATTCAAAAGTGACAATTTTAGCCATTGTAGATACCAGTCGATGTGCTGCTTGGCTCTGAGGCACAACACTTCCAACCTGGAAGACTTTCTACCATTCAAAGAGTTTCAAAAAGAGACAGGAAAATTGAGATTGGACACAGCTCTGTCAATTAAAACAAAGCACAAAGTTTTGAGGGTAAAATGAAATGCTTTGTCCTCTCCCAGGTCCTTTGGCTGCAGTCTGCCTCCTGCAGGACACAGTATAAAAAGCTTCTGCATTCTCGTTATATATAAAATTCTACAAAACATCTTGAAAAACTGTGAAAAAAATGCACAATTAAATACTGTTACTTGAATGCCATCAACAAGATGCTATTTTTGAGAGCATGTGTGACATGATGTAATTCTCTTATGCTATACTAAATTTTAATACTATTTTGTAAGCTCTGCACAAAAAGAATTTTCTTGGAATCTGAGAAAGACAGTATTTTTGGTGAAACAGCACAGAGAATTTCATTTATGACTCAGGTGGGACATCTGGGCTCCCATGTTTATATATAACTGGGTGGCTTTAGCTTTACCCTGATATAATGACTAACTGAGAGAGAGGTATTGAAAAGCCTAATTTTACCCAAATCCAGGTATAATTCAAGATACTCAAAAACAGGGCACGTGGGTAGCTCTAATGTAACCAAGAATATTGGAAAGTTAAGATTAATATTATCCTAAGGGCAGTGGTCCCAGAGATTATTCCTGCAGAAAACAGAAACAAGCAGTTATAATTGCTGAGCATGAAAATATAAACAACCTGATTTATAAGCAAAGTCTGGCTGGTAGTTTGCCATCCTTGTTTTCCGTACCGCCTTCAGATAACTCCGAGGTTTTTTTCTTTTACTGTCTGTTTGTTGAGGTGGTGTTTTTAGGTGTGTTTTGGTTTGGGTTTGTTGGGGTTTTTTGGCTTGGTTTTCCTCCATCAAATTGCCATTTATTGAAACGTCAAAGGCAAAATAGAACAGAACTTGGACAGAACTGAGGGAGGGGTTTTCTGTTCATTAATTGTACATGCATAAACCCATCTCTAAAAATAAACTGGACAACTAATTTATCTGAGAAAAAACTTGAAGAGGTTAACTGATTGCGAGTTAAATATGTATAAAAACAATGAAAGTACGGGCCATCATTGGCATCAGAGTCAGGCAGGTCACAACATGAAACACTAAGTATGTGATAGAATATAGATACTATATTAATTTGACACAGCATCATTACAGAGACATTATTTAGTTGCTCAAATATTTGTAGTGTAGCTAGACTGTGCTTCTAAGTACATCCTTTGCCAAGAAATGGGTAAAAAGGTATGAGTCACAGAGCATCCCATTCCTTTCATGTTTACAGCTCAGTAAGTCTGCTCTGATAGAGCTGCTATGACCAGCAACTACAGGAGGCCTAGCCATGACAGACAACAGGTTACAAACTTTAATTATTACCTGTATGAACACACAAAAAATGTAAACAATGCACTGCTCATTCCTTGTGGGAATGAGAAGTTAGTAAAAAAATTGAAGGAATAGGTATTTCTCCTAAGCAGAAATGCACCTGTATAGGTACTGAACCTTGGAGAATAAAGAGGAGGAAAAAATGAGCTTAAAAAATATTTTAAAAATATATTGCACGGGAGGAGAGACTCAGAAAAAGGATGGACATGGGAAAGATTTGACATGAAACAGTCAAGATAAGAGTAGTCAGCTATGGGAAAGAAGAGAGCCATCTGCAGAAACCAGACTTTCAAAAATAAAGTTCTAGTGAGAAGATCTTAAAAGATCTTGGCCCAGTTTCTAAAGAGCCCATCAGAGAGGTGAGAATAGAATAAAAAACTAGTATTTTCTAAAACGAGAAGTGCTGAACCCTTTGCAAGGAATACATCTGTTTGCTTTCCTCACTGTGTGATCCTAAAGAGATGCCCTGTCAGCACACTCTTTTCTAGATCCTCTTCTTGAGCTATTTATGAGTTTAGAGAAGCAACCAGTGGCCACAGGGCTTCACTGATGAGGTCAAGTCTTCCGCTCTCCAAAGAGGGTTCAAAACAGGGGAACTAACAAAGCAAGTTACTGCAGGTTACTTGTTCAGTGCTCACCAGACCAACTATGTCCGCACAGGCTACCTTGCTTTTGGTGTGGGCCAAGGACTTGACTTCACTTAGCCCAAGTAAAAGTGGCTATGTCAATTACAGTAGCCCTGTACTGACCATGGACTAAACACACACATTGCACTTCCCAGGTCACTGTAGAGCCACTGAGCCACAATAACCTCAGCCGCAACTTGAGCCCAGACCCTTGCTTGGAAATCTACAGCCAGAGACATCACCTTGTGTGTGCTCAACCTCAGAAAGTCCAGAAACAGCTGTTCAAGTTCGGTGGGATCTATGTGCAGAAGCTGAAGGAATGACACAGGTTGTGATAACTGTTACCTTTCTACTTGAGTGTGATAATTTTTGTAAAGGAAATATCTCGGCATTTTTCCTAACAGCACACTAGATCAGTTTTCTGCTATCAGTGCTTTGCCTTGTTGTATCCTTATACAAAAACATAACTTTTCCACTGGAAAATTAAAAAAAACCAAAATAATAATAATCATCTAAATCATCTGAAATTTTAAATTTTTAATTTAGGTAGAAGGAAGGTAGTTTCTGGCCCAAAAAATGTATTGCATCTTTCAAGTTGAGCATATGTTTAAATATTTTGCTCAACTTCATCACTACACAATTAGTTTATTCTACCAGTTCTCTTAATAATTTTGTCCTCCCTTCAAAATCAAGTCTTCCAAATTTCAAAATGAAACTTCGGTGTGTTACTCAAGTTCAATCCTTCCCTCTTCCTTTGCTAGTCACTAGCGAAAATATTTCAGCTTGTATTACTTTAATATATAGGGGAAAAAATGTAATCACCTTTGCTAGGGCTGTAGCTCTAATTGTATCTATATTAAGTTTTTCCTCCTACCTCTATTCACAAACCTGATTTCAGCTATTTGATAATGAACACATATCCCAACACCCTGAGTCAACAAGTTTGCAGGTTCTGTTCCTACAGTTTTAAATCATGATCTTTTGGTCAAACACCTTGACTGCCAAGGTAGCAATAGCCTTTCTGTAAACTGGAGCCAACATATTGAAGTTCTTTTTTTCATTTTACTGTATTGGAATAATACAAAGGGGCAATAAAGTGGTTTATATATTTATGCTACTATTCAGATTTTATTTCTTTCTTCTGTTCTGGTTGTTTCTTTGTTTTTTATAACACTACTGTTTGACAAAAAATGGGAATGTATTGATTCACAACAATCTGGCCAATATGCGATATCCAGCCTAGGAAACAGTAAAGTGCTGGACTGATGCTCAGAAGTCAGAGTGATCCAGAGGCTATGTCTGGATCATTTTCTACTGTTACATGTACATTTTTTAACCAAGACCAACTAAAAAGTCATCAATAAATAGCTTTTGATAGAACTTATTCTGTGGAAATACAGTAAAATAATGCTAAGTGTTGATGGGATGATTTGAAATTAAATCAGATTGTATAAGAAACCTGCTCACAGTGTGTACATGCATGGAAAGAGTAGATGCATGCCTATGTACAAATTATTCCCAGCAAACCACTTTCAGCTCAAACAAATACTGAGCTAAGTATTCTCAAGCTACATATTCACATCTGTATACAGGTTTTCTAGCCACAATTTATGTAGTAATTAATAAAGAAGGCCAGCACTAAACTGGAAAAGCTTATTAAAGGTTTGTTATTAGAGAAAACTGTTGTTGTACAAAAATTAAGTTCTCATAATGTAAATTAGCAACTAAGGCTGACAAAATCCCAAGCTGTTATCAGAGGCTAGGTAATAATTTCTCTGACTGGGATCTATCCAAGATTAAGGCATCCACATTTAGGGGTCTCTGAAAAGCCTTCAGGTTCCTGTTACAGTCACTAGTCAAGGCAACAGGTTTAAGTTTCTGCTTCAGGGAAAGCTGAATCACTCTTTAGGAGCCTGTAGCCTGTCCCAAGTTGGAGTTCAACGCAGTTGCCTTAACATCAGTGTTTCATGCCAATTTAAAGTGCCAAAGGGATGGCAGATACCAGATGGGGCTGGTGAAAGACTAGTGTGCCTCTGGACTAACAGCTGGAGGTGATGAGGGATGCTTAAAGTTCTCTCAACTGACACAAGCTGCCTATACAGTAAATTGAATAATTTACCAGGTCTTCACTAATTATAAAGGGGAGTTAAACACCTTATTCACACATAAGAGCTAATGGTAAGTTCTTAAATTCATGTACCAGTCTCAAACTGCAATCAGTCCTGAGACACAGGAGTTAGAGCCCTCATTTTTCAAGCTTAGCAAAGTATCAGGCAAAGGAGGACTAGTTTTATGGTGCTTAAAACCAGACAATATTCTCTCTTCAGAAGCTTACACCCCTTCTTCCACCTTTCCTTCTGGCCAGAATCCAGACACGTGCACCAGCTGCTAAGTAGGAGAATAATGACAAGTTGCATTCAAATTCTATGGAAATACAAGCTACTCCACATGCAAACAATAGAAAAATAGAGCCCTAGCCACCATATATTTAAATAACAAAGAGTTAGCTAGTACATGCAGAAAACACTATTTTTCAACTTGAAGAATTGGAGGGTTTGAGGAAGAAAGCAGAAAACACTTTTGCAGCATATTTACCATACATTGTTCATAAGCATGCCTAGGAGCTTTACATTTTGTAATCCAGTTGAAAAATGCTGATAAATCTTAATTAAAAATAGCCTAGGGTATAATGATTCTAGAGCTCAGTGTATTTCAAGGTTTACTTCTGAGAGATTATTTCAGAACCCTTCAAACAAAGTTTATGTAACTTCACTGTAGAAAAAAACATTTTGCCCTTTAAAACCCCGGCTGCAAACCCAAATTCAAGTCAGAAAATATATTAATATCTACAACCTACCACTGACATTGTAATCTTGTATTTAGTTCTTATCTTATTACCATGCTAGATTTTATTATTAGCCTCATTTGCAGTTTCATTTAGATAACTGATTTGTGACTACCTCTTGTCTCACAATACTAATGAGATAGAGGATTTTGAGTTATATTCCAAAAAGCTTTATTTCTCTGTCTTGGACATAATTTTTACCTCTGCTTCCACTAAATTATTTTCAGCAGCTTTGGGGGAAGGTGAAATAGACATTTGCCTGATTTCTGTAGTTCGTGGGATAGATAATGACTGTCACTGCTCACATCTCTCCAGAAACTGAAAGCCTTCTGAGGCTTTTACCAAGGGATCTGGTCAACAGCGGAAAATGTGTTTGGAGAGTGAGATAGCTAAGGAGGAGAAGCTGTCAGGCTGCAGCTCAGAAAGGCAGTTGCCTCTGTGGATGTCACTACTCTCTTCTTCAAAGCCTCCAGGCATCCAGGGAGTTCTTTGTCCAAGAGTCCTTCAGAGAAGCAAGGCCATGGGACCACACTGTTCCATGCTCACATATACACTGAGGGAAATTTAAGTCAGTCACAGGGATGCTGCTGTCTTCCTATGTGTCTCCTGTGGGTTTCTTCTTCTAGAAGAAAGGGTAAATTCAGTAAAACAAAGCCATGTTTATATAAAAGCAAACAATTGCTTTTTTCTTTCAGCATTTGGATAGCAAATGCTTTGAGGAAGGGAAGGTAAATGCAAATGTAATTTGCAAAAAGCAAAACAGTAGTTGTGCTTTCAAAAAATACCCCATATTCAAACTCTCCTGATGAAAGTTTTGATGTAGAAGTTAAACACTACTTTTAAGAGCACTCTTAAATAATGAAGGTCACTATCAGCATTAATGACAAAACAACGATGAACTTAATAGCAGCAAAATTGAGGAACAAACTTCATAAAATCAGCAATCCAGTCATGACCACTGCTGATTTCTGGTATACAAAACATAGAAACACCTTCATTTTTAAGAAATTATCGAAACCAGAAAACTGTAGTACGAGAGGAATACAGTCCCTGCACTTGGGCTATCAAACACATTCTTTTCAAAAGGATCCTTGTGACATCCCCAGAGGGACCTTAATACCTCAGTGACACTCAACAAAGCTCCGAAGTCCAACTGACAGCTGCCTCCACCTCATTAAACTCCACTCCTGTGTAAGTAAGAAATAAACTTTTCTAGGAAAACCAAACAAAACAAACACAACATAAAACCACCACACAAACAGTTTCTGCATTCAAGTATTAATGGTGCCTAAATAAGAACCAAAGGCGAACATGCCAAGGCTCTCGCCAATCTGGTTGTAAGCACTCTTCTGTTACCATCTTTGACACTGGGAGGATCACAGAGTCATTAACATGCAGCTTTAATGGCAGAAGACCATACTCACTGCTCTCATCCACCAGGTATCTTTGGAAAGACCCCTTGCACTGTCATGTCTTTTCAGGTACTAGGGTACAGGGACAAGAGCACGAGGCAGGTTTCCTCGGTTCTCTGTCAGGCTAAGAAAGTCTGGATCTTAAAAACAAAGCCACTGCCCTTAATTTCAATTTGCTCTTGCTAGTACAGACTATAGATTAGATGGCAAAGATCCATGCTTGCAATACTGAAACTTAAACTTTGAAAGCAACAAAGCTACATTACGAAGAGAAGCATTTGATTTTCATTAGCATCACTCATTAGCATCTCTCATGTGCAAGTATTACGGTATTTTATGAATCTATGCTATTTTTTCCTGACCCTATCCATAAGCAGAACCACTGGATGAGACAATTCACTCTATACAGGCAGTTCTAACTATGACTTGCCATTACTTAAGACAACATTGGCTTGTTGACTTAGCACTCTTTATGTCTTTTACTCTTAATTTTTTTTGTTTACTTTTTAGATCCTAAAAAATATGCATAAAGTCCATTGCACAGATATAAGACTAGCCACTTCTGACAAGGCCAAAGATGCATCAACCCCAACACTCTTGAGTCCAGTAGTACTCACAGTTTAGGGAGCTAAATAGCAGCAGAACATCTGCAATATGATTGTTTCCTCGGGAGTTCTACAGCTTCCAATAACTTGGAGCTTAGAGAGTTTTTTGAGCCAAAGGCTGTACTGATATCCTCCATTCCTATTAACTTACTTCAGTCCTTTGCAAATCCTTCATAGTTTCAGCCCTTAAAGTAGCCTCTGGCAGCAAATTCTACACTACATTATGTAGGGCAGGCTTGCTTTTCATTTCCTTGATATTTTACTGCTGTGTAATTCCCATGCATCTCCTAATTTCTTGCAAGTAGTGAAATATCTGCTCCCTATTTACCTTCTCCATGGCAGAACATCAGCAGAGACAGTAGCTAGCAGCTTTACCGTACCCTGCTTACTGATTTGGCCAAATTATTCCTCTCTTGGGGGAGACAAATTGAAAGCAAAGCACACTTTCTCAGTGGGTTTCACAACTCCTGCTGATAACAGAATAGTGGCCAAACCCAAAGTACGTTCTGACATCGTGACACAGCTCCTCATCTCTAACTCATCCAACTTCTGTATTCCCTAATTTCCCGTTAATCTCTCCTGCAGTTCAAGCTCAGACACTCCTTTTCCATTTCCAGCTCTCCAAATGGAAAGAAGCCCTCTAGATCCTCATAACCGTAACTATATTCTCTCCTCCTGCCCAAGCACAAATAACAGGGATAAAGGTAAATGAGGAGCAAAAGACAGACAGCATTCTTAATTTCCTTCTCACAGCCATAAGCAGAAGCACTTACAGAGAGGTCTCATTCTGTCAGCATTGGTCTGGCACGGAAAAGGCTGCATGATGCTGAAATTTTGACACTAACAAGGCTCAATTTGGTTCAGAAGGAATCATAGAAATGGCCATTCTGATGAAACTGAAAGTTTGAGAGTTCATTTTCAGCATTTCAATTAAAGGATAGAAGCAGAAGAGTAACAACAAAAATTGATGTTATGAATTCTATCATTTTCTGCATTCTAAAAAGCCATACTTCATTTGAAGATGCATCATTTAGGATGTAATTTCTTATTATATGGAACAATTAGAGAAGTCATAAGCCAAATACAATGTTTTGATTTCCTTAAAATAGGGCTTCAATGAAGCTGAAATAAATGTTTTTTGAAAAAATCAGTTTTATGGACAAATTAATGTTTGTTTTCATCCTCATTCAAAAGAGGAAAATTCAGTGTTGGCATTTCGTTGAAAACAGTCATGCCAAGTTTCAGCCAGCTGTAATATTGTAAGTAACTGTGAAAACAGACTCCAGAGGTTCATAATCAGATTTGAGCTACTGTTAAAAATGACATCCATACCCCAGAAAAGCTCCACTCACAAAATGGCAAAAAGATACACAATTTGACACAAATTTCTAAAAGCACTTCAGTCAGAGAACAGCTATGCTTAAGCTTCTCAGCAACATTCCTATGGGAGTCTAACACTGGCAAAACAACTCACTTTCCATAGCCTTTCTCTGAGAAACAGCAGAGTTGCTTTTGCTATCATTGTCATACAATCTTCTTTCCCTCAAAAATCTTTAGAGACAGATGAGCCATAGAAGATTTCTACCCAGAAGTTTAATGTTTGGGAAAGTTTCAAGCAACTCAAGACATGATAATGCATGAGGCATTAACTGTCTTCCAATACAAAGGGTGGGAAATGGGTATTCACATTTATGATGCCTAAAATTATTTATATTTGTACCATATCAGCAGCTAATTCATACAAATATAACATAAACTTTTTCAGAAAAGACCTGCGCATACCCTGCTATACTCCAAACACTGTATTCAAGCATTCTTTCCACAATTTTGATTTTGCAAGGTTCAAATCCTTTTTATCACATCAAAAGCGACAATTTCAACACTGCACCCGCATTCACCAAAAATCAGCTTTTTGTTTGTTTGGTTTTTTTTTTTTTGTTTTTGTTTTTCTTTTAAAATCTGTTCAACAGTTTCTACTGTCTTTCTTCAGTGTTGAAATTCCTTGAGTGATTTTTTTTTTTTGTTGTTTGGAGAAGATTAAATCTTCTCTTAGATAGAGCTATGAAACTGTCTGTGAAGTACCTGTCTCATCAACTACTAGTCCAGTCACAGATTATCTGATGAGTTGCAGTGCTTGAATGACCAGAAATTTATTTGTATACAGTTCTCCATTTAGTGACCAGAGACACTCAAAAATCATGCATTTAACTGTGAAAACAAAGTTGTGATACCAAGTCCTGCTTGGAAATTCCCTACTGAGTCAGTTCTGTCTTGTGTATAACGCAAAATATCCTTAATTCACATAATAAATGAGCAAAGTTTGTGAAGGAGCTTGTGTTAAGCCCAGAAATTACTTTCCCAGCCCAGATAAAAACAACTGTGCTATGGGGTCTCCAGTATAAATGGGAGATAAGAAAAGACAAAAAGGCAAAGAGGGACCATTTCTGTCTCGTGTTGTCCCCTGCAACCCATGAGGTGAAACCCATAAGGATCGTCAGAGAGCCACTTCCAACAGAGCCAGGGCATCTTGGACTTTTACTCCCAAACACAACAGCATGATGCAGCACAGGCCATATTTTTAGATGGTTCACTTGAGTCATCTCCTCTGAGCAAGAGAGGCCCAGAGAGGAAACAACAGTGTCCAGATTACTGCATTAGCAGGTCCCCTCAGGGACCTCAGATCTGCAATGCTCTGAGGCCACCTTTATATCAGTTTTTCCTGCACTCTCATGAGCAATAGAGGAAGGACAGAACTACTAAGAAATGTTTAAACAAATAATATCTGCTAGGAGGAAGAAATAAATCATCTTTAGTCTATTTGTCTCAGCTTGAGAGCACGGCTTCTGATCAGCAATTTTCTATTTTCTTTCTGCATTTATACATATATGTTCTCTACAAATAGAGAAAGAAAGCAGGTATATCCTTAACCATCCAACAGACATTTATTGTGACAATTTTTTTTTTTTTAAATGAAGCTTCTTCCTTCAAATTCAGTAGTGTCAAGAAAAGAAGAAAACCCCATAAAAATGCTAACTTTGACTTCAAGTATATATTGTGTTCAGAATAACAAACTTTTATATAAACAGAACAAGTTTTTAACAGTGATAAAAAGAAGCATGCTTTTCACTCTGTTGTGTGTACAGGTATTAAGGGATAATGAAAAGCTATTCAGAATTGCCACTCCACCAGAAGAGAAGGAAGCTCTCTGCTAACACAGACAATTTTACAATGCACAAAGTCTACCTCCTGCTCTTTCAATGCTGTTTCATCTTTAGGAAGAATAAAGCTTACTAGAAAGCTTAATAAAAACACCAATTATCACACAGGTGATACTCTAGAGTGAAATCCAGGCAGATGGTCTTAGGAAATTTCTGATCACATCTGCATCACGTTTGGAAATAGGCACATAGGTTTACTAGGGAAGCTAGTTTAAAAGCGCCACCTACAATATGAAGCAGAGCTTGATGCACTTCTAAGTTAGTTTGCACCCAGCTGCTTATAGCCCTATACATTTCACTTCTGTGCCCATCCTCCCACCTGTCCTACAGACTCACAGAGTCTTAATGAAAAGCAGACTGTGACGCTCCTCTTCCAGATGCTCCTGGCTGGCAGAGTGATGCCTCATACAAGTCAGAGCAGCCTCACAAGAGCTTAGGCTGGCCTAAGGATTTACAGCTGAAAGATATCAGAGAACACGTCTTGTTAAAAGCATGTGACAAGAGCATTTGGCTAAGCCACATTTGCTGCCTTCACAAATTTACGTCTGCATCTGGATCTATAGGACACTATCACCAACCAATTGTATGCACACACAGAGCTTACTCCAGAACAAAAGCCATCTCAAGTGTTTCAGGACCAAGGCAAAACAGATGTCAGGAGGTTTAGTCAAATAAATGAAGCTGGTAGTAAGCTAGAGAACATAATGTGACACCGACTGTTATTTTACTTTGGTTATTCATAAAAATCATAGAATAGTTTGGGTTGGAAGGTATCTTCAAAAGTCGTCTAGTCCAACCCCTCTGCAATGAGCAGGGAAGAAAAAGAAAAACAAAACAACAAACCAAACAAACAAAAACCCCAAACAGTTTAGAAGTTTTTATCCAGCCCTGCAATTTCTGCAGGATTTACTGATTTCTGATTTTCTTCTGCCACTGATCACACTCCCCAAACATGGTCAGTCCTCCTCTTTGGCCCTACAAAGGTTTTCTGTATAGAAAAGAACAAAAGAAAAGCAACTTACCTAGCATCTTATTTTTCCACATACCAACAAAATGAGACCTTACATTGAAAGACAGGAGGCTAGGTAACAGTTAACACATGTACTGAAACTGTTCACATCATCACCCCTAATAGGCGGCCCATCATCTTAAGAGAACACTTTGAAGTATCCTTAAGGTTTCCAGAATGGTAATGTTTGACCTGTAGTTTAAAAAAATCCACTTCTATTAAGCAACTAATTTCTGCTAGTTCATTTCATACTCGTTTAAGATATTTCAGCCCTAATCCCTTTCTACAGGCATATACATTATGCACACAATTATTATTAACAGGATATTGTTTTCTGGCTTGCTACCTTAAAGGGAGATATAAAGGGCCAAGGTTGTCACTATAATTCAATTCAAAACTTCAACCTGTCAAATTTCAGACTACTACTGCTGCACCTTGAAGGTGCATTGGCACAGTGTCTGCAGTCATCTTTGACAATGTAAAGAAACAAAATGTTACCTTACAGGGGCAGCATTTCCTTTTCAACCCTAAATGACATTTTTTCATCTTAATTGTTATGCAGAAATTTGTAGACAGAAGTTTCCAGGTTATGTCATGTCAAAATTCTTTCTTCAATAGACATTGGCAGTGTGATGAAAATTCTCCTATTCCTGAAGTTTTAGGTTGGATATTGAAACAAAAAGAACTTGACTCTGCAAATTTGTTGGAAATGAGTATGATCTTTTTACAGCTGCATAACCATTTTTTATTAACCTTTTGCAATGAGTTTTACTGTTGTAACTTACTTTTTAGCGCTTTTTCAAATATTATGTAGAAATGAGATGCAAAATATACTCAAACCCCACAGTAAAATACATTCATTTATAAAGTCTCTTTGAAAATGCATTGTGTGTTTTCAACCATTTCAGAATGCATGGTATTTCTGATTTATGAGCCTCTTCTTACAAATGACAACATTAACGTCTCAAAGTTGGATTAATACTATCAAAAAGGGGGAAAAAAAAAAAAAAAAGCAGTCCACGGCACTAAAAAAGAGTAGCAGACTTCCAATAAGGAAGCATATAAACCATCTCTGCCAGCACTAGCTACAGACTAAAATAAGAAGGAAATGGTGTTGCAGAAGCCCATCCAAAAAATATAGGTATTTTCAGTGATTCTTAATGGAAAAATAAATAAAATAAAATAAAGCCAGGGTGGGATGAGGAAAGATGTTTGAAGCTGGCATTAATAAAACTAACTAGACAGCTTCACCCATCACAAAATCTCACTGACCATCCCCACACCAGCCTGAGTGCTTGCTATGCTTCCTAATTATTTGCAGATTCACACACACAGCTAGAGCTCCAGGCTGGAGAAGCACCAACCACAGTCCTTGTGAGGTTCAGTACGAGCACATCTGCACACAAAACTACATTAAATCATAGCAGCAAAAACAGCTTTCAGTTCATAAACACAGAACATAAGTGTTCATTAGTTGTTAGACATAACGAAACAGAGAAACCTTTCCACCTCTAACCAGAGCCTAACTTACCTCCAGCAGATCCCAAGCTCTTGCAAAACCAGCTGCCTGTCTTCAAGAAGGAGACCACAGACAATGCAAATGTAGACATTGTAGAGTCTCCTGTCCCTGCCTAGTACACAGGCTTTTCTAAAGAGGTACCCTCCATCTACTTCAATAGCAGATAGCTTAAACACAGTGACCTGGCTGCTAGGCTCCTCCAACCAACATGGACATCTTAGATCTTGCTCATAATTGAGAGCACTGAATACCAACAAATCCTAGTCCTTCAGCTTCCTCCTGCTGACTGAGGGGCTGCAAGGTGGTCTCCAGCCAGGCTGACAAGAGCAGCAGCAATTAGCAGCTCATTCCTGCACATGACATGTAAAACAGGGCATTCGTTATCTGCACAAATGCCAGACTAGGGACAAGTGGGAGAACCAGAGAAGAAATTACAGTGGTAGTTTGGATTAATGAGCCAGCACACATCCTGCAGGCTTAATGCAAAGGACTGAGAGGGGTCAATTAGAGAGAAGTCTGAAGCCTCATTACTATCACCAGTTGTCACTTAGGGCACTGGTACAGCCTATGAAGCAAGAGGTAAAGGAAAAGGAAATAATGGGTAAATGGAAACAGGAAACTTTCTTAAAACACTTTTCACACTGAGCTCATCATTCTGGCAAGTTTTGTGTTCCAGAAAGAAGCTGAAATGGAGTCATTAAAACTTCTGAAAGGACTGATATGAGGAAAAATCCCAAAGTCAGACACACTGTCTTCTTTCTGCCACCCAGGAACCACCCACTTCTTAATCATACGTTGACCTACAGGTGTCAGCATTAAATAATACTGACAGCTTCTTCATGCAAGTGTTAACAGACCAAACAAGCACCCTCCTAATGAAGGTCAGGCAACCTCAGCTTACCTGCCTCTGGCAAACCAATATGGCCTTCTACAGCTCCTTGATCAATGTCATGAAAGTCTTCTGATTTAAAACTTTAAGACTAGACAACAGACTACACTCTTCTCCCAACCAAAAGACAATTTAGCCCAGGAACCTGATTCCAGTAGTGACCCTCACCCTCATTCCATTTGTCTTGAGGGTCATCTGGAGAGTTTTAATAGACTTTGTTTTGGTTTGGTTTGGTTTGTTTTTTTCCTCTCCAAATTCATCTTCTTCTTTCTGTTCTCTTCCTCTAATTAGTGACAGCTTTAAGGTTTTTTTGGGATGTACCTCTATAGCAGATGTCTGGAGAAGATATGGAAGAAAAGAAACAAGTACATCAATTCTCCCTTAGGAGCTCCTGGCAATAGGTTAGTGACCTTTTGAGCTAGAGGCTGAATCCATACCATTTTGTGTAATAGTAACCAATCGACCTTTCTATCAGCATAAGGTATTTAATCAGTTTCTCTGGCACCAACTGAGCAGTCCTGCCTTTTCTTAATAAGGTAATTAAATTCTTTTTAAAGTATACAGAAAAGATGACCAGAATTACTGGTTAAGATGTAGGGCTGAGACTCAGAAAATCTGTTTTTCTCTCTTTATTCTCCTACTTGTGACTTTGAGCAAGTCCGCAAGGAAGGAGGAAGTTTTCAATAAAAATCAGACATTTGACTCACCTTTTCAAAAAGGAAGATTTCCTGTTACATTTCACTGAGATTCAATTTACCTTTAATAAGGAGAATAAAGCTTGCTTTTCAGTCCTTATTTAAATTGTAAGATTCTAAGAGCAGGAATCATCTTTATTGTGCATTCGGTAACTTATGCCGGCTTCTGGAGGTCTGCGTTGGTGGCTACGATTTATAACAGTACTACTGATATTTAATGCCTTGGAAGGGCCAAAATAAGCAGCCCACAGCTCTTCAGAAAATATTTTATAGCTCCAAGATGGACATTTTTTAAGAAGTACAGGAAAACAGAGAAACAAATGCCAATAAAAATTCTATGGAGCCTCACTCCCATAGACAAGTGAAATTCCCAGTTTCAACAGCTAGCATAAAGCAAGGAATGAGGACTGACATTTGCTGCCTGTCTAGTTCAGTACACATGCAGGTTGCCAAGAAGAGGATATTGCTTTTCCTCTCCACATCCCTCACCTTGATAGCAAAGTCCCTCCTCCCACCTGCATTTTGTATAGCAAGGAGAAGGCTACAAGATGAGTCTGCTTAGTGAGCAGATCCAATGGTGAACTTCTGTTTAGGTTGCTTGGCTTTCCACAGACTTTGCCCACAAACACTAGGGATGGACAAAGAGCAGGACTATCCTTTGCTGGCAGCCTGCAGTTTCACTGGGTTAAACATAGCATGAAACTACAGTCCTCAGCAAACACCTTCAGCATCACAGCTGCCAAAAACAGCAGTACTCCCCTCTCTTCCTTCCTCTTAGCCATTAATTTCAATCCCTACGTGCTCTTCCCAGTTTTAGCTGCTTATACAGGCATGTGATGAATTAGATCAGAGAAATGTGGCTTTTTTCCCCAGCTGGAAAAGCCCCCCAGAAATAAACACAGAAATGATACAATTCTCTTTTCTTTTGGTGGTGGGGAGGAGAGGGGTGGGTCAGGCAATGCTGTTATCAAATGTGTTCAGAGTACATGTCAAGTTTATGCCATTTTGGGGTCATATAAAATAGAAAAATAAAAAAATTAAAAAATTGCTAATGTCAGGTTATGATTTCTAGATCTTCAAAAAGTGGCAAAGTGCCACTGACTTCTACAAGAGAAAGATAATTTAACCTCTCCGTGTATTTGGGTATGTTGTTTCAACAGTTTATCAATAATAAGAAACACCTATTTATTTTATAATTAAATATGATACAACAGATATAAAACCCCACTTGATTAGTTCACGAGGGAACTCATTCATATCATGCTTCAGTGAGATTAAAATGCCTACTTGAGTTCACATATTGCTACTTGATCATGTCTTATGCATTTCTGTGACGGCTCCTAATTGTGATCCATTCCCAGATAAATAAGCAGTTTCTGGTATTCTGGTATTCACACAATTCTGTGTTCTAATTTTTATTATGCTTTTGGTTTCAAGAACCAGGTGTTGCCTTTTAAAGAAAAAAAACAAACAACAACAACAACAATAACAATGAAAACCTCTCTGCATAAAGAGGAAAACACAGATCCTACCTTTATGCATGCTATTCAGTACTATTTCGGCAGTGGGAACAGTTAAGTACATTATAGTTTTCTTACTCTGCAATGTCCAGCTTGTTGGAAGTCACTACATTTGAGATATGCCTATTCAAGATATTTTATCAGATGTGGTGTGCAAAGGACACCCTCAAAATAGGTTTATAAGGCCTTAACTTGCATTGCCTCTTCAACCCTTGCATGTCTCTAAGCTGAACATTCAAAAATGGAGAAACCTGAAGAAGAATAGATAAAAATTATTTAAAACCTTCACTTCTAGCCAACAAACTAATGGACCTTAATCCTAATTGCTGTCCTTTCCCAGATAAATTACTAGTTTCTGCTTTTCACTCAATTCTGTGTTCTAATTTGCTCATGAAACACATTAGAAGTTTATAGGAAAAAAAAAAAAAAAAGAATAGATAGATTCTAGTTAATGATCAGAAAGACTGGTATAATATGCATTTAGAACACATGGATAATATGCTTTTAGCAAAACTATGGAAAAACAGAGATTAGAAGTGTATATAGTCCATGATTTAAGACTTCATTACACCCTGAGAAATAGTACTCATGGCTTCTAGACCATCTGGGGAAATGAGGGGATGCAAAGCAGTTTTTTCCCCATGTCTTATACAAGTCATTACAGAGGTCTCAGTTCAATAAACCTGATGATTCCAAGTCAGCATATTTATCATTAGAGATCTCAATATGTGTTTCACAGAGCCACAGTAGTCCCTGAGAAAGCTTTCTGGACCTGGGACATAGGCTGGGTGTCAGATTGCAGCCACAAAGCTCATAAACTATGGGGCAGACAGAGCCAATAAGACAGGGCAGCCATCCCCTCACTCGTCAGTTGGGTGTTTTCCAGCAGTGGTACAAAGCTGGAGGACTGGGGGAATCCTAATTACACCAATGCTGATGTTCAAAACAAAAGCATATGAAGTTTCAGGCTAATGCTAAACTGACAGTCACATACATTTCAATTTATTAATGAGTAAAGGTATTCAGGTTTTCTTTTCGAAACGTTGCTTTTTATTGTAGCAGTAGGTATTATTTTCTATAATTAACATGAAAGACAATTTCATTTCGCAAAGAAGGTAATTTCTTGCCTACCTAATCATAGCTTACTTGTCCATAGAAATTTAGAGAGTGACATAAATCCACAATATTTCTGAATTAAAAAATAGAATTTGACTGGCAGGTGTAGACAGTAAATATATTCACTTAAAACTTCAGTGATAATAGAGATCTGGATAAAAAGAACACTTTAATTATTCCTGCTAAAATTAGAATTAAATTAAAACATCCTCCTATGCCTCTATCTCTTTCTAATAGTGTAAATTTGATTTAAATCATTTTCATGATTGTTTTATTATGTCATTCTTACTATACAAAAATTAAAAACCTCATAAAATCCAAACTGGGTGGAATGAATGGTTAACAAGGCCTTTTGATCTGGAGATAGATATCCTCTTCTTTATGTGCAAAAATAAAACCTTATTTCAACATGAACCTGACATATCACACAGCTTTAACACTTTGTGTTTTAACTCCAGAGACTTTCTGAAAGTGTTGGAAGAAAAGTGATTTTTTCATATTGAGGAATTAATTGAAAAATATTAATACTACCAAAAAAAAAAAAGAAAACAAAAAAAAAAGGAGGATGATCAAGAGAGAATATGTTTAGCCTCTGTATTTTCATCTCCTGCTATTTAAATTAGGAGAACAGCCATACAAAAATCTGGAGTAGTGCATCTTTTTGTCTATGATTGATTATTTCAAAACAGAAATCCTCTGCCATTACCAACAGCCCTAGCATTTCACTTGGGGTAAGTAACTATCCAAATACCGTTCTCTGCTACAACCTCCCACCCTTTGCACCTCTGCCCTCTCAGCTTGTTCCAAACCCTCCTGTCCTACTCCCAGATCCATTTGTTCAGAAAAAGCAATTTCCCACTGTGTCCAGTTCCCTTACACAACCAAAGTCCTGGGTGTTGGGTTCACCTACCTGAGTTTCTGCGTGGGATTGGCCTAACAATCTAGTAAAGAGGAGGTAATTCAGGCAATTTTCACAGACGGGATAGAAATTATAAAAGGACAAGAAGCATGTCTAAGATTTTGATGTACAACTTCCAGGTCACTCTATGTGAAAGTAAGAAGTGAACAGCAGGAATAATTTTTAATTAGTCCCAGTGAGTCATTTAATTGTTGCTTATTTTGCAGGCTGCAAGATGGATAATAGAGTTCCTGAATTACAATATGGTATAAAAATAGGAAAGTAAACTTATTCAAACACACACAAACCCAGACATATTGCTAATAAAATTTTTATTTGTGTTATGCAATATATTCCAAATGCATCTCAAATATTCGTTAAGAAAAACAGATGAACACAGCAAATAAACATTTTTCCAATTAAGTGAAAGCTCTTTAAAAGTTTAGGCTGTATTCATTAAAATTGGATTACATTTCGACATTAACTAAAAGCGACTTTGTGGGGTTCCACATTTATCTTTTTCAGTAATTTACATGTAAAATGCAGCCATTTGCAAATCAAAGTACACTTTTTGTGCTGCCAGCACTGCAAATTCAACATGGACTCTCAACAAAAATTCGGCTAGTCTCAGGAATGTCTCTTGTGTAGGACTCCTCCAAGCCCTCAGCGATGCTTCCCAGGAGAGAGGGCTGCCCTCCACATGTAACACTGCACCTTCCCAGGTCCCACCTGCATGCTTCATCCTCGCTCTCCTCAGCATCATGTGCAGTTCCTTCCTCAGATGTAGAGACATGAACAGCCCAGCACCCTTCCTCAAATACAAATACAAAGTTATTGCTTGTTTGCTGCTGTTTGGAGAAGGAGACAGGAGTAGTTTTGGGAAGGGGTCCAACTCATCACTGTGCAATGCACTGCCAGAGTGATGCACAGTCTCGCTTTGTGCCCACCTCTGCACCCTGCTTGGATGCTGTTACACAGCTCACACATCACATGGACCAAGTTGACTTCAACTGAAGTCAGGTGAGGTGGCAGACACAGTGGCCCGCCAGGTAAGGTCTCCCTGACTCCTCTGGCAACCTCCTCCCTCAGAGATGCCTGTTCAATGGGACCAAGCACTGTGTGTGAACAGCAAAACTACTCTGTGCAGGAAACCCTGGAGTCTTCTGCCATTTCCGTGGCTTAAATAGTCTCATAGGAGCATCTAAAAGCAACACAGCCAGTGCAAGAAATGGATAGATGGTGAAGCCATGGGAAGAGGACAAAACAAAGCAGAAGCAAGGCTCTCACTCCAGGCAGCAGCAAGGCACTGAAGCGGTTCAGCAGCTTATGAAAGAGCACTCAAAGACTGCTGAAATGAACTGGAAGCTCATTATAGTGTAAGTGAAAGATGGAAGGTAACTACATGGAAAAATATGAAAAATCACAATGCTTCAGCTAGGTTCTGCAACATGGCCTATTCACATGAAGTCTGTGTGAAAAGAGGTGCTGAAATACCAGTATATGTAATAAGACTTCAGTATAATATATGAGGAAGGATGCACAAAGCCAGTCTTTGTAGCCTGCTACTTCACCACTGTACTGGCACTGTGTAGCAATGACAGCAGTATCGTTCTTTCTTTGGCAGACATGAGCAAATACAGCTCAGGACTCTGGGGGTTTGATATGTGAGGCAAGGTTGATACCCTTCCTTCAGAGCTACTTTTCCATCTATAATCATACCCTAATGTGCTTCATCTTCATCAAATATAACTGGGGAAAAATATAAGTACATTTGTCTCCCCTGCCCCTGCAAAATTGATATTGCTGGAATTCACAAGCTGCATCTGCACTACGTGCTACTGGCATCAATTTTAATTCATTTTTTAAAAGCTATTTCTTGCACAAATTGCATGAATGACAGGATAGAAACGAGTGGCTGCACACTATCTTGCAAGGGCAGGTGATTTCGTCAGCTCGGTCCATCGGTGTGATTAACAAACAATCGATCAAAGTTCACCAATTTCATCTCAGTATTTCGCCTGAAGATACTGTGAATGAGGTACTATATCTACCTTGAACTTGCTGTAATTTTAAACTGCTTCACTTTATCACAGTTCTTCATCTGAATGACTAGTGCCAGGAACTTGCCACTGTAGAATTAATAACATATTGACACTTTCAGCCCCTCAGTCTATTTTTGAAGTCTGAAAGCAATGACAAGGAACAGAGTATTTTACTTGGAAGCCATGATAATTTGTCTATGACCACAATTCTCCCAATGTAAACAAAACAGAAAATACACATTTTGGCAGTAATAAATAGATTAAATAAGCTTGGGCAAAGTGTTGAAGGCCAGATGATACTTCTGGCCTCTCTACAAGGACTCTAGGGCACAGAGAAAGAATATTAAAGGGTTTCTTTCCTTCGTGATTAAAATTGGTGAGGATAAACTGCGCCCTCCCAAGGCAGGTGATAGATAAATGAGTCCACGGGTACAACTCCCTCGTGGAAAATACTAGCTGTCATCAGGCTGTAGCATGATGCTGCTACCTTGTACCAGGCGTGGTTCCTTTCTCCCTCTTTGCACCTGTGTGAATGGAGCACCCTGCACTCCTGGAGGGGTCAGCCCTACTCGTAGGAAGAAGACCCCCAGAGTAGGACCACATGGAAATCTCAGCAGGATTTAGAGACAGCAGATGTGAACTTCACAGGGTGCTCGCTGCCGCTCAGTTGCTGCAAAATACAGACTGCATGTGCAATTCCTTCCTCACCACTGCCCTCAGTAGGGCTGCTTCCCCTTGCCAAATGGCCATTCTGACAGTTGTCATTGCAAAAATGAATGTGGGTTTTGCCGGTGTTTAAGCATGTCTGAGTTTGCCTGCACAGCTTGGGGTATCCCGTAAAAGTGGAATTCCAATCAGCTGCTCAGGCTGCCCTGTCTTGAATGAAGCTGCAGGGCAGAGCCACCTGAATGCATCCTGCACCCTTCTCATAGTTTTCACCAAAGTACAAAATGGTCATTCCTACAACTGACAAAAATGACTGGTAGAGAGGTATCATGGAAAGCTTCAGCCAACAGAGTCACTGAATAGATCCCTGGTCCCTATACTCAGTCACATATGGCTGAGCCCAAGTGCTCCCAGGGACAGTGATGGGAATAAACCTTCACTGTCAATATCCTCACACCCAGGTTCAGCTTATGCATACATTTGGGATGCTGGTCACTCAGGAGCACATCTGAGCAGAAATGTTTCACTATGAAAAGAAATCTTCAATCTATGGCTACTCTCTATGCTGTCTTCTTTCATTTTCTTCCCCAAATCCCTTTATATCTTCCCCCAAATTACTTCTCTCTATACCAATAATTTTGATGAGTGTTTCACATGTGGCTTTAACTTTTCCAATAGCTTTGTACTAAGGAGAACATAGCAGTAACAGTGGAGAACATGAAAAGTCAGAGGGACACTACTCTTGTCTTACGGCAACACCCTACAAGAGCCAGAAATGACTGCTAATACAGCTTGAGCATCCCCCTGAAGCAGTATCCAATAAGTCTGACTATTCTTGGACAGCAATATACTTTTTTTTCATAATTTATTCATTGCAAAGTCTAATCCTGATGCCAATAAGTCAATATCCGATCAGCAGAAGAACATAATCATGTTTGAGGACAAGAGTAAGAAAGCATGCCCAAGCCATTTCCTGCTTTGTCATAAATGATTTCAACACTGTTTTGTTTTATTTCTCCCTGGAAGCTGAATGCCAGCGTCTAATGTTTTAACCAGAGAAGTGTATTAAACACAGCATTTTCTCTATAGGTATTATTAGTCAAGGATGAATTTTATAGCTTAAAAACATGGATAAGCTGCATTAAGAAATGAAATAAATGGTGGGAAGTGCTCTGCTTTGCAGGGGTAATGATAGAAAAAGGATGTACGGTTTTGTTACAGTTGTCTTGTCTGTGACTGAAGTCTCTATTAACATAAACCACAATTAGAGCTACATAGAATGATGACAAAAATGCTGGTGGTTTTGTACCTGGAGGACTGTCGTGAAAACCTTCTCTGCACTTCAACACATACGTATGCTTTTAGGGGGAACTTCATGGAATATACCACCTATGTACACAAGCTTTTGAAATTGTGACCATAATTTTCAGCCTAAAAACTGTAGTGATAATGTCTGGGGCAGGAGGGAGAGAAATGGCCTCAGTTAAAGAGCCAGTGCCTGGTTAGAAGGAAAGTGTCTGTTAGACATAATTCTACCATTAGCATAAAGCTCACAAAGGAAAAGTTATATCTTCCATCCAGGACTGTCCCCACCTTAAGCCATGCTGCAATGATATTCCCATAATTGCTCAAGCATTTGGGTGATTCTTTACAAGCAGCTGCCTGAGGAGAAAGAAAAAATAGCGTGAAGCAACTATCTCAATGTTTTGATCCAGAAAGTTTCAAGGAGTCATCTATACCCTGAAATTGAAGGAACTTGCAGACTACAGACCCATCTTCAGCTGTTTGATCTGGTGTGCATTGGTTGATTACCTAACTCAAGAAACTACCATTTCCTGCAGGAAAAGTGAGGGTTTATAACAACCAGAAGTGAAGGAAGAAACAAATAGAACAGGGAGATCTGCAAAGAGAAGGAAATACCAATGGGCAGTGAGACAGATATTATTAAGTACAGAGTGTGTACAACATAAGGGAATAGCGTGCAAGATGTCAGAAAGGTCTTTGAAGGTCAGGCAGAGGATGTTTCACTTACATTGTACAAAACAAGGAAGACCATCTTCAACAAAAGAAAAGAATGAGCATTGCATGCATCCAAAGTTATTTTATCATCCCAATTCAACTGAGACATGACAAGAGGAGAGCAAAAACCAAAACAAAGACAACCCAAAGGATTATAACCTATCCTAAGGGCCTGAAAGGAAAAGAAAGGTGAAATACATATGGATATAAAATCTTCAAGAAATGCCATTTTCATAAAAAAAGCAACACTGTCCAAAGAAATCACCTAAGGTATCTCAAAGATCTTGTGCCATTTTGTAATTAACCATTGTCTTTGTCACATGATCAGCATTTTGGCATCATCTGATATTGTCCAGAATTAGTTTCAAATGCAGCAGTATGCTTTGCATAGACAGAGAATTACATTTTTGTACTGAGATATCAGACAGTTAAGTATAATAAGCTTTATTACTGAGATTTTCTTATGTAAATGCTTCAGATTAAATATGGGATTTTCCAGGGTTCAGGGCCTGAAGCAGTACTCACTGAATAAAATTTTTATTTCATACACGTTTAAAGCAAGTATCATGATCGTAGTGAAACATGGTCCTTTCCTTAAAAAGAAAAAAAGAAAAACATTGTGGTTTATTATTTTTTTTTTTTAATAAACAAAATTGTTTCTAATTTAAGGACAGATTTCTGTTCTCCATTATATACATGTCAATGTGGAACTGCTTCTGATTTTAGCGAAGAGCTTTTGAGTTGATCTGGTCCTTAGAATTTTACAAAGAATAAAGCTGTTGATCTGTAATAGTTATGTTTTAGGCACAAGCCTTTTTCCACATGTTTACCTAATTGCATTAAAATCCCACATCATTTAAGAAAGCAGTTCCTTGAGCATTTTGACACGGGTTTCATTAAATAGCAATGACCATTTAAAAGGTGCATTTGGGACCTCAGAAATATATTAGTACAGAACTACAGCCAATTAATGCTAAGAGATGGGGGGGAATATTGCTATCTTGTTACTGAGCAGAAGAAGATCATAAAATTAACAGAAAGGTTTTTGAGAGATAAACTTTCCATCCCAATAATGAGAGAGATAATTTATTCAGCTGGGTTATTCAAGCACAGACAGACAGCTTCAAAATCCTTTTTCTGCTTCTAAGGTCTAGAGCGTGTTTTCCACACCCAGGAGCTAAGCATTTGTTTCCATCACAGCCAATGGAATGATACGTGTAGTAAACAGCATGGTGCATATGATCTTCTAATCACAATGACTGTAATTAAGCTACAACTGCTAATTAAAATTATAAGAAACCGAGAACAAAGAAGAAACTTGATTTTTTTTTTTTTTTTTTTTTTTTTTTAACAAATAGACACATCATACTTCGGGTGAAAGAATTAGACTTTTATAACTTGTGACGGTTATTCAAAATTATATGAAGGAGAACATGGATAATCATTGAAGTAAAAAAATAAATACCAGGAGGAAAAAAGAGTCTTAAGCTTAAGAAACAGGTACTGGAAAAAGAATTTCCATGGACTAGGGACAACAGTTAGAAGTACATGCCTAAGCACCTAAGAGATCCTTGTCAAAGCCTAAGCCCCCATAGGGCTTGACTGTCTTCAAAAGAAATCAAAATCAGTGTGGCTGTCTTAGAGAGCTTACATGTGGGAAGAGGTGAGAGAGAAGAAGGAGAAAGGAAAATAGGGTAAAATAACAAGGAAAAGGCACAGCAATGATCAGGGTGACAGCTAGACGTCAGCACACCAGCAAGACATGGCTTTTACAGCATTACAATAGAGGAGGAGGTTTTAAGGAGCGTTCTGAAGGAAAACAAACAGCTCCCCCCCATAACAGCTTTGCAGATATTTCCGGGGCACTGTCACCACATAAAGGCTGGAAGAAACACAAGCGTGCTAACTTGAAAGTTTTGCAAGGTTTTTTATATCTGGCATGATAAAGGCCATAATCCCTACACCACTAGAAGCACTTTAGGAGCAAGGTGGAGCATCTTAAAAACAAATTAAAGGAATTAATGCAAATACAAATAAGAGAAGTAGATGACAAGATGTTACAATAAGTGATAAAAGCATTAATGAAAGGAGGTAAGCATTGTAAGCCAAAGCAAGTTACTTGCCCTATTGTGAGACATGGAAAGATCCTGCCACCGAAAACCTGACAAGGGTGTGCTAGAACGGGGCTACTGACTGCAGTAATTCTCAACACTTTGGGGCACCATCCATCCTTCAGGTTTGATGTCTACAGACCACCCTAAATAGTGATCTCAGGACTTCCCAGGGATCAGAAGAAAAGTGCCTGTGTGGGCTGAGGAGCTGCCTTGAGCGAACAGCTGTTTTATCTCAGTGCCTGTCTGTGATATTCCCCTGTAACTGCTGCTCTGGAAAGGGCTGCACAAGAGCTTGCACAGGTCGGTACTGAAAGAGCGTTTCCTTCTTCTCTTATGCACTGCAAAACATCACCTGCTTACATTAATTCTCCTTCACTTGCTTATGTGGAGGGGTGCACTGATAACCAAAACCAAGAATAAACAGAGGACATGTCCATGAGCTAAAGAGAAGCTTTTCTAAAGCTGAGCTTTAGAAAAATGCACAGAGTATCTGGGACACTACAGACTGTTAAACTTTACATTAGTGTCATGTGAAACAGAGGTAGCAATGAAAAGAGAAGAAAACACTTAAACAGCATTAACTTTAGCTTGTAATCACACATGTAAAGACAAAACTCCCTCAAAAAGACTTATGCAATTTCAGAGCTTGTTGGCAGCTACAGTTCAGTGTTTCTGGAGACTGAAAACCAGCCCAGCATGAATTGTGTAACAAATGACTGCATAAAATCCATTCACCAGGCCTCAAAATGCAGGCACCAGTCCTGAAATTTAGTACAAAGTTATATCCAGCCTGGTGAAACCACAGGCTGACATAGAAAGAAGGTGTCTCACCTCCCACCAGCCTCCTCCCTAACATCAGAAGTAGCAACCATGTGACCGCAGCACCAGCTGGCACAATGACCCGCCTGACAGAAGACTGATCTGCCAAAACAAAGTTTTCTATCTGATCGGGTGGTTGAACTGACTCACTCAGTGCTCACGGATTGCTCAACCCAGTACAACATGAGCTGGTGAAACAGATGAGATGGCGGCAGTGTGGGACTGCCCCTCCTGAACACAGCCTCTACTCAAACCACATCATGTGCAGAGCCAAGCCACATGCTGAGATATTTGCAGGGGCTAGGAGTACAACAAGTCATGCTCTGCAACTATTTAATAACTGAGCTTTTTCCCGAAGAAAGTACCATTTTCTTACTGCAACCATGACTGAGACGTCTGCAGTCTAACAGCTGATAGAAAGCAAAGACTTCAGATCAATATGGAGCTCCTGAAATCTGAAACTAAACGCAAAGCAAATATGTATTTCAACACAGATTTGTCAGACTATGTCTAAGAAATTAATTTCACTTCAGGAGAGTGCCCCAGCACAACACTTCACATTAATTGACAGGGCTGGCTTATTAGACAAGGAATTTTGAACAGCTGCACGTGTCCAAGTGGAGAGCAGACACCTGCAGCATCCAAAGGACATTGCTGTATGACTCCAATAAGTGCTGATGGGAATCCTTCCAAAAATACGGCTCTGTAGATTGGACAAAAAATCAAAAAACCTCAAGGAAATATCAAAGAAAAACATTAAATAGTTAAAACTGCTTGACAGCTTACTTGTTAGAGCTGCCAAATAAAAGACATGCTAAAATAAGAGAACAAAACCAGAAGAAAAAAGCCCAAATATAATAAGAAGAATTAGAATGAATTAGAATTTTTAGAATTCGAATTAGACCCAAATATATAAAAATCTCATGCTGGCAAAAATGAGCAAGATCACAAACAAACCAAAGCAAGAGAAAAACCTTCACAGCTCATGTTACTTGTGAAATTATCACCTTAATTTTCATTTTTTTAACATCTGAGACGTGTATATTTAAAGGACTTTTATTAACAGACATTAAAGGTGGTTTGAATCAGTTGTAAGGTTAATTACCTCTGATAAAAGGAATGAGGTGTATGAGAGAAGATAAATTCCAGTTATCAAGCAGCAGAGATATTTTTATGAGTGAGCAAGAGTTCAGCCTGGATGGATGCAGGTGAGTATAACAGCAGACAAATCACTGTTCAAGATTTTTTTTTTACTATATCTAGAGTAAGATACATGGGCCAGCCAACAGGCCACTAGGCTATTTTGGATTTTCCTTTTTAGCAGAATCCATCTTTGATTCAGGTACAAATCAAGCACTTTGTTATTCATACCACTAAAATACATCAGTATGGAAAAATATAGAGATGACTATAACGGGTCATTAAAATATAGAAAAATCAATTCCGAAACAAATTTAGACTTTGCCATTCTGTGTACCTCTGACAACTAGCAATGTATTAACTTAGTGAAAATTTATGTAAATGAGTGATAAAGATCCCAAAAAGAAAAAGACTTAGGAAAACATTAGAAACAAACAAAAATACATAGTCTGATGTGTTCCGTTTCTCTCTCCCTTCTTCTTGGGTGTAAAGGGTCTATTTCAGCCCCTTGCCAAGCATGCTTCCCAAGTGGAAAATGGCTGCCAATAGATGAAATGTTACAGTTCTCAGCATGCAAGTTTTCAGGTTTTCTGTTTTGGGATTTGGTTTTTGTATTCTTTTTTTTTTTTTTTTTTGTGGGATGTTTGTTGTTGTTGTTTTGGGGTTTGTTTTATTTATTTGCTTGGGGGAGTTATCACACAAGCATTTGCCTCTGGCAACCTATTCCAATTCACACTGTGATAATGCCTCATTTTGATACAGTCTGGCAAAGCTTATGCACGGTTCACATAGGCACTATCTCATGTTTTCAAGGTCTGATGTTGGACATGGTTAATTGAAAACATGGGTCCCTTTATTCCTCTTGCTTTGGTTGTCAGTCACCACCATACATTTCTCTACTGCAATCTCTGCCTCCACTGTCTCTAAATCTCATTACCGCGTGTTCTCTGAAGGGGAAGAGCCATGAAACAACAACCTACTCGTACTTGATTTATGCTGCTGTCCACCTTTTCTTAAAACAATATATTTCACTTGGGAACTTAGGTTTGCGTGACATGGAAAGTCAATGACATGATTTGTAAATGAAGTAAATCATAAAGAGAACTTCAGATTAGCATACACAACATGGTACTCTCCCTCCTGTAGTAGACAGGGATTAATTTTATATTCTTGGAAGAAGTAGCTGGTGGCTTTTTTTTAAATCTCCTACAGGTGACAGCTAACATGCTGGAGCTTATCCCTTCTCAGATACCCTTTGCAATTCTCCCCATCTCTCGATTATGTAGACAACCCTTATACTTCAGCTGTGGGCTATCCACCATAGAGTTCCCTGAAGCATGTCCCCAAAGCAATATTCCTCCAGCCTTGTCAGTCCTTCCCAGGGAACCAACACCAACATGCATGCTCACAGGCCACCTACCCACTCTGTGAAAGGTCTGAGCATCACATATGTTACCTACCAGAATCATCCTTTACCACACAACACCAAGTCCCAGGAGAGAACCAGCTCATGTTTGCATGTCTTGTAAAGCACTTGTCCCATTTTTCCTCCCCCTAGACTTCCTTCTCTAAAACTTCAGCCTGTCTATTAATATCCCACATAATCTAAGATGCAGTTGTCTGCCTGCCTCCATCTTCCACCCCTTCCTAGGCTCTACACTTTGGAAGCAGAACTGTCTTAGATTTGCTTTGCAAACCATTACCTCCCTCAGCTCCATCATTGGCAGGCAGTGTTCTTTTGAACCAAAAAGAAGTATTTAAACAAAAGAAACTTTCTTTCAACACTTCAGTGCATTTGGATTTTATTAGAGCATTTTAAAGCCATATTTTATTTTAAAACTGAAGCACTGAGATATTATTGAGTGCTCAGTGGCACATGTATAAATAGCACTAGTGAATGCATCACAGAGCTCTGTAACTGCAAAAACATGGATAATAATTATGTTCTCTGCCCTTTATCAGTGTTTATCCATTTTAATATCTACACTGATGGATACTCTTCACAGAGCACCAGGATAGTGAAAACTCCTACAGAGTCACTGGCTTCCTATTACTTCAATATTTTTGGAATCTGATGGAGTACAGCCAATATTGCTGTTGAAACAAAAACTCTTCCTGGCAGAAACACGTAGAGATGAAGGGAAAGAATAGAATTCAAAAGCTCTCCAAATGCCAGCGTGTAAAGTATGTCAGAAGTATCATGAAGACAAAGAAGGCTCATGCAATAAAGAGGAAGGAAGAGTCCCTTGCGTTTCAGAGCTTCCTTCTTCCAACTTTCAGTTTAGTGCATTATGTACTGGATTATGTAACCTCTTTAGTGGTTGCACTTTTGTAATGAATTAAATATGAAAATGAATGACTGAATCAATACAGCTATTAATGATGACAGTACAGGATAGCAAAGAAGCTAGATCCACTAAAAAGGGCAGTACTGAAATACTTGAGCAAGCCTTAAAATTATCAAAGCACTAAGTTTCAGAGTTAATAACCTCTCAAATGAGGTTTTCATATTTCACATTGTCAAGATTATGAAGGAAGACACACCTTCCTTGACATTTTTTAAGACTTTCTTTACAGCAATAACAGTCAGAGATAGTTTTCTTTTTAAATGAAAGCTCAGACTCTAAAACCTAATTTTGTGGCAAAGGATGAAATCTGAAGATGTGCAACTCTAAAAAGTAGAAGATTTGTACTAAATTTTCTACCATGTTCATGCTAGGAAGTCAGGATTTTTTTTCAAAGTCTTAGACATCCTTTCAGAAAAGGTTATTTGAACATACCTCTAACTATAAAATGATACCAGGTTTTATTAGGCACGTTTCTAATTTGTGATATGCATAAGTTTCCCAAAGAAAATTATAAGCAGCTTTCCAAAAAGAATGGAATCCATCTGTGTTTGTCCGGAAAGACACATACATTTACTCAAATCTCAGTCCAAATAGAGCTTTAGGACTGTGAAAATATGGATACTTATTAAGTTTCTACTTAACAGCACAGCCAAGAACCAGTGATTCAAACAAAGCTCTAGCTATGACCTGCCAGAAAAAGTGAACTTTACTGCCTTCAAGCAACTGTGGTCTGGAAAGCAGCACTAGCCAACATCTATCACCATCAAACATTTAAACAAAATCACATTCTTCCTTTCTCAGATTTTCCTTCTAGCTATCTCTTATAAAGTGCAATGTGCCCTTTTCTTCTGGCGTTTCCCCATGAAGCCTTTGGCCCTACATGACAATGTGCTACTGATCCTCAGAACATGAGACTAAGTCATCACATGGGAGGAAGTGATCTCTCTAATTAAGTAAGGAAGACATACTTTTGAAGGCTAGCCTTCTTGGCGACATGCATTTCTTGGTAACTTCACCAGACACGTGGTGTCAGCATAAAGTCAGAAGTTAATACCTTCTTCTGCCCAGCACTTCACTTATGTCTTAGTCGTTATCCTGTAGGGAAATGTGTGCTGGAGCCTTCATTTCTGTGCTGATCACTATAAGCTTTGAGTGGTAATAACCACACTGGAGCAGCTCTTGAAGGACTGCAGCCCATGGGAAGGACCCCATTCTGGAGCAGGAAGCAGTGTGAGGAGGAAGAAGCAGCAGATACAAAGAGCTGTGGACTGAGTGCAATCCCCATTCCCCATCCCCCTGCACCACTCAGGACATGGAAGAAGTAGAACAGTTGGAAGTTAATTTGAACCTGTGAAGAAGAAGGTGGGGGAAAGTGGGTTTAGTCCTGCCATTGTTTGTCTCTCTTCTACTCTATTTTTAATTGGAAATAAATTAATCTTCCCCAAATTAAGTCTTCTTTGCCCATGATGGTAATTGGTGAGAGATCTCCCCATCCTTACCTCAGCCCATGAGCTTTTCATCATATTTTCTTCCCCAATTCTGTTGAGGAGGGGGAAAGAGAGAGTGGCTGGCTGGACATCTAGTAGCCAGACAAGGTCAACTCCCCACTCTCCCCCCTCCCCCCCCATAATAGGGAATAAACCACACCAATGGGAAAATATCCAAAGCAGTAATTCTATAGCACAGTGCCCCTTACTCCAGCTCTCGGTGAGCAGAGAACATGGGCATGTGTGCTGAATCACTGCCCGCTCCTTCCTCTGCCTTTACCACCTGGAAGAAAATCCAAACTCAAAACTGTGAGGTGGGGTAAGGGGCAGAATATTTTTTACACGAATATTTTTCAGTAGGTGGAATACTTCACAACTGCAGAAGGGTAACATTTTTGAGCAGATTTATTGTTGCAAATCCCCAGTATTATCAGCAATGCTTTGGCTGTGTTTTTTTTAAATATGAATATAATTTTTTGAGGGGAATCTTAGGGTCTATTATATTTTAGGGAAAGGAAGGAATGCACATCTAAAGATCCTTCAAGATGCATATCTTTAAATCCTCCTTGTGATGGAAGATGGGATGAGTGACACTAACAGGCATCAGAATGGTTTGAGGAAGTTGTTTTGAATTGAGTCGAACCTTTTCTGATCAAGAAGCTCCACTTCAAAGGGCACTAGACTAACAGCATATTGGTTGCTGTGTGCAGGATTTTTCTCTTTTTTTTTTTTTTTTTTTTTTCCCAGAAAAATATTATTCTAGAGAGGCTCGTGGGAGAGAGGACTTACTCCCTTCTGTATCTGCTGTCTTTGGCAATGACCAGCCATTTTCCATCAAATTTAACAGGAGGTGGAAGTTGAAAAGCTACTAAGTTCCTACAGTGTTTCTGAAAACAGGTATCAGAGCAGAGATGTTAAATTTGATCAGTACTCCACACTGAGAGAAAAGTTAAATGCTTGGCTTTCAACACAGAGAATTCACTCATAACAGAGATGTTATAACAAGGAGTAAATTGCTTTTACTGACCATCCAGACAATCAGATTTCACACCTAACTAGATGCCAGAGGATCTAGCCACACTCCAAGTGACACACACATGCACATCCACACCCACAAATCCACTGGCAAACCAGACTTCAAAAGTTTTGCCATTCCCAAACCTACTTTAATGTTAATGTTCTTTCTTTTCTCCAGGAACAAAGGCACTTTAAGTTCACTTTCATAGCATTCATGTTAAGATTGACCTTAGAAAGCTGAGGGGACAGCTTCCAAAAATAAAAATATCAAGATGTCAGTCAGCAATCCCTAGATTATTTTACCCACCTGACGAAGCTTCTGTTTGCCCTGGGGAGAAAGTAAGTGGGTGTGTAAATGCAAAATGTAGCATTTCAAGTAATTGGTTTGAGGCATAACAGCATTTGCCATACTCATTCAAAACCACAGATCATTTCCATGGAGAAAAGTACAGGACAAAAAAGACAAATCACCCTGCTGCATGCTGAAACCCTCTCTGTCTGCACGGTAAAGAACTAGAGAAGGATGCAAGCACGCCAGGATGACCTGCATGTATCTCCTCCCGTAAATGTCTAAGTAAATACAGGGTTTTCACCTCAATTCCAAAATCATACTGCATGCTGCCATATGAAGACAGTCTCTTCTTCCATGCAAAGTTACAGCAGCTTAAAACAGGATTCAAAATCTGGTAATTTATGTCATTTTATGCATTTGCTGACAGGAATACAATTCTACAATTTTAAATTATTTCCTGGGGTCACTATGGTGCATTGCCTTATAAAATGGGGTGTCGGTATTAGTCCCTTGCGATGCAATAGGGCATTAACACTACTATATCAAATGTGTGGTGTCAACAAGTAAATCATCGGGAAGAGCTGATGAGCTGAAAATTGAACCTACCTTTCAGTATGGCTGGAAGCCCGACAGGCTTGATGGTTACCATAGTGATCCTGTGGCAGTTTCAGATTTATTGCCTTGTACTGTATGGTTATAAAGGTTCTTCAGCTACCTTCTGCACTGTTTCCAGAGTCAAGAGGAGTGCTGTGATAAATGTCCACTATCCAAAAGATATATTTGAGGGGATGTAATGCAGGAAAGCAGTACTTTAAATGCAAATTACATGCTTTTTGCCCTTTTTAGAATATTAAAGAGCAATTGCAAAGGAATGAAAACAAAGAACTCTGACCTCTGACACCATGATTCTTTGCTGCACAGATCACAATTTTCTGTGGGACTGGGTACTGCATATTTAAGTAGTGTGAAACTGAAAATGAGGTAATAAATTCCACTGAAGATAGCCTGAGTAATGCATTGATTATGAAAATAAGCATACAACTGAGCAATTACTGGAGCGAGCAGTCACAGGGTCTTGTTCAGTATATTTAGATCATTTTATAACCATTTCAAATTAAATTATTTCATTATATCTAATTTACCCCCCTTTGTATTTTCAGTAGCACAAAAGAATAGTGCTATATAGAATAAATATGATGAAACATCTGTATTCCAATATTCACATGCTACACCACAGAGAGTGTGCATAAATGTTAGAAGATTGCATAGATTTTGGTTTACCTCCACAATGGGCTTTAAAGGAAAACACTGATAATTTGCCTTTTATTACTACACTAAATAATGCTTGCTACTCTGTTCAGCTTTGTCTTAAAAAAGTAACTTCTAGTCTTGTTAGTAAACATCACAATTCATGAAATATTCCATTATATTTAACTGGATTGTTTGCATCCATAATTCTCTTTAATATCACAGCAATAAAAGACTGAGGGAACACAGGCTATCTTTCTTACGAAGTGCAGAAGCACCATGCACTAATTTGTGTATTAGCAATTCCCATGTGGATACTATGTTATTGATTCTGCCATCTAAATTCCACTGTTTGACAGGAAGGATATTGTGTGCAGTATTAATAAAACTATTTCCTCAAGCAATATTTTTTTACTGGTTATGTACTTTTAATTCAGAAAAGCTTCTCACAAATGTACATTACAATCTGAAAACAAAATAATTCTGTAGTACAACATAGTAAATACAAAGGAATATGTGCTGTATGACAACAATTCTGTAATACACTTGTGGATTAAAACATCAGGCTAAAATTGCTTTTAAAATGCAGAGGGAGATGCATACTTTATAGATGTCTGGTTCATGCAAAAAGACACAACAGCCATCCAATTAACTGAACACATTCTCTATTGACATTGCAAGGTGTGCTATCCCAAAGACAAACAGCAGAAGGTTCACATTCTGCTGTTTTTACGAAAGAAAAAAATCATGAAACCCAAATCTTGTGATCCTTGTACTGCAGAAACAGAGTCCTCCTTCAAGTGTTTGTTTTTATAGACAAATTTAAAAAGCATTGTCAGAATAATCATCTCTTGCTTATAAGAAAAATAAAGAGAGATTTTGGCTGGCTTTGTATCACAGAAATACCAAGACACTCTTATGTTGGGTTCTCCACAAGACAACGGTTACACATGAGCAGATGTCATTTTTTTTCATTAAATGTGGGCTGCCCATTCAGGCTGCTGGGCCTTCGTGGACATCTTCCCAGACACCACCCCACCAGGACTACCTCTTAGCTTTAAATCAAGTACATCTTGAAACAAAAATAAACAGAAAGATAATAACTTTAAAATAAATGCATGCATAAATAAAAGCCCATACAGAGGGATCTGTACCAGCTGGATTGCTGGGCTGAGGCCAATTGTATGAAGTTCAACAAAGCCAAGTGCTGAGTCCTGCACTTGGGTCACAACAACCCCAGGTAGCACTACAGGATCAGGGAAGAGTGGCTGGAAAGCTGCCTGGCAGAGAGGGATCTGGGGGGTACTGATTGACAGCAGCTGAACATGAGACAGCAGTGTGCCCAGGTGGCTATGAAGGCCAACAGCATCCTGGCTTGTATCAGATTTCTGATACAAATGCAAATACAGTGTGGCCAGAAGTATAAGAGAAGTGATCATGCCTCTGTACTTGGTGCTGGTGAGGCTACACCTTGAATCCTGTGTTCAGTGTTGGACGCCTTACTACAAGAAGTTCAGGTGCTGGAGACAGCTCAGAGGAGGGCGACTAAATTGGTGAGGGGTTTGGAGCACAACTCTGATGAGGAGCAGCTGAGGGAGCTGGGGCTGTTTAGCCTGAAGGAAAGGAGGCTGAAGGGAGACCTCATTGCTTTCTACAACTACCTGAAAGGAGGTTGTAGCATGGAGGGTGTTGGTCTCTTCTCACAAGTAGCAAGTGATAGGACAAGATGAAATGGCCTTAAATTGCACCAGGGGCGGTTTAGATTGGATATTAGGAAAAATGTCTTCATGGAAAGGGTTGTCAGGCATTGGAACAGGCTGCCCAGGGAAGTGATGGAGTCACCATCGCTGGAGGTGTTTAAAAGACATGTAGATGAGGTGCTTAGGGACATGGTTTAGTGCTAGAGTTAGGTTATGTTTGGACTCGGTGATTCTGAGGGTCTCTTCCAACCAAAATGATTCCATGTAAAGCAGAGAAACAAAGCAAATGTAATAAAATCTCTAAACCATATATGCATTCCCTCTCTGGCAGGCCTGGTCTGGCTGCAACTAAAGCAGCCTAAATGAAATGAAAGGTTCATCAGGTCAGGCAATGTTTCATGCCTCCATGTGTTCTTTTAATGACTCTATATGTAGACAACAGAACAGACTGAATGGGATTCTGTATACAGCAACAAGGTCTCTGATCCTGGCAGCTGCTCAGAGCTGGTGCACAGCTTTGGATAGGACAGCAACTGGCACGTGTGTCCCAGCCCACACGCTGGCTGTAGGTGGCACGTGCTCTGCCATCTGGGCAGCAAACCCTGTGCCCTCATCAGTCAGAGCCAAGACATTTCTAAAGCTCATCCCAGGGCTCTCCTGCTTCCTTCTCCATGTCCTGAGGTTCTCCTCTAGCAGCAAAGGAAGGGTAGGAGGTGACTGAGCTGGCATCCTGGTCTTTTCCTTACCTGTGGGATCCACATGCTGACCAGAGATCTGATACTCATGGTTTACACATAGATCCAGAGGGATTGCACCTACAAAGCTATAACATATCATTACAACTGTTGACTAATTATGTCCTTTAATTGCTGTACAATGGGAAGGAGGTCCTTGCATCCTCCCTACCAGGCACCATGTGAAACCGTGCAAAATCTCAGTCTGATCTACGGTCCTAATCACTTTCTCCCTCCAGACGCCAATGTAGCAAAATACAAAGCTACACTGCTCACAGAATTATGGTGGGTTTTTCTTACTATGTGTTATTATCTTTATAAAAAGTGTGTTGTGAGGAAGGATCTAAGAGATCCCTCAACACCGAAGCCTAGTTAATGCTCCACAGGAATGACAGGTTCAATCCCACTTCCTTTTTTCCTTAGGAACGAGTCCCAGGAAATTAACTTCTAAGTAGCAGACTGAGAAGCACAGAATCAGGCCTTATTAGAACTGAAAATTGGCTTTAATAAAACATAAAGACTAGAAACAGATCAAATATATAAGATTCAACAGTTGGTAGTCAATGAATTCATGTTGCTCATCAGACACCATTACATGCTGTTGTAATCACCCTCACCAGGGAACATTTCAATGCCCTATACTTTAAGTCATAACAATATTTTTTTCTGTTGTCCATAAAAATTATTAACAAACATAAATGCAACTGTATGTTTCTTTTTGTCTCCTCACTTCTCCCAGCCAAAACCATCTTCATTCTGCAAAGGACAGGAAAGGGTCAGGGATCAATTCTCCTTATTGACTATATACACCAGCCAATGCTGGGTCCTGTTCTCTCTGTGCAATGACAGCAATGTGACATTTCCAGGCAGCAACATTTGCTGACATCATGAGTCATTTTAATGTCATTTTCTGTACCTCATTTATCAACAGCCATTTAAATAATCAGGCTGTGAAGGAAAACAGAACTCAATAGGCCCCAGCCTTTGCTCATAACTTTGCCCACCCTTCCCAGATTTGGGAAAATTCAGTGCTAGGCTTGATGCCGAGCTTGCTACAGATCAGTAGTCTCATTGAAACATTGTTTATCATGCTGTAGATAATAAAAATAACAATTTTTTCACACTGCACATGCAATCACAAAATGTGATGTGAGTTGAAATGAACTGACAGTAAAACACAGCCTTTGCCCTGTTTCAGAAGCTATATAGAAACCATTTGCTTTTTTCTCTGCAGGAAAAATGCTGAGATAAGTGAAAAATGCTAGCTTGTGGGTATGGTGCTGCTGAATATTCAAAATCCATTGGCTAGCTTGTTACATGTCAGTACTGACATCAAATGTGGACAGTGCGAAACTCTCAGTAATAAAAGAGCTGGGCAACAAAATGACACAAGTGTCCAGTTAGAGAAAACCATCAGAATCTTTTCTGGTGCTATGGCCACCTGGCAGGACAAGATGTTGCTAGTGGAAGGTGGCCCATGAATTAAAGAGAAAGGCACAGGGGTCTCTTCACACACACATCTACCAAGAAGGGTCTTACGACTGCCCATGCAGAAAGCTTTGTGATATGAAAAGCACCCATGGGACCCATCTCTTCTGTATCACAAGACCTGAGAAGTTCTCCAGAAGGAGAAGACAGCCAAAAACCTCCTCCTGTCCAACAATTTAGGTGTAAAGGGAAGGGGTGGTAAAACAGCAATAAATATATAAACACCAACAGATCAATAAAAGTTGCTGGGCTAACAGTGACAGGCTGAGGTGTCACTTGCTGGTCTAACCAGCTTTTAACCCAGCACTTAGTTTCAACCTAAAAAAAAAAAAAAAAAAAAAACAGCAAGATTTGCTCACTGATTTCAAATTGAATGTACAGATCATTTCAGGAGTAAATATAAGTAGAAAAGCACCTATTTGCAAAAACATAGGTGGATGTTGTCCAGCTCTGATTCCAAACTCAATGGAAAAGTGTATCTTACTGACGGTTGTAAGATTGTTAACTTAAAACAATATTGATTTATCCAGGGTGGTTTCACTAGTGTACCTTAACCTGTTACTATCACTCCAGAGACCACAGGAATACTTCTGTTTCTTTTAAATGTGATTCAACATAGGCACAGTCCTTCCCTGACAGTCCTTCCTTTCTAGCAGGTCAATTCTGTGGATCTCATAAGAAAAAAAGGTTACATGGACCTCGCACAAAAATGGGGCTTTTGATCATACTTAGAAGAAGACCACGTAATGAAAAGGTGCTTTCCAGTTCACTTGTTGTTCCAATGGTGTGGGAAGGCTAAAAACTTCAAAACACACCAGCAGTTCATAGCAGTTGCTGTAACACATGAGCCAGGTAACTTTTTCTTCCCAGGTGAGTGGTGACGAAGGTGTACTCAGCAATATTTCTTGTAATGTAATTTAGATAGAGGTGACAGTTTAGACTGGGCAACTGAGGTAGTAGGATTTGAGAAGCAATCCACACATGAGCAGAGGGAACAAAATCATTTAACATCAGCCAACCTCTTGGATTAGTCATAATTCAACAACTAAAATACCAGCCAAGTTCCATAGAAATTTGCATTTTTGCTTCTGTTTTAGATGATGGTGATATCTGTGATGAACTAACAGCATTTGCAACTAGGAAGAGCGCAAAAGGCAAGGTGCCTTCATTTCCACTACTCTGCAGCCCGTGTGGGATCTTTGATCAGACTTCAAAAGCCTTAACCTGTGCTGTTACAAGCTGAATCAGCATGTGAAGGATAAGGGGTGAGGGGATGAATGGGATACAACTAACTGAAAACCTGCTCAGTTCTGTCTGATTCTGAAAAGATTTCTTAGTCACAGGAGAGTTCAACTCATTCACGTTTGAGCCCTGAAAGAGTCTATTTTTTCGCAGCTTCTAGGCTGTAGTGGGAGAGCAGCCTGGAGGAGTGTTTGCTCTTCCTTTGTTCCCAGGGCCTGAACTTTACTAAATTTTCTCAAGCAAACAGATTGACAATTTGCTTTTTCTTCTTACTGGCCACCTTATTCTCTTTTTATCTAGCATGCCTTTCCTTACCAATAGCAGCATGCTAAATCTACCCTGATGCATAAAGAAATCACATAAACATTAAAGAAATTATGCATCTCATTTTTGAGTGCATGGCCTTCATTGGGTGCTTACCAGAAAACAAAGATTTCATACAAATACTTCCCTCAGTGTTCAAAATATTCAAGCATCTCATGATAACACGGTTTCAACTTTTAAAAGACTATTCTGGTGCAACTGATTATTATGTGATTGAACAAAAGAGGGAGTCAGTATATTGGAACTTAGATAAATGAGCAGCTGATTTTTTAACTGCTTGTGGCACCAGAATTACTCTAGAAGTCTTCATAACCCAGATAGTTTATTGTCTCTTGATTTTAGCAGGCTTTAATTTGGTCATATAGAAGAAAGAGAAGGTTTCTTATTATGGAAAATAAAGACTTTTTTTGTTATGGCCTCAAATTACAATATTGGGCAGGTCCTTCTGCTAATAATAGAGGCAGCATTTGACAAGTGCAACATGGTGTGGTAAGCATCCCTTTGCTATTCTACCAAGACTGCAAACACTAAAACTAGTTATTATCTCAGAAAGTCAGAAAATATTGAAATATTGAAATGTGTTACAGGAATAAAATACAATGAAAAGCTTCCAGTTCCTCAGAGTAGGTCATTCATAAAATTCCCTTAAGATATCTATAGTGAATTATCATTTCTGATGATAATTTGAGACAGGGCTAGCTTATTGGCACGTAGGAAACCACACTGAAGTAAGAAACCAACTGGAGGGAGCACTGATTCAGCCAAATAATAAACTAATATGCTGACCATCTGCGCTCAAGGTATAGTGGTCAAATTGCTGATGCTGATGCTTGAGTTAGGACTCACAAATGGGTGATATGTATATATATACAGAGAGAGAAAATTTCTTGACTCTGGTATAACTACACAGGGAGTTGGTACTTCGGAGCTGCTGGTCTGTGGGTTTGAAAGAGTAGGCGGCAATTATAATGATTTAGCATTATGAAGCAGGCTTATTCCACTGGGTTATGGCTTTCATTAGGATTTATAATACAAAGATTGTTATTGCGATTCCAGCTTCTCATTGCATATAAACTCATTGTTGAACAAGAATCGTCTTGCCTCCTTCAGAAATGTCAACAGGAAAATATTTTACCCAGCCAGTTGAGAAAAGTGTAATAAAATAATATTGTGCATGTCTCATGATTTAAAATAAACAAACAAAGCAAAAAAAACCCTTTTCTTAGCATTGCTTTGCAACAACCCTCAGAGCATTTTAGGAAAAGTTGTTAAAAGATGACTGGAGCCACCTTAAAAGGATGTGAGACTCTTTGAGAGTTAAGGTGGAAGTCAGGTCCCTTAGAAATCACTTTAAGTACTACCAAATATCAAGGTAGTAAACAAAAGTAAAGGCAATAGAATTTGGCTTACTGGTAATGAATTGTGTCCATATGAAACCTTATACACACAAAAGGTCTCCTGAATGCTAGGGGATGAGTCACACAACGGGAATAGAATTCTTCTGCACTTTCCTGTGCCATGGCTCTAATGTCAGCAGAGCACAGGCTGAGCACAGAGAAAAAAACTATTTTTTTACATGTATTCCTGACCCTGACTCTTTATCGTATAACTGTTTTTTTAAAAACTTTATGTTGAGGAATGGTCTGCACTAATAACGTATATCACATTATTGACAGAACAGACCAATTTGCAGTCACTTCATACTATGGGGACACCATGCTATGAAAACCCGAACAATATTTTATATTGCTAACAATGAATAAAACCCGTAAAAAAACTCACTGTGACATTCAGCTCCCAGACATGCTAAACTGCTTTTTGCAAGTGTTTTCTGTCTATGTGTACATACATGCTATGCACTTATTTTCTACATCTGCAAGATAAGAATGCAAAATGGTACTGTCTGGACATCCCCCTCCTTTCTACCCACAAGTTTTAGGACAATCTGGCAAAAACCCATCAGAAAAACATAATGGCTGTGAGCTACTGTTCCTTCTCTATCCCAAACAATAGATGTTACAATAATAAAAGCCAATTTTAGCTTGTTAGAGCAACTGCTGAGCATCACACACGAGGCATGGACTGCCCAGACTTCAAAGGATGCATCCTGTTGTTATGGTAACTAGATGACAACTTTGGTGTACACAATAGGTGCTGTCACCTCTGGGACTGAAATCCAGCTTGGCTGGGGATTTGCACCCTGCCCTGCCCCATCACACCACTGCTGGATGGAACCTGGATGCCACTGATCTGAAGTGAAGCCCCACATGGCACAAGCAGGTTATTGTCACCCTTCCCTGGTTTTCTGACACCCTCTCCACACTCCCTGAAGCTTGCAGAAGAACATGCTGCAGCTGCTGGGACATCAATGAGTATGCTAGAAAGAACATAGGTATGACATCCCCTAAATCAGTTTCTATAAAGATATCTACAGGTATTTTGGCTGACCTGCACAGCTAGATTGAATCCCTCATTTTAAACAGAAATAAAGATGTGTAGCACTCATTTGCTTATGCAAAAGATGCAGAAGGTATTTTCTTTCTACTAAAAATAGACACCATTCACTCTATCAAGTCTTTTGTTTCTTTGTCTGATACAAAGAATAGTTGATCCAGTCTATCCTCTGCCAGCAAAGGACCGTTCCCCTTTCCTCCTGTGTCCCAGCTCAACCTCCATTTTCCACATCCTTTTCTTCATCTGTTCATTTGATTGTTGCTATTTTGGTATCTCTGCTAGAGTTTGTATGGTGGATTCCCTGAGACACAGCAGTGTTGTGTCAAGAGCACCTGACATGACCTCTTTGCTCCAGGTATTATCACAGACAACAGCTTCCTGCGTTTAGCTCAGCATGCCTTAAGTAAAGAGTATTTTCCTCATACCACTCCACTGCTTTGTCCCCACCACACAGAAAGCTACAATGAAAGGCAAAACTGAGCCTTTTTTTATCTTGGCCAAGAGAACTTGCACACCCTTCCTGGCAGGTTTCTAGGAAGATTGCCTTCGGAAATGGTTAGATTGCTCATAATCAGTGTGACTGCCTGGAACAGGAAAATCAGTTTCCCATTATATACCTGGAAGTGAGGTGCAGTACACAGGGATGCCCTGGGGAGGAGATGGCTAGAGAAGAGAGGGCCAGAGTTAACCTGCACTACCAGCAGCAGGGAGCACTGCTTACACACACCATATGGTAGACCTGTGCTCACACCATGGCTGCGAGTCAGATGTACCTGAACTAACTTTCAACCACCTAGCCCCAGCACTACCTCGAGACAGCTCAGCATGGGCATACAGTTGTTTCCTTAACCCTGGGTTTCCTACAAGAGCTATACTGGGACAGGAGCTTTGCTGCAGGATGGTACACATTCCCCTCTGAAGGACTTGGGTACCATCCTGCAGCTGTTCAGAGCTGGTGTGATCTTTCACAGCTGTTACTGTCTAACGAGTACTTTTATGGCACCACAACCTTCAAGCTAACAGATGACTATCTGAAGATCAGCAAGTACAGCTACAACATTTACTCTCACAATGTGAGATGTCCACAGTAAAGAAACCATGAAGATTGATGGTGAGATGGGATGGAAAAGGATGGAGATGAAAGGCATCTTGTGAACTTCTGCTTTGAGATATATTTTTAATACGATGTATCAGCTTTGCCTTATTTGTGCGAGTAGAGAAATTCCTTGAAGTAAATGGGTAAGAGACAGGATCATTAGAAAGCTGATAAACACACGAGATTTTTCTCTTAATATTACTTTTAGAACACCCCAAAAAATGTAGTTACTATAACCATAATGACATTTTAGATTCCCTAAAACCCTACATTACAGCAGAAGCACACAATGCACAAATGTACAGCAGTACAAATATCTGCTTCTCATAGCATTACTTCTCCCATATATTAGCTATAATAAAATAGTGCTGAATTGCAGAGAAAACAAACAAACAAACAAAAACAACAACAACAGCAATGAAAACAAAAACAACTTCTTTGCACTGTAAGCCTTCTTCTTTGAGTGTGAAAATAGGTAATATTTAAGAAGCTCAAAGCGTCTTCAAGGCACATGTCCCACTGACGCGGCACTGTGAGTGAGGCAGTTGGGGCAGTTGTGTCCATCATCTTCTGCCGAGTTCCTTGAGGTTAAGGCAATAAATGTACAGAAAGCAAAGATAGACATTTACCCTTTACATGAGTTCACCTAACCCAATCTTTCAGAATTTTTAGTAAATATATAGTAGAAGTATAGCATGAAATATTACAAAACCAAGTTCTTGTTGTGACACAGTAAGTTAAAACTTCCACATATTAAAAGTTCAGCTGAGCTGATCTGCTTAGAGCAATAACAGTTTCTGCTCACATGTTATTCTGACCTCTGGGGTGCAGCTGTTTTTTCCTCTTTAATCTTCCTTTGCTAACACAGATACCACTCTGCTCTTAGCAAAGCTTAAGTGATGACCCTTCAACTACCCAATAGTTTACATGCATTTTTGTGAGAGCACAGAAGCTTGATATTTGAACCTGAGACAACTTACAAGTCTCATCTTAAAATAAATTTAAATAAAATGATAAAAATCAGAGATGGTTTCTTTCCTTTTTATTTTGACAGAAAGATAGGAAATATGTCTATTTTAAGCTTGTTTGGATTTGTATTATTTTAGTTAATAGCAGGAAGTTTAATTCTTTTGAATGAGCCTTCTTTCCAGATCAACACATGCTTATTACATTCCCCTGCATTTTTCGATTCACGTGTTCTTTTCTATCCTACTACTCCACCCTTTTCCTCTTCCCACTTCTTTCCTGCTACGAGAATTAAATTAATTTGGATCTCCCTGCTGAGGGAAGATTTATAGGGGAAACTTTGGTCTTCACAGCATGCTGTAAGCAGGTCCAGGCTCACTCTGACCTTTGCTGGTTGCTCAACCTATGCTTAAAGCATTCTCTGCCTCTGACTCCCAGCTTCACACGGGGCTACAGTGAGTGCAGCATCTCCATTAAACCTGTGCATCCTGGCTGAAAATGGAAAGGTAGCCTCCAAGACAGGTCCTAGTCCATTAAGAACAGGAGGATCAGGACCTCAAAATGTATTGAGAATCAAAGAGGGAACCACTGGAGTGTGCAGAGCATTAGTGTGATGGGTCTTCCTCCCCAAAAGACACAGTACACCACCTGTACAGCAGTTTTAGAGGTGGCTTTCACCTTCTGTGAAGCTTATGTCACTGGCATGCTGACCTAAATCTAAAGTTATATGAAACTGGAAGGGATTTGCAGCTTCTGTTTCATCAACTGCATTACTTTTACTTGCCTTGAAGGATTCATTTGTCTTCACTCCAGTAACCTTTGGCAGCAATCAGCAGTTCAAACACCAGTACTCCCACACATAGCAGTACTTTTCACAGTCACGTACCATTTACTGAAAGCTCCGTAACAAAAAAAAAAACATGCTCTTTCAGTTAGCTGTTCAGATGTATCTATTTAAATTCCACCTCTGATAAAATTAAAAGATTAATTATACTTCTGAGAAGCAAGAAAATGCTTTATCATCACCACGTATGGGCATTAAATTCTTGTCTGTGTTTTACAAACAGCATAATCAAAGTTCAATAGAGAATATGCAAAGATTGCAAATCTATAACAGATGAAGAAATTTACATAAACAACAGTTATGAATATCTGATGTTTACAGAAATAAAACTGCATGCTATGCAAACAGAGGAAGTCTGTAACACTAAAGAAAATTTCATTGTGTTGATTTTCTGACCCAAAGCCCTTTGAGGGTAAATATATACAAGGCATTTCACTTCTATAATGCAAGAGAAAATATCTATAGGAAAAAAAAAATAATATATATATTGTTACGATACATTGTTTAAAGAAATTTGGACTTATTTATGCCCAGGACCTTTAGAGTTAGAATTTCACAGATAAAAAAGACACCCAAAGACCTTTAACAGCCTAAAAAAAATCTGATTCGAAATCTCTCACACTGAGAAGTGGGAATTTGCGTTTATAAAGGTCTTCTGTAAAATACCAAAATCAAGTAAATAGAATCATAGAATCATTTTGGTTGGAAAAGACCCTCAAAATCATCAAGTCCAACCATTAACCTAGCACTGTGAGTAACCCATGTCCATAAGAACCTCATCTGTATGTCTTTTAAAGACCCCTAGGGATGGTGACTCAATCACTTCCCTGGGCAGCCTGTTCCAGTGTCTAACAACTGTTTCCATGAAGAAATGGCACTGATCAAACTGAATCTGCTTTGGAAATATGAGGGGGTCATGTACAAACGTGACAATTCACTACTCTGAGTCACAATGTGAAATACAATAACAACATCAGTGGAGCAGTAGTCCACCCAATAAATTAATCTTAGACCTGGCCTGTCTAAATGCATGACCAGAGGTTTATGAGCCAAATCCTGCTCCTGCAAGCACGTGTGGTTCCCACTGAGAATCAACAGGACCTTACATTTGCTGCGGAGGCAGAATTTTGTCCAATACTCATGGTTTGAGGTTTTTTTAGGATAAAATACTGGTTTCACTAGTACCTGGAAGACATTGACATCATGTCAGATAGAAAATGCTGTCAGCACTCACGTAAAAATATAAATAGGGAAAGGAACCTGGATAAACTTCAGGGATATTAAAAACAAAATAAAATAAAACAAAATCAAAAACAACAACAACAAAAAATCCTGCCCCAAAAAGCAAGGAGAACCAACACATCATGTAGCCAAACACATTGTGCTCGACAAGGTCACCCTCCTAATTCAGAGAATTCAGTTAATCCTCCAGATGAATGTAGCATGTGTTACACTCCCAATGAAAATGCACAGGCTCCAAATAAGAAACCAACTACTGCTATAAATGCAATCAAATGGCTGGGAGGCTGAATAACACCATTTGATTTTCCCCTTTCCAATAAACAACCGAAACAAAGGGAAGTGTTTCACTGAAGGTGTGCATTGTTTAAAAGGCCAAAAGGTGCCTTTCCTTCTAAATTTTAAAACCATTAATCAAGCATGAAATAAACAACATGTGCAAGTCAAAGGTTAATATCCCAGGGTCTTTAATGTGTGATTACCACCCACTTCTTTTCCATTAACACCATCATCTCCTCCCTGTCTTTCAACATCTCCCCCAACTATTCTTTGCTTGTGTCCCACTGATTCACACAACTGAAAAGTAGTAATTATTTTGCACTTAATCTTCAGAAAAGTGCTGTATAGAAAACAGGCTTTGCCTTCTGTTCTGAAGTCTGAAGGGAATGACCACTAGAGAAAAGTAATTGTTTCATTTTTCCTCTAAAGAGTTTTCCCAGGCTCTGTTTGCTTTTCAAGGATGAAAAGACTAGTTTCACTAGTACCTTGAAGACACTGACATCACGCCACAAAAGAAATATTGCAAGCAAGAGGATAATCAAGCACTGTCGAGCAGATTTTGATTTTAGTGGTAATGGCATTATTCCAAAATAGATTGAAATTATTTAAATAGTGCAGCTGTAGACATTCACCAGTGCTTTTGAGCACAGAGCATGGCTCTAATTATATCTGAACAATTAATCTTCCCAATTGTGCTGTTTAGAATCTTTCTATAAGTGCGTATATTTTTAATAATTAGGAAATTAATTAAAATTACTATCTAAAGGGTTGTCAGAAGTCTTCAGTAAAAGAAAAAATATATAGATATAGATATAGATATAGATATAGATATAGATATAGATATAGATATAGATATAGATATAGATATAGATATAGATATAGATATAGATATAGATATAGATATAGATATAGATATAGATATAGATATAGATATAGATAGATATGTATTAGTCTGGGGTGGAAACAGCACAATATAGTCCCTCTCCAAATGTGTGTTCTATAATATTCATTTGAAAAAAAGAAAAATAAGGAAAGAGAGTAAAGCAGCTGTTGTTCCTGCATATTCCTTACATATTTAGAAACTATGAAGCATTATTTGAAGTTTCAAAAACATTGCCATACCAATAGGAAAAATAAAACATATAAAAAGGGTAACAAGTTAACTTAAAATTTGTTCCTCTATTCTTTCCTGCAAGGTCTAATGAACCTATAAGCATATTACACCTTTTTCATTTCTCAGAGTGATTTTTTTTCTTAATTCTTCCTAAACTCTATTCATGATGCAATGCAAATCTCTGGCATAATTATGGGTATTTACAGAAGGAAGATTCTTCCCAAATCATGTTTACAGCAATGAAAACAAGGGCTGCTGTGTTTACTCATAAAATATTTCTCAAATGCCATTCAGTGATCTAGTTAAGAGAGGAAAGGGAAGGGGAAGGCAAAGGGGAAGGCGAAGGGGAAGGCGAAGGGGAAGTGGAAGGGGAAGTGGAAGGGGAAGAGGAAGGGGAAGAGGAAGGGGAAGAGGAAGGGGAAGAGGAAGGGGAAGAGGAAGAAACAAGTGAGATCCATCCACTTATGTAGTTTGGCTGGCAGCACCTCTGGCCTCTGGAGCCCTAAGGCTGGCTGGACAGACTGAGCCAGCAGGTTCCTCATTTAGGTTTAACCAGATGAACTTATAACTGCTCTTCAAGAGTAGCAACTTACGTCAAACATCTTTTCATTTTAGCAGGTCGATATCAATGGATCTGACTTCTGACTATTTCCAGACAAGCTTCCTGGTGAATACTCTCAGGTGACAACTTATATTCAAGAACACAGATGAGTCTATGATATGCAAGCCCAAAACATGTTTCTTTTTTACTTCTGGACCTATTTAACCACAACATTAGGAGCAGCTGCTAACTTTACTGCTAAAATCCCTTTTATTGTGGAGTCACTCTGCATTGTCCTGGATGGGAAGGCACTGCACATGCACTGATCTTTGTCCAGCAAGATGTACATTATGTTGTTACCTTGACCAACTCTAGAAGTCTTTGCATGTGTCAGTGGAGGCTGGTTTCACAACACATGGTGAGAAAGTTTTGTGTTCTGCACTCTGCAAGCAGATTTCCGCTGCCTTAGACTCCAGTGCTTTCATAGCTGCTGTTTGCTCTCCTGCATGCTTCAGGTGATGGATCATAGGGCACAGACAGGATTTTCACAAGTCAGAAACAAGGAAAATCTATTTCAGGCTCTCAAAATGAAAGTGTTGGTATGGGTCACTGAACGCTATCAGTCACTTCATCTCACAGGAGCCATGAATGAGAGGGCTGGGTAGAAGCAAGATGATGCTTCTTTTCTACTCCGCAGGACAGCATGGGCACACCTAGGAGTTATTACACACCTGTGCAGCTAGGGATGGACATGTATTTTTTTAGAACAATCACCAAGTCATTCAGCAATTTATGGAAGTGGGTTTAATAAAATAATATAAACATACATCTCAAGTCCTCTTAACCTTTCCATTACTCACCGCTTAAAAAATTTTTTGTGTTTGCCTCTTCTGCTTCTTAACAGGTACCACACATTTTCAGAAAACTAATTTGAGGATCCATAGCACTAACTTCAGCAGCGGTGCATATGCATTTTAAATAGCTGCCTTAATATCAGGTGAACCTTGATCTAGGAGGTACTTGGTGTCTTATACTGAAAATCCTGTGTGTCAGTGCAACGACAAAGCAGCAGTGAGTAACCTGTATACCCAACACCAAGCTTCATTCAGCATTACTTCAAGTGTAACTCCCACACTGGGGCTACACAGAAACTGCCAGGTAGTTCAGATTCTGCAAGAGGAAGGAATTGAGCTAAGAGATAATGCTGAGGTCACCATTATGTCACACCAGGACCACTCCTGTCTGTAAGGGACAGTGTGTTGGACCTTTGGAGGCCACCTTCATCTCCCTCCTGATAAAAACCTTACTTGCCCCATTCACTCTATAAGAAGGAGACACCATTTCTCACTGTGTGAAGATAGCAGCGTACATGTTGGATTATACAAAAAGTTGTCTGCTTCTGGTATAACGTATTGCTTGCAGTCAAAATACCTGAGAATCTTTGCCACTTAATGGCTGGAATAAATCAGGATTTGACTTGCATGCATTGACTAATCATCATTAAATGAAAATGGTTAGAACTCAGTACTTCAAAACCTCCACATGAAAAACTAACATGATATTATTAGAGAGAGACACAGTTTGAAAATGAAAGGAACATGTGATGGGACTGGAAGCAATCTGCAGGTAAATCTCAGCTATATTCAGATCATGAAGTCAACTCTCTTGTTACTTCTGAGCCTGGAACTTATTTAATAGGAAGAAATAAAATGTGAGAGGGAAGGGAATGAATTATCCTATTTTGACATCATTGAATTATGTGCCATGAAGTTACTGCACTGAAACTTTCGCCAGCATGAGCAGAGGCTGGGTAATTTAGGGAGGAGCAGATCTGCCAACAGCCTGTAGCTGTATCACAAGCTTTTTTTAAAAAAAAAAAAAAAACTTCATAAGTTTTTAAAAGTCCTTATAAGTTTGTGCACATGGGAATTTTATGGGCCCACACCTGGTTTAAATCTGGTCTTTAATCATGTCATTGATGCTAGCAAATTCTTGCAATGAGCCTTAATAACTAGGGAAACTGATTTTACTTTGCTCTTCAGAAGTTTCACATTAAAGGGCTCTGTATAATCCTACTAACACATAGAAAAAGAAAATGTTTCAGAATATAACATATGGGGCCACATATTTCTTTTTCTCATTCTCATAATTACTCTATTGGCTTTAACATTACGAGATACAACAAAGTTCAAAGAATGTAGGAAAGTATGGGACTGGTTATGTTGATACTACCACAAATATGTGAATTAAGTGTATTCCTTCACAGAGCAATCAATACCAGGAAGACCTCAGTCATTCAGGAATAAACTTACAAAGGACTGTGTAAGAGATGCTGTACTAGTACTGTCACTACACTTGGCTTCCAGTCACCAAACCACTTAAGTACCAAATTTCAGGAGAAGAAGAATCAAGCTAAACAATAACAAAGACAAAATACACAGTAGAAGTAAAGTAAAATCATCCTGACTCTAAAAATCAGCCCATACTGAGCCTGTAGTCAGCTTTTTCCATCCTCCGCCCTAATGTGGGGATAATGTTTTGAAACAGCAGGTCCCTCTAGTATAAAACAGGAAAAATATCTTAAAAAACATAGGCTTACATCTGACTCATATAATTGGCTTGTAGTCTAGTCAATGGGAGTCTGGACTATTTGCTTATTTTAGCCTACTCAGACTATGACCATGAACAAAAACTTTTGAAGGAATACCTAGAGAAATTCATCCTCTCTGGATTCTACTAGTGGTCGGTTCACAGGTGACTAATATCAAAACCAGAAACTACTAGGAAATTTAACACATGCAACTGAATCCAAGGATTCAAGATAAGTAAATTTTGTTATTTCCAAAAGCTTCCTTGGATTCCTTTCTCTCTAAAAAAAAAAAAAATTGAAAGACTTCCCATGGTGATAAACTCGATAGAAGCAACCAGAACCACTAGGACTGAATCCTTGTAGTTGTGAAAGTGGCCACTCAAATCTAAATCAGCATGGTGCTTTCTTCTTCCCTCTGGCAACAGATAATACTGACAATAGCTTCAGAAGACTAATTTGTCTATTTCCCTTATTTAAGTGGGTTATTGACTCTGAAAGAGGTTGCTAAAACACAAAACTTAAAGCTGTTAACTACTTTGCTGCTCAACATTTAATCCATGAGTTAGCTAATGTTGTACCCAGTATGGCTGCCTCCCCTTCCAAAACAGATTACAACCAATAAAGAAAAAATGAAGAAGCAAACCAAATGAATGCCCAAATTGGCCATAGAGTCTGATAGTGTTTTCCAGGATTTCCCAGGTAATCAACCAGAAGTCCCCAGATGAGTTACTTGATACTCATAAGATAACTTAAGGAACTTTGTTTATGAAATATTTGCAATATACTATGCAAGAAAAAGAAATGTGATGGTATGGATCCACAAAGATCTCTTACAGAAGAGATATTTATAAATTCCCTCAAAAAATGAAAATGTAAATGGAATGTATTCAAGCCTAATCTTCTATGAAAGTGCACAAAATTAATAGAAAGGGAACAGGTTAGTAAGTAGCAAGGATCCTTAATTGATTCCTCTATGGATGAGAATACAGAAAATTATCTTAAAGCCAGTCTAATGTAAATAAAATAAATTTATGTTTTGTTTCTACTGTAGCATACCTTTCAAAAACAAATTACAGAACTTTAGTCAAAACTGACTCAGTGTTAAATTCAGTGTTTAAAAACTGACTCTTGCTGAAAATTAGTATCTACAGAGACATAACAAAATTACCACAAGGAGAAAAGCACAATTTCAACTGCACTACAGAAAATATGGGTATAAATGTCATCAGAACACAGACATCTAGACTAATAGAGCATCTACGTTCAGCTCAAAGTGTCCCATGCATTTTTTTTAGTGCCACTGTCACTTTCAAGACTTCTGCACCACATCGTCACTTACTAGCAAAACATAGTCCAAAAGTGAGTGATGCAAACCACTGTTTTGCCTTCGTCTGTTCATTAATACAATGTGATCAAAAACTGCATGAATTGAAAGGCATGTACGTTTCTCATACTACGCCTACAGTATGTCAAGTTACAGAAGTTCTTTCATTCAAGTCCATTTAGCTACTGATTAAAAATTAACTAAAATGTCTTTTCAGTTCAGCATGTGCCAAAAAGGAGCACTTAGTGATTTGTGTAGTAGAGTTTGGTTCTCATCTCTGTACTGGAGTAAGAGAGTGGTTAGGCTGGAGATAGGTCATGTAACCCAAAGAAAGATGATCAAAAGTACCACTGACCTTTCATATTGGTAGGAGTGCTGTGAAGAAGATGAGATTACTCAGGTAGAAGCAATATCCATAAAATTATATATGACGGTGGGTTGTGTTATCAGTCCTTAACTCTTGACAACAAAACCAAGAGCTTGGTCCTGAATGAAAAAATGAAAATTTTATCCAGAAACAAAGAATTTTCCTGTTCCATCTCTGCTTCCTCTAAATCTAAAAAAAAAAATGTCCTAAGTGAAATATTTTGGTCTTCCAGTGTTCCAGTCTCCCTATTAGGTTTTCCTTTTCTCAGCAAATGTAAATAAGTTTTGAATATTGAAACATAAATAAGTTTCAAAAATTCAAAGGGATACTTCAATGAACAGAGTCAGGGGAGATTTATTTAATCGGCCTAGTTTCAACTGCATTCACATCTGCTGACAAGGTCTTTATTTCTGCCACTTTTGCTGCTTGTCCTTTCTCTGTTTTGAAGAACTTTCCTCATTTTAGGAAAGATGGCATTTGCTGGACAAAACCAAGAAAGGTGGAAAAAACATTTTGTTACTGTGTTCTGTATAACCCATTTGCAGAAATTTAAAGATGGGAATAAAAAGAAGCAGCACTCACGGCAAATACGGGCAGTAAATGGGAATTTTGAATCATTCAGAGAACCATCAAAGGATATTCCATTGAGTCACTGGAGGTGCGACTTGGAATGTCATGCCATGACTCCCTGCTGCCATCTCATCAACACACAGGCACAGAAGATGTACTTGTGTGTGGTGGTGAAAGAGGATAGGACCAGAGTTAAATCTAGACATTATTAAATATTTTAGAAACACAGAATCATAGAACAGCTTAGGTTGGAAGGGACCTTCAAAGGTCACCTAGTCCAACCCCCCTGCCATAAGCAGGGTCATCTTCAACTAGATCAGGTTGCTCAGAGCCCCATCCAGCCTGGGCTTGAATGTCTCCAGTGATGGGGCAACATCTACCACCTCTCTGGGCAACCTGTCTCAGTGTTTCACCACCCTCATCATAAAAAATTTCTTCCTTGTATCTCTCTGAATCTACTTTCTTTTTGTTTAAAAATCATTAGCCCTTGTCCTATCACAACAGGCCCTACTAAAAAGTCTGTCCCTATCGTTCTTATGAGCCTCCTTTAAGTACTGAAATGCCCCAATAAGATCTCCTTGAAACCTTCTCTTCTCCAGGCTGAACAATCCCAACTCTCTCAGTCTGTTTTGCCTTAGGAGAGGTGTTCCAGCCCTCTGATCATCTTGGTGACCTCATCTGGACCCTCTCCAATAGGTCCATGTGTTTCCTGTACTGAGGTCTCCAGAGCTGGATGCAGGACTCCAGGTGGGGTCTCACCAGAGGGAAGCAGAGGGGCAGAATCACCTCCCTCAACCTACTGACCATGCTCCAAGATATGATTGGCTTTCTGGGCTGCAAGCACACTTTTTTGGCTCACATCCACCTTTTCAACCACCAGTACCCCCAAGTCCTTCTCTGCAAGGCAGTTCTCAGTCCCTTCATCCGCCAGCCTGTATTGATACTGGGGGTTGCCCTGACCCATGTGCAGGAATTTGCGCTTGGCCTTGTTGAACCTCATGAGGTTCACATGGGCCCACTTTTCAAGCTTGTCCAGGTCCCTCGTGATGGCAATTCACTCCTCAGGCGTGTCAGCTGAACCACTCAGCTTGGTGTCATCTGCAAACTTGCTGAGGGTGCAAGTGGTCCCACTGTGTATGTCACTGATGAAGACATTACACAGTGCTGGTCCTAATACAGATCCGTGTGGGACACCACTCATCACTGATCTCCATCCAGACATTGAGCCAGTGATTACTGCCCTCTGGACACAACCATCCAACTAATTCCTCATCCACCAAACAGTCCATCCATCAAATCCATCTCTCTCACATAAAGAGAGAAGAATGTTGTAGAGGACTGTTGTCAGAGGTTTTATAGAAGTCCAGACAGATGACGTCTGTAGCTCTTCCCTTTTCCACTGATATAGTGGATAAAAGGCCACTAGGCTGGTCAGACAGCACTTGCCCCTGCTGAAGTCATGCTGGGTATCTTGAATGACCTTCCTGTCCCCCTTGTGCCTTTGCATAGCTTCTAGGAGGATTAGTGTGGGGCAGAGGGAGGAAGAAAAAAAAAAGCTAAATAGCCATTGCTTTTACTTAGAAGTTGTTCATTATCTGGGCACTGTATTCTGCAAGCAGTGAAAATCTCAGCAGGGTGGTTTTAAACTGGTATCTGACCATTTCAGACTGAGTATTCCTACCCAAATGTCCAGCCTGAAACCTGCTTACCAATGTGGAGCTTCTTTACCTCATTGCTAAAATTATCTCCAATGCACTGCCAAAATAATGACAATGTTGTGACAGTCCCTGAAGGTTTGCCTTCATTACCTCTGCATCACGGTGACACAGAAACACCAGACTGCTTTGATAACTCAAGAGAAAGGACAACAGGTTACAGAAAAAGTGTTTGCTAGGAACAGAAAAAAACAAATTCCTCCCAGGCCCTCCAAAGTAATGGCCTAGTTCACTTATTACTGCTCAAGTATGAATTACTATTAGGTTTTTTCCTTAAAATTGGTGCCCCCCTCTCTTCATAAACAGCCTGCATCCCAAAACAAGCCTTTTGAAAATGCATTGTGTATCACTGCTGATGTGGCATACTCCGCTTTCTTTTACTTAGTCTTACTGAGGCAATTCCTACATGCAAAGTTACTCCCTTCTTATATTCTTCAGAAATATAATTTTTCAGCTTCCTCAGAGATATTTTAAAGAAATCATGTCCCAAAATACATGAGCTCTACAGGAGTTTGTAGCTGTGACATGAAGATAAAGCTTCAAAATTAAATAATAGTGATTTTACTGGAGTCTTATAGTGCCTAATGGTTTGTAGTGTAACTCAGTGCCTCATGCATATTGAAATACTTTTAAATAGCTAAAGCAATTCTCTAATGTATATTCCAAGATATACTGACTAACTATTTTGGTGGTTTGGATGACTAATCAGCTTTGTCTGTTGCAAGTTAAGACTTTCTGTAAGGGTATTTGGATTGACTGCTTCCAGAAGAATGATGCTGCATGAATTTGCAGTGTTCCTAAATAGATCATAGCAACTGTTATCTTCTTAGGTTCTTCTGCAAATTCATCAGCTGTTCCTTCACCAAATTTTAACTGCTGGTTTGTCAAGGTTATTTTAAATATTGCCAATTTAATGTATTTCCCCTGCTTTACAAATTTTTATGGCTTAATAATGATGCATTAGGACATAGTCCAAAGACCAAAGATGAAAGTTTTACAGCCCATCTGGAGTTTTACCATAAAACCTGTTCATCTGCCATAAACAGAATTTTTCATAATGGCCTATTAAGCAATTCGGTTTTCAACATGCTCTTCCAAATTGCCATGTTACCTAGGATCAGTTTTCTGACTAGCTTACCATTATATAAAATGGAGGCAGACATGGACTTCCATTTAAAAGCCAGGTGTAACTGAGCCTACTGGCCAAAAAAATATAATAATAAAAAGATAAAAAAAAAAAAGCTAGGAGTTACATATACACTTGAGAAAAAGTAACATTTCACTGTATAAGGTAATTGACATAATCGTGAAATATAACCAAATATAAGCAAAACTGAGCCATCAATACAGTAACTACTCCTGAAAAAGGTAATTGAACTATAATTTCATATTTGCAACTGTAAACTTGATTAATGTTTCATTTACAGATTGTGTCATCTTCCTTGCAGAAAATATTTCTTCTCAAACCTAAAACAGTGGTTCTCCCAGTCTTGAGCAAACCATTTTGTTTCAAACAGCATCCATCATCTTGCCAATGAAAATGTCAATAGCACAGGGAGAAGCAGCACATTTATCTAATTTTTCCACATAGAAAAAGGTATATATGTAATAAATCTAATATGAAAAATATCTCATGTTGGTTTTATGACATGTAAACACATTTGATATATTTTCCCTCCAAATCAAATTATTTAGAACACTGCAGGATATCCCACTTAGAAGGACTCTATGATTGCATTTTATTTCTCTACAAGCGTGGCTTTGAATAATAATAAAAAAAAAAAAAAATCTCAGTTTTTCTATTTGTCACTTACAGAAGACTCATTAAAATCTGATGAAACAACAGCTGCTTCTATTTCTGTCAGCTCTCAGTCAAGCACTTTTTCTTATGATCTTTAATAGCTCTTAGGCTGTTTTTTAACTTTACGCAAATATTTGCCCGGTTCAGTATAAATCTTCACTTTCTTTACTAACATTATTCCTTCACCGGTTTTTGGTTACTACTCATTGTCAATGTTTCCATCTAAAACATATTAGCAGTGGGCTACTCCCCAAGAACCAACAGGGACCACCTCTGTTTCAAATTCCAGCTTAGCAACCACTGCTGCAGTCTGATGTGTGCAAGTAAACCAACAAGTGATGACTATATTATGATAAAAGATAACACAATTATTATTTTTAAAGGAAGTTCAGAGATGGAAAGTCATCAACATAACAGCAGACATAATGGTATGTCCATTTTCTTATATTCCTCTTCTGTCTCTCAGAATTAGTCTAAAATAACATTTCTGTCTCATTTGCCCAGTGACTTAAGCATCTGGGTGTGGAATATACTTGCTCTATGTAGCCATGAGCCAGACAGAGTTCTCTAGATTCCACTTGAACACAAATACTCTGAATCAGTCACTGCAGTAAGTGACATTTACTGGCCTGTTCGTGGAAGATCTCAACTCCTCTCCTTCCACTGAAGTGAACACAGTTGAAGCTCATCAGACCTTATGATCAGTTGGCTCCATTTCACACAAATCCCTGGAAGAAGCCACTTTTACATACATTTTCCTGACTTGCATGTACATAATTAAATAGAAGGGAGTTTTAGTTCTTGAACCATCCAACACTGAGCTCCTCAGAGGACAGCTGATTTGTGTACAGACAACCAAATGAAACAGTGCTCAGAGTAGCCAGTGAGGACCAAGAAGCTCTAGCAGAAGAACTGACTTTTTAAATGCTTCTGGCCTGCAAAGGGTTTCTGCGACATCTCAAAACAGTCCAGTTCCAGGGGACTGGAAGTGCAGGACACCAGGACCGGTGAGTCTTGGGTGATGCTCAGATAAGGGACTCAAAGCCGAATCCTGATCTGCTAATGTCCAGTTGAGAAGAGAAGCCAGCTCCAATTCCCATTACCCTGTCTGTCTTTGTTGGGTTAACAGGAGAATGATGTCACATTTTTCACTCAGTTAAATACAATTCTAAATATAGATGGGAAAGCGGGAAAAAACAACTGAATAAAAAAGTGCTATTTGTATGCAGTCAATTTCAAGAGCAGAAAAGAAACATTAAACAAGATTCAAAGCCAAACACAGAGCAATTGCCATTGCATACTACATCTTTCTCCAAAACATTTCTGCAAGGAAGTTTTACCATAGTATTCCTTATAATGCTTGTCAGGCAAATGCTGAGCCTCTGGTTAAGGCTCTAATTTTACATCAATAAAATCCTAAGTATTTTAATGGCAAGCACAGTGTTGGGTGCTAGCAATGTATACTATACTGACTGGCATAAGCTGGATGCATAATATCATTGAAAACAGTATTTTTGCCCCTGAATTGCTTGTTTCTCTGACATTAATCATGAAAGTTTATCTTAAAGAGGTTTATCTTAAAACTCGGATGCAGTTTTCAGAAGCCAGCCTCTATCTGTGGCAACAACTTTTCATGCACACACTTATCTTCACAGTAATAACTGATCTACATATAAACAAACCAGTTCCGTACATGCAAATTCTAACAGCTCTCAGGCAGACTGCTTCATCCACACGTGCAGGCGATACCACCAGCGGCTAGTGCCAAAAAATGCACACACATACACCTCTGATCTATCTCAATGTGGAGCTTAACTGCAAAATTTAGCATGAATGAGATAACACTTCTCTGGGAAAATAAGAAATGCTGTAGTATTACATCCCTGTGCTACCAATCAAACATAATGAATTTTTGATCCTCTGTACTATAAACCACATTAATGCTAGTCATCTAAAGCAAACATTCCCAGATTCTGAAATGCAGCTGTAAATATTCTTGCCCAGAGTGCTATCTTGGTGGCAATTTCTGGCATTGATTCTTCTCTACTTTTTCTAAGTCCCTACCAGTCAAACCTGGGTGAAACAATAGCTTTATAAAGGCTTCTGTCAGTTGCTATGAATAAAACTGAAATTATTTTTACAATTCTCACAAGCTGAAACTGAAACTAATTTCATCTGTTCTCATATAGTATTTTTAATTGGATCAATATCATTCAGCCATTTTGAAAACTGTTATGACACGCAAACTAATACATACATACAAGAACATAGTCTTTAATATAGGAGAATAAAGTTTATCCTGTAACTCTTTCTTATATACCTGTAACATTAAAGTGTTTATTAGAGGAGCACAAGAGGGCTATAGGTTCCCTCTTTGTACTCCAAAGTGTTTTGTATGAGATGCATGCTACCTGAAAGATAACAGTGACACATCTCCTGCACTTTAATCCATACTGTGACTGATGGTAACCCCTCCTCACAATGCACTGCAACATGCACTGGTGAAAATGCCCTATGACTGCTCTGAATTTGGCCCCCTGAAGTCATATTACCAGAAGGATTTTTGATTTTAGCTGTGGGAGTCTAGGCTGGATAGAATGCAAACCCAGGAAAGTAAGTATATTAAAAGGTTCCTCAATTCTCAGATCTGATTTTTGTTCATATTTAAAGCCCACAGTAGGGGAAAAAGGAAAGATTATTTTTTTTTCCTTGCAGCACTTCAGAGTCAATACACTTACCAAGATACGATCTGAATTCCATTCTGATTTGCAGAATGGTTAGCTAATTGGCAGGCACATACAATTTAAGAACTAGATTTTGTAGATTAAACTCATTACTTCAAGCTTTTTATGTTAGGCTCTGAGTCCCCGCATAACCTCTTCCCCTGCTGATTATCTGCCCTGCTCCCTTTCCACGTTGCATCTCCCCGCTCCGGCGCTCTTTCACTCTCCTTCTCCAGGAGAGGTTGCCTCACCTGCCCCCGGTGCCTCCTCCTGTCCAGGCTCCCTCTCCTGCAGCCCTGGCTCCTCATACCGTCAGCACCAAAGGCTCGACCAGAGGGTTACAGTGGTCTTCTCAGAGCCACCAGCACCTCTGCACAAATTACTTGTCTCATTGAACTGTCACATTTCCCGGAATGAAGCTAGTTATTAGGCGGTGGCAGAGCTGGTTGTTGATCTGCGTTACCCTCCAGCTGACTGCCTTTTTAGCATGCACGATCTTCAGGCCACAGACTACGCCTTTCTTTTGTGTCTGGAAAGCCTGTAGCAGTTGCTGGGCACTAGGAACAAACCAACCTTTGTATTGGGAGCTACAAAAACTCATCTCACCTAAGAGGACTGCAATCCTTGTCCATTTTAACTAAACAAAAAGATTTTAAAAGGTCCGGGGATGTTTTAGGATGGGTAATCTTGTCTGAAGCAAGGCTGTTTTGCTATGTTAACTGTATACTTGTTATTTACACTGAAAATAAAGCTCATCAAAAGCTTGAAGTTGCCTTTACTTTGAAAAGGAACACGTCATCTTCAAATATTCAAAGAGGGTTTAACATTGATAACCCAAGAGTTATTGACCTTGTATTTCAGCTGTTCTCAGTGTGCACTTTGGCTTTTTCTGTAATAAGATCATCTTACCACCAGATGATTATTGATCACTTATGACAGAAACAAAAAGCCTTGACCAGACTCATCTATTCATTGCTCTCAGTACAAACCAACATCAAAAATGATAACCCCCCCCACCCTAAACTGAGTCACAGTCAAAAATACCATCTAAGGATGAAACTCAGAGGGCTAGGGAAGACAGCAAGCAACAGTAAGTTTTAGCAGAGACCTGCTTGGTGAACAACTACTACCTGGCAATAGCAGTGGCGCTACCAACGGAGTATGACAGAAATTAGAAGAAGTCCTCAACACCTAAGCCAAACCTGCCAGGGCCTTCCCTGCGCAGCCCACCTGGGCAGGGAGACAGTGGTGCACAGGAGCATGCAGAAGCTGTGGGGCAGAGCTGGGACCGTGGGGCAGTTCAGAACCTACAGATCCATCAGCACGATTGCCAACCCAATGCCAAGGCAGCAGCAAGATGACATGTCCCTCATGCTCATCTTCTCCAGATGGGCCCGGGCAGGTGGGCAAGGTGCATGTCATGGAGGGAGAAGCTTCTAGACTACCCTGCTTACAGGTTTCCACGATGTGCTTTCCCCTGGGGGGGACCCAGACAGAGGCACCCAGCTGAGAAATGGTCTGGGCTACTCTGTCCCTTTCCATTCCGACGCGATGGAGAGGGCTGTCCCCTGCCCACCACAGCGGGGGTTGTGCAGGGTTGTGGGGTGCTCCGGGCGGGGGGCACGGCCGAGGGTAGGGGAGGTGCAGAGATGCGGCGGGTACCGGCCGCACCGGGGGGGACGGGCGACCAAGTGACTGCATCCTCGCTCGCCGCAGATTTTAAGGTAAAGTGTGTGCGAATTCTCACCCTCACAAAAGGGAGGAGGAAGGAAAGATGATCAAGGAAACAAACCATGCAGGGGAGGGATGGGGTGGGGGGGGGGAGAGAGAAGAAAAGGAGGGAGAAACAAAGGGAAGAATAAAACCCTCTCTGGGAACAAGCAAACAAAGAGGGTAACAAGAGCCCGGCGGTCTCCCCAGAGGGTAACCCCCTGCCGGGTTCCCTGGCACCGCGGCACCCCGCTCCGACGTACCGCCCCCCCGGCAGCCCGCGGGGCTGCGGCCGCGGCCCCGGCCCCGGGCTGCCGCCCCCGGCCGCGCACGGCGGAGCCCCGCAGGCAGGACCCCGCGCCACGCCGCTGTCTCCCAGGGAAGTTCGGCGGCGCGGAAATACCCCCGCGGGGTCGGGGCACCTTACCTGCCGGCTGGCACTCCTTCGGGCAGCGAGGGGCAGAAGCGGAAAAAAAAAAATACGGGGGACACAAAAATAATAATAATAAAGCCACCCCAGTTTCCGAAATTGCACCGCTCGATCAGGTTACTATGGAAATCATCGCGAGGAGGCAAAAAAAAAAGCCAGAAGCCACCCTCATCCTCTCCGCCTCCGCGAGGGACGGACGGCGGCGCCGGGAGCCGCTGCCTCCCCCGGGCGCAGGACTGCGCGCTCTCCCGCCGCCGGCCGCCGGCTGCTCTCCGCCGCCGCGCACCGGCAGCCGGCCCCGGCCCCAGCCCCAGCCCCGCGCCGCGCCGCGCCGCCAGCGGTGCTGCCCCCCGCCGCACAGCTGGAATTTAAAGGGGCCGTGCTAGCCGGGCCCCGCTTGCCCCCGCCGCCGAGGGCCGGCTGGGTGTGCCTTTTTAACCAAAAGTTTCCCGCGGGGGCCAAGCGCCGATGCGCTGAAATACGGGCACCCGCAGAGGCACAGGGGGAAAGGGAGCGAAGTGTTGGCTGCGTGTAGCCCTAGGCATTAGGAATTATTATATGCGTAACAGCAGGATCCAAAGGCCTCAACAGGGCTCAGTTGCAATGAGCGCTGTATGCAGACATGGATGAGAAGAGGCAGCCCCGGCCTCTTGGAGCTTGTAATGTGAGTGGTGAGGACAGACAAAAGGGAAGAATGGATATAAAATACACAGAGAGGAGAGGGAGTAGGAGGAAAACTTCCTAACACCCTCCCTCCCAGCCCAGCATTGGTAATTTTTAGCTGTAATTAAAAGACTCAAACAAGCAGTTCTGAAACTGATCATCTTCCCTCTGTTCCTTTACTCAGAATCTGAGGTGCTCACCAAACCCACCAGTCCTGACAAGTGAGCTTGGCCTGCAGGACACCCCGGTAACGTGGAGACTGGGTGTGGGACCCATTTGAAGCCTGACCACGGACAGAGGTCTGCCAATAGCTGCCACTCACAGGCACAAGTGGCCTTTGGCATGAGAGTGTGGACAGTGTGGCAGGGGTTGCCACCACTTCACTCTGCCCTACTCAGTCTCCACCCTCTCCTCTGATGTGCTGCTCTGCTCTGTCCCACTCATGCGTGAGCCACCTCCCTCCACAAGCCCCCTCTCTGCTCCAGCAGTGAAAAGTCCACAGCTGATTCAGGATCTATCACCAAAGGGTCAGTTTTTGCTCAAACAAAGTATAGTCCACAAGATGCTGTTGATGGGGAAAGGGGCTTCTAAGTTATTCTAGCTCTGAAAAATGTCTGCCTGAAGAGTGCAGGGGAATCCCATCTTTACTCCGTTGTTGCAAACAAAACCCTATGTGCTCCAGTTTCCAGGAAGAGCAAATGTGGAAAAAAATGTCTTCAGGTGATTGCCATAAATGCCTATGAAGAAAAGGAGCCCTATGCTATTGCAGGTGAAAGGAAGGCAAGAGGACAGGAGAAGAAAAAGACCTGTGAGTAACATCCAAGCCCAAAAGCATTTGGATTCCTGCCCTGGAGTAAAATGTGAATGCCTTCTCTTCTTTCTTCCTGTAAGAGCTAGTGGAGGAAGAACACATTGCAAGTAGTAGGTTTAGGGAAGATGGTTTGCATTTAGTGGCCTCCATGACACCTGTGGGTCTTTGAAAAAACTTCCTCTTCCAGTCTATCACCCAGTTAGGCCTCACAGCTCTTTATTTTGCAGATATTCAGCACTGCTGGTCAGTGTAGCTGCAGCCAAAACTGTACTTTCCAGCAGATCCTACATTGTTTATGGGGTTTGAGGTGAGGGAATTTGCTAGTGGAGCCATGTTTGGATGCTCCTACTGAGCTATGTGGTATTTCCCCGTCCGAAACAATTCCTGGCATTTCAGCTAGCCATTTTTATTTAAGAAAATGAGAGTCGTAAAAAATACAGCAGCTAGCAGCCTAGCAAGAGCTTAGTGTTAAGAAATAAAAAAGGCTATTTAAAAGGGCTAAATAAAAGTCAGGAATTGACAGTCACCTTGTCCAGGAGTCCAGTTTTCCAAATACCATAACTTGCAATATTCCTGCCAGAATAAAACAGGATGGATTTTGACCATAGTTTACCAAGTACAGTAAAACATAATGGGACCTTTGAGGCTACCTGTTCTTACAAATGTGGGACAAGTGGCAGGCTGAATATCTTAAAATTAGAATAATGAAACAATAGATCCATGGGAGAAGAGCTTATGTGACAGACATCTTTTAGAAAAGACAGTCCTTGGAGTGAGTAACTTGGAGGTTATTTCTTTCAGAGCATGGCAGGCACAGAGCAGTGAGTTCTCTGGGCATCCTCTATCCTTCAAGACTTTTCCCTGAAAGGTTAATTGGGTTAGAGGTGTAATTTTTATCCAGCAGAGATGTGCCAGCAGAGGCCTCTAATGTAGATGCATTTCATATTGACAGAACTACAGTTTTGTTAGCATAATATTTTTCACCTTGGTGTGGAGTAATTTCGTTACACCCGTACAAAGATCAGACCTGGTGGTCCAGCCACATCTGCTCAGCCACTCTGTCAGTGCAACACGCTGAGCCCCTAGACCAAAACAGACAGCACTGTGCACAAGGCTCCCATCTCCTTTTTGCCAACAACTAATCTGTGATTGATGTTTTTCCAAAACAAAACAAAACAAAACAAAACAAAACAAAACAAACAAACAAACAAACAAAACCCCTGCAATGAACAGGAACATCTTCAAGTAGATCAGGTTGTTCAGAGCCCCATCCATGCTGGCCTTGAGTGTTCCCAGGGTCGGGGTATCTACCACCTCTCTGGATATCTATTTTTCCTTTTATTGCAGAACACATGACTAACAAAGCAGGATGAAGAATAAAAAGGTGATTCTCAGACAGCTTTAGAATAAACTGCATAGTTACAACTTTAATCTATAAAAGATCGTGGTTCCTTATTTAATAAAGTATATAAGAAGTTTTAAATATTCTCAAGGTGTCTGTGAATTAATTTGCAAAATTCTGGAAAAAAAGCATATTAGTTACATTGTAGTTCTTTTCTATGTGAGATATAAACAAGTGTGTTGATGTCATTTACATAAGATTAAATGTAAATTTATTTCAGTGATATTTAGGATATAGTAATTTGAAATTGCAATATATTGTCTTGTGTATTTAAATGCGGTCAATTATCTTAGCTAACATGCATTCATGTAAGTGGAATGACCAAACAATGGTAAGTTTACAAAGGCAAACTAATATATTTCACCTGTGGACTGTGGACTTTCAGTCCTTTCTAAAATTACATCACCAAATGACATGTGACCTCACCACAAAGACTAAAGGAATCTCCTACCAAACATAAAGATTTCTACAACATGACTAGTCAAATAAATAAGCAATTTTTGTGTGCTAAATCCCCATCTCAGACAAAAGCTGTTTATGAGACTCTGCAGCCAAGTGATAGCGAAAGAGTGTGCTGCTTCATCCCCAAAGTGAGCTGCATTAAAAGCAAAGGTTTATTGTTACAGCAATATTGTTACAGCAAAACTCCAAATACTAATGTTTCTCTCAAAATGTTAACTCAGCCATGCTGCATGTTCTCCATATTCTCTGATATAAAATAAAATGTAGAAAGCTATTTTACACATCAGGGAAAGTGCTGTAGTCTGATGTCACACACATCGTATATTTTCATGTCCAAATGGAAAATTACAACTGAATCTTTAATACCTGAAATTATGAATATTAGAATATTGTAGTAAGGCTCATGAATTTCACATCTAGCAGGTGAGACTTGAGGGAAGCTCTGTGGCTTTGCTTTGCAAAGACATTGAGACATTTGGGTAGGACAAGTAACCAACATTTAAAATCACGGATTCTAGAATAGTTTGGGTTGGAAGGGACCTTCAAAGGTCATCAAGTCCAACCTCCCTGAGCAGGGATATCTTCAACTAGATCAGGTTGCTCAGAGCCCTGTCCAGCCTGGCTTTGAATATTTCCAGGGATGGGGCATTTACCACCTCTCTGGGCAACCTGGGCCAGTATTTCACCACTCTCATTGTAAAAAAATTTCTTCCCCATGTCTAGCCTCAATCTCACCTCCTTTAGTTTAAAACCACTATCCCTTGTCCTGTCACAACAGGCCCTGCTAAAAAGTCTGTCCCTATCACTCTCACAAGCCTCTTCTAACTACTGAAAGGCTGCAATAAGGTCAACAATTTACACAAGTCCTTCTAGATCCACAAATACCAGAAGTCAATTGGCACCTTTGCACTTGAATTTTATATTGCCCCGGATTCCTGCTGTGGCTATTGGTAAGACCCTTTCCTGCCTTCCCACCTTCCCCTCAGGCACTGTGACAGCACTCCTTCTTCTGCCACTGCCAGCTGAAAGATTCCCTTGTGTTTTACAGTTGAGCCTCCTCTCCTGGAGCAGCAGCTTGATGTCCCAGTCCCTCCCCACCTCAGCAGGACAAGGACAGCACCGGTGGAAGCTGCAGAATAGGTGGACCATTAGATGTTGGTGGTGCAGATTCGATGGTGGTGTACAGTGGGAGAAGAAAGCCTGAGTGAAGCTGCAAATGCATTGCAAAACCATGAGCACAGCATGTTCAGGTGAGGTAACACCCTGAATGCACTTCAAGGAAAAGCCCAAACTCCTGAAAAAAATTGAGGTATCTTTCTCAAGATTAAGAAATTCGTGTCTCAATCAGGAGAATGAAAACCTGGCTGCTCTGGTTTCTCAATGAGCCATTTCAGATCATCTGTTTATTCTTTGGATTGTTTCACCCCTCTTTCATTTAAGTGCAGCCACATGGTAAGCACTGTCCTCTTTCTAGGCTTTGACAGCCTCCTAACTGGCTTTTTATGAGATGTTTCTGCATTATTTTCCCACAAATAAGTAAATGGAGCTTGTTATAAAGTTTTCTGAAACTGATTTTACAGGTATCACTGGTTAGTGGCTCTGTTTCCCAAATCAAAATACTGCCCATCCTTCAGTGTGATACTAGAGTCACCATCCTTTAGTATGGCCACATTATCTTTAATACAAGGACATCTATGAACATGAGGCAGAAGCCCTCCTACTTTGAAGCAGCAGGAACATCTCCTCACAGAAGGCAACATGGCCCAATAAATTACTTCCACTCTTGTTGTGGTACTAGGTATGGACAAATTCGCAAGAGTGCTGCATAGGTGGTGTAGAAGGGAAGTAGGAGAAATTGTGTTTTCCATTGAAAAAAAAACAACGAGATGCAATAGTCTCCAGATTTTTCTTAGCATACTGATATAGCTTCTGTATTCTGAGAATCTCCTGGCTGTGTTGGCCTGTCTTGTCACCCTCTCTTCTGCAAGACATCTGCAAGACCCATAGCTCTTTCTATAACACTGAAGGAATGATTCCTAAAAGGTTTTAATCCTCAGTGGAAGCAAATCATATATATTGATCCCTTACTCATGTGCACACACACACACCTATGTTAAAAGAAGAATATAAAGTCAAGCACTCCAGAATTAGGAATCACCACAATTTAAATTGCCTGCCAATCTTAATTTGGCCACTTATGCCTTGTCAAACTCTTAAAGGAGCTCACAAGATTTGTTATGCTTGATGGATGACGCTCATTTAATAAGCATCTCGTCAATTCTATGTTTCATCCTAATTACCCACAATGTGGTCTTATAATGAGTTTATCATGTTCTGTAGGCAATTTTTTTCATTTCTGTTCCCCTTATTAGTGTAGGCAGTAGAAGTTCACAAATAAGCATCAGGTAGGGAGTTACTGCGAACACAGGAGAGGAAGGCTCCCTCCTTTATTCCCAACACTGGCACCACCTTGGAACAGCGCCACAGTGAAGGGCTGACCTTGGACTTGGAGCCTTGCATAGCTGGGATCATCAGTCCTGTTCCCTGCTGGGGAAGGCACAACCCGGCTGCCAGCCTGTGGAGGTGCAAGGTGCTCACGATCACAGAGTGAAGACTGAATCCTCGGAAAGCAGAGCTGCTAAAATGCGAGGCAGCCCTGCAGCATCTGTGCAAATGTGATTTTTTTTAATCTAATAGTTTGAGTAAATTTGGAAATTGATTTTCTCAGTGAAGACGGAGTCTCCAGCACCCTCAGTCTTAGCTGTTAGCAGTGAAGGCACTCTACTGAGCACCTGGGACTTATAAAATGATCCAAACTGAAGAGTTTTCTATAGAATGGTGAGGGACATAGCTCTCATTCTTCACTACTCCTTTGCAAATACCTGCTCTAAAACTGGAGTTGTTCAAAGCAAAGAGCACAACAAACTTTAACACTGGAGAAGCTGCCTCTTTTTTTCTGAGTCTCATTTTCACATGTAGCTGAATTTTTCAGCAATTCTGGTTTTGTCATACCATGGCTGCAAAGCAACTTAGATGGTCAGAAATGGGCAAAATTACAAGTATCTAAGACCAGTCTTTCAACAGGAAAAAGTGAGTGAAACATCCAGCTCCTCTTATATCAGCAATTGCAATCTGACTTTGAAGAAGAGAAAAGCTCTCCAGTCCTCTGCGCCAAATTCATGGCTTCTTCAACAGCATGTTCAATTCTTTTTATAGTTTAAATATTTCTAGAAAATTCATTTTCTTAATTTTTGCTGTTTCCATTAGCCCCAGACCCTGCATTTTAACACCAGATGCATTCAACTGAAGGGATACCCAACTGAGTATATAAATTGGCTGCTGAATGGCCCCCTATGACTCCATGCTGTTACTTTCAACCTCAGATGGCACAAAAAAATGCTCTCTAGTTGTCTTGCTTCAGAATGCCAAAAAAGCACAGCTCCCAAACTTCTAAACATAAAACAGAAGAAAACCAAGTTATAGAAAACCATTATATCTCAAACGTAGCAATAAGAAAGCATTATAAAAGATATGCTTCCTGTAACACTGAGCCAAAGTACCCCAAAGAGGGATTTTGTAATGTTTACAGAGAAGCTTATATACATTAGAAATGATCTTCGATAGCTTTCTTACTGGAAACAGAGTTTTCATGGGCAAACATATTTTTTTTTTCCTATAACTGAATCTGCCTGGCAGATAGAAATATGTTTCTGTCAAATTCACCAGTCTGCCATGGATATCACAAAACATCTTGGGGAGATGTGGACGTGGTTTTACTTCCTTTGTTAATCCTTCAGTTCTTTAGTTCTCAGATGACTTATATGTCTTCTGATTTTCTGTATTTTTAAATCTAACATTCTATCAAAAATTTCTGAGCACCTTACAGGTCTATTGCCCCAATCTGTAGGATGTGTAAAATCATCTTTTTAGATACTTTAACATCTCTTGAAATGTGATCACAATTAGAATAGGATTATGGAATACCCTATAATTCCAACAAGAATTCATCTTGTGGTGTTTATGGCACTCACTCAAGCTATAAGAAGTGCTTTACTCTATTCCAAAAGCCCAGTCCTGGATGGAGGCAAAGCCACCTGCAGTCAGTGGTAGTAATCATGAAACACAAATAAACAAGATATGGGCTTTGGTCCAAACCCTGGGATTCAGCATGAGATTTTTTTCCAACCAAACAATGAGATGGGAATTGAAGTAGTAGTAGCAGCAAGAGATGCTAAGGATTACTTGTATGGCAGCTAACAAGGTTCTGGGTACTAGTGAAGAGCAAAATGCTTTCCAAGAGTTCAAGAGTTTCCAAGAGTTCAAGAGTTTCCAAGAGTTTCAAGCAGGCTATACTTGTAGGAAATCTCCTTTGGTACAGATGGCCATATCTTAAATTATTAGTTAGCTTCTGCATGAAATTTGGAAAGTGGACAATTTGTAAGCAGTGTGACCCTGCATTATTAGAAGCCCTTGCTCTTTCAATCCTCTCTGCTTATGAAGGATTAAAGGCTTCTTCTCACTTCACCCACCTCTTTTGACTGAATTTATCTGTAGTAACGATAAAGGGGACAGTATTTTCTGTTTATATTTAGGGCAGGACTTATTTCTTCCTATAAATGAAGACAAACAGCAGAAATCACCTTCCTCATTTCTCCTGCAGTTATGTGTAGGTTCTCTCTTTAGAATAGCTAGCTAATTTATTTCCCTTCTTAATGGTCAAGTTCTTTCTCATATAGAGGAATGTGGTCTTCAGTGATTAGTATGAGCAAGCACTGAGGGGGATGAACAAATAATATTTTCTGTAAGATACACATAATAGTCTTTCTGCTCCATGTGTTTCTACTGCAGCCTCAACTGTAGCTGTGGGTCCAGATTAAGGCACAGATTTGAAAGATGTTGTGTATCACTTAGAGTCACTGATACAGCAATGACCAGAGATTTAGAAATCACAACCTGGGAGGAAGGTTATTTCTCAAAAAGCTTGTAAGGGATACAGGATCATACAGACCAGAAACCTGGTCTTCCTTCATATCAAAATGTCTCCTAGCTAAATTTCCGGGGATCTGTATAGCTAATTAACAAAGACTTGTCACAATAAAGCAAACAGTCAGTGGTAGAATTGCTTACCCCAGTAAAAGAAGTGAAGTATAAAGTGCAAACTAAGGATCAGAAAGAAGAGAAAGAAAATAAGATGCAAAAGATCCTTACAGAGGCCCCTGACATGGACACCTCAGCAGCTGAAGTTAAAAGGTCAGCAAAGGTTGATCCTACTGTTAATATTTCCTCATTATTCTGTTTATGGGAAAGAAGGAAAGAAGAAAAGAAAGAGAGAGGGAGGGAGGGAGGGAGGGAGGGAGGGAGGAAGGAAGGAAGGAAGGAAGGAAGGAAGGAAGGAAGGAAGGAAGGAAGGAAGGAAGGAAGGAAGGAAGGAAGGAAGGAAGGAAGGAAGGAAGGAAGGAAGGAAGGAAGGAGGGAAGGAAGGAAGGAAGGAAGGAAGGAAATATTTTTATCCCGAACTGTTCTTCTGCTTGAGCAGAGTAACTAAACCTTAATACAGCCTCCAAAGGGGATCGCACAAGAATGTCTCTCAAAGTATAATTGGAATAGATCTATTTGTTTGTTTAATTGACACCAGGGTGGAAGTCTGTCCTTCTGTACTTGTGCCACTGCAATTATTTTCCTAGGATTGAACCATCTTAATTTTAATATCCCATATATTCAATGCAACACAGCATATTACAATATCTTGACCTTTTCAGTGTTCCATAAATTGATTGTCTGGTTGTTCCAGTCCTCACTTGTTTACAGCCCTGGAAACCGTAGAAGAAAAGGTAACATGGGCATCTCTGAGTCGTATCCTCTATGTTTATCAACACTTTCTGAATCACACTGCTGGTCTCTTGAAGGCTTGACAGAACCTACATACTGTGTGCCTGAGGTGCAGTAGCATATAAAATCATGCCAGAAGAGGCAGGAATAAGGGCTGCAGGCTGGCTCACAAGGTCCACCACAGGTGGTCCTGTCAAAGGTCACATTGGTTGACCAGTATTGTTATCAAATTGTGTTCTCTCCAGTGAGATATTCTGACAGCCAGAAAAACCTCCAGCTAAATAAATAACGTGCATAACCTTCAACCAGCCAAATGTAACTGTTTAATTAATGTGCTTTTTCTAAGTAAATTAAAAAGCAGGGGGAAAAGCCTTCTGGTCTTTTAAGGATGAATAAAGCATAAAATGTAATACCAGATCTAAACATGAATGGGAGAGAATCCTCTTAAAGCTGAGGATGCAGTGGTAATGCAAAGCAGGAAAATAGTTATTCATTTCCAGCCATTGCCTCAAACTGATGGACCAGTAAAAAGAAGATAAAAAATTTAATAAACTCCAAATGTTGGAGGAAGATGTTAGCACCAATACAAAGAAAGAACAATTGCCACTTTCTCACTGCTTGTCCTACACCAGAGAAGGGATCTTTAGAGCAATAACAGCTTAGGGCCATATGTGGTTTTAACAGAATATATTGGAGTTATGACTAAGATTTTTTTCTTCCTTTTTGCAAGATAAGTAGGGACCTTCCTTCATATGCATTTGAAGGGCTACAGTATGGGTACTTCTATGTCTAGAGAATAGTACAGATGTAACATTTACTCTTTCCCTCCCTGCTGAGGAGGGAAAATGTCCATTTGATAGTGTTCCTTACAAGTATTACTCTCTCCAAAAAACCACATAGAACTAAATAAAAATGTTCAGAGATGGCTCAGGCTCAGGTTCTTCCCCCAAGACTAAACGTGGAAAGTTGTCCTGGGGAAGTTTTTCCACCCCCAGATGTGCCTTTAGGTCCCATGTGTGCCTTAAAGTGAACTCAGCTGCCTGATGAGTGTGGAGCTGAAGAGGCCAGAACTGCTTTAGTAGCTTCCTACAGGCATGCCTCCAGAACTTTTGTCTGCCCCTTCAAGCAGTGGCAACAGCAGCAGAAATATTTGTCTCAAAACACTGAACAGAATAGGAGGAGCATGCAGTTACGTGCACTACTGAAATATTGTGGAACAGGCCAGCATGACCATCACCTCAAAACTGCTGCTGCCATATCATTATCCCATCTCTATATCAGCTCTTCCCAAACTTTTCTACTTTCAGATGCACAGAACCATTTTAAGTCCCACATCCAGGCTGGGATGTGGAGGGTGCTGCGAGACTATGAGACAACCCATGTGAGAGAACCTGAAGCACATAGTGACCTTCAGTTCCCATCTCCTCTGCATGCCATGGAGAAGAGCGTTACCTTTCCAGTCTCCTGCTGAAAGTAATAGCAAGAGGAAAAATAATCACATTAGAGTGAATCCAGACAAAACAGAGCAGGCACCTCTGGGAAGAGGAAAGCATGTTTAAGAATTTTTCCCTTATTTCAAAAGCATAAATCTCAAGATTGTTAAAATAAGTCTCAGTCTCAGGTTTTTGGACAACTTGTTGATTTTGGATACACACTTACCTATCATAGCAAAATTCATACATTTCTGTCTTCCATTAATGAGAACATTTTGGACAAACCAAGTAGAACTAAGCCTGATCACTGCTATGCTGATGTTATTTTCTGCAGGTCTGCTGCTGAAACTGCAGCTTCTGGAATACTGACCAGTTTAATATGCACCAGTCTTTTTTACCCATCATATGGGTAAATATGCACCAGTCTTTTTTACCTCATCATAGGTTGATCACTAACAGTGATCTGCACTTTGTCTTCCTTCTTTATTCAATACAGATTCTAAATCATGGCCTCTGTTCTGCTAATCAAAGTTTTCCCTTCTATTGGATTATATTATTTAAGGCCTTACCTACAGATATGTTATGAGTTACAATTTGTGCCTTAGCAGAGACTGGACCTTGTCCCATTATCTCCCCAACATAACAGAAGAAGCATCAAGGTCAGGAGGCAAAGAAGTATTTATTATCTACATCATCCATGGAAGAAAAAATATTGGGACATCTGTGGTAGTATAATTTAACTGACAACCAAGAAGCCTGCAATAGCATCAAGCTGTGACTGATTGTGAGCAAGGCATGAGAGCAGGAGCAGATCATTTCCAGAGCAGCAGACGTAAGCACAGTAGGCAAGAAAGGATGGAAACCTATACCAAGAAAGTAACCTTCTATAACAGTGGAGTAAATTGGTCATTTAAATATATATATCTCCAAATTATTTTTTTTAGCACCAGTGAAAAGTTAATATCTGCAGGCCAAGCTATGGGATTGTTTGGAGTGGGATGAAAAAACAGTTAAGTGTATTATTGTGATGGATTATTTGTTTACATTATTTATGTTAGGTCCATTAAATCCAGCTAACGTGGAAGATCTGGAGTGGACACATTGTAAGTAGGAAACACTGTATTGCAAAGCTTGTTACTCAAATGGGTTGTACAGGAGACAAAGAGAGAAAGAAAGTGAAGGTGCTTACCTATGCTCACGACAGAGGGTTGTCAGAGCCAGAAAATGGACAATAAATTCACAGTACTTGCATCTTATACTTGGCAGACAGGCTATGCAATTTATGGTTCTTGAAGTGGGACACAATGAAATATTCCCCTTGCTGTCCAAATACGCTAACACATAAAAAACAGGTTGGTATGAGTGGAAAAAAAAAAAAAAAAAAAAAAAAAAAAAAAAAAAAAAAGCCTTGTGTATCTTAAAGATTGTTCAGAGGTCCTTTCATAAATACAAAAGTTATTTTTGTTCTTTTTGTTCTTGGTTTGAGGTGTGAGCTATTGTATATATCTACCTATAGCCTAGCCAAAGTTGCTTACAGTAAAAAACTTCACTGGCTGATTTTAAGCTAGGCCAAAAAGATACAGGGAGCCAAAGAAGAATGGCATTTCTTTCTTTGGGACCCACTATGTCTTATTTTACCTGCTTTGTCAAGGTTTTTCAGTGATTTCTGAGAATGATTTGGCCAGAGATAGTTTAAGAGCATGGTACTTACAAATTTGTTCATATTTTATTGCTCAGGATACATTGCCAGCACATGACACATTTCAAGATCTTTCAAATTGTCTGTGCCTAACACAGATTAAGAAGCATTTTACCCATAAAATTAAAAGGGAAGCGTACAGTTTTCTTTCAGGAAAATAAGAATGAATCATTCATGCACGCATTTGATTTCCAGATCCAAGAGTCTAGACTTATGTTTTTCATTTTTCTGAACACTTAATCAGTCTCTTTGTAGGCTGTAACATCCTGATGTCAATTAAAGGTTCATGAGGCTATGAACCACAGAGCAGGAGGTACCAGCTCTTTCTTCCAGGTGAATAAAATGCAATAGTTTTCCAGAGTGGCTACTTTAAAAACAAAACAAAACAAACAAAACCACAAACAAACAAACACAAAACAAAACAAGGTATTTAAGTTGAGGGACTCCTTGGTTCCTTCCATGCATGATCCACAGATAAATGACTGCCTATCTGTATTATGGCCTGTATAAATTCATTTATGCCTCCTCAGGGTAAGCAGGCTTGTAAAACTCTAGTGTACTCTCAGGTAACAACTGAAATTTTGACTCTGAGCTCTGCAAGACCACCTAAGGACAGGGGGATTATTTGCCTAAGAGAGAGGCTACATGCGTTGACAGGTGGAATGAGTGTCTCATGAAATGAGAAAGCAGTGATGATGTATGGCAAAGTGTCACACAGAGGAGCCTTGGAGTAGATGTTTGTCTTCCTTGACTCCATGTGCACAAGATGGAAACCTGCAGCAGACCCAAGTCCATGTTTTCCCTCACTCCAAGGGCAGAGGATTGAAAAAGCCATCAGAAAGTATACTCATGCACACAGAGAGGGCAAAGCAAGCATTTCTCCAGCTGAGTATGTCCTGGGTTATCTTTATATTTTCAAGTCACTTCCCAGCAGGTCCATGGGAGCGAGCACTGATCAAGGTGGTCATTGGGCTCAGCTCTCCGAGTTGGGAAGAGGGCAGAGGAAATTCTTCTGCTTCTTCGATCAGATCATAGGAGCATCAGTTTCTCCCTGTTTCCCCATAAAGCAGAAGAGGAAATGAGATATTTCCCAGAAGGCAAACAGGAAAGAGGTGTGAGTTGAAAAGCAGCTTCCCCAGCAGTCAGGTAATGCAACACTTTTCCAAAGATTTGCCGGTGCCTCTCATGGTTGGTGTGAGCCACTACCACAGACAGCAATGTGTGGAAGTAGGCTATGGAGGACAGCCTGTGCTTGGTCCCTGTGATGCCACCCTTGGTGTTGCTGGTGATCTCCTCCTGACAGTGTCAGTCAGGGCTTAGGCTTATAAATAAGAATGCTCTGTAACCCTAAAGCTGCAAGTATGTATTTTAAAAGTTGATGGAGAAGTTACTAACTGGCAGAAAAGGGGCTCAAATTCCTGTGTTCCTCCAGCAAGAACTGATTATAGCAGAAACAACCAGATCCTTCAACTCAAGTCCTGATGGATGCAGCTAATTAAAATAAGAAGAAACTTTAACTTCTGAGTAAAAACTACACATGCGAACTGTGACACTTAAAGGGATTGTGTCACTGCCCATATGTGCCATAACCCTCTGAAGAGTTGCGGTGTGGCAAGTTTGAGTAAAGTAGCAGTGTCTCGTAAAAGGCAGCCCACTTTCCATCCATATCCAAACCAAAGCTGTCAATGCATCTGCCATCAAAGCAGTCACTTACTTGCATGGAGCTGGAGGGGCAAAAAATCACTTGATCTCCCCAAGTCTCTCATGTTTGTTCCTGTGGTATTAAAGTCCTGAGATGATACACATAACCTGTCTTCATCAATTCAGTTGATATTTACCTTTAAGAAGCATATTGATTAATAGCAAGGAGTAAAGGGCAAGCAACAAAGAAGGAAATAGCAAGTAGTGGAAATGAAAATAATATGCAGGAAAAGGAAGGTGGCTCATGAAGCAGGCAGGAGCACTGATCCTCTGTCTCCCAGAGCCCATGAAGATCTGCTCGGAGGGGGCAACTGAGCTCTGCAGTGTCAGGCATAATGCTGCTGGGGAAAAACTCCGCTCTTCCCTGCTTCAGGATTTCTCTCCTCCTCCTGCCCAGGAAGAAATAGGCAATAATAATTATTTTAAAACCAAACTTCTCAGTCCCCAAATTAGTTAGCATCCCAAAGTAAAAGGTTGCATTTAAACCCCGGCTTGTTAGCTGACATTACCTTCAGTGTGCCCAGTTTAATGGAGCAAGGTGTAGTTGTCAGGATTTCACTGGCTACTTTCAGCAATGACATGAGGTTTGAATGTCATGCAGGCTGTCAATCTTCCCTTTGTATTCTGGGAAACACAGCCAGTGGGAGGCTATTCAGTCATTTGAGTCACCCCTGGTAAAGCATACTTGTTTGCTCTCCCTTTTTGTCTTTCACGGTCTCCCAAGCCAGAAGCAGGGCAGCAGCTCCCAGAGAGCTGGAGGTAAATAACAGCATGCTGCCAGGGACCCTGGCACTGCTCTGGCAAATGCAGGGGGCAAATCCAAGCTGCAGAATAGGACTTCACTACGTTTTCTGTGCTGATCATAATATTAAAAAATAACTGGAAAACTTGCCATTTCAAAGCAATACAGGATTTAAGCCCTTTTCGCCACGCATGTATATGAGTACTACTCACCATTTCATTAGCTGTTTTTCTTGTACAATAAGTTTTTTAGCTCAGAATTTTGTTTCTGTTTTCATGCTTATTATGTCAGCATGGTTATATGACAAGGTATGTATCCAAGGGAGGCAAGGATTGTAGGGAGATGTTTATTATAATGACAGGAACACTTAGGAAAAAATGGACAAATTCTCAGGCTCCGTGTCTGCAGGTCTGGCAATATTTGTTATGATTACTGTATTGAAGACAAAATGGTATGAGCTTAGGGAAAATATCTAAAGTATTTTTTCACCATCTTTAAAAATCCATTTAGAGTCATTACCATTCAACTCAAGCTCCTTAAAATGCTGGTTTACAAATTTTAATAGTTAAGGAAATGGGAAAGTTAGTGCTCATGATCTTGCAGTAAGGCTACATCCTGGCCACAGCTCACAGAATCGATTTTCAGGCTCCTCATAATGCTACCTTGAAGTATTCAAAGAAAAAATTGCACCTCAGACAGAAGTGATGTAAAGTACATTCTGACATAGAAATAACCCAGTGTACAGCAGTTCCCTAGAAATAATAAAATACAATAAAATACAATAAAATACAATAAAATGCAATAAAATACAAAAAAATACAATACAATACAATACAATACAATACAATACAATACAATACAATAAAATAAAATAAAATAAAATAAAATAAAATTCCAGAAGTATATAAATGTTTCTGCTTCTAGCAGGACAAACTGGTATCACAATCCCAGCAGTTTGTTGGCATGTTCATCACTACTCCTGTTTTGTCCACACTCCAAAAACGAAACCAAAGTACAACCTCTAGAGTTTGATTATGTAGTTTTTGACTTTAAGCACTTCCGGAAAAATCACTTGGGTTTTTTTAGTCATTTAAGTGTGATGTGGTAGTGAACATGTAGTGTGGTAGTGTGAAGTGTGGATGTGGTGCTTACAAACATGGTTTAGTGGCAGACTTGGCAGTGCTAAGTTAACAGTTGGACTTGATGATCTTAAAGGTCTTTTCCAACCTAATGATTCTATTATTTTATTCTGTGGTTCTAGGTTATTATCATTCTGTGGCTACATCATGCTCTTATACTCACTTTCCTAGTCTGAATATTGACGTTTAAAAACAACAGCAGAGCAACTTCATCTTAAAAGCGTTAAAAACAACCACTTGAGTTTACAGCAGCTTTCCCCAGCTCTTGTACTGAATTTCTTTCTTTTCCTGATGTGATACTAAAGGGGTTGGCAGATGAGTATTTCACTTTTGTTGGACTAACTCTGTAAATGAGTTACATCTTCTAGGGAACATCATATCTTTTGGTAAAAAGACCAATGTACTGTGAGAATTCTTGGTCATATCACTGGGATATATATTCTCCAGAATAAGTGCTTGGCCAATGCAATAGTGATTGAGTTTTCAACTGAAATGTTACCATTCAGACAGAATTATTTATATTTAGTTGTTAAATTTTTTCAACATGTAAAAAAAAAAATATCCCACAGACAGTGATTGCTATTGGTTAGATCTGCATCTTGGCAAAACCCTAAATTCTATAGGCAAACAACAACATGAACAAAAGATTTAACTAGTCCTGCAAATATTTAAGCATGTTTGGTGCTCACAGAATATTAGTTCTTTTAGTTAATGCCTCACCCTCCCTGTTCTGTGCACTGGAGAGGGTGACCGGGGCTCAAAAAAAACCCATTCTGTCTCTTTTAGGAAGAAAATCAGGAGGCTGCAACATTTTTAGGAGAGGGTGGCAGCTGGAAGTGTGTCTTATGAAGTTCCTCTTTGACGAATGTGTAGCATCCCTGGAGGAAAAATTGGAGTTTGCCAAGTTCAGACATTTTCTGTTCTCGTAAAACTAAAGCTGCTTTGATCTATATTTGACAAGTGATGTGTATATTATACTGGTGCAATGACTTTAGTCTTCTTAGCTCAAAAACAAATAGCCCAGGGACCAAAATCTGCTCTCAGACCTCCTTCTGGAACTCCCACTGCTTTCAGATTGCTAAGTACAAAATGTAGGTATGGCAGAAGAGGATGCAGCAAACGTTGTTGCCAGATTTTTACGAGTGTTTTTTACAGTTCAGATCTTGGGACACTTGCAGGTCCGCTTGGGGGCTCTGGGTTTGTGTCCCAGCCTGGATCCGGGTTCTTTTCCAGGGGAACGGCAGTGGTGCAGGTGGCCACATGAAAAGCTAAACCAGCAATGAAGCGTTCCCCAAAACTGCATCAACACTGACTCATTTTTTACTTTTGTTTTTCTTTTCTTTTTCTGAGGCATCAGTATTTCACTTCATCTTTGGAAATTAATGACACATAGTGTCGATTTTTTAAAAGATAGCCTATGATGTGTAAACAGGAAGATTTATAAACTCTTAGTCTGCTTAGTTGTATCTTTCTCAGCAAAGTCTGTTTGAACTATTGGTAACTTTGACTCCTTTATTGCCAAAATTACTTCAATACTCACTCTACATGGTGCATGTATTGTAATGTTAATTTTTAATTCAATAATGTAAGAAGGTTTGTGAGTGAAAGCTGCTGCATATTGTGACACTAAAGTTTGTCCTCTTTACATAGCATTGTCCTCTTTAAGTATTTCCTAAACAAACACTTACTGTACTTACATGAAATATAGCAATTATAGATTCAATAATCCAAATTTTAAAATCCTTAAATACTCATTTGTTTGCTGTATTGTATCAGAGAATATAATATCCTCTGACAGAAGCTCTCATGCTTCATAACATTTTCACTGTACAGCTTCCACTAACTTCCATCTGACTTCTAGATTTGTTTTAATTCCTGGAAGACTATAATAAATTAAGAATTTGATTTTTAGATTAAATGTAATCCTGATATTTAATGAAGTTTAAAAAAAATAATTTGATTATGAAACTATTTTATTGGAATGTGATTAAAATAAATTTTCGGGCATTAAGTTCTTTAATAAATATATTACATTTTATTGGAAAGTGTTGCAGAAAGATCTTTTGTAAAGGGTCCATGACAATTATTTACAGAATGAAGAAACCTGTATAAAAGTCTTTTGTGCTGGTTCGACAGAGAAGTAAGTGGCTAAAGGAAACTCGGTTGTGTGGCATATGCCATAAATATGAACTGAATCAAATGAAAAACCCCAGCACGGAGGTTGGTGGCAGTTTGCCCTGGGGACTGAGAGGCAGGGACAGGCTCACATTGTCTGTAAAGAGGGACACGCTGCTCCCCCATTATCATTTTCTTTTCCCTGAGGTGGTCTTACTAGAAGATGGTACCATGGGATCATGCTTAGCAAAACCATTTTTGTTGATGAAGTTGTGCCTGACATTGGGCCATGGTTAACATGGAATAAATTTAAGCAGTTTCCAGTGAAGTATCTGTTTGGAAAGGTAACAGCCGGCTCACATTGTCCACAGGCAAGCAGACTGGTGAAAAACGGTGTCAAAATACAGACACATGTCAGAAAAGGGTGAGGAGTCAAGCTCCCACATACATCTGGCCCTATCACCTCATGTTGCTCCAACAATGAAGGCAGGATCAACATCTCCTGCCATTTTATTCACCAGAAAGCTGAGACCAAGGTGTCCAGTGCTGTCAGGATCAGACCTCAGATCAAATCAACACTGCGTAACAGTGAAGATGCTGTGGTCTTGGACAGGGACACCAAACTGCACACAGATCCCAAGGCTCCTCAGAAACCACGCCAACATTAACAGGGTGTTTTATATATGCATTGGACAGTCTTTATTTGTCCTCTTTGGGTTTTTGATCACGTTGGACTGAAGAGAATGCAGGCAAGTACATTGGAGGCACCTTGTCAGGGCATTCCTGTCTAGGATGCAGTGAGCCATTAAACCTCAGGTATCATGCATAGCAGACCTCTGTCAGCTCCTTCTGCTCTGAGAGGCACCCAGAAACCCTCTCTGGGTATCTGAACAAAATTCCTGCTGTAATGCTAAACTCTTTCCAGTGCCTTGCTCAAGAAGCATTATTGATGCTATCTCTACCTTGGAAAGTCGGAAAGTTCAAGATTTCTACACACCCATCTCTAATCAGCCTGCAACAAACTCGTATCTTCATGATCTACAAAGTATTAAAATAGAGAAAGTAAAACTCATAGCATGTCCCGACACAAGTCATCATTCGACATAGCCCTGGAAAACAAATTCATGCACAAACCCAGCAGCAGCACTGGGTACAATGGGCTCGTTTCTGCTTGTGTCATCTCTGTCCTGGATCTGGGGCATTTAGTGATGACCAATTCATTACCATCACTTGAACTGGTTCTCCTTTCTCCACAGCAATTTATGCATCTCTGGTAAATATGTGAAAAAGGAACAGCTGACTGTATCTTCCCGCTGGGAAATTAAGAGAGAGTTAGAACCAAAAATAATTGGGTTCTTTTCACAACAATATCTCATGAGGACATCTAGGGTTAAAATGTTATTTGTTCCACTTTAGTTTTCTTTTAGAAAAGCCAAATCATTGCCTTACTTGATTCTCCCTTTTTATAGTCAGGATGATTTCTCAGGAAGGGATTTTTTAAATTTACAGCAAAACAAACCCCAGACTGAAAAAGAGGAAGGAGAGAATCTCCAGCCCTGTGAATATGAGAATGTGCACTTTTTGTGGATTTAATTTGTGTTCCATAAGCAAGGAAGAAAAACAGCGTTTAGTTTAATATTTCAGGAAATCATACAGTAAATGCCCCAAGAAATGCAGTGAGCTGAGGCCAGGGCACACTCCAGCATAGCTTCCCACATGGAGAGCTGTTTGCAAAGCCTGGCTGATGCCCAGTTTTTGTACAATATCATTATTTAATTTTAGGCATGACTTTTTATGAAATTATTTTTACTATTCTAAAACATAACATGATTGTTTTTACATCAGAATAATTGTTCTTTTGTCCCCTAATTATGAGAATATTTACTATAACAAAGAACAAGTAGGAACTGGAAATTGTTTAGGTCATCTACTCCATTCCTCTGCCTGTGATGAATTATTTCTAACATTGTGTTCACTTAAGTTTTTTCCAACATATGAAAAACACTGAAAAGTCATGTTATGTGACCAGCAGGAAATAGTATAGAACCAGTAAATAGGATTACAGGAACATCTGCTGGGAACTTTATTTTCTCATAAAGTATGACATTCATAACTTGGCAATGAGCAATATTCACATTAATGGCAGATTATTTGTACAATCAAATTCTTATTCCTTTTGACAATACTACCCAGTCTGTTTCCATGGCACTCCAAGAGCCTTCACCCCACTCTGTTGGAGGAAATATCCTAGAAAAATTGAACTGGTGGGATTTTGCTAATTTCAGGGTTTAAGCAGGATACATAGTACCGAAGTATTGGCTAGCTTCCTTTAAGATATATCCAGATACACTGTTTGTGCCTTTGAGACATGTCTTTTTCTACAAGAAAGTGAAGAAAAACATTGAACAGATGCAACAAAGGCCGAAAGAAATGAAGGCAAGGAGGCCACATCACTGCCCTGATCTCACATACAGTAAAATCAGGGGTCTTCTCTGATTTCAAGACAAATCTTTGTTGGAAGATTTCTTTCTTTATATACACAAATGCCTTTTCCTTGTATTTTCTTGAACTAAAAAGCAGTTGTGATGACGGTGCTGCAAGATGGGGCAAGAATAGGTAAATGTAAATTACTTTGGAGGATTAACAGGCCTAATGAGAGTGACCTTGAATGCACACAAAAGAGTGTTTTAAACAAATGTTTGGCTTCTCTGGAACAGAGGGAGCCCTAGAAAATGTAAATACTCCCTATGAATTTCAGATGATCTTTCCATTCCTTCATTGTACCTGTGTGTGTGCTCCCTGCTATGGGCACTTGTAGGGTCACCATGGGGTAAGTCCACGGCCCATCTAGGATAACTCCAGCTAATTGGTGACTACATAAATCAGAATGCTGCCTCATTTCCTGGTTTCTTTTTCAACGGAGGATGCACAGATGGTGACAAGAGCTAATGGAAACCTGAAAGAATTTCTGGGGCAGTGAGTATGAGCAATGAAGCAGGCTGGTGTCGGAGCAGCTGGCCAGAACCAGTGTTGAAACTGGAGAGGAAACTGCTTCAACTGGCAGAGAGTTAAGTATATAGCAAAAGTGAGTCTTTATTCAATTTGGTTTGCCTAATTCCAGGCTCTTTATACTACCACAGCAGACTCCCTCTTTCTCCCTTCACGTCCAGGGCAGTGGACTCAGAGAGAGATCCCTGTCTGATATTCAAAGAGTAGCAGAAATCCTGTCCTCAAATTAACATCTTTAGCTTTCCCAAGTGCCTTCAGCTCCAGTTACTGTAAATGAATGTTTTAGCCTACCCTGGGCAGACAGACTGACAGGTTAGGGCTACTCCATGCATAGTTTTTCTTTTCTCTCTTGTGCATAGATCAATAAGGGTTAATACAGGGCTGTGGCACTGCCCATGCAGGCAGCTCAGGTAGTCCTCGCACCTCTTTAATGGAATCTCTGGCACTAGCCTGATGAGTATATAGAATTACACCAGTCAAAATGTTTTCCTGGACATCCAATGAATAATGAAAAGAGTTTAAGAGTTACTTCAGATGATTGCCCTCACATCCTTTGGGGCATGGGGTTATCTTTTTGAAGGGCTATGCAAGTTTTTGGTGATTTCTTTAAAATGTACATCCTTTAGTGAGAAAGAGGGGTGCATACAGAGCCAGGGAAAACATGTGCTTTGGTATCAGTTTTATTCCAGAAAGTGTTGTCTGTATTATGCCTATTTGACCCAGCTTCATTCCATTATTTGGCTCACATGGGCCCCCTTTGATGAAAGATACTTAGGAAGGGGAGTGGGATGGTATGTAGCAACTATATCCTCGTCTTAGGCACAAATGTTCCAGATAGATGACAGTGGCTGCCACATGGCTACAACCAAGGCTGAAGAGGGTACAATGACTTGGTATATCCTTTTAGTTCATTCCATGCATGGAATTTGTTTAAAGACTTTTTATAAATGAGAAGTGTTAGCTAATTTCACAAAACCTTGCAGAAAGCTGAGGGCAGGCACATACCAGTGTATGTGGCTGGGCATCTTAGATTTCAGGCTGACAATGTTTCTTCTCTTTCAATTCGTGGTCCCTGTTGGGTAAGTATCTTGTCATGTCAGCAGTGAATATCTAATGTAGTCTTCATTCTGTGCCAATAACCCATTAGCGAAGCCTCCGCTATCTTGCTGGCTTTGCACCTTACCCATACAGGCACAGCACAGGCAGTGTCAGGACTCACATTGGTTTCCCAATGTGCCATGCCCAGAAATAATAGTTAAATATTAATATATTTCTAAGGTGAGGCTTAGATAGAAATGGCAGTGGCTGGGAATAAGGAGAACCAGGTTGTGTGAGTAGTTTAGACCATAATTTTGGCTCTGTTTTTTTGCAATGATGATGACTTTCATGCTAACATCTCAGCACTCCCATAATCCAAATTAAATTTAAAAAAAAAAAAAAAGAATAAAAAAATAATGAAAGGTAATATCTTTTCATCAAACTACCCAAGGCTCAAAACCAATATACATGTGTAGTGGTAGCAAAGAGACTTGCACTTGTCTAGTAAATTAGGATATTAACTACCCACACAAACTCTTTTGAATTACTTGAAAAAAAGGATGTTAATAAGAAATAAAAATGCATCATGACTAACAGTTTAAGTTTTTTGGTTGGGAGGAGGAGTGAGGAGAAAATCATAGAGACAGAATTGTACATCCAAGGTTGTTATTATTCAGTCTTCTAAATAACCCTTTAAAATATCTGCCTTTTGTTCAGCATGCTTTATTCAAAGTTAATGAGCAAGACACATTTCTGTTTCGTGATAAAAGTTGCTTAGTAGGTCATTTTGTTTAACTGTTGACTCAATCTTTCTATGAGGTAGTGGCAAAAGCAGCCTTTCTTAGCAAAACAAATATGCGTGTGATGCTGTTCAGCAGACACTATTGGAATCAGTTACAAATGTTTAATATGTATTTGCAAATATCACCCTTTTGTTCTGTTGCAGGGTCTACTTCACATTTTCATGTCAAAGATCTAGTTTCTCTGATCATTGCTAATGAAGCTTTTGGATATGTGCCATAAGCATAGGTACATTTTGTTCAACAGAAGCTAGTTTTTATTTTCTATTCCCATACCCTCACACAGGAAAATGATCTTGCTCCAGTCACACAAGTTCTTCATCTCACTGCACAAAAGAGAAAACAAGCAAAAGAGCAAACTTACACCATGAGAAAATCAAGCATCATAAGTTATGCCAGCAATAACCAGAAGAGAAGGGCAGGATCTAAAGGTGTTGGTAACTGCTATTTTACAGTTCCCTGTGAGTACATTCAATAAGAATGTAACATTTTTAAAAATATGTCTTTACATATGTGTAGTAATTTAACTTATTTAAGTAAGAACAGTTCCAATGCAGGCAAACCGTTTACAGTAAGAACAAAGAAATGCCATATATTTGGCTTTTATATTGTCATCAAAACCTTTGAAATATTACATACATTTTAATTATAATAGTCCATGTTGTCATTTATGCTGCACATTTCTGTTGCTGTTGCTGTTTCTGCTTCACACACTGGGAAACAGAGTTTGAGTGGGGTGATCAAATACTGGACAGAAACACAGGGGTCCTGACTTCACTTGGCCCATTACATATCCCTCTACTTAAAAATTTATTCATTTTTCTTTCTTTTCTTTAGGCAACTAGTCACTGACATCTCATCACCTTGCCCCCCTCAAGTAAATGACAGTAATAAAAAGCTTCATTTCTGCTACTATTACTTAATTATTCTGATACTGAAACCACTGCTGTTCTTGGAGACAGAAAGCCAGGAAAGGAAGAGGAACACAACAGATACCTGCAGCTAAAGCATAATAGATTTAAACAAAAGGCCTTTTCACATGGAGATTAATTAGTATAAAACATTTAAATAGGGAAAAAATAAATTCATGAAAGAGTGGTCCATTGTTGGCCACTAACATGAGCATCTTGGTTCTAGCCTGTAGTTTAAGGATTCTCTTATTGCTTTGGAGGCACACAGAGATGGATCCCTCTCCTCTCCTTTACTTTTGTACCTCCCACCCTCCACAGGCACAGGAGCAAACACAAACTCCTTTGTTCTTATATTGCCATCTCCTCATGTTGTGTACAGAAGAGAGAAAGCAGGACCAGATGAGCTTTTGCACTGACATCATGTGGATGTTCTGTGTTATGTTACGTGGTGATGTTACAGCAGAGGAGACCACTCCTCTGCTCCTCCAGCTCATTTCATTCAGCCCTGCAAGCTGAGGGTCTGCTGCAAAGCGCAGTGGATTTGGTGGAATCTTTTTTCAGATCTTCAGAGCAGACACCTAAATATAAGTCTGGTTAATACTCCATCAGTGAACACCTGATTATTCCATGGGACTGCTCAGGAACAGTAACGAAATTACATAAAGGAAAACATTTAGGATACACTATTTTAACTACATTAGATATCTGTGTGGTCATTTGCAGACAGAATTAATATTTCCTCAATTTGACTCAATATTATTCAACTTAATTTACACCTTTCAATACCTGGGATGAATATTGCTCTGTAGCATGTATTAGGGATACAGGTTCTGCAGGAAACTGTGTGAGCTACTGACATAATTTCTGCTATAATTTCTAGTATTAGAAAATATTGCAGTAGTAGAGAGTTTTCTGTTGAAAAAGATAAAAACTCAAGGTTCTCCTCTGGTTGCAATTATGTGGTAAATGTAATTGTGACCTGTAAATGGAAGTACAGAAGTCAGTGGTACACAGGAACAGCTTCCTTAAATGTTCAAATGTGTAATTATTCCCTTACTACATGGAAACAAAGTTTGCCAATGCAGTCCCTCCCTCCATGATGTCTGTCCTGCCCCATCCTCAAGGGCTTTTGGATCCAATGCCCACTGGCTGAATTCCACTGAAACTGCAGCGTAGGCGCATTTGAGTCATCTAAGTCTTGGAGAACGTCTCTGCTCCCAAATGCTTCATCGCACAGGCCTTAAACTCAAGCAATGCCTCTGTTTTTTACCAATTTTCTAACTATAGACTTTGGAGTTTGCTAGAGAGAAAAGGAGGATTTTAAGACGCAAAGGAAGTCTGATATCTGCCTGCCTCTTCTCCTCCTTCCCAACGTTCTAATCACGGAGCTATTGTGTGAAAGATAAAGTATTCCCTCCCTGCTGCTCACCTTGTCAGGCTCCCCATCACCTGCAAACTAATCACAGCACCTTTAAAATATCCCTCACCTCATCAGTTCAGCAATGATTTTATCGGGAATAAGAAATCATAGTTCTTTCTTACTGCTAATACTGGGTCTGAAGTCATTGAAAGGGTAAGAGGTGTCTGGATTTTGAGTTTCAAGGAAATCTTGCTGCTTGTCCTCTGAAATTAGTGGAAGTACCAAGGGACTAGTTACTGTGATTACTCAATGTTGGTATTTATGAAAAATGTTCCCCCCATAAATATTGAATTTTGTCATTATCACTGTATATGCTGAGCTTTCATTAATATTGGCATTTGGTAATTAGACAGATGGCTGTAAACTTGAGGAGACAGTCGTTAAAATGGCCATTAGGAGAGCTTAGAGCAGAAAAAAAGGCTGCTTCTTGCTCATTCAGGACACTGGAGCTCAGAATAAAAGGAATATTTTTATTTGAATAGGGCAAACATTCTACTTTTGATCCAATCTTGGTTGTATTTCTTCTCTCCTTATATCCCTTCAGCCAGTGTATTTGAGGTCTTCACTTCCAGATTCATCTATACAGAAGTGTGGCTGTGTTTCTGCATGGTCATTCCAGAGTGCTCCGTCGAGAAGGACATGTGTAAAAGAATTTACAAGATCTTTGTATGTATTTTAAAGCCTGTGTTTGCAAGTATCAGGTAGCATTAGAAGGCTGAAACAACTGATCTATAACATGTTTTCACAGGCTAAACACCCGTTTCTAACTGAACAGTTTGCATTTTATCTCAGAAAGAACATCCACACTTGACTGGGAATAGAGACCAGACAATTTTCTAGCTTGGGCTTTCTGTTAGAAAGATTGAAACATGGTGTTGTCAGGAAATCTGTCCTCTTGCATCTCATATAAAAATGCTGTTTCACTGCCTGAAGAATTTTAGTCAGCTTGATAACACACTGTTCACTTAATTATTATTTTTTTAACAAACAAATTACATAATGCAAGGTCAGACTTCATCTTGTAAGTGGTCAAGAAAAGTGCTTTTATTTGCATAGTCACAACTGTTTGAGGCAAGACACAGACTTTTTCGAGCTGTGGCAGACTGAAGAGTATTGCTTCCCAGTGTGCAGTCAGAAGCCACTGATGCTCTGCCAACCATTAAAAGGTTAAACAACTGGAAAAATCTTGCCCTTCAATCCTGCCCATCTGTATATTCCAATACATACTAGTAAGCAAACAGCACAATGGGTGGAAATGAAAATGATGTCTGTCTGCTTTTGTGCTGGTTATAATGATGGGGGTTGCCATGCTGCAGAAGACAAGTCCACAGGTTTTTCTCTCTCGAGGAATTCCAGATGGTACTGAAATTTCTCTTCATAAAAAGTTACAGTTGTCATTAATTGGTACTGACTGAGAGATACCTTCGTAATGACTATAAAGATACAAGAATCTTTGAAATTCATGGATTTCAGTCCCACAACCGGCAGGTAAAAAACCCTCCAGAGTGCTGCCACCCAACGAGTGGGCCCTCTCTGTTATTGCCATTAACTGCAAATCTCCACCCATGTCTTTATTGAGAGCCAATGCCAGTAAGCATTACAAGCAGATTATTGTTTTACACTCTGCATGATAGATGTAACTAATAGGAAGAAATCAGATTAATCTGGCTAAAATCAGTTTAATTGAATGGTTGCAAATTGAAATTATTTGTAACAGTAAATCTGAAAATGTATGGGATGCAGATATGCAGCTGGGGAGATGTTGGAATTTGAGGAGCTGCTGATATTTACCTCTTGAGTTTGTGTTGGTTTAGATATAATAATTTCACTTACACATTTTGTTTTTAGCGTACTGCACCATAGCTGGATGTCTACACAGTCTTGTGCATGTGTATAACTATAGAGAGAGGAAAAAATGGTGGATTTTTATAATTCAAGACAGACATATATATTCATAGATGATCGTGTTTGGAAGGAAATATAATCTGCTGGCACTTGGTTTTATGAGTGAGCATGTGTATCCATGCAGCAACAGCCTGGTGTAATAGAAATCCGCCATTTTGTTCTTAGCACAGTGTCCAACAATTCCCCTCTTGATCCTGCCCTTTTCACAGTCATTTGTTTCTCAGGTAATGATTGCAGCTAGGAAGTCTGAAGGCTGAGAAATATCTCATCTCCATGCACAAATTATCATTTTTCTCCCATTCAAGAAGGTTTCAGAGCTACTCAGGTGTGTGATAGAGATGCTGCACTAGGACTCAGTGGACGGATCTGGCTCATACTCCTTGCCCCCTCTTGCCCTGTGGGTTGGGTGAGGCCATGGTCTTACATAAATCACTACTGTGGGGATCTCAGCTCTCAGCTTCAGGTTTCCAGGTGTAAAACAGAGCTCTCATCATCCCCTTAGAGTTTTCTGTCTCACTCTTCCAAAGCTCTCCAGGGCAGAGGTTTTCACCTTGATGTATTTGGAAGGTGACTCTTCGCCTTTGGTTGTTTTTATCCTGTGGCAAAATCAGTAACTTCCAAGGTGGAAACAGGAGCTGGACGGGCATGTAACAGCAGGAAAAGTGGAGGAGAAAGCCCTCAAGCTGACCCTACCACCGGCGGGTTCGTCTTTGCTACTCTGGGCTAGCAGAGGGGAGGGAGTCTCTGGGGGTACCTCAAAATCTGCAGGATTTCCTCAAGCCTCCCCCAAGGGTGAGGTCTTGCCCTCCCTGCAGAGAAACCAGCGTTGGATGTGCTGCACGTTGCAGAGACCTTGTCCACCAGCTCCCGTCAGGTGAGGATTTAGCACTGGATCCATCCTTCGGCATGCTCCAAGGGATCTGTTGTGTTTCTGCTGTGAATAACGAGAACGGCAGGAAAGGCTGAAGCCAGAGACGATGAGATACAGACTGGCTCCAGCTGTAGCAATTACCTGTACTGTCAGAAAAACAGCAGGCCTTAAATTTTGAACAGAAGGGACTAAATGTATCCCTGGAGTAACTCCAAGAATTTCTGCAGGTTATAGGAGAAAGATTTTGGCCCTCCATCCAGTTTATGCACAGAACTAAATATTTTCTCTAACACCGCATAAAAGGACTGAAATTATTTCTCAGATTTAGAAGTTTGGTGTTAAAGTCAGAGGAAAATTCATACCTTACTGCCAATGAAATTGGCTTCTTTATATTTCTAGTGCACATTAAGCAAAACAGCATCTTTCAGATAGATGGCTTTTGCTGATGGCCATTTTGAAATTTCAATTTTAAGTTCACTATAGGGTTTCTCTGTGAGTGAGAATTGCTTCTTACTGACATTTTTCAAAAGGCTGCAGTGAGACTAAAGAATTTGTTTCCTTTAAAAATCCTGCAGCATCCTGAGGTAATTTGGTGGTGAAACATACCCTCTACCAGGTACTGCCTTCACCATCTGGGTGACTGCCACATGGGGAGTTGTCTGAAGAAGTCACCTTAGACTTTGACCCTAAAGGTTTACAGCTGGTTGCATTCTGTAAGACTTAAAATATCCTAACAGCTAAAGCATGCAGTAGTGACGTGTTTGCAGTGTGACATAGTTCGGTGGCATTCTCAGCATGTCTTGCATTATGACAATTCTAGAACCCTCTGGCTTTCATTCCCAGAGGTAGCAGCAAGGTGGGAGGCTTGACATCACCCTCCCCAGCATGGCATGTGGGCAACAGTGGCAGATCCCATGTCTGATGCTCTAGTCCCACTCCTGTCCCCCCAGGATAATGTGCCTGTAGTGACTGTAGCAAACTTCTTGTGTCTGCAAAAGGGAGAATGGAGAAAGAGACTGAGGATGCTTATTTGAGCAGGAGGCTGCTGGGCTGTTTCCAGGGGGGCCACTTCTGTTCAGCCTCTTTAAGTCTCATTTTATCCATCTGCTATGTAATGCTCATTTGCCCAGTGTCAGGAGATTTCATTGATGTATATGAAGTTCTTTGATGCTTGTTAGCTCTACATGAAAAGTAAAATAATCAGAGCTTATTTCCATGTGTATCACTTTTACTTGGACATCAGCAGATAGTCTGTGTTACTGAACACTTTCAGAAAAAAAATGTTATTTATACAATGGCCCCATGCATGGGACCTCCTCAGTTCAGAGCTGGTTTCCTGGTCTTGTTTTTTTGCCAATAGTATATAAATGTTTGTGGTTATTTGTTTTTTTTCTCATGATACAGCTTATGACATCTTTTTCCCTCTTAAAACAATGCACAAATCCCCTGCTCCTCTCCCTTAGCTACTTTTCCCTGGAGTACAGTGATCTGTATTGTTTGCAAATTATATTTGAAAATAAAACAAACAGAGGAAAAAAACAGTATTTAAAAGTTTCCTTACCAGGGATAGAGTGTTACAAACAGTTTAAAAAGGCAGAAAGTTGATTGTTAATTGCGAGAGATAGTAAAGTGGGTTTGCTCAGAGGTTGGACGTGTGCGGAGTAGTGAGTGCTTCGTTACAGGCATCTCCTCCAAAGCCTCTGTCACAGGAACATCTCACATCACTTCTGCATCACATTGCAGACACGTGGAGGCCACAGCTAATGACTGCAAAAGCCAAACCACTCTCCTTATCTGTCAGATTGACTCGGAAGCCATTCCAAGTGATACAGATGACAAATGCAAAGCCGCCAGTTGATAGGCGTTGCTATTAATGTGTTTTAATCAAACAGAGAAAAGGAGATGGGAAGTGACTGAACCAGCGATAGTGAGAGGAAACTGAGCACCAGAGAGCCTGGACTTTTTCACTCTCCTATCTCTTTACTTCATCAGCAAGCACAGGATCTTTGCTGCTTTTCTGGCTAGGGCATATTACCAGGAAACATGATGGGGTTTTATTTCTAGGTTGAATTTAAACCTTTGACTAAAGCTGTTTTTCTGAACAGACCCATTTCAGGCTTGTATTCCTTGCATAAACTTGGCATAAATCTCTCATGTTTGATAGGTTCAGTGTGTTTGTTTGGGTATTTTGTTTCGTTTTGTTCTACCTCCAGTTGTCCCAGATTCCCCGCTGGTCCTGAGCCCTCATGATTCCCTGTCTGCAGAGTTATATTAGCAACCACCACAGACTTAGATATTGTTATGGAGATGCTGCATGGTGGTTTTGGCTTTCTGATGTCCCTGCTGGCCTGATTATGCATGGATTCTCTACAAATTCATTTGTGTCGCAGATAGAGCGTCCCGATCTCAGCATCTCCCTATTAAAGACCCCCAGGGAACTGCTGCCAGGCTGCAGCTCCCACGCCATGGCTGGGGGGGGCGGGTCTGGGGGGTGTCTTTATGTCTGCATCTGGCTTCTTTGTTTTCAACAGATACATTATGAATATTGTATGATTATGTAGGCAGAGTATAAAAATTTACCTTACATGGAAAATGAGACAGAATAGAAATATACAGTTGTAGTTTCTTCTCCACGTTTGCAGTGAATATAAAAAATCCAGATCTCTATGGGTCTCAAACACTGTATATCTGTTTTGCCACAGCTTATACTGATTTGGATTTTCTGGTTTGGGATCCTTCAAAAATAATTTCTTTTGGAATTTCTCATGTACCTCTGAAAGCACTGCTGTTACCTCTGCTGCTGGTGAATACAGTCTTTTAAAAGTGGAATAGAGCTGAGGTATATCTTTGTGGCTTTATCACAGTTAATTCTGGAAAGATGCATGCTAATTCCTGCTCTTTTTCCTTAGTTGTGAACTTGTTCTTCTCTTCCATTTAGCTCTGTTTTCCATAACGAGTTCCATTCTCTTTGTAAATCACAGTATTTGGGTTAGAGTGCACATACTGTAATCTCCTTCTGTGTAATTTATAAACTAATGTGAGATTTTCTAGAGATACAGTAAATCATAAATCAAATCTCAACAGGAGTATGTTTAGATAGGGGGCTTTGGGTGTGAAGTATTTATCTTTTTCTGCAAATATGCATCTGCATTTGGTCCAATATGGGTAACACCAGACACCATTCACTCACTCGAGTTTTTTGCATCTGGGCCAGTGGAGAGACATTCCTGCAGGGAACCTCATAAAAGCCAGTGAAGTTACAGGGATAATTTAAGAGATGCAGGGATCCAACTTGTACAGGATGCATGACAGGAAGAAGCCACCGTCACACTAGCGAGGTGTGATTCATCTCTTCTAAAGTTAGCTGCCCAAAAATGACAAATCTCATCTCAGTTTGCTGTGCAATGAATGGAAAAGGAAGGCAACCTGCAGGATAACAGGCTCACCAGTAAGGTTGTGAATTAGAAATGACCCTAAGTGAATGGACCTTGGGCATCAAATTCAAGTTAAACAAACACAGTTAATCAAAATCAATCCAGCCCCAAATGACTTTGGCCTTTATGGGATTTACAAAAAGCTGCAGTGCAGACCTTACTTCAGAAGTGACAGCGACTGCCCCATTAAATTCAATGTTGTAATACCTGCATCAGCTTTCCCATGAGATTTCATCCTTCACAAAGCTTCGGTTTTTCTAGGAAGCAGGAAAGAGAAGATGGCTATGAAGGTAAGGATCTTTAAAGACCACTGTTGTTTTAACACTTTGCTATCCTGCTTCTTTGGAGGTTTAAAAGCTTCTGGGTTGTTTTAGAAGGGATGAGTAAGAATTGCAAAGACTAAAATGTAAAAAAGTAATTTAAGAATAATACACATCACAGAAACATCTGTGACTAAATTTGGGCTCAAGTGTTCACTGAAGTACATGTACTTCTACATGGACACAGCTAAGGACAAAACATTTCAAAATGGGACTAAGACAGGGAAGGGATTAAATCTTTTTTCCTAGGAGAAAAATGTGGCAGAAGAAAGAAGAAAAAAGAAAAAAAAAAAAAAATATCATTAACTACACAATGGGAGGGCAGAAGGAAGATGGGGACAGACACTACTTGGAGGTACTTAACAAAAGCATAAAAGGCAATGTGCACAAGCTGAAACAATGTACTTATTTCCAAGGTACTAGAAAAAAAAATTATAATGGTGTTCAAACATTATAACAGCAACATAGACATATTGTGAAATCTTTCTGGGCATTCAAAAGTCATCTGGACCTGTTAAAAGTCACCTGGACCCATTACAAGTCACCTGGACCCTACTCTGAGTTAGGGGGTTAGACAATATGACAGTCATATGAATGATTTTTTGAATATTTGTGATTGGGTACTTAGACAGATGGATAGATATATAGATAAATCAAATACAGGGATATTCTGAAGTTCTCTTTCCTAGTCTCCCTGCAAAGTATCATGAAGTTTATGTTTTTGTAACAATCTTCAGAGACCAGCAGGAGACACAAGTGACAGTGTTCATATAGCTGTACCTCCTCTCATTTAGGATGAGAAGTTGTGCCTAAAAGATAATCTCCAAATAAAGGTCTAAATATAAACCATCCCCCAGCTGATGAAAGTATGTTTTCTTCTATTCACTAGACCTGTCTAAATTCAATGTAAATTTCTGACAAAAAGTTCTTTGACATGTGGCATCTGTAGTTAGTGTGACACAGATTCACTGCGTTGACATCTAGAATTTGATACTTCAGGCAAACCTCCCATTACAGTCAACAGGTACTGTGATCTAAAAAAGGACTGCGAGGTTGTCACAGTCCATCCGGTGATGGACTCATGATGGTTAGTTTACCTTGACCTTGGAGCGCAAAATTAAGGCAACCAAAATGGCAAGGTGTTACAATTCAATCAAACAGTGTTACTTTATTGTTTTGCCCATAAAGCAGCACACAATAGCGAGAGAGAATAAGAAAAAGGAAAAGGGAAAAGAAACAGGGAAAGAAAAAGAAAAAAGTGGGAATGAGGATTGATTTACCACCAGATGAGTTCCAAAGGCGTCCTGCTGGTCTTCGGTATCGTAGAGTCCTGCCAGTCCTCCCTCGTGGTTCAGGACCCTCTGGTGGGGAGATCTCAGTGATGTCCGGTCAGCAACCATCTTTTATGCTTCTTCACCCCCCCTTGCTCCCATTGTTTGAGGCCAGACGTGGAGCAACCCAGGCTTAAACTGCACAGGCTCAAAAAGTCTTCACCTCTCTTGTCAGAGCTTTGTCTGCTCCTGCGTGGCCTGCATTCAGGAGTCTCTCTCTGGTCCATTGGGTGACCTCAGGACCCTTGGTGAGCTTCTGGGCATGCTCTCCTTTGTTGGCTTTTGTTCGAGAGAGGAGGTGGGGGACAAGGTGTGACTGAGTCTGCAGGTGAGAATCCATCTTCTGGATGGGAGCTATTGTCCCTGGGTCAGGGAGACCCGTATAACAATCCCTTTTAGGAGGCAGGGGCTAGCTTGGCTGAAGCAGCAGGTGAAGTCCATACAGCAGCCATTGTTAGCAGTAGCCCTCCCGGTCAGAGAAACCTGTGCAACACAATGCTTCTCCTCAGGCCTCTCTCCAGGTCATTGTCCATCTGTTCTTTCTGTCAGGGCCTCAGTTCTCTCAGTTCCTGATGACTATGTTTCAGGCAAATACTGCTCCATCTTCAGACTGACTCTCACAAAGGTCTGTGTCACAACTTGAAGAGCAGAAAAGATGAGCATCATCTGTTCAGGCAGCACCTCTTCCAAGACCAATGGCATTGCTGGTTTGGGGTTTGGCTTGCCATGTACAAACAAAATAGAAATCTCAGGACCTTGTTTCCTTAAAAGACCAGAAGAAGTTCCACTGGCTTGATTGAAAACAGGAATATCAGTTATGCCATATCATTTCCTTCCTAAAAAGAGAGAATCAAACTCAGGTAAAATAATAAAATTAAAGGATGACTATAGAAAAGTCCTTTAAACTCATTTTTCAAGCCACTGTCTCATCTGCAGATATGCAAAAGTGATGGCACTGATTGTTGGGATGACTGTGGTCTGCAGGAACATGGATCAAAGGATTTTACAGTCAAGAGCTGACAGGCAGGAAGAGATTAAGTTGCCAGCAAATACACAGAGAAAAAACAGGACACCTATATCAGGCTAATGACTGAAAGGCTCAGGCCAAAACTTTATCTTGCAGCAGGGTTCATTTGTACTGAATGTTGTCAGGGTAGTATCTTGCCTTAGGCAAGTAATGGTAGGAAGATGTGTCTACAGAAAACTTGAAACTGATTGCAAAACATTGTCAATTTGGCTGCAGCACTAAGTATGAGCTCTGACTTTACTCAGAGTAGCAAGGATTGAGTGCGTACTGTGCGGTGAACTGCTCGGTGCAGATGCAGTGGTCCTGTCCATAGACAGGAACCACCAGGTGTCATTCCCTCTAGAACAGAACTCTCACAGCTAAGAAGGGAGACAAGCTTCATGTCAAAGAAAATCAAAATTTGATGGGAGGCACATCTTTGCAGAGTATGATAAGACTAACCTGTAAGGAAGAAAAATTCTGAAGTGCAACCGCAAAAAACATTTCCAAATTAAAGCACATTGTTTCTAATGAGCATTTTTGTTGCTTTAGCTAGAAGCTAATTAAATTTGAATTTAGTACCTGTAACAAGGCTGGACTTAAATCAATTCCCAAAACACAAGGCTTTAGTCACTGGTAGTGTTAGTCTGGCTAGCAGACAGGGAAACAGACAGTTCATAGGCCAAGTAATGCCCATAACTTTCATTAGATGATCTAGGGCTATGCTATTTTTCTTCTAGTTATAAATGAGTCACATTAAAGCATGTTTTACAGCCTAGCCTACCAAGGCTTTCAGAGCACCTTTTGGTTCTGAGCTAGAAAAAAGCTCTATTCCATGCTTCCTAACTCCTCTTATGATAATTACCCTTACCTTATAACTGCTTGAAAACACAGGAGCTGGTAATTAAATAGAAGAAGGGATAGAATTCAGGTTGGATTTTGTTATTCTTTCATGTAAATGAAAATATTTATTAAAAATAAAAAGAAGACAGAAAAAATTAAAAAGAAACTAAATAAGAAAGTACAGCCCACCAATAACTTTCTATTTTATTAAGATATTATGCTGAAGAGCTCCAAGAGGTGATAAAGCCAGGCTGAGGAAAGCCAGGTGATTATTCAATGTTTAACTACCAGAATGAAGCCAGAAGTCCTAGTTGAGCTTTTCTCTGGAAATCCCCTGAAGGCGTCAATATGGTGTAGCAGAACTTACTGCCTCCTTTTGCTGAACCCTGGATTTGTGTAAGGAACAGGGCAGGAGGATAAGGACTGCAGGCAATGTACCCCAGCAAGCCACCTCCTGACAGAGTCTCCTCTAGCCATCAAGCCATATGTAGACTGAATTCAATTAAAGTTTTCCAACTTTTTTCTGGACAAAACTAGATACATGGAGGAAAACATCTGATAAATGTCTCTAGTTAGCTTTAGTGAAGGCAGAAGGTGGCCTGCAAAATCACAGAATCATAGAACAGTTTGAGTTGAAAGGGACTTCGAAGTTCACCTAGTCCAACCCCCCTGCAATGAGCTGTGACATCTTCAACTAGATCAGGTTGCTCCGAGTCCTGTCCAGCCTGGCCTGGAATGTTTCCAGGGATGGTGCATCTGCCATCTCTCTGGGCAAAGTATAGTTATTTCTCCAAAAGGTATTTTAGAATAGTCAGTTTGGTCTCTCCAATGGTGGCACTCTGTAGCACACATTTTGACAGGGAACCTTGCTGGACTCACAGCCTCGGAGTACCTGACAGGACACCTGTGCTCGCACCGAAGGGCTCCACCTCCAGTCCAGGGACTGAATGCTCCAGCAGCTTTTACCTCACTAGAGAACACAGAAATCTCAGAACAGAGTCATCTATGATGATGCCTGCTAATACTGTGAGAGCAAAATAAAGCCTAGGAACTTAAGTAGGATGAAAACATGTTGCCTATAGAAAAAACTCCATCTTTCTGTGCAGTGCTTCCCTGTGTAATGCACACAAGCACCTCCTAACTGCTTCTCCAGCACTGTGACCTGCAATTTTGGACTGCTCCAAACCCAGTAATATGTATGTAAGCCACTCACAGCCGTGCCATTTTTAATAAACCATTTATTAGCAAAACATGGGCTGATAACAAAGACATCTATACTGAGAAGGATCCCTCTTTTGAACTGGAATTTGCACAGTACAAAATCCCATTTCTTCAATCATCGGATTAATGTCTATGTTATCTGTGTGTGAAGACAGTTCTACTTTGTTCTCATTGTAACAAGGGCCTGTATGCCCAGGATGTATGTGTTTGTATTTGTGGGAGGATTGTACTCAAGGCAACCACAGCTTGACTTGGGGAGGGAAATGCTGCATAATATTTGTATTACCATTAAAAAGCCCCCATGTTGCGTTTTCGGCATTTTTTCTCTCGTACTTGGCATGTTGTAATAGGTTCTGAATGCTGTAATGCCCTTTTGAAATATTGCTGGAAGTAAAGCCATTCAGAGAAATAGAGAGACAAATCCATCTTGCATGCTAACTTATTCGTGAGCTCAGCCCATTTCTTATGCTTCTCTTGATTTTAGGCATGATGTTTGTATAAATTTGGAAATACGCCTATGTCTTATCTGGTTTGTAACTTAGCAACCTGTAATCTGGGTTTCTTGCTGCTCCTTATAAAGAAGCTGATAAATCTAGTCAAGCACTTACAGTACACTTGGTAGGGAGAGTATAAGGGGTTCGTCAAATACATAAGTAACACCCAAAGCTCCATTCATTTTGCTGACATTTACCTTTACGCATAAAGACAGCCACAAAACCGCCCACTGCTCAAAGTCACATTTAATCAGACTGAGTGGCTTTACATTAGCAGACACCAATTGCTCGAGGGTAGGCTGTGATTTGCAGACTGAAGAAGTTTCATAGAGCATGGCTTGTCTGTGATATGGTGATCTTTGATGTAATCACTTAACTTAGTTAATTTGCCATCTCTATATTTGAAGAGGGAGTTAACCAGAGGTAAAAATGAAAAGGAAGTGATAAAAATGGAGATTATCTTGATGAGGTATATTTGTTTACAATGATTTGACCCCACTGAAGGCCACAGAGCACTGCTAGGTTCAATCCTATCCCTGAGGCAAACATATTATTGAAGATAAGAGCTGGGAGCTTTGAGTGGTGAAGCCTTGAATGATACAGTTGTCACAAGTAGTTGGCATATTCATTGTAGCATTCCACCTTCCCAAAAGGTGTTTTGGCATGCTGCTAAAGGATTCCCAGTCATACACCAGGAGGTTGCCCAACAAACTTCTCTGTGTTTGTTTCCCTCCCACATTAACGCAGCTACGTCCTCCTGGAATTGTGTGTTGGTGCTGTGAATCCCATGGGTGGCAGAGAGACCTGTCCAAAGAACAGAGTTACATGCTCAGAGTTAGAGGCTGCCTCACAAGTTGGGGTTTTTTTAGGTGCTTCTGTACACTGCTGCATTTGTCTCATTTGTTTTGTTCTGAGCAGTGTGGGTATTTCTCAATTGGTTTTGCTATTCTTTTTCATCAGAAAAGCAAGCCCTGAGGTAGGGCAGGCTCCAGGAAAGCAATGTCACTCCCAGTTAAGAACAACAGCAAATGCGTCATTGGTTATCAGGCTTCAGTCTTAGGGGTGAGAGAGGAATTTATCAATGCCATGAAACAGGTCCTTCGATATAAAGATTGTGAAAGTCATAGAAAAAGTGCTGCTGTCCAGTACCCCAAACACATGGCTATTACTCAGTGAGAAGACTAAATAATATACACAAAACTGATTCACAGTGACTTAAAATTTGTATTTCATATCAGTCTCTTTGGGTGTATGGGCATGTTATCAAAACATGTTAACTCTTATCCTTCAAAGCTGTATTGAGTATTCTTCAGATAGAAAACATGGAGTTTATGCTTCCTCCAGGTGCTACAGAAAGTGAAGAGACTTGGAGACTTGGCTTTTACTGCAAAGTGAGTGCCAAGTCCACATGCCAGCAAAATAAAACAGGCTGCTGGTGGGTCCTGGCCTTTTCAAAGTGATGTAAAACCTGGACTGCTGCTGCTGCTGGTGCTGAGGAAACCTCACCCTTCTGGCTGGATTCCCATCAACTGAACTGATGTGTATGCTTTAATATTTCATAATGAAGTCTCTAACCTTTCACGTCCATTAATCTTATTTATCAATGAAAATGCCAGTGGTTCTGGGGGCTGTAAAATGCCATGTGGATCTATGATCTATTGATTCCCCTACCTACATTCTTCCTTTTTATTTTGCTCCCCATTTTTGGTGGCTAAGCAGTTCTTCTATAGCTCTTCACTAACATCATTGACAAGGAAGTCACCTGCAGAGCGAACCACAGGAATACAGCCTCCTCTGAAAGGTCAAGTCACCACCTGAAAGGAAAAGGATGTCCCTACCGGGTGCTAGCATGCGGGAAGCTCTCATGCTTTGCCTGCAAAGAGAGCAGGATGAGGTGCCTCTCCAGAATGCCTGTACACCAACACATGCAGCACAGGGAGCAAACAGGAGGACTGAGGGGTCCATGTTGAGGTGCAAGACTGCAGTCTCACTGGCATCTGAAGAAAAGAGAAGAATTTTAGAAACTTGTACAGCTGGCTTTTCTTTCCACTACCAGTCAACCCGGAGTCCCAAGGAAGAGGAAGAGACTAAAGGCAGAGTACTAATCACTGGAGTTTCCAGGAAGAAGGGGCAGGTCTTTCTGATCATGGGGATGTCTGCTGAGAGCAGGAGTCCCTTGCATGGAAGGACAAATAAAGACTCCTCAAGTGCTGTTTCAGCTCCTCTCTTCACTCACTCAAAGACCACCAACACGTGAACTAACTCAAGAAAGTGCTGCAGAAGCTACCATGGGAAAGGGTCATGGAGGGAAGACATCCATGGACAAAATTCGCAGCAATAGCCAAGCTCCTGCCAGGATTGGTTGCAAGCAGCAGCGAGAGCTATGACCAGATACTGCTCTTGGGCAGCAGCTCAATCCACAGAGGACCGGGATCTGGAGGAGAGCTATACAGGATCTCCATGCCACTTGCCAAGTGCCACACAGGCTCCCAGCTTGCAGCTCCTACCTGTTCCTCCCTGAGAGGAGTGCCAAGGTTTGTAGCATCTCTGCTACCAGGCACTTCCTTGGAACTGGCAAAGGGCAATGCATGGGAAAGGGATTTTATGAACATGACTAGAAGACAAGTCATATTTAGTCAGGATTTTGATTGACTTTTTAGTAGAGTTTATTTCAGAACAGAAGCCAGGGTGCACGGCACTCTGGTTAGAGGATGGTACAAAAGGAGGTGCTTCTGGAAGAGTGAGAGGGTAACCTTTCTCTATAGTTATAAAAAAATTCATTCAGAGTCTTGTTTAAAGCAAATTTTCCACATCAATATCAGACTGCAAGACATTGCTCATCCCTGGTAATTAATTATTCCCTTCTTCAGCTTTCTACTGAGAGTCCATGTGAACCCAAAGCCAGGAGGGGTTTGACAATCTGCTTTTTATCATATGGGTTTCTGTGACTGCTGGATAAAGATGACATTTTAGTACTGTTTCTCCTGAACCTTGGGAGTATCCACTGCACTTGCTTGTGGAGCTCACCACCCTACAATGAAAGGAAGCACCTTCCTTCTACTTGATGTTCCTTTTGTGGCTAGAAGAAAATTCCTTCACATAGTTTCCACAACAGGACCAAGGCAATGTTCCCGGTACAAAATATAAGGCTTTGTGAAGATGAAACTTGCATTTTTATTTTGAGCAACAAGATCCAGCACATTAATTTCCCATTCACAAGGGAAAAAGTGGTCTGCAGTGCACTGACATGATTGCCTCTGACAACACTGCCAGTTCATGTAGCAGTAACACCACAGAGGCATGTTGGAATTAGAAAATACAGGCGAGCAACACCCAAGAACCACACGAGAGCACTGCTCAGTGACAGCTGCCAGTTGCATGTTCAAGTTAGCAGACGTCTGTGGGCCTTCTGAGTTTTAACGTCTCCATTAGTTTTCCCTGAAATATCATGTCTTTCTTTTGTCAGGTTTTAAGTATGTGTGCTCTTTCTTCCCTCCTGTGGGCTTTTATACAGTGCTGCCCTTTCAAAATTTGCCTATTGTAAGTAGATAAATAGACAGTACTTCCTCAAATTTGCAATAGCCTTGCACTTATTGCATTTACTAGAAGAAATATGAAGATTTGGACCTTACACTCTGTAATAATAATTGCAAACTAATACCTACTTTTTCTCTTAAAAATAAAGAGTGCTTTATAAAGAAAATTAGTATCATTACTGTCATTTTCTGAGTATACATAAGGTTACTAATCTCATCATCTCATTTCAGGCCTAAATTTCTTATCTGGCTAATGAAGAGGGTGGTGTCATCCCCTAGAACACAGTTCAGAGCCAAAATTTGCTAATGTCTAAAAGAAGGTACTGTGAATACTCTGATCCCGCTCAAAGAATAAGTGGAAGGGCTGGAGTCAGACAGCAGAAGAGAGGCTGAGCTGAGATCAACAGAGATCCAAGCCCAGTCTCCACCCTCTAAGTTGCACTGATTCTCTGTGGACCATGAAAGGACCAAGGACCACATAACTAGAAACATCCATTGAGATTTTTTGTTAAGCAATAGGTGAGTTTTTAACATCAACACTAAAAATTCACTGCTTGCATGCTTCCTACATATTTTTTCAGTTTATTCCTTCTTTATTAAATAAATTTGTATAGATCTTTTATATATACAAAAATTATATCTGGCTAAGACATGTTAGCTACACATATCTTAACTAGACGTGACTACATATACATGTATATAACTTAGCTAAATACATTATTTTACTGAATACTATCTAAATACTAGTTGAGATAAATTGGCTGCAAGTTTTCTGCCTCTGTGTCTGAAGGTTCCTTCTCATTATATTGCAGAGTATGGTGTTGACCAAATAAGCCATCACAAAATGCAAAATACATGTTTATCTTTTTGAAACATTAAATGCAAATCCTGTGATTTTAAACTGTTGAAGATCTAGTGCATTTTAATTATTTATGCTTAAAAACAATTTCACTTTTCATTTCTGGAGTTTTGGAGAGCTCCTTTTTCTAATTTCATAATGAGTGAGTATTGAAAAAAAGAATCTCCTGAAAATCCAGAAATGCTTGTAATAATTGTTTTCTTCCCCTCTTCATTTCCTGCTAGTAGTAAACATGCAGAACAAAAATTGATAAACTGATTATTTTTCCTGCACAAACTACCAGGAAAACTATCATGGTATCTTCAAACAATATTTTTTTTTCCTATCAGGCTACTCTAGAAGCTTGAAGAACAGGAAAACCAACTATTTTTGCCTGGTCTGTTTTCATAATTGTCATTGTGACACAATCCCTTCTCAGGTGTAATAGCAACCAGCAGAAAACAATATTTTTCTGCTTCAGAAGCTTAGCCTCCTACTGCTGTCCCCAAACCAAAAAGAGTTAATGTTCTCCATCAACACCATTGCCTTGGATGTACTTTGGTAGTTCAGATGCACAGATCTAGTTCACTAAAACATTTGAATTATAATCCATGCTTATTATTTATTGGTTAACAGTTGAATTTACAATTGTTGGTATTCCTCTAATAATCCAGCTCCTGCAAAAGCTTACCTTAACATGGTATTTGCCAGGAGTGTGATCAGGGCTAGAATTTGTAAGTTATTTCCTAGGCAGCTGCTTTCTACCCAGATGCCAAGAGGCTGTATGAGGGATGCTCAGCTGGTGCCCAGTCTGTTCAAGCTCCTGAAAACCTCCTATTCTCACCAGGGCCCCTTTCGGCTCAGAGCCCATGAATACTGGAGGTCAGCAAGACTGCTGGGCAAGCCTATGTTAGAAAACCAGGTCTTCGGTCAGCTTCAGTTTGTCAGTGCTGCAGGTCCCTGGCTGCGTTTCTCCAGGCACAGCCATCACCGTGGCTCCTGCCAGGGCCAGGCTGATGGTTCTGCAGCCGGAGCCAAGATTTGCTTGAACATGAGCAGGACCTGCACTCGGTGGCTGGCTCCATCACCAACCCTCACCTGGTCCCATCTGCTCGCATCTCTTCCTCTAGTATAGGGCAAGTAATGGAGCTGTTTCACCTCCAGCTTGATGTCACACCCCAGTGCTCTCCCTGATGCAGGAATGGCCTCCCAAGACTCACTGGGAAATATATCCCAAAACACAAACTCTCTCTTTTCTCTCTTCTCCTTTCTTTTCCACATGGAACCAAACACAGTGTCTTGGGGTTAACAAGGTGAGGATGGGGGTGAGGAGGCAGGCTGAGTGAGGATCTTATTAAATCCTCAGAGATGTTGATTTGATCTGAAGCACTAGGGAAAGGGCAGAGAAAAAGACACAAAGCTGATATGGAAGCGTATTCCATGAGAAGCTGAATCTTTCCTATGCTACCTAAAGTTATGAGTAGCTCTTGCAGAGTCAGTTTTGCTCTGTCTTCACATTTCATTCTGCCTCTGGACCAACAAACTGTAAATCAAAGGGCCCACAGCATATGCCACTCTGGGAAGAGGTGAGCTTCAGCAACCTGTGTATCTTGAAAGGTTCTATGGGCTCAGGGCACTTAGGGCTCAGGGCACTTAGGGCTCAGGTCCCTGAGGTCTTATGGCTGTGAAGGAGCAGAAGAGTGAAGGATCCTTGGCCAGGACACACCAGGATCCGAAAGTATACAAACTGTGGCCAGACAGAATTGTCAAAGCCTATGGTTCCATTTCACAGGGACAGAGTGACCCCAGGAAAGGGAAAAAGCAAGAGGTAAGTGACACCTGCACCATTCTTCCTCTCTTGGAAGAGATGGTCTTAAGCTCTTCTTAGGTTATTTGCCTGGCTCTCAGTTTGTTCACGTGTGTGATGTTTTATTTGCCTTCACTGTGCTGGTAGGATTGGCATTTGCTGAGAGTTGAGGATCTGAGCTCTCATGGGGACAGAAGTCCTTGTCAGCTGCTCATTAGCATTTGTGCAGAGTTAGTCAACCCAGCTTGTAGAGTCTTTCTGAGCTTCAGTGGGGGCAAATGAAGAGCTTTGTTATGTTTAGGAGATTTTTCACCATCTGAATAGCTTGTTTTGTCATCTTGTTAGTGTGTGTTTACCTTGGCAGGGAGAGGATATATTGTACCAATGGGACTTCACAAATTCCTGATATTCTGCATGTTTGGAACTGTTGGTGTTCAAAATCTGCAGTGCTCCAGCCCTTGTAAGCGATGTCTAGGGACAGATGGAAGGAGAGAGAGAGAGAGGAAGATATATAAGGAAAACACGATGGCATAACACAAACGTTTTTAATCTACACGTTAGCACAGTGATTGTGCGCATCAATAATCACCCCAAATGAGGGGTAGTGAAACCTCTACCCTGCTGTCCAGGATTCCTGTGTGCTCCTCTGCAAGCCCCAAAGGAGGTGAACTAGGGGAGCAGTGCCAAGTGCTGGCAGGGCTAGGCTTTTTATTCCCCCTATAAACACACTACAGCTCTACAACCAGCTCCTCCAGCAAGCTGTTGAGACAAGATGCTCTGAATAGCTTTCTGAAAATGCCTACTGGTGGGATTTGGGGGCTGTGCCTATTCTAGTGAACTAAGCAGGACGACAGATAGTGCATTGGCCTGTGATCATCATCACATTTAACTGAGTAGATGGAGTAACACATTACCCAGCATGGATTTGACCCATGCCAAGTGCTGCTTTCCTGGACAACTTCCAAGCACAGTTTGGGTGATACACAGGCCAGGAACCATTTCCAGAAAGCAGAATGGATGAAGTCACCATGCCCAAGTGAAGCAGGGAAGGAGAGTTTTCTTACAGGAACACAGCCCAGATTGCCGCTTCCTTTCAGAGCTGGAGAACAGAATCACTTCTCCTCATTTATTAACGTTAATGTACCCAGGGAGACCTTGAGTCAGATCATAGACTTTTTTTGGTTACTGTAAGTTGAATGGCACAATTCTGAAAACAAAAACAAAAACAAAAACAAACAACAAACCAAAACAAAACAAAAACCCAACAAAAACCCAACAAAACCCAGAATAAAGATATGAAATATTCTTCAAATGTTCTAAAATATTTTTCCTACACTTAAGAGGGCCCTTCTTTTAAACCCTAAAGTTAAAAGCCAAAGGAGATTCTCCTGAGAAGCTGGACACTCCCAGTGTGAGGCCATCAGAAGACTGATTTCTGAGTCACCATGTTTCTAGGAAGACAGGATGGTGCTCAGCAAGCTCTGAGCCAAGGACAGGCAGGGAGGGTTACATGCTCAGGAGAAGGAGGGCAGCCAGAAGAGGAAGATTTCTTTCACAGGAAGAAAACAAAAGCAATCAAAAGGAAATATTTGCAGATGCTTAAGAGGTGTCTCAGGAAGTACATTACTATGTTGATTGAGATGTCAAGTATCTGATAAACTGCACAGGAATATGCAGTTTTACGCATGGATTTTATTTCCACATATGGTTCAGCTGTCCTATGGGGAAATTTAGGTGAAGTCTAAAGTTGATATCAAATCCCTTTCAGTGAGGATTTAGTTTGCTCTGCTTTGTTGCAAATGCAACTGTCTGATTTTTGCATAGAAGTGCATGTTAGTTTCTCAAATGATACTCTATAGCAATAAAACTGTCTTCTCTAAGTTATGGTATTTTAAAGCAAATTTATTTGAATTACCTCAGTGTGCATATTTTTGGTATCTCCTTAGAGACCCTGATGCGTCTGAGGAGAAACAGAACTGAAACATTATGCATTGGTTTAAGGTCTTGTAACTGAGCAAGTTTCTGCCAGCTTGTGTGTGCTACCTTGAGCTCATAGCTTCTCAGTAAATTCAGAGCAGTTCGACTGATATTTCCCAAATAATATTCTAGGCTACAAACATCCATGTTTTTTTCCTAAGCTGATGCCAATGACAACTAAGAATCCACTTAAGAAAAATACTTCTATTCGGGTTGTATCTTGCATACAAGCTATACTGTCCCATACCTGATACAAAGGGTTTGCTATTTCTTTGTATTTTATCCATTTTCCATAATACTACCAATGGTTGGAGTGCTGCCCAATGGCATGACCCGCCCCTTATATGGCATTTATCATCCACTGCACCCAGCTGTGCACGTTGTGGAGCTCTTTCTCCCCCAGATCCCAGGGTAAATTTGCCACTGGCGCTCAGGGTCCTGCTAAGAAACCAGAAAAATTAGACTACACTAGGATCTGTGTCACTAATACTAAACTGGAGTATCTTTTTAGTTTTTTGGAAATGAACATTTATGGACATTTGCTTACAATACACAAAGGATGAATTAAAATATCAACTAAACTCTGTTAGGTAAAGTTAAAATTGCACGCTATGTAATATAAACAGTATTCACACTTGAGAACTCCTCTGCCATTCTATCAGCCATTATTTATTCTGCCAGTATAACTTAAAATGTTATCACCTGACTTTTTGGATACAAACATGATCATACACTATAATACATTTATCTGTAACATCTAGTGTTTGGACAACACCAAAATCTCCTCCCCTTTACCTATTAGGGAATACACTCATTCTAGACAGTGAATCTGATGGTGTTACTGGTTTCTCTATCAAAATGTACTACAACACTTAGGAACAAATCCACGTTACCCATGCACACAAATGTGTCAGTCAGTCAGTGTAGATGCAAGTGCTCGCAATCGTTCATACACTGGCTTCTTCAACGTAACTTTCCCAAAGCTGAAAAAATGAAGCAAAAGCAAGTAGGGGAAAGTATTTTGACATCAATTTCAGCCTACTGATAAGCAATGGCTTGGGACTATGAATGTACCTGTGATAGCACTAAAGTAAGTTTGGGCTTGTTGCCTGGCATTGTGTAAATTTTGGGGTTGTCCCATGCAAAGACAGGAGTTGGACTTGATGATCCTTGTAGGTTCCTTCCAACTCAGGACATCCCATGATTCTCTGATTCTATGAGTTTTCACACCAAGCAGGGATCCTACTCTGCCATAGCCAGCCACCCCAGCAGGAGCTCAAGGCTGTACCTGCTGTAGCCTATGTAGGTCAGGACAGTGGGCTGCCATGGATGGAAAGGCTGCCATGCCCTGGTGGTGCTACCTCTGAGGGCAAACAGCTCCAAACAGAGAGACACTGGCTGCTCTTGCGGTAGGGTGGTGAGGAACCCTTCAGAGAACCAGCCATTAAGCTGTTGCCACCTTTAAGCTTCTTTTTCTCTTTCACATGGGGCTGGAGGAGAGACCCAGGTCCCCCAGGGAATCATCCCAGACCCCATCCCACTTCCACCCCTCCTCCAGCAGCAGCAACTCTGTGCCATGTTCAGTCTGTTCATCCTGTCTAGAAGCCTTCAGGAAATTCAGTGCTGCCACATGGACAGAGTTGACTGCACAGCCAATGAACCCAAAAGACACCATCTTAGAAAGGCCCAATTCTATGTGGATATTTCTTCGATTTCAGGTTGAGAGAAAGCAAATTCTGTAGAAAGCAGAGTAGCAGCTCCTAATCATCCATATCTGTGCAAAGACTTTTCAGTTCCTTGGAGGAGAAATGCCTACCTTCATTACATGGTGAAATGGAAGTAGAAATACTGTTAAAAACAAAGCGACACTGATAGCAATTGGCAGAAATAAGAAAATGTGGAAATATAAGTAATTGCTAAGGGAGAGAAGAAGCAGCACCAGCCAGCCAGGGCAAAGCTAACCAGAAGGAGTTATTTACATACATCAGGAGCAAATGAAATGAAATCCCATTAACAACATAGCCCTGCTGCTAGACAGGTCTGGCAGGATCATCGATCACAAAGTGCAAAAGGCTGAAGTACTCAAGCAGCGCCAAGGAGCAGCAGAGGTGATGTCAGCTGGAGTCAGCCATCGGAGATGAGCACAGATGCTCCTTCCCACACACCCTATTCAGACAGCTTTGTCTCTGCTAGGCTGGATACTTTGCACCTAGAAGAATTAACAATTGCGGCCAAGGAGCTCTTTGAATTATTAATGCTAATAAATCCCAGAATGATAAAAAAAAATCCAACTTGCAAGGTTCCAAACAAGATTAGATTGACATTGGTCTCCGATAAAATCCGGGACAGGCTGGCAGGGAAAACAGCAAGGAGTCAAAAGAACAAGTGATTCAATCAACATTGTCTACTTTTTTTTTCTTATTTTTATAATCTACCTCAAAAGTTTTGAGACAGCACAAATTTGATTCAGTTACCCAACTTCTTTAAGGCAATAGAACAAGTCCTTCACAACATTCTTATAAAAACTAGCTGTACAAGAAAATCAATGCACTCATTTTAAAAAGATTAAGGATCGCTCAGTTGGTAGGTCTCAGAAAGGCATTTGCAATCACTCAGGGTTTCTCAAGCAGAAGCCTCCAGGGAGCTACACTCATTCCATTCAATATCTTTATCAATGATCTTGAAAAAAAATATTAAATCATTGCTGATAGAATTTGTGGCAAATAAAAAGAAAACAATGAAGAGAGAAAAGATAATGGGCATAGGTCAGGGTCACTTGGAAAAGGGGATTCATTTGAATGCATGTTTCAACACAACCCAATGTAAGGTCATTCTTCAGGAGAAAATAAATCCCATTTATAAGGGGGAGGGGTCATATCAGAGGAAAGAGTGGCTTTTAGAAGGATTTAGTAGCTGTAACAGATAAGCTAAACAACATGATAGCTGAAAGGGCAATTGATGTCCATCACGGTATAAACAGACAAATGCCAAGGAGGAATAAGGAAATCATACGGTTTTATTTTACATTATGTTTATTACTTCAAAACACAAAATTGACCATGAGTGTTGATGGAGCTGCCACTTCTGTTGTTGATCTATTTCCAGTTTCTGTTTTTTTCTCTCTTGCTGCCATGTCTGGGTCTCATGGCCAGGCCAGGCTGTGTCCTGGAGCCAATGGGCTGGATAACTAATGCCAAGGCACTGAATATTCCTGCCAGGGGGCCCAGAGGTGACACAGGTGGAGAGATGAAGGATGCTATAGTGCTATATTTGGGAACTAGAAAAGAGCTGAGGAAGAATGCTCAATTTTGGGAAACGCCTTCTGGTGAGAAGATGTTGAGGTTTCATCTATTTTGATTACCCAAGAAAAGGATCAGAGGTGATTTTATCACAGTGTAACAACCTAAACACAGAAGGCATTTTACAGCCAGCAACACTTCAATCTAATACAAAAAGACATGTGGTCCAAGGGTTGGAAGCCATACCAGACAAACTCAGTCTAGAAACTTCTATTTCAACAGGGAAGGTAAATAATAATTGAGCCCTCACTTGCAGCTTTTAAAACAAGAGTGAATGTGTCACAAAATGATATGTTATGGTTGAAACAACAGTTTTGACTGAAAGTAGAAATCATTGCGTAAGGTTATTTGGGAGACACAGTAGATCACATAAGGCCCTTCTATGCTTACTTTATTATTTTGGTATTATTCCCAGGCCTTGGAACTCATCTGGAAGTCTGATACTATCCTCTTTGCCTTTTGTTCTCCCTTTTGAGACAATGGCATGACAAGGAAAAAAGGCAAACACAAATTGTATGCACTTTGTGATCAGGCAGGTTTTCAATCCTGAATTTGCAGACCTACATTGACTGCTCAGAGAACCGACAACAATTTTGTGGATTTTTTCCAAACACATGGAAATGGCTACTTGTACTGGCATTTTGTACTCTAGCCATGAAGTAAATGTAACTGTAAAGGTTTCCACATCTTTTAACTACATTGTCATTTTTTAACATTTTTAACTTGGTTTAAAGCTACAACATGCAATGGTTTCAACTTACTATTGAATTGTACTGTAATTACATTATAATTAGACTTTGTACTTCCCTGAACACATCAATTTGAAAAGTTGGGGGTTGTCTCTATGTCTGAGTTACTTTCTGACCACTTGGTGTATTTATAGACACCAGCCCTCTCTAGTCTATGCTGTAATAACACTGGCAAATACTAATCAACCTATATCGATTAGTAGTTGCAGGTACACATGGAATCATAGTAATTTCACTGTAATTGCTATGTAATTATTATGTAATTAGTGTCTGATCCACAAATTAAAACATATGCTACTTTGTCATTAATGTTTTTGTTATATTTAGTTATATTTACCTGTCTCTAATAAATTTTAGCTGTAACATAGCAGTGAAAGGAGACCTCATTTTTCACTAGGAATAATCTTGATTCCACTCCTTTGAAAGGAGTCCATCTAGAAGTTCTTGCACTTAAAGATGTAAAACCAAAACAAAGAAAATAAAGTGCATTTCTTGCAACATCCACCAGGGAGGACTGCTGCTACTTTGGCAACGGGTTGCCTGTCCTTGTGTTATGAGAACATCCATGTCCATAATTTAGCATTCATTATCCATGACCATCTCCCTACACTTTAAGTTCTTATGTAATTAAAGAAGTTAAAAGTTTCTTAGAAAATAATTTTTGAGTCAATGTCTTCTCTCTCCCATCTCACATTACTATGAGAATTCATTCCCTTTCACTTTTCCCTTACTTAACATCTTATCTTGCTTGTCATAAATATAATTTATATCTAAATCACTGCATTTCAGGCAGAAACAGTGTGGAGAATGATTTCTGTAGGCTTTAAACTACAGACTCATGCTGACATTGCTCACGTCCCTTGAGATTTACGTGTTTGTTTTTCTAGCTAAATTCACATAAGAACAGCTCAGATTCAAAGTCCACTTACAGATTAAATTTTGTAAATACTTTTTTTTTTTTTTTAATTTAAGTGATTTATTTTTCTGTTAACTTCAGTCTGGCTTTTCTCCAGGAGTTACTTCAGAGTAAAACACAAGATTTTTGCTTTTCTTTGGATGCAATCTTTAAACAAGGATTTGGAAGCCTGTAAAACACGCAGTAACTCAGCAGATGATGGGGTATGGAAAGGTGCGCTTCCTCTCAGCTTCCCAGGCCAGCTGGGAGCCCAGGTAAGGAGCCACCTGAAATAAGTGACCCCGACTGTGTGGTGGCAGCCAAGCAGAGCAATGCATGGCAGCCAGCACTGGGCACAGAGACTCAACCCCACAGATACAGAGGTAACAGGAGGCACTAGTTTTGTGACAGTAAAAAGTACTAGTTTTGTTCCACAGCTTCCAATTGGAGATGTCCCCTGAGTTACCCTTCAATAAGATCACACATATGTTAGAAGAATTCTGGAAATGTAATTACTTTCCAGTTACCACACCTCAACTCAAGTTTGTAATTAAGGGATCTGTCATAACCGCCATGAGAGCCCATGGAGGCCTCATCAACTCTGCCATTGGAGATCAGAGAGTTATCTCAACTGGCCAGCTGGGATGTATCCACTTAGGGCTAGCAAAAGCACCCTCCACATGAATTAGATCTCCACTGACTGTGGCAGGAGCCTGGACTCACAGTTAGACATCTAAATCTTGCTTTTCTTATTAAGAAGTTGAGCCAAATCCTAATCCGCCCAGTTTGTTCACAGGACATCTACACAAACATAAGGGAAGGGCACTCTAGTAAATTCCTAAATCCAATTCAATACCAACACTGAAAATACTAACTAAAAAGCTATTCCATAATTGCAGCTATCTTTTTGCTAGATTATCCAATAGTAGGCAGTATGTATAATAAAGATCCTGATTTATTTGTAATGTTTATTTAAAATGACAGAACAAATTACCTCTATCCAATACAAACTCCGCTTTAAAATTCCATCCGTTTTTGCTGGGGTTTTAATACTGGTCCTAATTTGCATCTTTATGCTAAAACATGAAAATAGAGCTCTTTTCCTTGAACACTCACATTTTTCATTAACTTCTGTAGAAACATCTCATGTAAAAGGAATGCTAGATCAGAAAGTGGTAGCTACAGTAAGTGCATGCTAAATAGTGGCATGCCAGAGAGGACAGTGTCCTCCAGTGCTTTACGAGGAATAACCCTTTTAAATCAGGCAATATTACGCCTACTGCTTGGCAAATATTGTGAGCTTCGTTTCAGAACCCCCAACTACAGTTTTCTGTGGGTCCGAATACCAATTTCAAGAAACATTTTGTAATCCCTGAGTGGTAAAACAAGAGGCTGAAAAGGATGCCCAGCTCCCTGCAAGCCTTCAGATAAACTGGATGGCAGAAGTTGGTGTGAAAAAGGCACATTTTTTAGGGCAGGCAGTTATAGTAATTTTCTTTAAGAGCAAATCTCTGGATATTTCTGTTTTGATTAACATGCCAACTCAAAGGGAATTTGGTTCATGTGTATAGATGACACTAACAGTGATATCTTAAAGGCCAAACACAGCATGCATCAACAGATCATTGCTTTAGAAGAGATGGTTCTAAATATAAGCTTTAAAACATTTATGAGGTATACACAGAATATGTTTTCTGCTTCTACAGATGATATTCACTGTCTTTTTCCTTTTGCTTCATTCATATTTGCCTCCTTCAGCTGTATGTACAAATGGCACTGTTTTTCTCAAGAACAGTTGCAAAGATTGCAATGACATCGAATGTGACCTGGTTTCAATAATACTGAATAGATCAAAGTAACAAAACAACACCCCCAAACAACTGAAAAACAGATCACAGTATAGTTGCACTGTAAACCAAAGGTATTTCTGTCAGTCCCAGCGCTACATCACACTAGTTACTTCTGGCTCCTTTTGTTAAAAACCAGCTATGTTTCTTAGCTAGAGATTTGCATTTTATTCCTGATTACATTATGTATTCTCACTCAGAAAGTGCAGAGGACACGAATATTTAAGTATGCGAATCAAGCAAGACTGCAACATTGCCAATTCCTTTCAGTCTATTTTCTCATCAGTTCACCGGAGATTCACACATTAATGGCTTCCTCGCCGTTAATAGGAGTTATTTGCCACATGCACCTCATGAACTCGTTGTGGAAAACTGTAAGGCGTTTTGTTGGCTGTTCCTATTTACAATGTAAGAACGTGCTGCTGTGCCAGTGATTTCTGTGGATGTGTTGCCACTGATGCAAACAGGGGCTGCTGTGACAGAGGACGTCTCCTCTTCTTCATTAGATGGGGTGGCAAAACCATTTCAGACATTGCCAGTTGGAAAATGGCATGCTAATTAGCCAAGCACCTGGTATTGCTGGTATTGTTTTTAATAAGTATTTTAATACTCTTCCTATATATTGCTATCAAGAAGCTTTAAATGAGTCATAAGCAAGAAAGAAGTCTGAAATACCTTATGTAGAACAATAGCGACCCATGACTGGGACCTACATCTTGCATTAGCAAACAGTATTTATTAATATTTCTGTGTCAGTTAATCAGTTAAAAATACAGAACCACACAGATGGACCCAAAACAAAGCACATAAGAGCAAGTGACTTTTTACATGACACGAAGTCTGAAAAATGCCCAATGCAAAGGGAAATAAAGAAATTTCCAGTGTGAAAACACTCATTACATCAAGTCTGCAAAGAAATACCAAGACCTGGCTCAGAAACAGCCCAGCTCTCACTATGAGCTTTTGTGGTTTTTAGATAAATACCTCCTAGAGATGCACCAGTGCCTGAAGCCCCCAGTTCCCAGCCAAGCAGCAGCAACTGGGTGTGCTGACACAGCAGAGTGAGCCCACAGAGATCTGCATTATCACGTTTACAAGAGGTTATTCTAAACAAGGAAGAGGAAAATTTTGGACATCAAGTGTCCTTGACTGTCTGTCCTGAATTGTAATTGTGTGTACTATTTACCCTGTTCATATCTATACCTTGGTGTGAAAATCTGAAGGAATGCTAAAATCTTCAGCATAAATAGCATATTAATGTGCTTTTCAAAAACTGTACATTTTTACCAGGGAAACTGAAATATTTTCATCCAAGCATATAATAAACTTATATTTCTTTACAGCCTGAATTTCTCTTAAATAACCATAAAACCTCCTCACCCGTGTTCTAATAATATTGACGATTTACACTTTGATTTAAGAACAAGCAAACAAGAATCTATACTTTCCACTGAATGAGGAAAGTATTAGATTACTACCTAAAGCAACATTAATGATATATTGAGTAATTTGGGTTGGAAAAAAAAAAAAAAAAAAGAAATCTTAAAAATATATCTCCAGAAAGCATGATGAAATAACAAACCACAGGAGGAGGATGGATCCCTGGCTACACCTGTTGTCAAGTCCTCTTGACAATATGGTGGGATTAGGCTGGTTAATGAGTATACATGGATATTAGCATGGATCCTGGTGTCTGTGCACTCTCTGCCTGTGGAGGTGTTTCTGAAAGGCTATTCCAGAAGCCATGGGTTTTACAGTGTTGTGCTATCCTGGGGTGTTCACGCAAACAGCCTCAGGACAGCCAGGAGGGAGTGGTCTGGGGGTGGCTTTTGAAGGGATGTAATTTCCATTGACGTGTTCGTTTGGCTTCTGTTTAAACCAATAAACATAACAAATATGTCATCATAATGCTTAAGTGACTGATGATATTAAACACAGGGCAGTTAGTAATGGTAAGCTAATCAGAAAAATATGCTTGGAGGTGAAATGGTACTATTCCCATCTTATCTGTTCTCAGTGTTTAATCCAAACAAGGTCCCAAATATGGCACAGGTGATGGATGACTTAGGCTTGAGGGTAACATATTAAAAAACCTACATGGTACTGAACAGCTTCATGAATGCAGAAAAGAGGTCAAAAAAAACCAATAACAAGAACAACAAACATTAAAAATAGTATCTTGAATAAGTCAGGGCAAGGAAATAATTTAGCATTGAAGAAATCTAAAGCTGTGTCATGCCAATGTGCACAGGACAGAACAAGCTTGGGTAGATGACATTGATTTAAGCACCTTGCTCAGCTGTTCCACATCTGGCTTGTGGCAAGCAACTGGCTGCATCCCCATGGGATACACAGCAACACAAGACTCCAGCATAAGCCATATCTCCAAACACGAGACACTGAAATCCTGTGGAAGAATAAAGTCCTTGTGAAACTCTGAAAAGTGAAGTTCAAAGGGGTTTCCAGTAGATCAGAGAAAGGAGAGTGATTTTTGCCTCTAGAAAAATGCTGAGTTGCTGTACAGGGGATTCCCTCCACGGATACTCCTCTGAAGCTTCTGCCAAGTATCACAGGGTGGGGTTTCATTACATAGTTTTAAACATTAAAAAAGAAAAAAAGAAAAAAAGAAAAAAAAAAGTGTTTAATCTTCTGTTTCTCTAGCTAGTGATCAGCATAGGTAGCTTTGGGAGAAAACCCTCCATCTGACAGCCCTATTATAAGATGGGGCAAAGTGCCTGGGAGGATTTCCCTCTTGTTCTCTTCTCTCACTTCTCAGATCACCAAGGGAACCCAGGTGAACAGCTTCTGCAAGAGACCTTCTTTTTAGATGAAAAAGTTATTTGAAATGAATCCCACTTTCAGATTTTTCTTTCAATTCTGGAAACTACCACTATGTCAGGTTAAGACGGATGGCTTGCCCTCCCAGAAAAACACAGTGAAGGACTGCCTTTACTGAGTCACACTTAATTTGATGTTTCTCCTATTTCTGTGTTTGAAATAATTTCCTACATGTAATTATACGATTAAGTAATATTTATGTGCATAAAAGTTTTCCTGTTTTCCAAAAGAGATTGGCTTGTCCTAGGAAGATTCTGCCTTACTACTGTGTTTTGGACTAGATGCTGCTATTTAGGATATTAGTAAGGGAAAGAAACTATTAATTGTGGGTTTTAATGAATTGTATAAAAAGATTCCACAGGAGGCCACACATGACAAAAAAATGTGTACACACAGTACAGGAGTGTAATTATATTGAACCCATACATGCACAGCAAAAAAAAAAAAAAAATGGGATTGGCAGTGTTTTAATGGTGTGCCAAATGTTAAATGATGCCTTTTATATCCAGATTTGCAGCATATCTTCTGAATTTTGAACAATCTATGTATGACTGAGATGCTTACAATTCATTTATCTGCTTCCTGACAAAAATCTGCCTCTTTCAGATTTTGAGTGAGTGTAACATTTTTTAAAAAGTTCAATTGTAGCCAAATCCTGCAGTGCTCATACAGCTAAACTCCAACTGAAAATTACAAGTGGTTAGAAACCGTGATATAATGGTCTCCAGCCTTTGTTAAACCCTCCATCTCAGGGTTTAACAGCACAATTCTGGAGACTGTAGGGAATAGTCCTGCTTTAATATGACTCATTTGATTATTTTGTATGTGTGTGTGCATTTCCCACTTAATACTCAATGTGATAGAGCATACAAACCCATGACCCCCAGAGAAATTGTGAGGACATAAATGAGGATGGGGCTTAGGTTGCAATATTTGTTGTGTAAAAGCTTTTGTGAATTAGCCTCCACATAACCACAGTGATACAAAATGAACAGCTTTCAGAGACTACTTTACAGTGTTATTTTAGTGAGTTATGCAGCTTAAATAGGATTTTACTCATTAGAATTCTTGAGTGTTCTCATTCCCCATGCAGCTGACGGAGGCTCATGGCACCTCCAGGCTGCACTGCTGTAATTCTTTGACAACAGGTTGCAGGTCTTAAAAAGATGCCACTTTTTTAAAGGCACAAAATGTCCTGGAATCTTAATTTTTGCATACATGTCCATCTGAATTGTGGCACCTAGAGGGGCAGGTGGCAGGAAGAAGATCCTTATGTGCACCCTGAAACAGCCTTTTTCCCCTGGGGTGGGAGGGTGACAGCTTACCCGAGGATTTGCTCAACTGGCATAAGTCTCATACAAGATATAATGTCCCCAAACCCAACAGACCCCACTACACATGGAGACGAGTGCAACCTCTTTTAGGATCCAGAAATATGACTGGCCCCACCTGATCTGGAAGAAAATTAAGTGCAGGTGCTGGAACTCAGCCCAGGGACCTTCGTCAGAGCTGGCAGGTTTAAATGTGCTTCCAGCCCCCAAAGCCAAGAAAGATGGTTTCATCCCAGCCCCATAGGGAAGGGTGTGTGTGTCTTTCTGCATAGCTAATAAATATCAAGAGGTTGCTTGCAGGAGGAGGTTGCTTCTTTAAAGAGATGTGAGGCCAACCCCGTGTAGCTGGGAGGGGGCAACAGCTACTTTTGCTGCAATTTGAAATAAAATTTCTCTTTTCCTTGCCAGCCTGGGGATAAAAAGAGCTGTATACCAGACCAGCAGTGCTGAGGGCACGTTATCCTGAGTGGCTGGAGGCACAACCTGCTGATATGGGGTCCACCACACTGAGACCTGTGTCATTTGCTTGGGGCTTGATGCTGTGAGCAGGTGCCTGGTGTTTGGCCCTTGTGTATACAGGAGCTGAGAGGAGTCGCCTGCTACTGATGTATGGTGGCTTGCAAAGAAGCCATGTGCAGAAAGCACTAGATGTGTGTAGTGAAGGTAAGTGAAACCAGAAGTCCTAATTCAATCACTCTGCCGCACTTCTGATCAAAGGAGCCCAGAGTCATGAGAAAACCCCTTTTGCAGCACAACTTAATGTGGTTGACAAGATGTCAGGTCTTTCAAATAAGCAAATTATCCTTTTTCTTATTTAAAACACCTTAATACCAGGCTATGTAAAAAGATTTACCAAGCATTTGTCTGTGAGCCTCCAAGGTCCTTAATCACACAGCCAACTTGATGGTCTTCATTCAAAGGAACTGAAGAGTGATGCTATCTGGTAGAACTAGACCCAACTATGTGGTCTTTGCTTTGGGGGTGATTTTGCCAGAGTCTGTTCTAAGCCCTGTTCTACTTGTTTTGGTCCCTCCCTCCTTCCAGTTTTATCCAATGATTAATGGAAAAGTACATTAAAACTACTCCTGGGTGCAGTCCAGAGCACAGAGTCTCCACCCCCCTGCAGTATGATTCAGGCTCTTGCTTGAAAACTTGCTCTCTAGACCATTAATTTTGCCTTTTGCATAATTTCAACTGGCAGAGCTAAAGGGACCCACTGCCAGTTTTTCTATAAATCTGTCTTCCTCTTTCTCAAACCTTTTTTTCCCCATTCATCTTGCCTATGCCATAATCATAGGATCGTAGAGTCATTTTGGTTCAAAAAGATCTTTAAGATCATTGAGAACAGCCATTAGCCTAACACTGCCAAGTCCACCTCTAAATCATGTCCCTAAGAATGTCATCTATGTGTCTTTTAGACACCTCCAGGGACAGTCTCTTAAAAATTGGGACCAACAGGTTTAAACCTCTCTTACACTGAAGTGTGCATCAAACCCACACCTCCCCGTCCTTGACCAAGAGCTTCAGGTTACCATATGGAAGATGAGCTGCAGGTCATGCTACCAGTTTGGAGGAAGAAAAGCCGCAGCTACTCCTATTTTTTTGTGGTGTCAGTTCTCACACAGCCAGTCAGCACTGGTGTCATAAATTGCTACATTTACTGAGGCTGAAAGAGATTTTACATAGGTCCAATACAAAGGGAGGTGGATCTTATTCAGGCTGAGACACAGATTTTTCTGTAGTGGATCAAGCTTCCAAGTTTGAAACAGCAGACACTTTAAAACGTACATGAAATTCCACAAAATAATTATAGGACAGCTCTTCCACACCCCTAGTCACTGAATCTGGAAGTAGGAGGTTTTAGGCTTTTCACCCACACCAATTTTTAAGGCATTTACTGTTCTAGATTTATTTTTTCTCCTTATTGCTATAATCACCTGCTCTCTGTAACCTGGATATTCCTGTCCTCCATGACTTCCTATAGCACTGCCTTCCACAGATAATTATGTCAAAATACATTTCCTTTGTGCTCAGACTCTTTAATTCAATTAAAAATGTCTATAATACATGTTTTCCTCTCACACAGTATTTGTACATGTTGCCTGTTATACACAAAGCTTCTCATTGGGGGTGGAAAGTGCAGAAAATCCAATAACTAATACGTTTTCAAAGCCAAGATCATTTGAAACTGATAGATTTCTTACCACAAATACTATTCTGTCAACAACTGTGCCTTTTGCCAGCTTTAATTTGTCTCAGTCTATTGATTGTCCCTTGTGGGATGCTCCTGCCCCGCTCTTCTATGGTTTCAGAAAGAGGAAGGCTCGTTTCTACCTATGGCTGCAACCCACACAACCTTGCTGAAATTAATGACCTGACCTGCTATCTGAAGTCATTAATGTAACATTACAGCTATAAAGTCTGGGCCAGCTCTGGCTTCCAGGCAGGTGTACATGCCAAAGAATTTAATTAACATCAGTAACACTGGACTGATACGAATCTCCTCGGCAGAAACACTCTCCACAGAGCTGAGGCACGAGCTGTTCTCAGGCTGGTACTTGTGCTTGCTTAGACAGCCAGGATGACTTTGGTCCTCAGGTGTACCACAGGCAGAGCTCTCTTATCACTTTTCTCACAGTTTTACTAGACTAATTAGCTGGGCTGATTTCCCCCTCTCCAGCCCATGTCTCTGTTTCTGGCTGATGATACAGGGGGCTATCCATTTCCCTCCATACAAGAGCTGTCACACAAACCCACTCAAATCCTGCCAGCTTTGTTTTGGCTTTCCTCTGGGAAGATGATCTATACCGGGAGCCAGAGGAAGCTCTGAGTTACAGTCTGGAGCCTGTCCAGGGACGGGTGTTAAGAACTCACTGCATTTCAGAGCTTTTCTGAAGAAGGCTTCACACACTCATCTTGTAAAACAAATATCTGCTTTTCATTTCTCTGCCCAGATTGCTGAGGTGAGACTGACTAACTTCTGGCAAAGCTGGGGGTCAAATCCAGGTCTATATTGCAGCAGACACAAGACCTGCATGGGCTTCAGCCATGCCTGTGAAATGGGAGAGTACCTTTTGTTGCAGGGGAGCTCTAAAGATAACTTTGCTGATAGTTGTTAAGTCCTCTGATTTCCCAACGACTCATCCTTCAGAAAAGCATATGAGGAAGAAGTTATTTTCTCCATTTCATGCAGCACAGTGCTCAGTCAGAGCAATGTGGGGCCTTGGCATGGGAGCGCTGGTAAGAAGAGGATGGCTGAGCAGCTGTCCAACACAGAGCACCTTGGTACCAACTGAAGTAGGAGCTAAATGGAGAAAACACTGAATGTGATCATGTAATTAGCAAATTTATCATAATGCCTCGGCATAAGGGAGCTAAATAAAGCTATGGATGTATAATGTACCTTGCATGTAAGATCTCCATAAAGACTGTACCCCTCCTATTGTTATCATCAGATATTCCAGGCAATAAACAATCCTGCAGTTATATTTCCTTGCTTGAGCACATGGCTGCTAAATTCAGCATTCATTAGTGGTGTCTGAGGGGGAGGCTGGTGTTATTGATGAGAGTTTGCAGAAGGAATAGTTTCAGTATCTCAACTACCTCTCTGTAAAAATGGCTGGAAAAATCTAACACTTGAAAATTGCTGTGCGTGGGGAAGAATTCATAGTACTCTACATGTCAGTTGAATAATTAGAAGATAGGATAGTTTTGAACAGAATAAGTCTACAGGCTGAATGAGGACTGCTTCCCCATATTTACCTGCTATGAAGCTCAGTTGAGATAGTGGTAATTGTTTGTTTGGTAATGGCATTATGAAGTTGAATTAATGGTGTGTACAATATATCTTAATGCTCAATAAATGTGCTCCAATATTCCAGGCTCAAGGAGAATATTGAGTGCAAAAGATATATATGAAAAGGGAAAGACTGTTGCTCCTGTTGTTCATTTTCATTATGGATGGACCTGATAACAGTCACCCTGTTTCACAGCCTGCCTGGGAAGAACTGATTTACATTTCTCCTTTGCAGCATCTGCCTTCCCCGGGTGAATGCCACAAAAGGGTATCATCCAGCCCACTGGTCCTTGAAGACCAGCTTCCTCGCTCTGAGCTATGACAGGTCTGTGGTCCGCCAAGATAAAGCTTATTAACGTGGCAAGTTAGTGTGATGATAAGGGGTGTTGGGAGGAGGAGCAGATCCCCCATGCACTGAAGGATGCTGCAATGCTGTTACACAATCAGAGCTGATTTACATTTGTATTTATCACAGAAGTTTTAAAATGTATACAGACTCAGGTTACCCAATAAATACAAAACCAGTAGCTGTATCTTTGCAGAATATTCAGCCTTACCAGCTGTGGAGTGAGAGTCTTAGGCAGAAGGGTGGCTTGGGAGCCTGATCTAAGAATGTATTTCTCCCAGGCAGGTGCTGGACTCATCACACCTCCCACTGAACCTTCTCTTGTTAACTACAGACATGCAATGCTAGCTCAGAGCAGCAACATTTTACACTACAGCCTCAGAGATGAGGCTAAAAGGAGCACAGGTGGGTCCAATTTTGCCATCTGTAAGTGGAGAAGGTAATTTGTTGCCTCCCGCTGGTGCTGGGAGGTTCCATTCACTGCCGTTTTGTGCTTTGCATGCAGAAGGCACTACACAAGTGCATGTTTGATACAGATATTTGCCAGAGGCTTACAAAGCTTCCCATATGGCATCTCCATGCAGTGCTCATGAGCTCAGATTTTTTCTGCACAAGACTGAGGTGATAAAATAGTGTCTCTATCAAACTGGAAGTCTCCAGGAACCAGCACTAAATCCTCAGAAACTTTTTTAAAGGTTTTTTTGGTTGGGGTTTTTTTGTTTGTTTGTTTTGTGGTTGTTTGGTTTTTGTTTTGGTTTGGTTTTTTTAAGCATCTGGAAGTTTTCTGACCTTCCAAATTTTTGTTCTAATTCTCATCCTAAACACCCCCTGCCCTATTCCTTTAGCTTCTTTTTCTACTCAGAAAATGGAAAACAGCTTTAGAAGGTAGAAGTGTAACAGTTGCACTTTAAAAAGTGACACTTTTGAAATAACTTTCCCATTTAGAGTTGAAATTGTAACTGTATGATGAAAGTAATGCTTTATTTGACTTCATGGCTCGACCTTAAAAGCACTAATGCAGGTTTTTTCCCTGAATGTAGACAAGGAATATTTTTGTCCTCTTCCTAGCTTTAGTAATTCCCTTTGTAAAGAGAAGAGCAGTGTGCAGGGAGGATGGACAGTGCCTAACAAGTGCCTGCCATCCTGCCCTATCCCTTCCATTGCCCTCACAACAAAAATCACTTGCTGGTCATTAAGAGCCGTACTAAATTTGAGCTAAGTCATGTTTATTTATGACTGAGAGGGATCATTTTCAGTCAAGCCTAATGACATATTACACAGTGATACATAAGGTCCTTTTCTCACAGAGAGAGATACAAGCACTCCTCATCACACTTTTATAGCTCATTAATTAATCTTCGGACATCTCCAGAAAGCAAAATATATGCATGGTGTTTCAGAAGGATGTAACATATGGGGATGTAACATAATTGGTCACAGTGATTTGGGTGACTTGACTAAACCCAAGTCTGATAACCTTGTCTGACCTGAAGGTTAGCTGGTACTACAGCTCCTGCACTCACCAAAAAGGTGAGCAAAATATAGTCAAATATAGTGAAAGAGAAAGCAAATGGTGTTTAAGAGACCTGTGTTTGGAGGTGTTTCTTGATTTGCCTGTTGTGCTAAAAATAAGACTTGATTGGGACAAAACATTTTACACCACATTGAAGTTACAGAACAAAACTAAATATTCCAATAAATCTGGAAGGATGTTTAATTAAAAACAAAATTTTACTTAGGAAAAAAAAACCTCAAAAATGTAATCTTATCATTAAAGTCCACCAGATGGTTTTGACTAAATCCACAGGATATCTCAGTCATCTCCCCACTGCTGGTTAATCTGTGCCCTCATAACTGCTAGATCTCAGTGCCCCAAAATTTAAAGAATATTGCCCCCATGTACCTACCAATTTTGTGAAGCAGAGGAAGCATTTATCCCACCAACAGGAGGAATATCAAGACCGTGGGTTGTTTAAAGGGCTGAAGACGGCTATAATTAAGGAGGACTAGAAGTTGTGTTTAAAATGGGGTAACTGGGCCCAGCTCTTCCCCTTGCTCTTCCTGTGCATGCCATACACGGGATCAGCCCCATGTAGCTGCAGAGGTGGGCGGCAGGAGGCACCTCGAACCCAAGGGCCAAACCCTGTGCCCAAGGGTGTCAGATGTGGCTGTGCCTTTCCCACTGGTCGCACAGGTACCATCAACTCCATCACTGCCCCTTTGGGTCCCATCACTTGTGAAATGCCAGCTGGGATTAAATTGTTTATCCAAGGCCACCAGACAGCTCTGCAGCTGGTCTGGGAGTCACACCTATGTCTCGCAATGCCCAGCAAAGCGTCCTCCCCCACTTTGCACAGCTCCAGCTTGAGAAAGGAGCTCCATATGGTTAAACGTATGTATAAAATGGTAGAGATTTATGGATTCACGGTTTTATCCAGGCCGTTATGGTGATTTAGAGTTGGGTCAGAACCAAAACCTTTGATCACACACACAGTTTTGGGTGGTATTTGAAATCTGGATCCACTTCTGAAGTCTGCATCTGACTCATCTCTAGCTACAGACATGGTGTTTTATGGTTTTATTTCTATTCCAGGGGGACATTTTCATGCATGCCTTGTAGCAGGCAGAGAAGGCGGGGATCTCTATATGATTTACATTCGAGGTAATGCATACATAACTACATCTCTATTTCTCTAGCACATAGCAAGATATAAATTTAACTTTATTCTTTGCTGCACCAGGAAACAATGCAGCTCCCTTGGCAACACAGCAGCCACAGACAGGAGTCAGGTAGAAGAGAGAATCAAAGCCAGTCTCCTAATTGATTTTTTGAAGTCATAAGCCATTTGTAGCTGTAGCAGTAAATAGATCAGTTTAGGGACAGTAGAGAAAAAACCCTCCAGCATGAATCTTTATCTAAGAGAATGCTGGAACACTTCACATGTTTTCTGAAGATGCCCAAGAAGAAGCATTTTTTGTTTTGCTTTAGTAGACTGCTCTGCTAGTCAGACTGTTGAAAGCAAATTCTCCAACTTTTGATATTTTAAAAGGTTAAGACTTCTGGTTTTTCAAACGCAGTAATTTAATCTCTGTGTAACAGAAGATTGTATTACCCTGGAAGAAAAGTCATTTATTTAGCTGGGAATAGATGACCTTGTTGAATATGATTCACTTATCTGTGGTTTTAGGTGAACAGCTTTTTTAAAAAATTGATCGGGAACACAAGCTGTTCAGCTGGCTCTGGGAAAAGAAAATGTTATTTTTAAAAGGCAATGGATGCTTCTTTTTGTGGAAAATGCGAAGTCTAACAGGTGTAAGGCAGAACCAAGTGAATGTGAAAGCGAGAACACATTTCCATATCCTATTTTGAGAGCTCTGAGAGGGACTGAGTCAGTTTCCACACGGAAAAGCAGCTGCACACACACACACACGGTGGGATATTTCTGTTCTTCAACCAAGACACTCATCTTCCTGACGGGTAACAGTGATACTGAACAACTCCTTGAATTCCTGAGGCAGAACACCAGGATGTAGCAGGATCCTGAAGTCTAATTCATGCAGGCAGCAGTAACAACATGTGTAGTGACAGAGCTCCCTCATGGTGGCTCCCTCATCTCCATGACCCAAGAGAGGTTCCTCAGGCCAGATTTGTTCCTTCTGAAGCCACTGCTTTACTTGTCTGCTGAAGCATCCATGAGTAAGGTCAGATTTGGAGTACTCTGGCGCTGCATTCACTTATTTCTCAGCTGTGCCACAGGACCCTGTCTACTAGCTGCTAGCTTTGAGACACTCGACTAAGCAGTGGATGCAAATTTGTGGGAGGACCTATATCACATATCCTGAGCTGACTTAGACAGAAACACGTGGGCGAGCCAAACTTTAAGGAGCCCGGCTTCCACAGTGAAAATTGCTATTGCAACGAAGGCATGTGGTTCCTTTCACCATGCACTGGGAGAGCTAGACACGCAGGAGGACAACGCTGAGAAGTCACCAGGCTGAGCAGGAAGCTGTTATATCTAGCCAGGAGAAAATGAGAGGAGAAAAGTGGGACTGCAAAGCTGACTAATTTCTCACACTTTTCTGACAGCAATTCTCAGCTGTACACCTCCTCCTGGAGATAAACCTTTCAGCCAGGTCAGTCACAGAGCAGTCACAGCTGACCAAAATGAGACATCATCTCATGCATTTGAAATGCCTTGGCATATCCAAGAAGGAGCAGTTACCCTAGGGTGTCTCAGATAGCACTAGACATGTTCTTTTGGGCAATCAAACCTGACCCCTGTGCACTCCAGTGAACCAAGCAACAGGTCCTCCACTGGTCCTTCAGAAAGTCCCTTGACTGCTGAAAAGCCATGGCCTCACAAGCCTGTTCTTCCTTTCAGGACTGCCTCCAAGGCTGGGGGTGTTCCTGCTTAGTTTTGCCCTTCAGGGCTGAGGTGATGTTGGTCTGTGTTGATTCTAGATTTAATCTCTCTGGAGACTGAGACACATATTTTGAGCTGGGTACTGCAGGTAGGTTTAAATTGATTCTTCAGTCACCAACACTGAAGCAAAGTAAGCTCAGAACAAGCTGCAGTAGTTTCCACTCTGTTCTTCCAACACCTACTTTCTTACAATGTGCAAAAGTAGCAAGTGACAGCATGAGAGGAAACGGCCTCAAATTGCACCAGGGGAGGTTTAGATTGGGTATTAGGGAATATTTCTTCAGGGAAAGGCTGTCAGGCATTGGAACAGGCTGCCCAGGGAGGTGGTAGAGTCACCATCCGTGGAGGTGTTTAAAAGACATGAGACATGTAGATGAGGTTCTTAGGGACATGGGTTAGTGCCAGTGTTAGGTTAATGGTTGGACTCAATAACCTTGAGGGTCTTTTCCAACCAAAGGATTCTGTGATTCTAAAACAGCAATGTTAGCTGGACTGGTGTGAAGCTCTTGCTAAAATGAGTATTACTGGACATACAAGCTTAAGTTAGTCCACATAGATGACCAAATTCTGCTAGTAACATATAACAAGAGAAAGGTCACCAATGTAAGCCTGAAATCAGAGAGTAAAATCTTTCTTCTCTGTATCCAGCCATGCCCTGTACCCCAGAAGTCTCTGCCATGCAAACTGCTGGATTTACAAGGGTCAGCACGTTATTCCAAACCCCGAGGGTGCTGTTAATAGTACAGCTAAGCAAAGACGAGAGGTAGTTATTGCTAAAAGACATGATCCCATTTTCCCTTCTTCCTTACGTTTTCTGCTTGGCAGTGGTTCTTGACTCTCCGAAGGCAGAGAGGGGAGCGCCAGTGCCAGGAAAGTGGTGGGAGTGCATGCTGAGTGCAGGAAGAGCCACGGGGATGCTGCTTTCAGGGACAATTAGCTATTAAATACAGTTATCTGCAGCATCAAATTGCACCCCCAGAAATGGTCTCAGGCCTCTTCCAGAGTAACTTTCCTTTAACCAAAAGCCCTGGTGAAGTGTGTCACCTCCCCCTTTCTATCCCAGCTGCAGGATGGAGGGTACCACAGGCCTTGCAGAATAAACAGCAGGTTTTGAGTGAGATGTAGCTGAAAAGCACTTGTTCGTGAAGAAGGATTCGAGTTATTTATCACAGACATTTTTCACTTCCTGTTTGCACATCCTTTTAGCTTCCTTGACTTATTTGTGAAGGAATTCCAGAACAATCAGCAGAGGATGTAAAGCTGCTAGCTTATCACCCAGGAACCATAAAGACACACAATTCTGACATTTATCAGGATAGAGGAAGGAAGTGATTTAGTCTTCTCAAGTGTGAATCCTGTTGCGCTACAGCTCACAGAAGCCAGCACACATAAAAGATTTCCAAAGGCTGGTGAGTAATTCAGTGCTGACTTTTTCAGCTGTGTGGAAAACTACAAACACAGCAGCTCTGCCATATTTGTGAAATGCAAAATGAAAAGATTATGATGGCTGATATCTGCAGCTGGGTTTGTTCTGCTATTTAGGTTGTGTTTCAAACGAGAAAAATTTAGAATAGTATGTTAATGCTTGCATTGACAGTATACACATGTCAAGGCTTGGACTATAGACATACAGAGCAATTCTGTCTCAATTATTATGCTTTGGAAAATGTTCTACAGGAAAAGAGAGATGGCAAGGCAGCATGTTCATGTTCAGTGGCTTTTAGATACTGGAATTCATCCTGGTTTTATCTATCTAGAAAATAACAACAAAAAAGTTATATCAAAGCAAAAATATGGCTGTTCAGATTATAATTTTTAAGATGATATTTGAAAAGTGATGATCTTTGTCACATGAATGCTTCCTTGGAAGTCCTCAATAAACTAACCAGGTTTCTAGGCCTTTATACTTTCATGTAATACATTTTGTCCCTGTTAATTCTTTTCTCCCCTCTCTCTCTTTAGGTTGTACAGTTTCTTAGTGGATGTACCATGTACAAATACTCAGCATGAGACCAAGTCTGAAAATTGCCTGGGCCCACAGTGGCACTGAAACATTTATGAGCGCTTGTGTTCCTTTCCCCAAATGTTGTGATACAGTTGATGTGTCAAAATAAAAATGCCTTGTGCTGTGAAGGCAGAGATGTAAGAGAGGGCCAAGCACCTCACACCCTCAAAAGTAATACAGTTCCCCGTGCACGGGAGGTCCCACAGATTTCAGTTGTACTTCTTCGCCCAGTGCTTCCTGACTCATAATGTTATGTGCTCATACTAAGAATATCACCTCAAGGTCTTTTTGAAAGTTTGGAGTCAGCAGTTTGTGAGACAACTTACCTTGACTTTAATTGAATTTTATGTTGACATTATTTCACATGAAAACTTGGCTTTAAATTCCTTTTTTTTTTTTTTTTTTCTACTCGAGATTGCAGAAGGCTGGGAAGCAAAGTATTATATTACACTGCAGACTGAAATTTGCTGTTTTCACAGTAAATGAGTATGATGAATTGATGCCTGTAACTGTGGAGCCAGGTCACAGAGAAACCATGTCTTCTTGATAAAGGATTTGCTAATACTATTTGCAAGGCAGAAACTTGGTCATTAACAATGAGCTTGATACCTTACATAGTCCTTTTAGTCTCACATCAGGATAAAAACACCAGAAGGGGTCAACTCTATCGACTAGACGAAACATTAAAACTTGCATCATAGTGATGCCCTCTTCCATTACTCTGGTTGTTACAAGAAATTTTCAACACAACCACTCTGAAGTGCAATGCAACTGCTCATTAGGAAGAACTAAACAAAGCAATACCTTCAAACTATGGGCATAGTGCCTTACAGCACAAACCCAGTAGCTCCCATAGGCAAAAGAGGTTTTTGTCAGCTCTGGTTTGAACCCACAGTAAAATTCCAACTACTTAATTTCCCAGTCAGTAAGCAGTATGAGCTATACACTATTTCCTTAGGAGTGTTGGACATACCAAAAGTTCCACTCTCTTTTTTTTTTTCTTCTTTTTGAAGTGACTAGGGGAATGATTTGGCCATGGTATATATTCTATCATGTGGAATTTAAGCTTCATTTTTAACAAAACCTGTGGCTATTGCTCATGACTCAACACAGACTGACAAAGTTTAACAAACAACCTCTGTGTAAAACTCACAATTGAAATGTTCAGAATGAAAGGGAGCATGTAAGCCCATGAAGGACACTAGTCTTCCTTGAAGGCAGTTTTTTTCCCTGTCTTCTTAAATACACTGAATCTACCTGTCCTTTTCTCTTCTCAGAAAAATATATCCCCTTGCCAGACTGTTGCAAAATTATCTGACTCAAGAAGGAATGAAAGAAATGGGATTTGTGAACAATCAAGACTGCCAAGAAACCAGCTGAATGTAGCACAAAATCTGTTAGGTTCCAAATATTTAATCTTCTTAGGATACTATTGTATCAGAGGCCAATACTTATTTACTGCTTCCGCAATACTACAATAACAACATACAACCTACCTGAGAAGCAACATGTTTCACTTTTAAGGGAGACAGCATCCTAATAACTGTCTGCAGGCAGATTCAAACCTCAAACCATTGCCAGCATAAGGAAAGATCATCACCTGCTGCTGCTGCTGCTTTGGAGACTGCTCCTGGAGGAACTACCTGCTGCCATCTATTGATGCATTGGAGGAAGTCATTGGACCAGCAAGCCTCCACTTAGGTGCTCTGACGAACATTTTCCTTACTTGGGTTAGAAATCCCATAGATCTGAGCTGTCATGCTCTGAGAGACATCCTTCCACGGTGACTTAAGAGCTGCAGAATTAATTAATATAGTTCAAGACAAGAGTTCACTGCAGATAAAGCTTAGCTACCCAGCCCAGCATAAAAGCATTGAGAAACAAGCATGACTAAAAGCAAGGAGTTCACCCTCAGAGGATGGGCTAAACTTCAGAACCTTAAACACCATGAATATCCTTACTGCATCCTCTTTCCCTTTCAGGTGAATGGGAAGCATTAAGGTCTTTAGTTTTAAGGAGCCCACCTTATGGGGAGGTTATGGTATCTGTTCACTGCAGCTGCAACAGGGAATTGGATGAATTTGTGGTCATCACCTTCATCCAGCACACACAGCATGGAGGTGACCTGGCCTGAATTAAGGTTGCAGCCCCCTAGCCCATGCCAGCAACTCACAGAGATGGGAGCAGCAAACTCCCATGACACCTGCTCTGTGTGACACTGACGCAGCCGCAATCACTGCAGAGGGAAGCTTTGCTGTTAGATGAAAGCAGAGTGGTGGTCAGGCAACCTTTCCTAGAAGGCAGCTGCCTTTGCCATTGTGGTTTAGGAGCAGTTTCCTTCCGGGCAAAGGCAGAATTCCAGATCTTTTGAGCCAAGTACTGAACACCTCAGTCCTAGGCAGCTCAGCACCCTTGAAGTGACATAGGCAATGCTCAAAGTGTCAGTCAGCTGTGATCCAAGCCAACCCCCTCCTGTATGCTCATGGTGTACACTGAGAGAGCACACAAAAAAGTCACACTCACCACTACATGCTACAAAAATCTCAGGGATTAAAACAAACAAACAAACAAAAAGCAGCGAAAGCAACCTTAAGCATAGAGTTTTAAGTATGGTTGGCACCTGGAAGGCCAGTAACCCTTGGGGTGAGTGTAAATGGTAGGGACTTACTGGAGGTAAGCTACTGCATCTTTGCAAGTATAGAGCACACCAAGGAGATTTATTTGAGTTTCTTCAATGCTAGGCAGCAAAGAGATGGGAAGGTTTCAGTCTGTGAACAGAGGCTAGAAAAATTATTGCAGAGCATTGTAATAAAAGAAGCAAGTTTTAAAAAGGAATCTTTACTCATGATCTGATCCGAGTTAACCCTGGTAAGAAGAATGACAGGAACATATATGACTAGTCCCTGTAGATAACAATAGGGTAGAGAGGAAGAAGACAGGCAGCCAAAGAGCTGTGATCCCACTGGAATGTATATTTTACTTACTGTTGGCATCCTACTGATTCACTGCTGCCATGCTTTTCTTGGAACAAAAGATTGCTCCTTCTTCCCTTCCCTCTTATTCAGTTTGATACTGCTTTTATGTGCAGGTTCAGACCCTGAAACCAGAGAAGTACACACCGCTGAGGTCCCCAGTGGAGATGCAAAGACTTGAATGGGAGTGGAGGAAGAATGTGGACTCAAACCTATTATGTTTTGTAATATTTTAGTAACCTCCTAACTTTTTGGAAGTAGTAACTAGCTATTCCTCTAGCTATTACCAGGGGATAGTTTTCATGAACACTTTCATATAACTTCCACAGGATAGCAGGGTGTCAGCAAACGACTCCCCTCTGTCCCCAGTTTTCATGCTATTTTATGAAATATTTGCAAGGAAATTTTCATGCTTCTGAAACCTGATCTTTGTCTTTTGAGGTATATATAAAAATGCCAGATGAAGCAGAAGCAGTGATAATGAAGCATTCACAACTCTTTTTCTGACCGTAGGGATAACGATAACACACCTGTAAGAAAGGAGCAACAGAAACTCTCTGTTGACTAACAATTAAAAACCTGCACCCTTTATTGGACAGGGAGGCCTAGACTTCATGTATACACCCTTTTTTACTTAATGCTTCATCTGTTTTTATTAGATTGCCTTTGGTATTTGAACACAGAGAAAACAGGTTGCCAATCTATCTGGAGAGACAAATACATAATACTTGACAGGTTACCTAAGGAGAACCTTGTATGTTCTAAGTGTCTGCAAGTTTAGGCTCAGTAAAAAGATTTCTTTTACAGATTAATTTCTCAAAGGATGAATTTTGATCTATAGAAGCAACCAAGGCTTTTTTCTTGTGATTTAGGACTAACCAGTCAGAGATCTCACACCATAACTTAGTTTTGCTAGCTGCTGTCTGATGCACTGAGTGACCATTTATTTAGCATTGCATTTTGGATTCTCATGTTGTATTGATGTATGCTCAGTGTGACACTCACCTCCATGCATGGAAGTATTGCACTGGCAGCTCCTTTGATCAGTATTACATACAATTTGAAGAACCATGAATGAAAACCTAACATAGAGTCTATCTACAACATGTACTACTTACCAACACTTTGAAAAGCATAGCGGTGAGAAATATTGCTTCTACATCTCCTGTTTTGTTGATTTAGGTGGTTTCAGTTTGTTGTTTGAACAATGGAAAATGGAAAAGTCCAGCACGAATAATCTGGTAACTATTTCATTTCAAGCAGAAAAGAATGGTCATATAACTCCTAAGTTGCATTACAAGTATTACAAGTATTTAGAAAAGTTAGAAGTTAAATTTCTATTCAGTGTTTCTTTTTTATGTGCTTTTGTGAGTATTTATGAATTGCAGCTTCATAGTACAATATTTTTCTAGAGAGCCCGCAAAATTTGGATGGCTCATACACTGCTAAGGCTCATAAATCAAGCTTTAGGACTCATAGCAGAAACAATTGTGGGTCTTTCAGCTCATATTTTGTTTAAACTGTCAATCTTTCTCTCTCTTCTTGGCAAGTGCTTTCTCTCACAACATTCAGAGGTAGCAACTTTTCTTTTTTTGCAGCCCTGCAACAGCGACAGAGGTGTGGAATAGTAAATAACACACAATAAGGCTATTCCAGGCCTCTGATAATCTGATCATGTTGTGTACTGCCCTATCTATTCCCTTGTGAGGTCAGGGCACATTATGTCTGCAGGTGGATCAGCAAGGACACTCACATGTAAAACAACCTTCAGCAGAAGACTGAATCTCTGAAATGCTCTCTACAGTTTCCTGCAAGGACAAAGTATGTGCATCTATATTACAGGATATTTGTTTGACACACAAAGCCAAAGGGGATAAAAAGCTTATGCCAGCAGATTTTATAAATACACCTTGTAAATGAAATTTTAGTGTAAACAGAATAAGAGAGTGACTTAATTCCCAAAGACCGAGCCCAGAGACATCGCTAATTTGGTTAAGAAACTTGAGCATGGTTATGTCATGCTCAAAACCAGAAAAATTACACAACCTGTGGGTATTGTTTGGGACAAGGAAAACTGGAAAGAAACTCTTAAAATTTCTGTAATCATAATGGCTTTGCACCTTCCACTAACAAGTCCTTACACCTTGGATGTATCAAAGATCTTGGGAGCTGCTGGCGCACTCCCACTCCCACCCAGTCAGAACACCAGAGCAACACCATTATTAGATAGAAAGTAGCAAAAGCCATTTAAAAGTGATATCTAAGACTAAATTTATTCTGAATGTTTCCACAAGTGTACCACTTGTTAAACACTAAATTTAACTGTGTCTTAACAAGTATTTCAGCAGGTGCCCTGGCCATCTGAGTCCTGTGTGTACAGCAGGCACAGGTGTCATTGAGAGGTAGCACCTTCAGTGCCTCTCAGTTTACACCCAAATAATGATGAGGGTTTGTGATAACCATCAGCTATTTTTAGATTCCATTAGAAAAGTATATCCACACCTTCTTTACATACATCTTGGAGACAATGTAAGGTGCTAGACTGAACTACTGGCCAGCTCAAGCATTCTAGCCACGAGACAGCATCAGACATTCTTCTGATTTAATATCCAGAAAAATGGCCCTGAAACTTGCGCTGAGGGTCCACCCATTGTACAAGAGGTAGGTCCTTGTGCATTGCAATCTCTGGACTGCCACTGTCATTTCTGCTGCAGCCTCTTGTGGAACAGAGAAACTTCAACTGACTTCCATATAGGTCAAAGCCAGTATGGATGTTCATTACATTTGGTAACTATTTATTAGTTGAAGGTGACTTATATCAGTAACTTAGAGGCTCATGCATTCTTCAGCAATTCTCTGAACCATTCTGTCTCTTCTCCCACACATAATTTGCCAGTGTAGAAGAGAACACCGAATGTAAAGCATTAGCCACAGATGCAATGAGGGAACTTCACCATCTTCTGGCCTGGTTATAGTATGAAGAGTAAAACAGCATAAATATACACATAATTTCTTTACTGTTTGATCAGAACTGTAAGAAGGACAAAAGGCACTGTGCAAGAACCAAAAAAGAAATGTTTTTGTTATATGAGTTCTTCCTAATATTTTTTCCAGCACTCAAATCAACTATAAGCACCGCACAGTTGTGTATGGGTCCTTTTTTAAAGCAAAAAACCCTTCTAAACACATACAGCAGGACAGAGTCAGGAACAACACACTGATGTTGCCTTGAAATGGAAATCAGAGCATTGTCATCAATGTAATTGAGCCATGCCTTACTATTTGGACTTTCATCTTCAGTCTCGTTGATTGCTAATACATGTAAGTAGTGGAAGATGACAAGGTAAGTGGAAAGTATGATGTCAGAATTCCCAAATGATGGAGCTGAAGTCACCAGGTAAGAATAGCCTGCTCCAACAGGGTTAAATTTCTTCATTCCACACAACTCATAATAATCAGAAGGGGAAATAGAAAAATTACTACTTTGAAGTTTGTATAAAAATGGGTTTTTTTCTCATTATGTTAACCTAACCATGAGAGCAGATGTTTATTATCACAAAAGTATCATAGAATCATAGAATCATAGAATGCTAGGGACTGGAAGGGACCTCAAAAGATCAGCTAGTCCAATCCCCCTGCCGGAGCAGGAACCATTCTTCAAAAAAACAGAGAAGACAATTACACAGTTAACACAAGTCTATTATAATGACTGTGATGAAGATAAACCCCTGGACTTCCAGCAGCACTGGATTACTTGATGCTATTGTGGTTCCACTACTGAAGTAAGATATTTTAAAGTGATTGTAGAGTCTTGAGTAGGAGAGGAACTTTGAATGTACTCTGTACAGCACACAGAAAAGGGCTTTATGAACAGTGTTGAAAAACATGCGTTAAAACCTGCAAATAATCAGGGAAAGTAGCACAGCAATATGGTGTTTATCTCTCTCTGCTTGGAGTAGAGACAATGTGTAAACTTAATTTAACAAATCCAAACCACAGGTAACCTCCCTTTTTATATGAAAGTTAACAGATGACTGATTTCTCTCCTCAGAACAAGCAGCACATTTTGTAAGCATTGGCACACACGTTCTGCACAGTTTGAGCAAAATGATTATGGCATTTCTTCCACCTTGCTCATCTTTAGTCTGTCCTCCTTCCTTTACAGTGAACTGCCAAAAAACACAGAAAAAGGAAAAAAAAACAGGGGAGACCACTGCAGATGTTTGTTAGTTTCCTGTATTGTATACATTATTTCTGCTATAAACAGGGATGCTTGATTCCTTCAAGCAAATGCATTTTTATTATATCTACCCCCCCGCTCTCTTTTTTTAACAAGAACACCCCAAACTTCATTCTTTTTGGCAGAGTCTTACTGTTTTCCTACAGACATCATGGATAATTTCAGCTTATTTCAAGGACCAGTTTGCCTGTTATCCCAGATGCTGGTATGAAACCTAAGTTTTCCCACCTCAAACAATGGTAAACAGAATAAACTTCAGAAAGTATTCTGGGGAAAAAATAATGTATTAAAAAAAAAAAAAAACAAAAACAAACCTGTGGGTAAACACTGTCTACCTAGTAGCATGGAGCAATAGCTGTGTGATTAGTAATAAAATACTGTTGTTAAAGCAAGAACCTGTTGTCTAATACCCTGCCCTGCAGGAATCCCCTGTACCTCCCACTCAAGTCCTACCACCTCCACCTCTCTGTCCTTGCCTCTTCCATTTATCAGGCTCAAGAAATGCACCTCCTCTCCTCCTCCAGAAGTAGCTGTTTGTTCATTCAGAGACCTTTGAGAACCTTGCCCTTTCCACAGGGCTTGTCAAGCGCCATCAGCCAGCAGTGGGGAAACTGCTCTGCTCACAGTTATCTCTGCTGCTAATCATAAGGCATTATTCATGATGCTGACCTTGGTGGAATAGTTTATGTTTAATATAAAGCAGTGGCAAGCATCCCACACCGTTCCTCACTAAGTCTACTTAGAATTTATTCGCAGACATCCATTTCATCTTCGTTTTTTCAAATATTTGTATACAAAGGCCCAGTTATCTATATGCTGAGATGATTCTGTCAAGTGTTGCTCATCCTCCTGTCTATTTTTGAGAGCAAACTAACAAAAACTCACTTGTCCTCTCCGTCAAAAAAAAACATAGAACGAAAAACAACTGAATGAATAAGCCACTATAACCTAACAAAGGATTAGAGGTGTTGCATTTTTATTTTCAGAAGATAAAATGCTGTGACTTACTGGAAATTTCTTATTCTGAAGTAATTACTAAGCTAGTAATTTTTTTCAATACTTCAGACAGGATAAAAAATAGCTCTAGTAAAACATGGCAAATAGAGTTTATTGTGCAATGAAAAAGGAGACTGAAGAGAATCGTCTTTAGATTTAATCATTCAAAGCAGGATTAATAATATGTCATTGGCTGCTGAAACTAACTGAATAATAAATGGTAATTTGGAAGCAATCTTTCAGTCTTATTCATCAATAACAACTCCATTTTATAAGGCCCTTGTGTACCTTTTGTCTGATATTGAAAAGCTTCTGTGTCCAAAAAAGCCTATAAAATTAAAGGTTTGATGAAATTCCAATAGAAAGCTATGCCAATGACTTCAGTAGGAACTGGATTGGATCACCTTTGTGCAGGAAACACTTGAGTCAGTGTAGAACTCAGTATTAATTGTTACAACTATTGACTGGGAAAATAATTGCTGCTGAGGGTAATTAACACCTTAAAGAGATGACCTATATGTGAAGAAATATTGAAAAGTGCAATAGAAACATAGGGTTATATGCAAGTTTGGTGAAGGATAAATGCAGTCGTGATTAAAAAAAAACAGGCATTTCATGAGATACAATTAATTGTTTAATATTATTTTTATCAGTTTTGGAATAGCCCGTTTTATTTATCTCCATTCTCTAAGAGAGGATATCCATCAGCATCATCTGAAAATATATCCTATGTCTTCTTTATATTTCTCCTCTGCTATTCATAGACTATCTCCAGTAAGAAAAAAATCACTCACAACCTATTGCTTCTTCATGTTGTAGGAAGGAGCTGGCAATAAATATTGTCAGAATGAGATCATCTGTCCTTTTAAATCCAAATATACAGCTCACTATCTGTGTCAGTGTAGGTATAACTAAAGACAGAACAGGTCCAAACATAGCAACACACGTCTGGAAGAAGAGTTTGCTAAAATGCTTGCAAATTTTTACTTCAGAATCTCATAGCTCATCACAACTTCTATTTAGTCATGGTGCCAATGTCACATTGCTCTTCAGAGCAGACTGGGATCTCCAGTAGCATCTGAGAAGGGTGTTCAGTCATCATGACAGTGCCATCCTTTACCCCTCCATGGCAACTGCCAGCAAGACAGCAACTCATCTAACACAGGCCAGGTAGTCAGCAATTGCAGTGGCTTTACTAAAAAATACTGGGTTTGATGGAAAATCGAGTTTTATATTGTGTAGCCTATAGCTCAAGTCAAGCTAAATGAAGAAAACACACAAGGTCTTACTAATCTGCTTTTGTTATATTTTTCCTGCCAGCCTGGATCTACCACAGACTTTGAGAATCCTCTGCTGGAGACAGTCCAGTGATAGGCTATGAAGATGATGAGGGGTCTGGACCATCTTTCTTATGATGAAAGACTGAAAGAGCTGGGTCTGTTCATCTTGGAGAAGGCTGAGAGGGGATCTCATCAATGCCTATAAATATCTCAGGGGTGGATGTCAAGAGAATGGGACCAGACTTCTTTCAGTGGTGCCCAGTGATAGGATGAGGGGAAACTTCTTTGAACAAACCTGGGCTGGGTATCTCCTGCTCACTCCCAGAGCCAGAGGACTTTTCTCACTGGAAAGTGGAGGAGTTCCTGGTGCCATAGACCACTGAATATCATGACTCAGGTAAGTGCTACAGCTTCTGATATAACTCATATCCTACAGAGCCAACCACTAAGAAAGTCCCAATGCCTCTCCAGCAACACATTCTTCTGAAGCAAATGGAAGCATCCTGGGTTCAATTCACTTCTCTGAATAGAGGCATCTAAGGCCCTAGGCTGTCCAGCCCACTTCCAGCTGCCTCTCTGTTAAGGTGCAAGACTTCCACATGTCCTATATCACATCCAGCAGCCCCAGGTATATCTTTTGTGTACCTTCTATCTCTCAGAGGTCACTGGACACCTCTGTTCAGGAAACTGAATTGGGCTGCCTGGCTCTATGTCTTATCCTCTCCCTTTCTACTTCTGTGTGAAAATTATCTCCTGTGGGAATTTCTCTTGAGCAGGAGTGGGTTCACCCTATGGAACCAGCTTATTCTCTGAGCACCTCTTACCACTCTGCTGTGCAGCACAGTGTGCGAGATGTGGGTCAGGTGGGAGAAGTTCAATGACAATATCAGCAGTCATCTGGTTTTACAAAAAAGTAGCTCAGAAAGCCAACTGCAGTTGGGTAAATATTTTCTTCCTAGGAGGGACAGTTTATATTTTATTAAGTAAAGGATCCTTGTATGAGGATTGTACCCAGTAGAAGCACAAGTTACATGGAGGAAGCAGATTTATCTCAAAGAGCCTAAATCTTGTAACAGATGGGTTTGCCATGCTTGTGTTCACAGAACTGGCTCCCCTCTCTGAGTCTGCAAGACATTCACCAGCACACACCAAAGGCGTGAACATCTTGCAGACTCAGAGAGGGCAGCCAGTTGCATGAATGCAAGCAAGTTTAATACTGGATGGATTGCTAATCCTTAAATGTGTTCCTGACTACTCAAGCTGAATAAGTGTTGATATAAAAAGACATGAATCTGCCAGACTGAAACCCTCCCACCTCACTCAAGATTTAGCCTTCCTGGAAGAAGACAGGAATGGAAAGGATGGGACAACATGAAGGCTCTGGAGGGCATTACTGGGCTGTGTCACACCCAGGTGGTGTTCATGTGGTGCCAGGTGCAATATTATCACTCACAGAATGAAAAATTAAGATCGTTGGGATTTTCATTGTTTAACAAGGGTACAGTCAGGCTGTCACAGGCATTCAAGTCAACTGCAAGTGACTGAGTTACTGTGGTCTGAGAAGCTGACTCATTATACAAAAGATTTTAATGAGTCATCTGCATGCTTCTGACTCATTGCAACTGAGGAATAAAACCTGTATATATTTAGCTTAACTTAACTGCTTTACTGTGGAACCAAGTTAGGAGTATATGCACAGACCAGATTAGGGCAGTTCAGCTTTCCATCCAGAGACTGACCATGTGGTCAGACGTTAATACTTTGAAACATTCAGCACAGCCTACCAGGAAAGGTTTATAAAATATTTTGCTGCCTAACATTCCAGTATAAGTAGGGGAATGACCTATTAGAGAGCAGTGTAGGGGAAAGGGACCTGGGGGTCCTGGTGGGCAGCAGGATGACCATGAGCCAGCACTGTGCCCTTGTGGCCAGGAAGACCAATGGCATCCTGGGTGTATCAGAAGGGAGGTGGTTAGTAGGTCCAGAGAGGTTCTCCTTCCCCTCTACTCCGCCCTGGTGAGACCACATCTGGAATATTGTGTCCAGTTCTGGGCCCCTCAGTTCAAGAAGGACAGGGAACTGCTGGAGAGAGTCCAGAGCAGGGCAACAAAGATGGGGCTCTTTAGCTTGGAGGAGACTGAGGGGTGACCTCATTAATGCTTATAAATATATAAAAGGTGAGTGTCAGGAGGATGGAGCCAGGCTCTTCTTGGTGACAACCAATGATAGGACAAGGGGTAATGGTTCAATATGGGACACAAGAGGTTCCACTTAAATTTGAGAAGAAACTTCTTCACAGTGAGGGTATCAGAACACTGGAACAGGCTGCCCAGGGAGGTTGTGGAGTCTCCTACTCTGGAGACATTCAAAACCCGCCTGGACACATTCCTGTGTAACCTAGATGAGGTGTAACCTAGGTGTTCCTGCTCTGGCGGGGGGATTGGACTAGATGATCTTTCGAGGTCCCTTTCAATCCCTAACATTCTGTGATTCTGTAAGCATTTTGTTTTCATTTTGTGCTCTGAAAATCACTCTTTAAATCAAAGATATCCCTCAGACTCCTAGCTGGAGCTCCACGGTGTCATAGTTTAACCACAGCCAGCAACTAAGTACCATGCAGCTGCTTGCTCGCCCCCTCCCCCCATCCTGGTGGGACAGAGGAGAGACTCAGAAAGGTAAAAATTGGAAAACTCATGGGTTGAGATAAAGACAGTTTAATAGGTAAAGCAAAAGCCATGCACACAAGCAAAGCAGAACAAGAAAATCATTGACCACTTCCCATTGGCTGGCAGGTGTTCAGCCACCTCCAGGAAACCCAGGCTCCATCTTAACAGTTACTTGGAAAGACGAACACCATCACTCCAAACATCCCCACTTCCTTCTTCTTCCCCCAGCTTTATATGCTGAGCACTAAGTCCTACGGTATGGAATATCCCTTTGGTCAGTTGGGCTCACCTGTCCCAGCTGTGTCCCCTCCTAACTTCTTGTGCACCCCCAGCCTGGTCACTGGTGAGGTGGTGTGAGAAGCAGAAAAGGCCTTGACTCTATGTAAGCACTGCTCAGCAGTAACAAAAGCATCTTTGTATTATCAACACTGTTTTGGTCACAAATCCAAAACACAGCCCCATGCCAGCTACTATGAAGAAAATTCTATCCCAGACAAAACCAATACACAAGGAAAGCTGTTCAATTTGCAGAGAGAGGTTTCAGCATCTACACTCTTTCCCGTTGAATATTTTGCTGGCAAGATTTTGACTGTTGTTTATAAATCCTCACAAGCTTGGTTAGTTTGAGTCAAGCCTAGAATTATCACAGTATCTCCAGTATAAGTTGGGGAATGGCCAATATATATTATACTGTTTCTGAGAGTATTGTTGAATAAGAAGCAGAATCCTAGTGAATTGTGGAATTATATAGCACAGTTCCCTCTAGAAATAGATTAAAATTCCGTTACTAGACTAGGGTTACATTATGTGTTTATCAAATGGCCAGAAATACGTTTTTCATTAAAGAATAATAGAAAACACCTCAGATACATAGAAGCTTACAATAAATTTAGATTTTCACATTTCACAACACTAAACATTCAAAGGTTAGACTCGATTTTTGTTTCCAGAAGACTTATTTTAACTGCATTCTTCCAAAAAATATGTTCAGCATTAAAATCAAAGCCAAGACACTGAGAAATACTTTGTTGCCAGGTAAAAGAACATTTTGCTTCCAAAACAAACATTCACTCAGACACAAAGAAGTGATTGGCTCCTCAGACAAAATGTGCAGCCTCAGGCTGTTGTGCCCTTTTGTTCCATTATGTCTGCAGCAAAGCTTAAATTGACCAGTGATAAAAACACACTTTTTGTTTTGTTTATGATCAAGCCAAAGTATTTGTCTACATAAATGGATAAAAAATACTTACCTAATGCAGCTGAAGATGTATTTGGTAGTTCTGGATTCCTTGAATATGATTGATTTTCCTGTTTTACCCTTATCTTCCTCAATAAAATAGTAATAAGGACATCTATCAGCATAATTCATGTCTGGCCGTTCTCAGGGCTCTAAAGAGTTCTATAATGTTTCCCCTGAAGTCAGCGTATGCTTTACCAGATAGGCTGTTTGACGTTTTTATGTAAAGCTTAAGCATTCCTCTGCCCAGCAAATCCCTTGATGCTAGCACCTATTTGATAGACTTGTGTCACTTTGGCAGGTGTCTAATTCTATTACAGAGACCAAAAGCAAAGAATGATCCCCAAACTTTATGGTGCAGGAAAAATATGAAATGGGAAAATCAGGTCAAGAAGCACCTAAAAAACGAAAAATAAAATGATAGATCACAAAATGAACTATCTTCTGGATTTTTTTTTTTAATGTACAGCTGTTGGTTGGGGATTTTTTCCCTTGTATCAAGGAAAATAATAAATTTTGGAGGTACGCAGGAAAAACAAAGATATCGAGTACAAGAAATGTATGTTTTGTGGGCAGAAGGGGCTCACAGGCAGAGGGGAGCATGTACAGTAGAACATGAGATCACCACTACCTACAAGACAGCAGAGGACAGTCACAGCCCTGTCAGCCCCATTCTGCATGGGATGTGCTGAACAGTTTGAAATTATTGCCTACCCTGAAAAAGCAGGGCATTTAGCTAGCAGGCTACAATTCAGTGTGTACTTGAACCACTGCCTTCCTTCAGGGGTTTACCAGAAAAAGAGCTAAATGGGAGCATCTAAGCATGTGGGAGCCCACTGTGATGGAGCTTAAGAGCAGAAGCAGCCCATCTCATCTGTGGGTAGGTGGAAAGAAGGCCCTTGTCTTAGCTGCTGCCCGAGACCCTCTTATGTCTCACACTATGCAAAAACTATGGAAAATACATTCCTCAAGTGACATGATGAACGAGCACAAATGTTTCATGGTGATTGATTCTGAGCAATACTTCCCCTAGTTCGAACATGCTCAGCTTGCAGATCACAACCACAGGCAGGATTTGCAAAGGTTCTCTTTTGCTCAGTGGCAACAGGGGAGAAAGCAACCTTGAAACTTCTGTGCTGAAAGCAAAGCTCGGGATGAGGAATAGGTTGAAAGCCACAATGCTGACATCGAAAATGGTCACCAGGCTATCAAAAGGCCAGTTTTTTTCTTTGCATTTTTGCATTGGCAGTTTTAGGATTTATGGGGTTCGTGCTTTCTTCTGAAAGATGGAAGCTGTCTTTAGAGATGATGATGATAAAAGGTTTCCTTGAACACAGACTGTAACAAAAAGTTACTCAGAACAAAGACCAAATATTATTGCCTACCCTGAAAAAGCAGGGCATTTAGCTAGCAGGCTACAATTCAGTGTGTACTTGAACCACTGCCTTCCTTCAGGGGTTTACCAGAAAAAGAGCTAAATGGGAGCATCTAAGCATGTGGGAGCCCACTGTGATGGAGCTTAAGAGCAGAAGCAGCCCATCTCATCTGTGGGTAGGTGGAAAGAAGGCCTCCTCCCCACTGCCATGAACACCTTGCCCTGAAGATCCACAAACCCAAAGCAGATGTTCCTGCTGCTCACCAGATGCTCTCCCTTCCTCTTGTGCAGGCAGTTCTGGGAGCTGGGACAGCTATGGTTGTACAACGGTGGCAGCCATCAGCCGGACAGACTGCAGATGCAACCACCTCACCTACTTTGCTGTGCTGATGGTGGGTACCATAAAATCTGAAGGAAATATCAAAATTGTATCACTTTCTGGATGGGACCTCTTCCCTGAGGGAGCACGACGGACTAGTTATTTGTGTTTTTGCTCCCTGACATATCTTTTGCCAACACCTTCAAAGAAGACAGTGTCTTACTTGACTTAATGCACTCTTGAATGGCTTCAGATGTGTACAGTCTATCCTGAGCCACAGATGACTGCTCCAGTGTGTCAAGCAGGACTTTGAACCAGCCACAGCTCCTCCTCAGTGGCTTTGCCTCCGCAGACGGTTTGGGGCACCCAGCTGGAAGAGTCCTTGGGAAACCTTGTCCATATTGAAGTTTCCTGGTAGAGTCCCTGCATAATGTTAGGAAGGAGACATTAGTATTCTGACCTTTATTTTTCAGAGCTGTCACTTCTAGCATGGTGCCTGCAGAGGCTGCTTTTCAGCATGAAATATCAGGAGGCTTCACAGTACCCTTGAAATTTCCTCTTAGTGGCAGCAAGGACCCTGCTGGGAGAAGGCAGAGGTAGCAGGCTGCCAGGACTAGCTGGCTGCTACTTATGCAGTTATTCAGGATCCTCCTGGAGAAAAGCTTCCTATCCATGCAAGCCCAATTTCTCAGCATAATCTCTCTTGCCAGACATTAACTGATCAGCCCAGCCAGAGCTGCACCAAGATATTTTGTCATTTGAGCTCACGCACACCCTCCTCAGGCTGTTTTCGGCTACTGCTGCAGTCTCTCTGCTCCTCAGAACAACAGCAGCAACAGCCAGGAACTCACAGGCAATGACTGTCCTTTTCCCACAAGCATTAGATGATGCCCTCCCCATGCTGCCTGTGGCTCTGGGCCCAGCTCTCTTCAGATTAAATGGTTCCTGCTACACAGCATCCATTTCCTCATGGTGAAATAAGACCTGGTATCTAGAAAGGGGAATACAGTCATATGACTTGTTGTGAGGAAGAGAAAAAAGATGACCTGGTGAAGACATATCCTAGCACTGTCTCTCCAGAAGATGAGACCCGTACATATGCAATTTTTTTTTTCTCAGACTTTAGAATTTGTACAGTTAAATTATTAATTTAACCTTCCCTGTTTTACTGTCCCTTTCCAATACGCTGCCTTAGCTTCACATTCATTACTTCCCCTTATATGTCCCATGGGTCACTAATTGGCACTGTGTGCTTACAGGCACATCCAGGGGCTTAGAGAGACACCACAACTCCAGGCAAACAAAACCAAATATACATCAATACATTTGTTTCCTGCTTGGACAATCAGGATCCTTACCCACTCCCAGACACATACTTTCCTCTACTATAACACCTGGTAGGCAATTAGTAGCTTTTATAATGCTATAATATTGCAAAAGTTTGTATGTGCAAGACCCTCTATTTTTTGTTGTAACACAATTTTCTGTGGCATTTAGGAATGACAACTAAGTGAAAATCTGTTTGGTTTAGGGCACCTTTTGCAACATGCCTTTAAATGGTCCACTGGAACAAAAATGTGAATATTGAGTTTATAAAGATGAAGGCACTTTCAGGACAGTGCATTATATTTCTTGGAATGGCTGTAACTAAATGTAGATGAGAGGCTTTTAGAAAGCTCAGTAGAGAAATTAAATTTAGCTCCCTGTGTTTTCCTAAAGCAGTAATCTTATAGACTTTACCCCTACTTGTAGGCAGAATTTAGATTACTAGCAACTCATAAAAGGTTTACACATGGCAAAGATCAGAAACCAGCTGAATTATGTTGTTGTGAGCTGAGCTAAAACAAATCTATTTAATGAGCTTGAAGAATGGCCTATACTTGTTCAGAGAAACCTGCTCTTCTGTCTCCTTGAAGGGTTCTCAACTGCCCTGCTCTAGACTAGGCTGAATACTTTGAATCGAATCTGTTTCTTCTCCATTTACACCACAGCAGGTGATGCTGATGGTGGGACTTCCTGGGCAAAGTGAGCTGCAGGCTTCCCTGGCAACTGCAAGGACACTGCTCTTTCATCAGCTGTGTGATGTTTGCAGTGATTAAGATAGCAGCAGGTCAACACTTCTTGAGGGACATTCCCTGGGGATGGACCTCATTGCCCACCTCCAACTGCCAGTCTTCCATAAGAACAAAAAGGCACAGGGCTTTGTGAAAAGGCATGCTTTGTCTTTTAAGTGCATAACAGGACTCAGTGTCATCCCTCCATTAATCTTACTCTTTTCTTCACTCACTTCGTTTTAGGGAACTCTTTGTTGACTTCTCCTTTCCTGTTTTATTTTCCTTTGCCCTTAACCTTTTGCTTTGTTAATTATGTCTTCTTTGTCTTTCCTCCCCTCTTTGTGTCCTTTTTGACAGAAGGTGACATGTCTCTCATGCTGGGAGCATCTACCAGATGACTGTGAAAACAAGCTCTGGCTTGTAGACTGCTGGAGGAAATGACAGATGCCCCTTCCCAAGTGATGGCCACACAAGTGCCAAAAAATAGAGAGATGAAAATCAAGCCATTTTCAGGCAGAAAGGTGTCATCTTCCCAGGACGTGAACAGCTAACAGGAGCCTATGTACAATAAAAGTATGAGGCTTTCTGCTCAGGCTGTTCCTCTGGTCTGGTAGCTCTTCTGCAGCAACATTCCCAGGCATATTTGCCCTTGACAGACTGAAGATTTTGTGTCAACATATCCACATTTGACCTGCACCAGGTTGCACAAATAGGGCATTGCATAAATAAAGATTAATATCTTGCTAATTTCATAAATAGTTTTCTGAAAAGCTTTACCAAGATCAGCAATATCTTCCCTGCTCTGCAAAGAGAAAGATGGACATGCAGCACAGTGCAGTGACCAGTTCTGTGTCACACAATGAAGCAATGACAGAGCCCACACTTCATGTGTCCTCAGCCAGGGCTCCCCCACAATTATGATTAGGATATTTGGGTTTTTTTTAAATTATCTTCTACAGAGGCATCCTTCAAATACTGTGTGATCTAACTAGACATCAACTAACAGCCTGAATGGTCACCCTTGCACAGAGACATGTGGCAACTACATGGTGCTCTCTTTCTGAAAGGGCCAAAACAAATAATTTTGTTTCCAACTGTTATTCTTTCCTTATTTTAATATCATCAGCACTTAAGAAACATGAAGGGTCAAAGTCAAGACCTGAAATCCATTTGCTGGATATGAATTTCCATGCACCTCCATCAGTAAGGGCTGTTTTGACACACTTGACTACAATGGTGACTGGATTGGTTTGATTTCAAATGGCTGCCTTGGGAGTCTGAAGAGCTTCAGACTGATAGAATTTAAGTAGAAATTTTTAAAGCCACTAAAACTGCCAACACCTTAGAGATGCTTTCAGTTTCAAAACTTGCAGGTATTTTTGGTCCAGTAAGTGGTATAACATTATCTATTTTGTCTAGGTTTCTATATTAATATTGGATAGTTTTAACGCTGCATTTAATTTACTACTGAAAGTTGTGGAACAACAAACAGTTAACAGGAAAGCAAGACCAGTTCTGAGAGCCCTTCTCCTTTAAATGAAGTTTGCTATGGTAGCTATTTTCTGCCTCATAACGATAAAGAAGGATATGAATAAGAGTGAATAAATTTTTCATATACTCCAACCCCAGAAAGCACGATTCTCCTCCTCTAGTTTGACCTCTCTTGTTTGAAAACAAACCAAAAATAGCAAGAAAAACCTCAGGCCATAAAATTTCATCAAGATGTTGCTGAATCAAACCCATAACTTTGACATACTAGACCTAAGATAAAAAATAAATTCTGCCAAGTCTGCACTTTACAATAGCTAAGATGTGGGGAAACATTTTTTTTTCTTTTCTTGGTAGAAATTGTCTTTAAAAGGTTTGTAATACCAATGGTTTGCTGTTTCTTCCTACACATTCAGCCTTGTCTTTGGCCCTTCCTGCAGAAAAGGGTGCTGTATTACTATATTTTACTGCCTCAGGACTCCTCTCTAACACAGCAATATCTGAAGATCCTTTCAGGAAGCTCAGTGCTTGTCTGAGCCGTAGAACAAGCTGCCTGAAAAGGCCAAATCTTCATGTTTATAAAAGCTTTGCATATACCAGTATCAGCTACATCAGACTAGTGAAGAAACATTATAGATATAGTCTGCTATGGTGAAAAGCTGGGCTTGTATACAGTGGCTGTGTCTCTGAAGTTGTCAGGCAAGCTACACCTTCCAGATCCAACTGGTCCCTCAGCCTCATGCCCCACAGGAGTCTGCAGCTCACTTGGTTTGCCCATCAAAGGAAGAAGGCTCTCTTAGCCAGGTCTTGCCAAAGCAAAACCCTAGGACTTTTTCCCTAAGAGATACTAGGTTGGTGCAAAAGGAATTGCAATTTTTGCATTGTTGAAATTTGTGTTTGATATTGGAATACATTCTTTAAAAAATGTGGTTATGTTACACATCATTTGAATGTGCTTTTCTAATTTTATGAGGTTTTTTGCTACTGACTTATTACTTACTGCTTATTTAATGTTTATTTTACACTACAGAAATGGTGTTAGACAAAAAGCAAATTCAGGTGATTTTCTTTTTCAAGTTCAAAATAGGTTGTAAAGCAGTGGAGACAACTCGCAACATCAACAACACATTTGGCCCAGGACCTGCTAATGAACAGACAGTGTAGTGGTGGTTCAAGGAGTTTCACAAAGGAGATGTGAGCCTTGAAGATGAGGAGCATAGCAGCCAGCCTTGGGAAGTTGGCAATGACCAATTGAGAGCAATCATTGAAGCTGATCCTCACTTGAAGCAAATCAGAAAGGTGAAAAAGCTTGATAAGTGGGTGCCTCATGAGCTGACCGAAAATCAAAAGTATCGTCGTTTTGAAGTGTCATCTTCTCTTATTCTGCACAACAAGTAACTATTTCGCAATCCGACTGTGACGAAAAGTGGATTTTATATGGCAACCATCAACAACCAGCTCAATGGTTAGACCAAGAAGAAGAACCTCCAAAGCACTTCCCAAAGCCAAACTTGCACCAAAAAAAAAGGCCACAGTCACTGTTCAGTGGTCTGGTGATGGTCTGATCCAATACAGACTTCTGAATCCCAGTGAAACCATGACATCTGAGAAGTCTGCTCAGCAAATGGATGAAATGCACTGAAAACTGCAACGTCTGCATCTGGCATCATTCAACAGAAAGGGCCCCATTCTTCTCCATGACAATGTGTGACTGCACATGGCACAACTAGTGCTTCAAAAGCTCAACACATTTACAAAGGTTTGCCTTATCCTGGCCTCTTGACAACCGACTGCCACTTCTTCAAGCATTTTGACAACTTTTTGCAGGGAAAGCACTTCCAGAACCAGCAAGATGCAGAAAACGCTTCCCAAGAGTTTGTCACATCCTGAAGCAGGGACTTTTAACCTACATAAATAAACAAGCTAATTTCTCTTTGGCAAAAGTGTCTTGATTGTACTGGTTCCTATTTTGATTAATAAGGACGTGTTTGAGCCTAGTAATAATGTTTTAGAATTCACAGTCCAAAACCACAATTACTTTTGCACCAACTTTTGAGTTTGAGCACTATCATTTTTTAATTTTTCTGCAAAGCAAATTTAGAAGACTTTTCCTCTCCTTGTTCCTCCTTTCTTAACTCCAGAAATTATTTCCTTCATCCTCCTCCGATGTTACGCTGAGGCAGCTGTTTAGCATGTCATGCTCTAAATCACATCAGTAAAATTATCCAGATCAAAAATGGATTCAAATTAAAAACATGCCAGAAATAGACATTTTTTAAAGCCTGGTATATCTTATGGTCTGGAATACATTGCACCCACAGAAAAGTTGTATCAGCACACATTTAAAGGGTGCTGGTGAACTGCAGAACAGAGATGGGAAGGAGAGGGAGGGCTATGGAAAGATCAGCAGCCCCTTGGTTGGCAGAAATAACACCCATAGGATACCAGCCCTAACCTTGGGCTCCACGTGGTCTTCCAAAAGAGGCAATCCTATGACAAGAAGCTCCTGCTTCTCTTTTCTTCCTACTTGCAGATATTTGGTCCCTCTCCACAGGACCAAGCACTCACGAAGCTGCACTCGGAGCTTGGCCAGGCAACTCCTCCAGGTCAGAAGCAATCCTTTTGTACCCAGGGCAGGAACTTCTAAACCAGCACGCCTGCTAAAGAAAGTATGAAATTACTACAACCTGGATTTAAGAGTGTTTGTGTTTTGTTAAGCCAAATCATTCCAGAGAGTTAAAGCAGCATCTCAGCTGGCAATGACCTCCAGAAAGGCAAGGGGCAGAGAGACTGGAATGAACAGTGAGGACAATTATTATACCTTGGGCACAGTCACACCAAACATTTAATAAATAATCTAAATACTTTTCCACCTCCCTTTTCTTTTCTTGTCAAGCTGACAAGAAATACCAAGTATATTAAAGACTAAAGTCCAGGCAGAATCAAGTTAATCATATCCTTTTACTTAATTATGCTACTGATACCCAGTTGATCAAAATCGGATGTCTGAATCTGGGCCCAAGACTAGTTATATGGAACAACATATTAAACAGAGAAGTCCAGTTGCTCATAAAAGGCAGTTCCCTGCAAAATGCAATAAAGCAACACACTCCCTTCTGATAAGTTATCTTTAAATACTCTACAAAAACACACATTTCACTTCCATAAAAAAGTGAATGTTGCTATTTAAAAGAGGTGTGTCAAAATTTTCGATCCAAATAATAACACACAGGGTGAATAGACAAGAATGACAGGAAAAGTTCTCAAACACTTGTACTGTACAGTGCATCAAATCCCTTGTGTCTTTCAGATTCTCACAGAACAAAAGTCAAGAGTGTCTACTTGGAAATGACAGAGTACCTCACCCACTTACCAAAAGGCAAAGATTTCCATTATTAAAAACCTGAAAATGTCGGCATGCTATGAGTACAGCATGTTGAAAGCCTCAAGAGGGCAAGGAATCTTGAAGTGGGAAGTGTCTAGAAAATTCACCAGGAAAACAAGACCCCATGCTGCAGTAACGGAAAAAAGCCCCAACATAATCTCTAAATTCAATCGGTTGACAGTATAAAATAGAGTGCATGAGCGAGATATGCTAGCCAGATATAGGTGCACACTTAAGTCTTCACAGCTCTTGTCCATGGCATGCTGAATTTATCCTTTGTCTATGTGACATTCAAAGTATAAGTGACAGATCTTTCTGTAGGAACAGAATAGTTGTAAACTGTTTCAGAAGTCTTAAAAGGACTTACATACAGTAGCTGAAGCATGTCATCCTGTTTTTCCTTTTGATTTAATAGGGCCTTTCACACTTCAGTTTGAGTTACCTTGTTCAGTAAAAAGATGGAATATCAATATACTTTCATTGAAATTATTTGGCAAACAGAAGGCTACCCATTGCACCTTTTTTTTTACTACATCCTACACATCAACTGTTATTTTCACCTCTGAACCATTAACATGCATTTTCATTTCAGATGCCAGTGTCCCACCTATAAAAATGCCCAGAAAGGACAGACGAGTAGTGACAGGTATACACTTAGACCTTTTTATTCTGTCAAATTCATTCAACAACGGTTGCTTTCCACAATCAATACTGACTGACAGCCAGTCATTCTAAATATCAGCATCCTCATGAATCAAATCTTACTCCATATCACACTACATCTACACAGACAGCATAGAAAAAGCAAAACCCTGAGAGCTTCAATTAGGCATATCTATGATTGATGTGGTTAAATCCACTGTATGCACACATGTACTTGCTGAATAATTTGTCCATAGCTTGCTTTCCAATTTCCAGGGGAATGCAGAAGCTTTAACCAATCCATCTACTTGTTTGCAAGACTGATAATACAAGCCTCTTTACAAGAAAACAAGTGTTTCCCCATCCTCAGCCACATGAGTTATCAAGTTTTGAGCAAAGCGAAGACAGTTCATGCCTGTATATACTTTGTGCTAATCTCTAGCAACGATAACAAGATTCTGACTTTGAATCAGTGTCACCAGTCACCAATCAGTGGCAACAGGCCCATTTGTTCAGTAATTTGCACAAAAAGCTGTGGTTTTGCATGAGTTGAATGTGTGGGAATACCTGCTGTTCATGGACTAAGTGCAACCAGGATGCCCCTCTGGGGGTGGCACTGGGATGCAACTTCCTCTTCCAAATCACTCAGCATTTCCCTCCAGCCCTAGGAACCTGAGTTTGCTAGGTACCTTTCTGTGGAACTCCTTCAAAGCACACAGGAGCAGATGCAACATAATTGGGAACACTCGGAACCTATGCATGAACCCCAGCTGGATCTCAGTCTCAGCTTGAATTTGGGCATTGCCAGCCTGTGTGTGGAATTCCTAAAGACAAGGTCCTGCTAAAGAAATGGCAGAAATTCAGCACACAATGTGCTGAGCCTGGGACAAGCCTCACCAGGCTGGCTGCAGGATGACCTGAAATCCTGCCTCTCCTCTGGGCCTGCAACCAGTGCTTCAAGCATCCTGCCATGGCACTAACCTGGTTAGAAATGTAAGACTGAAAACACCTCCCGGATTTTGGATACCGAGCTGTCCTAGTGGCTATTAATCTTATTTTCCTGAAAGCTGAGGAGGTCAGGTCTCAGGGGCAAGTTTGTCCAATCGTTATCCCAGTGTAACCCAACTTGCCAGGCAGGAGGGTGAGCCTCTAACTGTGGTCACCAGAGTCCACTCAGGTGAGTTTCCCAAACTTTAGACATCCAGGTCCCTCACTGGCTCTAGTAATGCATTTTTTTTGTTGTTGTTGATGCAGCAATGAAAGGACCATCAAGCCTAATCTGGAACATAGCCCATTGTAAGCAAGACCAGAATATACCTGCTAACATTTTTACCTTGTTACTTTCTTACATATTTGTTGAGGGAGAACAGGTGGTTCCTTAACAACCCTCCTGAGCATCTTTAAGTTTCTCGATTGTACTGAAGATTTTAAAGAGGGGGAAAAAAAGAAAAAGAACTAACTGAGAAAAGAGGAAAAGCAGCCATTAACTTTTCTGTGAATTATTCGGATTCCTTAGTGAGTAAGAAGGGTTAAGTAAAGATGCTAGATTATCGAAAATTTTCACCAAGGAATGAAAGTAAGCCCTGAGTTTATATTTAGCCTTCCACGGTATTCAGCCAAAAAAAAGGGCAGCAGCAGCTTTCATTTAAGGTTTGGTGCCAGTTCTCTAGGTTAGATACTTCTTTCTTTTGATGGTATAGGCAGTACCAGTAAAATCAGTTCTTGTCATTCCAGCTAAGAAGACAGTCACTGCACTGAACCTAATTACTTGCATTCCCAGCTGCCCAAGACATGTCAGAAGGACACCAGATATGTTGAATAAGCAATTCAGTCAATGCTCGCACTGGAAATGAGTGGCATTTTAAAGGTGTATGATTGACTACCTGTTTTTTGCAGTTTTCCAGCCATTCAAGAGGAAAACAGTGCTGTTATCTATTTTAAGCACTGTGTCATTTCAGACAATTGCAAACTATGTTAGCAAGCTGCAGCGCAGGCATATTCCAAGGTTTCACACAATTACTAGAGGCCACAGCGTTTTCATAGTTATTTTCACTTTTCACCTGCTCAACCAGAGTAGCTGAAAGAGATTAATTTCATGCTCTAAGTGAATTCCCAAAGGAACCAGAAGCCTCTGATTGCACACACTGCAGCTCAAACACGGCAGCTCATTCATGTACTCTAGAGGCCTTTGGGGAATGAGAACAGCACTGCCACATAAATATGCAATTTACACCTGCAAATCAACTAGAAGCATTAACACACTTGGAGATAAATCCTGTAGTAGGATACCACAGCAGACCTTTCATTTGTTCATTTTTACTGTTTTAACAGACAGCTTAATGTAAGGAAAACCTTTGTACTCAGTCAGGCAGCATATTTCAAAGCAAAGTACTTTCCACGCTGTGTAATTACATTGTGGAACTTGTCTCTCCAGAGCACTGAGGTGGCCAAAAGTGCAGGTGAGTTCAAAAGGCACTTTGTGCAGGCTAAATTCAGAGGCATGAGAGTCTGGATGCAATTGCTTTCTCAGTAAGTTCCCTAAAGTGCTGGACCTGGGAAGAATGATCAGGGAAAGGGTCATTTTCAGTATGTTCTGATCTTATGCACTTTTCTTAAGTGTTTGCTACTGCTTGTTGTGGGACACGGGGCTACTCAGGGCAGACTTCTGACTTAATCTAACATGGGCAATGTTATGTTCCACTCTCCTCACCAGCACTAACTATAGTTAGCTGGCAACATTGATGTTGTACAGTTTTGCTGAAGGTAAACTCTCTGCATCTGGTATCCTTCCTGTAATCAAAAGAATGTCTGGACATGGGAGTCCTTAATAAAAGGGATAACGAGTGTGTTTACACATGTTAATTGCAGCAAATAGGCCTGACTAGACCAAATGTAAATGTCTTTCTTCTCTGTCTTCCCTCTGATTTCTTGCTATCATCTTCCCCACAAAGCATATGCCAGAGTTGTATTTTGGACAAGGTAATGTTATCTCTGCTTCCAAGAGATGTACTGTTTGTATTTTTCTGAAATGATATCAAATAAGTGAGTTTGAGACTCCTGCTAGTAAAGCATTGCTCAAAATACACCCCAAAGGCTCTAGCAGAAAGTCTTATTCCCCATTTGTTTCATATGAACTATACCAGGCTTAAGTACCTGGTTATTAAGTTAAAAAACTTTAAAAGAGAATTCACTTGGAAATTTGACCGATTCATAAGAAAGGGTATTTTCCCCTGACTTTTCCTATAGTGTGCTGAAGCAAGAAATGCAAAAAGGGAAACACAAAGAGCAGCTGTCTAAAAGGCAGGCAGCCTTTCTGGGCTTGTAAACTAGATTCATATCCAATCACTTGCACTGCAACTGAGAAGCTGTTGTAGTGAGTCAGGTCTTAAAATGCAACAAATTCCTACCTGTTCCCCAGTTGATATGCGAGGCTCGTAGTGCATGTCTTAAGCATCAGACAAATGGTACTCCCTTTTTATTTAAGAGAGAGACTCACAGAGCTATTCTATATCGGCATTTTAAACCCCGTTAGGCTAGGGTTCTAGTGTTATTTTTATGGCACTGGTTGACTCCTGACACATCATCCACATTCATACATCAGAGAAAGAGAAAAATATTGCTCTTGGCTTACAAACATCAGAGAAATGGAAATGTATTTAGAGAGATCTTTAAGACACATTTTGTAATATACTATATCCCGCAAAACTTATAGGATAACAATGTTAGCCTGTTCTCTAGCCCTGACAGGATCATTACACACAGGTATTTCAGTTTATTCCTCTTCCAAGAGCCTCCTTCATATCAGGGAAGAAATTTCATTAAATCACAGCCTTCATGTGCCAACCATAAGTACCACCTGGCTTCTATTTTCCTTGAAGTGCATTGTAAGTATAATACTAAAGCCTTACAAACATCAAGAGATTCAGGGTCTGCTCCTGGAAGGTGCTAAAAGTCTTCATTCTTGGCAGGTCCAGTAAGCCCCTACCATCTATCAAACACACAGCTTTATTTTACTGTCATTATTTTTAAAAATGTAGTTGTACGGGACTTCAGATATATAGTCAGGTCTGCCCTGTTACTTATTGGAAATTTATCTGGATTACAGACTAAACTCGCCACAGGTGGAGACACATCATATGGCTCTGTGCAGAACCAGCTGTGTGCTAGTTTATTACCCCAGGGACAGCACTGCATGAGTGCACCTGTATTGCTCCTTGCTACAGCCTGGCAGTAATGCTTTTGGCTGGAAGCCGTCCAGCTAGTAAACACTACTGCTCTGCCAGATTGCAATTAGTCCCCTGAAGAACCATGGAGCTGTCTTTGCTCAGAACTCCAAGAAATAAAATATTGAAAAGCAGTAGAGATATCATTGCATATCAGATGACAGATCTAGGGCAGCTCCAAGCAAACTAGCTTGTGGCCTTGGGGTAAAAAGGAAGAGTTGGGGCAAGGAAGACAGAAAAGCCACATGAGCAACAGTAGCTCTGACTACTACTCTACCCATGATGGAGAGAAGGAGACTGAAGACATGACAATAGTGACAAGCTCCCCTGCTCTCCAAAAGGCCTTATTAGCCCGGGTAAAGGGTCAGATGGCACCAGCTTGGGTTCAACATCTGAGCAACAGGCTTCTGAAACAAAAGATTCCAGATAACATGACACATAGTTACTAGAGTACCTGCACAATGTACACTTTTGAGTTCAAGGCTTCATCCCAAAGTTCAGTTGCTCTGAAGACTGCTGCACCAGGCTCTTTCACACAGGATAGACACTTTCAGAAACCTCGGTGTAGGAGCTCAGCCTTGTCCTTATTATGTCCTGTTGTCTGGGCACATGGGCTTTGGGTTTTCGTGTGGCACCTACCTCTGCAAATGCTGAATCTGACTAGCATGGGGCTTCCGATTACACTCCGAGAGCCAAGGACCCAAAATTTGGCATTGACAACCCCTACATGCCTAAATCATGCAGATATTTATATCAGTTTAGAGCTAGCTATTGACAGTAGCTGCCACTGATGGTGATGGGGTAGGTAGCCCCGGCTCTAGCCTGGTATCTTTCCAGGTGGCAGGAACTCCTCAGGTGAAAAACCCAGATCTCCTTCCTCCCCAGAAAAGCTGGCTTCTGGGGTTTGGTGGTTGCTATGCCATGGTTTGTTTTGGCAACAACTCTCTACTCTTAGAGGCTGAATTCTGCCTTAGGTGCTCTTTAACTTCAAGTTTGGATCTGATCAATGGTTTGTCAATAACTAGGAGCTTCTTCAGTCTTGCTGGCAGTAGAACTTTTCCCCATTTTTGCTTATTAAGAAGTTATTTTTTTATCTGTTTTTGTAGCCCTGCCTTTAGGACCTGGGACCAGAAAGGCCAGTTTCATTTAAGCACAGAGCATATAGAATATAAGAGACCAGTGAGAACTGCTCTCCTTTCTATACCAGGCTGATGGGCAGGCAGTCCAGTGACAGTTTCGCTGATAGGTGGTAACTTGCCAAACCAGCAAGCTTTGAAGGCACACTGTACATGGACAGCTGCGCCTGCTGTCTTCTCAGCGGGTGCAAACTTTCAACAAAGACAAAAATTAAAAACTGATAAAATATGCCGATGGGAAGGGTTGTCATATAGGAGACATGAACTGCTTGTTGAGAAGAGCCCTTTGCAAATGCAAATGTCTGTACACACTCTAGTTATTCATTTAGGGAAAGGGAACGCAGGTCCCTTTGAATAGCTATGGGGCTACATAGCAGTGACTTCAAAAGATCGACAGACCGTAGCAGACAACCGTGTACTGCTGAACTGTCTTTGCCATTCTGGTCTAAGGAAGACTGGTGCAATCTCTGTATCAGAAGCAAGAAGCAGAGCAGTGTGGAAACTCCTGCAAGACATTTTTCCATCCTGATTGAAATGCTGAATTTATCAAAAGCAGGAGCTTCACAGAGGGATAGCCAGTTGAAGAAATCAAAATATACACTTTGATTGATACATACGCTTTGTCTGATAATTTGCTCTGTGAAAAATTAAGAACTCCCAAATAGAATACAATTATAGATCTCCATAGGAAGCTTCAAACTGACTTCTGCTGAAGGAGTATCTTTCTGCACGCAGTTTTCTAAGGGAGTGCAGATGCAGTGGGCAATTATTTTGCATCTGCATATAGCATTAGTGAGACTGGTACAGTAACAAAACATGAAGCCTGGGTATCTGTATTTTAAAAACACATGCAAGAAAATTGGAGAAGCTCCTAAAAAAAAAAAACAAGGCATTTAAGAGCATCAGAAAAGGCTTTTAGTGAGAAACAAGGGCTCTTATTCTAAATCTGTTAAAATGAGCAAGAGGTGACTTGCATATGGTTCCAATACTGCCATGAGAAAAAGCAGTGCTTGAAAGGCCCTGCAGTTTAGGGTAGAAAAGTATAACAGGAACCAAGGGCTTCAAAATGAAGCCAGACAAAATCCAATTAGAAATAAGGAAAAAAAAAATATGGACAATGTGATAATATTTAAACAAGCAGTAGTGGAAATGATGGATTCACAGTCTTTTGTTGTCTTCAGATCAATACCACAGCTTCTCTCAAATACAGGCTTTAACCAAGCAAAAGTCCTTAGGATCAATACAAGGGTAATGAATGCAATTTAATGGCCTGCAACACATGGGAGGTCAGACCAGATGATCTAGTGGTCCCTCTGGCTTTATAATCTAGGGACAATCATATAAGATCAAAGTATACAGGGCAGAGCAATTAAATGAGTCAGGAGTGTGCATGACAGTCATTGCCAGGACTACTGCACTACAAAATTTAGAAGTATGGGACATCCTTTTTTCTTTTGTGCCTGTCCCTCTCTTGATTTTGTTCCTGCATCAGAGGATGTTTTGTGGATAGATTGCATCACTGACTGTAAATGTTCTTACAGAATTCTCTGGGTAGCACATCATTAGCATCATAATGGGACTTGTTATATCATTTGTAATCATAATTTCTCCAGGTAAGAGTCTGCTTTCCAAATTTGTGTTTTCCATGCTTGGTCTCAAGAGAAATTTTTAAATGATTGAGCAAGGTCAGTTGTCCTCGTTTTGGACAGGAAAACCATTCATCTGTAAGAAGACACTTGGCATTCTATTTCACTGCCAAGTCAAAAAGCCAAACTTACACATAGCAGGTCCATGGAGGAAACTATAGCACTGCTGAACCATTCTGCACAATGAAATAGAAGCAAATGATCACTAGAGAGCAGTACTTTGAGTTAAACTACTGATAGTTTCATGAAACAACAAATCTTTTCCTGTGAATATTAGGCAGAAAAGGTTATGTGTCAGTATTGTTTTGATATTCCGCAGAAGAAACAAAGAACTATAGAATTTAATTTGAATCAATGGAGACTGCAGCTGCGTGGGGGATGTTTGGTCTCACAACTGAAAAGCATTCTATACTGCAACATCCTGCTTAATCTCAGGATGAGTCTAAACAAGCTAAGCAGAGGTACTTGAGTACTTTTCACTAAAGGTAACCTGACAAGATAGAGAGAGTGTTTGTATACTGGTTTTCTATTATATAAAAACCAGGCAAACAGCTGTCTGCCTCCTGCAAATCTCCAACCCCAAGCAGGGCTGCACCTGGATTAGGCAATGGGAAATACCAAGGATCTGAAGCTCTTCCACCAACTTGTAGCCTGAGGTTAAGCACCATCAGTGCCTTTCCTGGTCTGGATCCAGGGAAGTCACCTACTCTTTTTATAGATAAGGCAGAGCCAATGGACAAAGCAACAGTACTGATAGAGAGGTTAAGCAGAGCACTCAGAAAATAAGAGACCCATTCAATGCCTTGCTCTACTGGAATGATTTCAAACATGCGTATCTTAGCTGTCGTTTACCTGAGCCACCCAGCTCTGGTCTACTTGTGGCCCCTCTCTGTCACCCCTGGCAGAGCTGGAGCTCTGCATCACAGGGAATGCAAACCTCCAAAGCACTTGACCCCACAGCATGGTGAGAAAAGGGCCTTGCTGGGTCCAGGTCCCACTCCCAGCACTCTTTCTCTGTTTTAGCCACGGCTACTAGTGTCAAATGTCCATACGATCACTTCAAATGCACCTTCTTCTGGCTGTTCTTGAATGCCAAATGGTCATGGCTACTGCTTATGCTGGTGTAGAACATGCTTAGCCCAAGGCAGCCTGAGGTAACTGAAGGGTAGGAACTTCCAAGCTGCCCCAGGGATGAGATGACACCCCAGCCAGACACAGTTTGGGAAATGATCAGCGATACCAGGTATGCCACTATCTCCACTGGTGAGCACTGGTGTTCAGAGATTCCCTGGTGGCTCAGCAACTGGGTGACACAGTCTGGCTTACAATGGAAATAAAACTTGTGTGGGGATCTGTCTCTTTCTCACTCATAGCTTTGGAACTGAACTTTCAGATATCAGTAAAAACAGACAGACAAATATGTGGCATAACTGAGCTCATAGTAAAAGTCAGGTGAGGAGAGAAACTACTGGGTCTTTGACACATCATGTTTTATGCATTAAAAGAAGTCATACGAGTTTAAAGATGCTCATGTCTTCCAAACTATTTCCTATTCTGTGACGGAAAGTACTGTTGGGTACATTGACATGATTTGTTCGTATCGATCTCCTCTGCCAAAGGTATTGGCTTTCTATCACAAAGAATTGGCACCTACACCTCTACTTTGTGTGAAATACTTTATTTTCAAGTCTGGAAACAAATAGAAGGAAATTAGTGGGAATGTTTAATTCTTAATAATATTCATGTTAAATAGAAATATATATATATACATATTAGTCCAGTTATCATCCATACAAAATCATAAATAATCAGACAGGGTTTTTTTGTCCTGTAACAAAGTTATATAACAAAAATATTTAATAACAGACACTTGTACTCAAATTCAGTAATCTATTTGTCAACTCTTTCCTGCCAGTTGTAGCAGATCACCTGTCCATATAGATGAGATAGATACAAAATCATTTTGGACCACATGATGAGATGTGTATGGCTGCAATAATTAATCTTATCTGATAATCAGCAAATTTATTTCAGCTGCTACAGCTAGGAAAGGAAATGTAGTGTCATAGTTTTGTTCTGATTAAGTCACAACATATTTACCAGTTAAGGTTTGCATTTCAGTATCAGAGAAGATTCAGGTGTTTATTTCACTAAACAAAGAATTAGCTTAGTAAATGCATTACAAAACTGTGTATTGATCTCAAGGAAAAGAGCAATACTGATTAACAAATAATAGTGCATTTTATGTTATATATGTTCCTCACATTGTGTGACAGCTTAACATGTTGACTCTGAACATTCTCATTTCCATATTAGAGAAGAGCAATTATCACATCCAAATCACTGCCAATACCTACCACCAAAGGAGCTTCTCCGATGAGTATACATCATTTCCTCAGGCTAAAACAGTACCCAGTGTCCCTTCACACCTGCTGTTGCTCCCACAGCTGCCCATCCAGTGCTGCATCTCACCCCTTATGGTACCAAGTGCCAAAGCACAGGAATGTCCCATCTCTCCCTCTTTTTTTCTTTTTTTTTTTTTTTGTCTGCTTATTTTCTACGTGCCGGGCTCCACAACCTCTTCTAGTGCTGAATTCACACAGCAAACAGGATGGGCTTCCAGTCTAACAAAGATTTGTCTCACTTGTCTCATCTTCAACAGACCGTGGCTTTTCCAGAACAGAGCTAGCACATAATTTCAGCCACCTTTCTTGAAGTAGTCAGCAGTTCAGCTGCCAAGAATACTGTGCATGTACAAGGTCAGCAAAATTAAATGAAGGTATAAAACTTGATTCAAATTAGTTCTCCCTTGATGACCCGTAGAGAGCTTTAGTAGTAACACAATTTATATTCAGAGGCATTCTTAACCTACAGTAAGAAAAGCCGCAAGCCCTGAGCATCTATTAAAGGTCCCAGGTCCATGCCAGCAGCAAAACGGTGGTATTATGAGTCAGCAACATCCCAACTAGATGTGCTGTATTGTCTACATAGCCTATAGTTGATGTTGACAAGTATCTGGATTTAAGCCTATTGGGTCCCACGCCAGCCTACAGACATTCTGTTTAATCGCTTATAAATGACCATATTTCTAAGGCCAGAAGCAATCACTGCAATGATCAAATGACCTTCTATATGCACGTGCCATAGTATTTCAGCAGGTGACTCGGATATTAAGGTCCTGACCACCATTAAGATCTTAGCCAGAAAGTCTCTGTATTAGAGTTGCTAATGGAGTTACACCTATTAAACTTTCTCAGCATGTAATACCTTATCATGGATGTTATTAATTGGCAACGGATACACAATTGCCTGTGACAGGTCTAAGACAAAGGTCTGAGAATGTATTTTTCTAGGTCACTTTAGTTTAAGTAGATGACTAAAGGGGCCAGATGGAAATTTCCTATCACTGGAGGTGCGGCACACAAGCAGGTTCTCAGCTGCTAAACTCTCTCCTCAACTTCTTTACATTTGCCTAGAGCTCATGTCTGAGCATGTTGGACCACGACGCAAGATTCTTGTTTAGATTTTCCATGACTCTGCATTTTTTTATGATTCTCGTGTGTCTGTTTTCAGAGTTCCTGTGAGTGAGAGCAGTAGTAACAGTTTACTCATTAGAAATGTCTCCTTCCACCTACAACCACTATGGATGCAACTACATACTGAGTCACATACTTTGTAATTACGGAATTAATTTTCCTCTAGACAATAGAAAAATCAAGGTTAAAATATATAGGGCTTTTTTAAATTAAAAATAGGTTATTCAGGTGTTTGTATTTCATTCTCTCCAACAAACTGCAGTGTACCGGAATTTGTTGAAAAAAAAAAAAAATAGAAGTTGAGTGAGTAAACAGAAGTTAATGCAAGAGACTTAATATCTATCCCATATCTACATCCCTATTGAAAAACCTTTTTCTGTTCCTCAAAAACTAACAAATTAATATTTTTTATAAATTATCAGAATTGTGTATTGGAGTTTTTCTTCTCTGACAACTCACTGCTAACTCATGAGCAACTTGAGGAGGAAGTTCTCCTACAACAAAACAAGACAGGAATAATGCAGCAGCATGTCTGTCATTAGCATAACAAAAGAAAAAATTATCTTAAGTACAAATTCACTTTAAAAAGCAAAATTAATTATACTGCACGGAGGAAATGTCTCCAGAACGGGTCTCAAGATTAGGGCACTTTCAGGCATGAAGTAGTTCTGCATAGCAGAAAGCTATTATTTTGACAATTTTTCTGTAATTTTTTCATAACATTCTGTCTCCATAGTCAAAACAGGACAAATTAAAAACTCGTCACTGCGGGCTGCGTGGATTCGATGTGTTAACTTTGGACAAGGCTCTCTCGGTTCTTGCCTTATCTTGGTATGCTGTGAGGTACCAAGGGAGGGAAACCCACGGAGCAGCCTGAGAACTTGCTTGTGTCCAGCCGGTTCCCCAAAGCGCCTGCTCGCCGTATCTTCCCGGCAGCAGGCCCGTTCCAGGGGATGGCCGGGACGAATCGCAGCCGGTCCAGGGCGCCCAGGCCCGCGCTGCCCGCACGGACTCCCCACACCGAGCAGCCCGGGGCGGGGGGGCAGCAGCAGCGCCCGGCCCGCCGCCTGCCCGTTCACCCCCGCTGCTCCCTTCCTCCCCCCGCGGAGATTTAAGGCGCCGGACGAGAGGGTCCCCGTGTACCCCCAGCCCCGCCGCCCTTTCCCATCAGGAATTTACCCCTCAGCAACAGACGCGCCCCCACAGCGGCCCGGGAGAGGCACCCCCGACGGAGAACCCCAACCCCTCCCGCCCCACCTGCTCGGGCGGCCCTTTCCCGCCGGCCAACGGCTCGCCTCGCGCTGGCGGCCCAGCGGCGGGAGCGGGGGGGAGGGGAAGGGTGAGGGGCAGGGCCGCCGAGCGACCGCGCCAAGAAAAGGAGCGAAGCGGCCCCGCGCGGGCGGGAGCTGCCGTCCCGCGCCCCGCTGCCGCGCGCCGGCCTGCCCGCGCGCTGATTGGCCGGCCGCACGGCCGGGGCTCCCCGGCGGGCTGCCCCTGATTGGCCGGATTGTAAAGCGATGTCTTGAGGGCGCCTGGCGGGAGCGGCAGAGCCCTGCGCGCCCCCCGCCCGCCGGGGTAAGGGCGCGGAACCGCCCGCCGCTCCCTCCCCGCTCCCCGGGAGGGAAGCCCCGAGCTGCCGCGCTCCCCTCGCTTCCCGCTGGTGACGGGAGCGCTGCCCCGGGGCGGGAGCGGCTCCTCTTAAGGGTTGGGTTAAAAGCGTCTTCTCGCTTTGCAGATGGAGGTGAGCGTCCTGGCGCTGCGGGACCTGGCCGGCGGCCGGCCGGGGCGGTGGGGCCGCGCCGAGGCGGCCCAAAAGGTGAGCGGGCGTAAGGGGGGCGGCGGGAGCGGGGTCCCGTCTGTCCCCGGCGCCGCGGAGTCCTCTCACGCGTTACTACGCCTCTCCCGGTGCGGAGCATCGCTCCGGCCCGGGCGCAGCGCGAAGCTCCGCGGGGGCGGCTGGGGCTGCGGAGGGTTTGTCCACCCCACTGGCTGGAGCGCTGGGGGCTGCGGTGCCCCGGCCTCAATGCGCACAAGGGGTGCAGGGCCACGACCCGGGGGGGCATGGAGGTGGGTCTGGCCAGGTGTGTGGGCCTGGGTCGTGTCCCTCTCGCTCCCAGTGGCTGCATTTGGGGTGCTGCCCGTGGGACCACTGCACCTGGTCTGAACAGCAGTATGGAACCTGTCGGCACTTGGAGCTTAGGGGTGTCCGATGCTACCGCTAAGATAAAAAGACAATCCAGTAGAACAACCGTGAGTCATGCCACCGTTGTCAGTAAGTGGAGTGATTACACTCTGGCATTATTCCCAGGGAAAGAGTTTTTAGCTGTCACTTAAAAAGTAAAACCCACTACGCAATCTCAAGCATCCCAGTGTCTACCGTTGGGTGAAGTGGAGAAGGCTTTTGTAGATACTCAGCATTCAAAAGCCAACCGACACCAGGCCTGATATGACAGGAGAATAGTATAGTCCTGTTATTTAGCAGCAGTTTGATTGTGCTGATGCGCGTCAGCTATGCATGCCTTCTGGCCTGGGAAAGTTTGCCTGTATCCATACAAAGGTGTTCCCAGATCAAGAGGCTAAGCAGTGCCACTCAGCAAGGAGCAAGCTCATCACTTCTCTCCTGCCTCACCAGCCAGGAGGCAGGATATCTGTCCTTGGACATACCTTACTCAGTAATGTTTTCTGAACTAGACCTGATTCATGAGCTACTGTCCATGCTCAATCCAAGTCCTCCAAAGATCTCACAGATCTTGTCAGACTCAGCTCCTGTTATCCCAGATATTTGTTTCAGTTCCTGCTTACATGCTGAGTTTATTAAGCCAGCCTTGTCCTCTTGTATTTTTAAACCACCTCTGCTTGGATCAAGATGCATCTCATACTTCTACCAGCTGCCCTTTCACTTTTGTGAAGTACAGCTAGGAGTTCACAGAGCATTGCAGTGGCTGAAAAAAAAAAAAATAAAAGGAGAAGGGTTAAAAGCATTTTTTACCTTAGTAGGCAATTATGACATTCAGGAAATAAAAATCTGAAAGTTTGGTAGCAGACGTGTGCTTCTTATATAGTGCCACTATACTTTTTTCATTGCGATATTAGCACCAACATGAAAATTTGAGGTTGTGGAAGAGCAAGTTGCTTCAGCTGCCCTCACTGCAGTTCCATTAGCACCAGTCATAGTGAAGAGGACCTTGAGGGGAAGGTAGATTTCCTCCATCACAGATTAAGTGTTGATTCACTGCCAAATGTGAAATTACAAGAATATATTGAGTGCCAACACTATGTGAACATATATTCCAAGAAAGACCATGGCCTCTAAAGCGACCCCTATTTATCACAATGTAGTAAGTTACAACTGGCTGAATGTTAATTGTAAAAGAAGATACATTTATTACATCCTTTTGGATAATTCATAGGTGAATGTGTGCAGAAGTGTTCCTCATCAGTGCTCAGACCATAATAGTATCAGTGTGCCCAATTTGTTTCTAGTTTGAATGCTAACAGAACTGCTCCTAGTAAAAGCCAGCTTCAGTTGTTACTAGAACTTCTTTCTGCTTTCTAGCTACACTGTACCTGATAAGATGACGTTTGGAATCACCTATTTAAATATCCATATCAGCTTGTGATAGTGGAACTGCTCCAAATAAACAGCAGAATTTAACTTGGGAAAGTCCTTACAGCAAACCAATAGTAGCTTAACGTTTTCTTTCAGTCATATTCTTAATCTGAGCAAAGAAACTTGCTCACTTTGAGACCAGCACCAAAAAAAAAACACAGCTAGACTGAAGAGCAAACAAATTCAAGCCTGATTTATAATTTAAAAGCAATTTGCTATGGTTCCAAAGGCTTCATTCCCAATTCCAGCAAGTTATAAGCTTCACTAGCTTTCTGCTGATAATCTGTCTGCTTCACTTTCTCTTCCTTCACTCAAAGCGCATGCAATCATTTCAAGGGAATCTGGAAACCACTGAGCAATATTAGCTAGAGTTCTGAGAAATGATGTCCTGTTTGTAGGGTATTAAGGAGAATTAAGTGATAGCTGGACTATCTAAGAACAGAATATTGGTCTCCCTGAGCAAAAAGTGACAGTACAACTTTCTGCATGGGCATTTCTGGGAGTCCTGTTCTGTGCCAGCTGTAAGACACTTAGACCTCAACTTTAGATATACTGCAAAGAAAGCCAGTATGATCTGCTCTCTGTTTCATTTCTTTGTTGTTGGTTGGTTTTTTTTTTTTTGCACTAACAAGCTATACTGAAATAGTGTCTCCAGCTGCTCAAACACACATCTCTCAGGTCAAGGATACCAACGATGCTTTTTTTCAGTCAGTCCCTTTAAATTAGTTGATCTGTAGTGATAATTCTTGCTGTAAGAGGAAGGGCTAGAGCTGGACCCAAAGGTGAAATACAAAAAAAGTTTGATTGCAGCTAAGGACTGGAGGGAGTTGAGTTTCATCCAAAGAATGATAAAAATCAGCTGATGAATTAGACTTTTCCTTCTAGTAGCTCTTAGCTTAAGGAATATGGTTATGGAGATTTTCTTTGTTGTTTTGAGCAGCAGATAGTGCAGATGCAGAGCTTGCTTCACTTGCACCTGAAGTTACATTCACTTTAGTTTGATGATCTGTGACAGCCTGAGCTGCATTCCCAGCATGTCATTTCATTGAAGATCTTTCAAACCGAACACACTCTTTTCTTGTTAAGTGGGATGTGACCAAAGCATAATTTCAGTTTTGATCCGATTTGGTGATTTATGTTTGTGGGCAATGCTGTCTTGTAATAACAGCCAGAATTTAAAAGCCTGTTAGGCCATAAGTTTGACTGCTTGACCTCAGGTTCTGTAATTCAGGGCACTATCTCATATACACTGGCTCCAGTACACTAGCATATAAGGATTTTACCACTTCCAACAAAGGCAGAAGAACTGTGTTAAATATACTGATGAGTGCCACAGCATGAGTCGCTACAATTAACCTTTGTAAGAACAGTGAAATTGATTGTCAGACTGTTTTCTTTCCCGTTACATCTGAAGAGTTTCTTGTTTTTAATAGGAAAACATATTTGATCAATCCAGGATGGCCCCAAAGACTCCCATTAAGAATGAACCGGTTGATTTATCAAAGCAAAAAGGCTGCACCCCAGAACGAAATCCAATCACACCTGTAAAGCTCACTGACAGACCTCAGCCTGATCCCTGGACCCCAACTGCTAACCTGAAGATGCTTGTTAGTGCTGCTAGCCCTGACATGAGGGACAGGGAAAAGAAGAAAGAGCTCTTCAGACCCATAGAAAACAGTGAGCAGTGTGACACACACGATTCATTGCAGGTAAGACTCAGAACCTCACCTTCAGTTAGACCTTCCTTAAGCTGTGCCTCAGTTTTCTTCCAGCTGGTACTTCGCGCCCTATGGAAAACTACCAAATTGCAAAACATTCCAAAGGACAGTTGCCCACACGGCACTGGCTGAGCAGAAGGACTTTCAAAGACTGAGATTAACTGTCCTAATAGTAAATGACCTGAGACCCTTCAAGAGCCTGAACATTACTTAAAAAGACAGTGAAGGAAATAGAGCTTAAATGTGTTATTTTGCCCAGCTTAAGTACTTCTGACACTATTTCCTGGCCCACATTAGAAAGAAAATTTCCAGATAATTTTAAACAGACAGGCAGCATTTTCAAAAGCAAATTGACAAGCAAGGAAATTCAGGTTTCAACAGCTGCCACCACTCTTAGCTTTTCTTTGCTAGAGGGGAATATATTTTTTCTTTTCCCCCTTTTTTGACACAAAAGCAAAACCTCAAAGTTACCGATGCAGAAAAATCCTTCATCATTCTCATTTTCTGCAGCTCGTGTAATTAATAAACACACTTCTTCATACCTTCTTTCCATCACAGTTTTGTCTTTTTCTTTTTTTTTGCCCTGCAGGTACAGAAAGACCACATTCAGGCCATCCTACATATTTCACTTAAGCTAATAGCCTCACTGAGTTTAAGTTTCAGAGACTGGGTGGTGCCTTTTATGGTCTCTTAGCACCATGCCCCCTCCCCAACCCTGAGTTTCTTAAAGTTCTAGAGGCACTGTAAAGGGCAGTAAAAGATCTTGGAAGAGGTGTTGTAGGAACTCTCTGATGACTTGTACATCTTCTGGTTTATTAGATCCAGAAGGGAATATTACTCCTGCTCTCAAAAATCAATATTCCTTCCAAGTAGGATCTTACCATCTGCTAGTCTTGGGTGTTTGGTCTTACTGTTTTGTTTTTTGATGCATAATCATTATTTTATGATCTTGCAGATAAGAGTCTGTCTGTAAATATCTTGTGTGATGAATTAAAAAGAGCTTGCAAGCAAATGTGTGTCACCCAAGTGCTCTGTGCTTGCAAGCAGTCTATGCTTTTTTTTCCTTATTAGAAAGTCTGAGCTTAAATATTGCTAACATATTAAATGCGCCTTGCTTGGCTATGCCTTTCTTCTAAAGCTCTGCACTGAAATGTTAACATTTATTTTTTTAACAGTATGATATGGTAGACGACTGCACGATTGATGAATTTGAAAAGCAGAGGCCCAGCAGAAAACAGAAAAGCTTAGGACTCTTGTGCCAAAAGTTTCTAGCTCGCTATCCAAGTTATCCATTGTCGACAGAAAAAACTACTATTTCTTTGGATGAAGTGGCTTCAATTCTTGGTACGTATACCTGCAAAAATGGGATAACTCATCACCTGGAGTAACCCCACAGGAGGGCCTCCAAAAGATCTTCCATACAGAGTACATTCAAGGTCTGCCTTTCCCTGGGTTTGAATGCTCTTCTAATCATACTAGTCAAGAGTTGGAAATGCCTAATATTCCTAAGTGACTTTACTACTTGATAGTGCATTTTGAAGTCTGCTTTCTGACAGTACTTTTTACTAGATAGATCTATCTATCTATCCTCCAGCTGTTTACCAACTTTATTGCTTTCTTAAATTTTCAATTTGCCAAACACTGAAAGAGTTATTAGTGACAAACCCTCTGAAGGAAGACTTACAAACAACAAATTTTGTCAAAATGGATTGTTTGGGGAAACAATTGCAAACTAGTAGATGTAGGAAATCAGTAGGAAATCAGTAGATGTAGGAAATCAGGATGACTGCCTGACTTCAGTAACGTGCCTGACATTATATCTTCCAAGATCTCATGATTCACCACGTTTATCTTAGCTTAAATATTGTCTTATGAGGGGAAGTTACCAGGAGACCTGCAAGAGTAGAATAAGAAAATGTATTGTATTGAGGTGGCAAGAAGGTATCGAGTAGCTTACTTGCTGGCTCTGCTTCAGGTTGGGTTTGGTCTTAGTTAAAATATTAATAAAATATCTGAGAGAAATAATGAAATCTGCAAGAGAGAACTCAGCCAGGTCACTTCAATAACAAAAAGACCCAGGTCTTTGGAGAGGTTGTCTCTTCACTAGAAAGGGCCTTACAAAATCAGACTTAAACTGAATAAGTATTGTATCTACATTTAGAACTCAGCTATTCAACAGAAAAGAGGTAGCAAAAATTAAATGTGTCTGTTTCGGGAAGAAAGTGAGCAAAAGAGTGATGTCCACTGTGACACTGGTAAGGAAGTTGGTGAAATACTCATTTATTTGCCTTGGTAATGGGAAGTGGAAATGGGAGAGAATCCAGATGAAGTAAATAGTTAAATAAACTATTTTTTTTAATTGTTCTTTTAGATTTTGCAGTTACTCCTTTATGTGTTTGCACGAGATGCTTGTGCACTAGCCTTGTACAGCTGACCTTGAGTAGTGCTTTATTCTGTGTTGGGAGTGGTGTTACCTTATTTTCCTATATACTAGAAACTTTGTTTTAAAACCTACTGCTGCAGATTTTACCTCCCAGAAGGGCATTTGTTCCTCTCCCTTTGGTTTTCACTTCCCTGCTTGCCCGTATCCACATGCTTCAGGGACCACTAAGTTATTCACTGCTCATGTTACTACTCTCTGTGTAACAAATTATGGTTCTAATACAGCTTTTGCTACAAATGTATATTGCTTTGTTCACTGAAGACCTGTGGAAAGACCACAATGAGGGCTATGCTGCTAGTACCTGACAGGCCCCAGGATGTGTTTAGCACTGTTGTTTTTCTGGAGTATGTTTCTCTCCAGGATCTCCACACACTTGGAGATACTCATGAATTGTTTATCGTAATATCTGTTTGAGGCTGGTGTTATCCATATTGTCCAGACAGGTAAACAGATGCATCAAGGCCTTGCCTTCCGCAGGAAGGTCTTTCAAAACCTTTCTCCTTGGCTAGCATTTGTTCTGTTCAGCTGATGTTAACTGTTATGGGATTTCTGGTGCAGATGCTGCCACTGGCATATAGTGCACTGTGATATTAATAGATATAACAGCCATGCTTCAGACAGCACTGGACACAGGTTCTTGAGACAGTGAGCAGAGCCACCAGCCTGTTCATATTTAGTCTCCAGCCTCACTCATATCTGTCAGGCTGAACCCAAGTTGGACAAATTTCATAGATTTCCCATTGGTCCACAGCCAGCCAGCACTGCGGACTTGTTTCGGCTGCATTTGGGAACAGTGGGTGTCATTTTCCTCTGCTTTGCCCCTCGCAAAGCCTTTGACTTTTCTTTGCTTGGTACGTGCTTAGCAAGTACTTGTGCCATTGGAAATGCAAGTGGAGCACCACAATCCCACTGGCTCCTGTAGGAGGGGGCTTTTATATCCACCCCATGTCAGTGTCAGGCTCAGACTCTTTCCTGCCCTCTGTTACTCACAGGCTTGTATACAGGTATGTGTCCAAGCCCTGAAACTCTCTGAGAAGAAGGGACTGAGTGCTTTGAAAACCCCAGGGCAGTCTAGACAGGTCTGAGTGAGTGGGGCTCGGCAGACTGCAATCAGTTCTTCTAAACACAGTGTAGATGCTCTAAGCGGAAGCTGTGGCTGAGTCGGCAGTTAACAAAATAGACGAAGAACAACATACCATGGGGCTGGCCATACATAAGTCAATTCTTTCTTGTGCAGATTTGGATGGATCTAATGCCATGTGTCCAGGTGAGCAGTGAAAAATGTGTGGTGAACACTCAATATTAGAGAACAGCCTGCTCCCTGTTCTGCTTCTGCTGAAGAGCACATTAAAGCCAGATGAGCATCTATGTCTTTTATTTCCTCCCCACTTAAAACAGGAGTTGAGCGGAGACGAATTTACGATATAGTGAACGTCCTGGAGTCACTGCACTTGGTTAGCCGCGTGGCCAAGAACCAGTACTGTTGGCATGGCCGGCACAACCTACGCCAAACTCTGAAAACGCTTCAGGAAGAAGGAGAGCTGCAGTATGGAGAGCTAATGACCTTTTTCCATCACAAGGAGCAGGACTTGGAGTACAAATTTGGAGAACGGAGAAAGGAAACTATTCCAGATTCTCAAGACAGATCATTATTGGACTTTTCAGAACCAGATTGCACCTCTGGTAAGATAACTAATGTGTGTGATGTGATACACAGACACAGGTCTCTTTCTCCAGTTTATTACGTGGCTTTTTCCCTTGCTTTGCTTTTAAATTAAGTAATTTAAAAATCCCCTTTGCAAAAAGGTGCTGAATTCACTGCAGAGTTGACAGAATTCTTCCTTCTGTCCTGTCCCTAGCAGAGGTCTCAGGACAGATTTTGCCTCTGTCCTCCAGACTGGCAGGAACTTCTGCCAAACACTCTGGTTCTTTTCCCACTTGTACCTGCCAGTAAATGCTTTATCCTGACAGAAGGTTCCAGTTTCCATTTGCCCACTGCTTGCATGCTGCCCATATAATACATACTATTCAAGTTAAAAAGTCCATTCGAGTCGCAAAATTAAAGTGGTGCAAAACTGTGTAACATAACATAGAATCTGTTTTGAAATATGACTTTCTAAAAGCTGTTTCTCCAAGCTTTAATTTGTATTGCCTTTTGAAGAGAGACTTCTGTCTGCATTACTCAGCTATTTGCTGCCTTTCAAAAGATTTCTGCTTGCCCACAAGGAAATACTTTACTTCTTTTGTGTGTGAGAAACCTACTTGCTAGTTTTCTGGCTGTGATGGATGACATGTGCTAAGAGGCTTGGGTGTTATTTGTGACACAGCATCTGCAAACAGCAGAAAGGACAAGTCGTTGCGGATTATGAGCCAAAAGTTTGTCATGCTGTTCCTTGTCTCCAAGACCAAGATAGTCACTCTGGACATTGCAGCAAAGATACTGATAGAAGAAACCCAGGACACGGTGGACCACAGCAAATTTAAGAGTAAGCTTGCTGTTGAGAAACAAATCTATCAGTCATTGAGTAAAGAAAATGGGGGCATGTTTGGAATGACACCATTAGGTAATGGCAAGAACAGATCAGGAATCTTGCTGAAATATGGTTTGTGGTTTTTTTAATTGCAAATGCCAGTTTGTGAAAACAGAGCTTGAGGTGGGGAAGAGTCAATTTGACAATTGTCTCCAAGTTTTAGCTTCTGAATGAAGAAATTTTTTTGTTCGAATTTTTTTTTTTAGTACTTTAGCCCTGTTTCCTGTACCGTTCTGAATGACTTTTCAGAACTTACTGAAATGAAAAATTGTTTAACATAAAGGAATTCCTTTTCTTCTCTGAAGAAACGTGCTACTTCTCCTTTTCCCTCGAGAATGCTTTCACAACTGGATGGCACAACTGGTTGCTTTTCAGTTAGTGGGGTTTAGTACTTAGATCCCTTGAACAACATGGAAAAACTCACCAGTAGTAAATAATTCTTTTAAAATAAAGACTTTTCTTTTAAGTCATCAAAGTGCTTTTAAAGAAAAGTACTTGCAGTTTGGTCTTAAAATCCTACCCCAAATACTGGGAGGGATGTGAGGAGTTTATCTGGACAATCTGTGATTATCATATTCAGCTGAAACATGTTATTTATTAGAGTGACAGAGATTTTTCTGAGTGTTATATTTTTAAGTTGATAAATATGTGTCCTCTTGTGATCAGCTGTGCACTTAGATGCCTCTTGCTCCTAAGTGCTTGTCTTTACCCTAGGTGAAGGTAGCTGCCTCCTCTGGGCAAGCTGATAGTGTAATCACTTCCTAACCCATTTCCATTAAAATGAGGCACGTGAGCTTAAACGTGAGCAGCTAAGATATGAAGAAGCAGTGACAAGCAGGTGGGAGCTGGCATGGCAGACTTCATAGAAGGTGGCTTAAGTACATTCCAATTTACCCACCTTGCTTATGAAATCTGGGGTGATATTCTGTAATGAAATTGTCAAGAAATATGTACTCTACACATTGTAAATGTTACTGTCTTGACTATTTCTGCCCTTTCTTGTTAGCAAAGGTACGAAGACTGTATGATATTGCCAATGTTCTCACCAGCCTAGGCTTGATCAAGAAAGTTCATGTCACAGAGGAACGAGGACGCAAACCAGCATTCAAGTGGATTGGGCCTGTGGAATTCCCTGGAAAGACTGGTAACTTGTGCAGCTTGCATCTCTGTTCTTTTTGTTTTGACAGTCCCTTCCCAAGTGGTAAAAGGTGGTTTTGCATGTGTAAAGAATGGCTGGGCACTCACCGTCTGTCCTCTGATTAGTAATTGCTGGCCAGCTCAACATTTGCCCTTGTTAGACTACACTCAAGGATGGATATCAAAGGATACAGTGTCTTGCTGGTATTTTCACACTGGAAAGCCTGTTCCAGTGTATTACCACCCTCAGAACAAAGAGTTTCTTCCTAATATCTAATCTAAACCTACTCTCAGTTTAAAACCATTATCTCTCATCCTATCGCTATACTCCCTGATGAAGAGTCCCTCCCCTTCTTTCCTGTAGGCTCCCTATAAGTGTTGGAAGGCTGCTATAAAGTCTCCCTAGAGCCTTCTCTTCTCCACACTAAAGAACCTGAACTCTCTCAGCCTGTCCTCATAGGGGAGATGCTCAAGCCCCCTGGTCATCTTCATGGCCTCCTCTGGACCTGTTCAAGCAGGTCTATGTCTTATGCTGGGGGCACCAGACCTGAACACAGTACCCCAGTTTTTTGGGGTGGTATAGAGTTTACCTGTAATGTACGAATTTGGTAACACGACAGAAGCCTAAACGATGAGCTGTTTTCTCTGAAGGAATGTCATACAAAATTATGTTCCTACAGATGAGCCAACGGGACATAGCCCGACATCTAATCCTCTTCCAAGGACGCAGGGAGGAGCCTGTGCCCCATATCAGATCTGTGCTACTGGAAAGCAAAGGTTTACACGTCATGCTTCATTTAATGGTGCTCAGCCTTGTGAAGGGACCAAAAGGAGGGTCAGTTCAGAGCCCAACAGCCCGCATCAAGAGAGGCAAGGTAACTACTAAGGAAACATGTTCCTTTGAATTCCACTGGATCTGCCTAAATGTGAGCCCACTAATTCAAGGCACTTGGCTGAGTGGATCTGCTATATTAAATTTATTAATTACCCTTGGGAGGTGCCTATATTTTCACTGCCCAGGTGATGAGACTTCTAATTTGGGTGCTTCAGAGAAATACCTGAAGTTAGATAAAATTAATCTGGGCCATATTGCCTTGAATCTGCAGTTTGTTTTCTGGTAAATGTTTCTGTTCTTCACTAACTGCAACTATAATATAGTTTATTCTGTTAAAATTTGGTATAGATAAAGAAGGATTCTTTAGCCACAAAAGCTTGCTTTATTTTATGGTTCCTAATATAGTGGAATTTACTGTAACAATCTAATGGATAGCTGTTAAAAAAAAGATGCAGGAATTACAGGGCTTTTCACAGCTCCCTGTTATAGGAAATGATGACGTCGAGGACCCCTCCAGTGGGACTGAGAGTTCTGATTGTCTTGCAGGTTCTGCCTCTAGGTGATTAGTGGATGTTATAAAAATGTGCCAGGATAGAAAAATTATATCTATTATTTAATATGGCCAGTATCAAAATATGCTTGGTAAACCTTCCTGTTATTAATTGGATGTTCCTTTGTTCTTTCAGCCTGTATTGTGAATTCAGATGAATATTGCTCCAAAATGATAAATCTAGCAGCTGTCTGCAGGCAGAAAATAGAGGAAGATACTGGGTAGGTTTGTTTTCACTCCTGTTCAGTTTCAGCTTCATGCTTGTCATGTTTGGTTCAAGGGTAGGTTCCATTGATGGGACTGAAGCAGAAAATCATCAGTCTCATTATTACTATTTTAATTCTGATAGGTCTCAGCATAGCTTTTTCTTAATTGTTTTTTCTTCTGTCCAGTTTACACCCACTTTCAAGTGTGGGTGTAAAGCTACTGTTGTCCTTTAGCTTCAGTAGTTCTTCCTCTCATATGTGTTTGTATAGGTCATCCCTGCTTCCTTTTACCTGTTGTCTACACAGGATGAGCAAATCACAAATCCGTGGAAGAGCCTCTCTGTCATATCAGTGGGTCTTCTCTGTACCTATACTAATTTGAATTCGTTTGTGAATGATTGACTCTAGTCAAGTGCAACCGGAAGTACTATTTTTCTCCCAAAAACCTGATGAGTCCGCTTCTGTGTGATTATTAATAACAGAAAGTGACCCACCTTGTAAGCTGTGTAAAAGTAGTGGTTTGGGTGCAGGAATTTTACCACATTTATGTCCAAAAATGTACCTGTTTGCTTTTAAGGATAAAATGAGGGTTTAATTTTGGGCTAAATAATTTTCCTCTTTTCATTACTACTTTTTTTTTTTTTTTTTTTTTTTAGGAATAAAGTTTGTTCCGCAGAGACGATACTAAATTCAGCAAGGAACTCAAGCATAAGCTCACCTCTCTCTCCTCTTCCAGTTCTTGGGGACTCTGATTTCTGTGTTAACCCTTTGCCTCAGGCAATTTTCCCTGTGGTTCAGGCAGATGTGTCAAGCCTCTCACTAACGAACAGCATCGGCAGCCAACCTCTACACCCTTCCACACCAGCAGCCTCCAAAACAGAAAATGGAAAACCTACCCTGCTCCCCAACCAACCCTTCTTGTGCTTCCCCTCTTCGTCTCTTTTTATGCTGTGCAGTGGTCTTCAGGAAAATAACTTGAGGGAGACCCTGCCCATCACAGGAGAGGTGGGAAACAGGAGAGCAGAAACTCAGGCTCCTGTACCTCCAGCTACCTGCCAGAAACGCTGCTCCCACAAGTGCGCATCACCCTCTGCAACTGCAGACGATGAAGAGCCAGCTGCTAAAAAGCAGAGCATGGAACAGAGTGATGTGCCCCTCTCACTTGTAGTACCCAAGGTAAAGGAGTGAATTTTGTTATCACTTAGGTTTCCTCTAAGTGAGGAAAGACTTTTTCCCAAGACAGTATTTTCAGAAGTGACAATTCACTACACTGCTCTTGTTAAAGATACAAATGCTGCCTAGCGTGTGTTAATAAAATTGTAAGGGTGCTGTGCCAGGAAGTATAGGCATTAACTGGGAGATATTTTCACACTATCAGGGGAAAAAGGGCTGTGATTTCTTTGCATAGTGAAGTGATGCTCAGCTATTCTTTGGAGTCAGTGTCATGATCATTGTCTTTAACAAAACAGCCCACCTGAGGGGAAGAAACCCCACTGGGAGTCCTGCATCCAGCTCTGGAGCCCTTAGCATGGGAAAGACATGGACCTGTTGGAGGGGGTCCTGAGGAGCCACAGAAATGATCAGAGGGCTGGAACAGCTCTGCTGTGAGGACAGGCTGAGAGAGTTGGGGTTTTTCAGCGTGGAGAAGAGAAGGCTCTGGGGAGATGTTATTGCAGCCCTTCGGTACTTAAAAGGAGCCTATGAGAAGGATGAGGAAATACTGTTTAGAAGGGCTTGTTACAACAGGTCAGGTGGTAACGGTTTTAAACTAGGAGAGAGGAGGTTCAATCCAGACATGAGGAAGAAATGTTTTACAATGAGAGTGGTGAAACACCAGCCCAGGTTGCCCAGAGAGGCAGTAGATGTGCCATCCTTGGAAACATTCAAGTCCAGGCTGGACAGGGCTCTGAGCAACCTGATCTGGTTGAAGATGTTCCTGCCCATTGCAGGGGGGTTGTACTAGATGACCTTTGAAAGTCCCTTCCAACCCAAACTATTCTATGATTCTATGAAATCAATTGAGCATTGCTCCTCATCTTCCCCTGGTAGCTTGGTCTTTCCCAGACAGCAGCAGCATTGCTTACTTCACTGAGCTACAGCAAATGTGATTTGTACTTTTCCCCTACGCTCCAACCTGAGTCTCTCTCTCTCAAGCACAGTGTTGCCCACAGCAGGCTGGTGAGAGAAGGATGATGGTGAAGTGCAACTATCTTGAGGTTCTCTTAACTACTGTAAATATGGGTCAAGCTCAAGGTCATACCAGTGTTTGAATATAAGCTACTTGAAACAGATGTTTTTCCATATAAAAAAAATAGAATCTCCAAGCTCAGGTATTATTATCCAGTGTCTTGAAGTACTGAAAGTGAACTACAGCAGAGAGCACAGGGCTCAGGCATCACTAATATGGCTTTTCAAACCCTCAAACAACATTTTTAACTTGTTGACCTGCTAATCAGTGTTGTGGTGCCCCTTTGCACAGATGAACTTTTCACTCTGTAGCTGAGGGAGGTGCAGAAGGGACCTGTTTTATTTTCGTTTTGGACTCTTCATTTCCCTTTTTGTTTTTGCTTAGAAGCCTTTTGAGTCTCCCAAGGCAGAACCTACCCCAAGAAGTGGCTGTATGTCTGCTGTACATCTAGAAGATTTTCATCTTGACCTCGCAAGTCCTGCTGCTCCAGAGGCTGTGGACAAGGAGTCTACTAAACTTTTAGATTCTCAGGAGCAAGAAAAACAGTCTCAGAATAAAGACCTTGATGAACACTCTCCAGGAAAAGAGCACATCTCTAAAGAAAATGCCAGTCAACCTTTCCTACCACAGTATCTTTATGTTCAGCCTACCGCTGGTAAGGACAGCCATGAGTTCTAGAGGCACCCAAGCTTCTGCATCTGTTCACTGAGCAAACAGGGAGACCTACAGATCTGTGAATAAGTCTATATTGGGCACAAAAAACTGTCAGCAGTTCTGTTGTAGTTTAATAGCTCTGAATTCTCTTGACTCCAGACGAACTGCTGCTTTTATGAAAATTCAGGCATTTTTCTGAAGTACCCAAACATTAATAGAGATGAATAATATGGGGTTTGCATGCTTGAATTATGTGCAGCAAAAAAGAAACCTATTTGGCATTCAAAGCTCAGAGGAGCTGGAAGTCTAGGTTTGGCAGAAAGGCAGCTTGAGTAGTGCAACAGCATCCCCCTCAGTGAATTTAGTAATCTATTAACTTTGTACTGTCTTGTCGTGTGCATCATCAGGATAACCCCACAAACACTGAGGCACGGAGAGTGTAGCCAGGCCTGCTTGTAGGATGCAGTAGGGATGGAGAGGAAACAGCTGAAAATATTACAAGAGGATTTCATGTCCACTGTTTTTTGTGCCTGTGGCTGTGTGGAGTGGTGACCGTTTTGTGGGAACAATCTACGTGTGGCAGATTTCCCTGAATACTGCATTAGTATTTGATTCAGTTGTGGCTCAGAGTGGTATCCATGGGATTTCACTTATAGGATGGAGACACTCAGTTTGAAAATGTTGATCCTGGTGGTTTGGAAGGTCAAAAAAATTGGGAACTGGAGCAGGTTCTGTTTCAAGACAGCATTTCAGCCATTCTCAGAAAATCAGTGCCTTTGGGGTCTATCTTTCTGGCTGCTGTCCTTTTTTTTATTATTATTATTATTAAAAACAATGCATATGTTTTCATATCACAGAGGATATGATTCCTGTTAGTAAAAAATGAGTTTGTTTAGCCAAGATGTTGCTTGTGACTGAAGTTAGAAACAGAAAACAGCAAAGCGTGTGGTTGATACTTAAATACGAACAATGTAACTGGATGCAGATATAGTGAACAGGCAGTAGGGGGGGAGATGGAGAAAGGTAAGGAAAAGGAGCTTGACAGCAGTCACAGGTTTGTGACAGTTTTCTTCCTTCTTTTTTCTCTTTTTGTCAGTTTTCTTCCTGCGCAGCCTGTCTCTTTCTTTGTCATCTTCCCTCTTTCCTGTTCTAGATGAAGTTATAATAGCTTAATTCCATTTTGTCAACTGTATTAATGCATTGCTTTTTCTCTCTTTGGTTTAGGAGTGAGCAGTTTTAATTTCCTGTTATCTGCGAACCAAGCCGCTGGAGCTATCAGCCTGGCTGCGAGCCAGGTACCTTCTCTGAGCGTCCCCTGTGTCGTGGTGCCATCAGCAGCCTTGGCTTCCTTCCCTCTCGTCTGTTCTCCCACCATCACCAGTCCTCTTTCCCCAGTTCCCGATGGCTCTTTCTCAGCTCCCACCTCTGTGAATTTCAGTATGTCCGGCCTGGCATCAACAACACCCGTTTTCATAGGCACCACAGCAGTGGTCGCCCCAAAAGTCTCACCCACTCCTTCGATGGATCCCCAGCAACCAGCTCACCCCTCTCTGCACCTGAGTCCTGTGCTCGCGAGGTCTTGTGGCGCTGTTAAACTGGACTCCCCTGTGTGTGTGGGGCACCCGGTGACCCTTCTGAAGCTGCAACAGGTAAGAGCAAAAGGTGGTTGAGTGACCATGAAACAGCTGTGCCAAGTCACAGGGAGGGAAAGCAGCTTGTGCTGGTGCCAGTGTGTCCCAGTGGTGAGCTGGGACATTGGAGCTGGTGTCTTCCACTTAGCATCACAGAATCATAGAATGTCCTGAGTTGGAAGGGACTCACAAGGATCATAGAGTCCAACTCCTGTCCCTGCATATGACACCCCCACAGTTCACACCATGTGTCTGAGGCCATTGTCCAATCTCTTCTTGCACACTGTCAGGCGTGGGGCTGTGACACCTCCCTGGGGAGCCTGTTTAGTGCTCCACTACCCTTTGGGTGAAGAACCTTTTCTTAATGTCCAACCTAAACCTTCCCTGGCACATCTTCTGCCATTCCCTCGGGGTCTGTCATTGGTCACCACAGAGATCAGCATCTGCTGCTCCTCCTCCCCTTGTGAGGAAGTTGTAGACTCTTTAGTTTGCATGTCCAGCTGTAGTGGTGGCAGGGCTTGGGGTGGTGTTAAACACATAGCCCAGCATAGCATGTCTCACCCTGAATGTTAAAAGGATGAGCTTTAAGAATCTTACAGGAGTTTTAAAATAATAAAAATCTTAATCTTTTAAGATCTTGTAGGAATAGAGAAAAAAAATTAGTCACAGGTTGTTTTTTTTCTGAGTCAATATTGTTTTTACCTATTTGACACTATAATTATAAGCGTCTTAGACACTGGCTACAAAAAAGAGGCTTGCTTTTCATAATTTAGGAGTAGGCTGGCTGCAACACTTTTCAGCTAGTAGTGTCCTGGGTTACCTCCTTGCCCCTGTTCTTATCTCTCTCCAGCAAATAATGGAAACTTATGAAGATGTTTTAAAAAATCTACCACAGAAACAGACTTTTCAAGTAAAAAAATGAGAAATTCAAAAGTGAAGGAGGGCTCATTTATCCCAAGTACAATGAGTGACGTTAAACAGTCACATTACACTGTGTTACCTGGGTCTTCACAACTAATAGCAGTGATATTTTGGCACTACTTTAGCTTACATTCTTAAATCCGTGATTTGTTTTCCTTTTGTCCAATGCAGTGACAAACAGATTGAACTTTTGGAAGCTTTATGAGTGTTATTTTATGTTTAGCTTGTTCAAGCTTTAGATAAAGGCTGTAACAGGGACTGATTGACAGCCAATCTGATTACAGATACTAACATTAGAGGTTATGGTGAGTGGCACTTAAAATAGGAGTGGCTAGGGTTATAGGAGGCTAATTTTAGATCTGTTTTGATACTAAGAAATAATGAAAGTGAATAAAACATCAAGGAAGGGAAAGAGCCATTTAAGCTAAAAGACAAGATTGGCATAAGAATGAATATGAACTAGTCATTAATACATTTAAGCTGGAAATGAGATATAGGCTTTCACCTTCCAGCAATGATGTACTGGCAGCCAGCTCCAAAACAAAAAGCAGGGACAAAGCCTGTAGCTTTTCACGTGGAGCTTCTGAAAGGATGTGTGATGTGGTTCCCCACAGTAGCAGGCTACAGGCCTTAAAGCCTACAAGCTGCCTTCTGTTTGCATGCTTGCCTGTAGGCTTTGAGAGAACCCTACTGAATCACTCTGGTTTTGTTTCACAAATAGCCTTCGTCAGCTCCCCTCACTCCCAAAAGCATCCGTCCTGCATGTCACGAGGCATTTTTCAAAACTCCCGGAAGTCTTGGAGACCCTGTTGCTTGGAAGAAAAATGAAGGCAACCAGACCAGAAATGCCAGCTCTGTGCAGAGGAGACTGGAAATCTCTAGTACCAGCGCTGACTAGCTCCACTTGTTGCAAAAGGTGGGCAGATTTTCCTAGGACCCTCTATCGACTACAAGCAGACACTCTTACCTGGCAAGAGGAGTGCGTTGAAATGTCATCCCATCTGTCATGCTTCCCCGCTATCTATTCACCTGCCAGTTCTGTTAACCACCTTCACAAATCACCCCTGGTACTGAAAACCTGTTACTGAATTGTTCCTTCAGTGATGATTTGAATTCAGATGCTTTGTGTCACACAGCCTTGTGGGCATCAAATTGTATTTGTGGTTTTAATTGGGAAAACTCTCCTTATTGCTCTGAGGAGATGCAAACAGATTTCTTTGCAATCCCCAGGGGTTCTTTTTTCCTGTTTTTTAGTGAGGTATCCAGCACTTATCTGGGGTAAGCATTCTTTTTGCATATATTCTACTTACCCTGAGTAAATCTGTGGTGAAAATTATAATCTCTTGCAGTTGTGAGAACAACTGCTTCCTTGGTACCAATCTGTCAAGTCCTGCCTCTGCAGTGTGGCCTTTTGCTATTTATTTTATGCATTGGAGTGGGATTTAGTGCAAAAAAAGGGTTTTTTGCAGCTTCAGAATAACAGATTTTCTCAGGGTAGGATTACTTGAATGTCAGTTGGTTGTTGTACAATTTGCCCGGCACTTGTGGTTAGAAAAACCTAATAATAGCTTAACACAATATGATTGAATGTATACACATGAAAATATTAAGACCAAAATAACTGTGAATGTTAACATTTTTATAATTGTGTTAATGAACTGTATTGGTCCTTGGGGTTTTTTTGTTTTTTAATCTGAGCAAAATGTACAAGTTAAATGTAAAGAATACAGAACCTGATTCCTTAAATAAGTCTGACAGAGTAATTTGAGAGTGGCGAGCCACTGAGAGGGCTATGCTAACTTTTCATCTACCTTTAAATATATAGTCTAGACTTTATGACCAAGGAACACTGGTAAGTCATTAACCACATTATTAGATTCAGTCTAACCTGAGTCTACTTAAGTGCCTACTTAGCTGTTTACTACTTAAGGGGTATGTACTTAAGTGCCTAACTCTTCACTTAGAGGAATTTTATAACTAGTTAATAGTGCATTTGAGCACACTTGGAAGATAAGGGAGTACTTATCTTTTGGTGCGTATCTATCTAAACCATAAAAAGAAGCTGAAAAGAGCAGGAGCCATAAACTTTGGAAGTGTGAAAAATTATCTATATTCCTTAGGAGAAGATAAAACAGAAGAAAAGTCTAACAGTTAACATTCAGAGTCCTCAAATAATGGATGGTGCTGTTAGTAATATAGGATATAATTTTAAGAGTTAATGCTCTTATGCTTAGGTGTGTTTTCACTGGTGTAGGAATCTGCAATTAAATTTGTGCAGTTTCCTGTATAAAAGACAAAAAGTGTTGCTGTTCACATCACGTTACTCTGGATTTTTAACAAATATAAGGCCAGCATTACCAGCTCTTTTCTCATTGATACCAGTACTGGTTTTCCAAGGATAGGTACACTGTTGGATGTGCTACTTTGTTGGTCAAGGCAGGCTAGGACTTTGGTTGGGGGTTGGGGATTTGGTGAGGGTTTTTATTTTTATAATGAAATGTATTATGAAAATGGAATATAAGAAAGAGTTTTAGTGGAGCTGAGAATTTGAGTAATGTGGCCTTATGTTAGAATAGACCAATAACAGCTTTATAAGGAGGGCTGGTTAGCCCTTGTTGAATGAAAATCTTTATAGTAGAATTATCATAGGAAATTTCACGGGTGGTAAAGAGAAATCTTCACACAGCTAATTTTAAGGGTTTTTTTTCTTTTCTTTTTTTTAATTACACTACAGTTGTGAAAGTTTACAGTTTCTGCTTCTGAATTATTTCTTCTTATATGCCCACTTTAATTTCACTTTGAGAAGCAATGTGTAATTGGCACGGTGCTGCCCCTGCACTTCTGCTAATGTGCATTTGTCAGTGTTGGGGCTGGAAACAGGCTGCAAGGGTTTAGGATGGCGGGGTGAATATCGATTCTCCCCACCTTGTCTTTTCACCTGTAGTACGGTGCAGCCTTTTAGTGAAATGGCAGCTAGGAGCAGAGAGGAGAATCAGATCTAATATTGGCTCTTCGCTCCAGTTGAAGCATCACGGCAAAAGTTGCCTTGCTTTGTCAGTAATGTTATTATGTGCCATAACTGACCTAACTATACTTGAAAATGCAGGGACCGAAAATCTATCTTCAGTTTTCCAATTTCTGCTTCTAGTTTTGAGTTTCCATAAGTACAGCAGGTCTGGAAATGAGGATTGACTCCCTCGTGATCAAAGCTGTTTAACGGCTCATGGTTGTGAAAGCAGATTTGGGCCTGAGAGTAGAAGGGGCTTGGTATGCCACCTTGTTTTTTGACAATGCAAAATTCTCACTAAGATAAGAGCGGGACCACCAAAGTGGTCGGGCAGTGAAGGAATCAATGCTTCTTGCAGTGCCTGAGCTGCTGAGCTAGTCAGATGAGGGGGAAGGGCTGGTTGTCAAAACGCAATGAGTTTGTTTTTCCTATCTTTGCCTTCACTGCAAGCTAAGAAGCAAAATAAACTAGGAACAACTCATCAGCAAAGTAGCTTCAGAAAAGCAGAATTTGTACTTGCACTGGGGCAAAGTGCGTACCCATGATGTTCTGCGGCGTTTGTGAAACCTTTCTGTCCCAAGACAGTTGCTGAGGAGTGTGAGTGTATAACTTATACTTGAATCTACCTGCCACGTTTACATTTCTGATTGTCTTTTGTAAATTGGTGCTATTTCTCTATTTAAAAAGCTGTATTTTTAATGTAAAGCTGCTTCCAGTTTGTACCTTTGCACTGCTAGTTTAATATAGATATTAATTTTATTGCTGTTTATAACTGTTCTTCAGTGATTAGACATGTTGCTTTTCCTGCTCTCTAGCCATCTTGTTAGCTGTCTGCATATAGCTTTACTCCAATCACATTGTTGAGTTGACTTTATTTTTTTTAATACTATCCTTTAGCAAAATATTAAACTTTTACAGAATAAAAATGAAATTAAAACAGAGGCTGAGGCTGTGATTTCAGTATGGAGAGTGGCCTTGAAAAGCAGAATCCACCCACCATGCCTCCAGGTGAGCAGTCCCTGTTGGGTGTGAGCACCAAATGAGTCACTCCAGCGGCTCCTGCCTCCTGTTTTACACATCATGGGCACGATTTCCACTCCACTTGGACCAGTGCCTTGTAAACTGGCTCTCAGAGTCCTGGAGCTGGCATGGGGAACACCCCATGGCCTTGGCCCAAGAGCACAGGAGGCGATCCCCAGCACCACAGAGGCCTGTTCCACCACCACCATGGGGCCTGTCCCCTGCAGCCATCCCTGGGCCTGGCTCTCCACAGGATGGCAGCAATGCCTGCCCAGCCACCAGCTCCTCAGTGCAGGCCAGGCCCTGACACAGGGGCTGGTGTCCCACAGGTGGAGGCTGTGTGCTTATCAACCACCAGCCACTTGTGGAAAATAAAAATGGAGACAACGGCCATAGCCCTGTTTCCCTTTCTCTTCCCCTTCCCTAATCAGACGTAAGACACAGCCTGACCCAAGCCCCAGTTCACTGCCTTTGAAATCAACAGCAGGTTTGCTATTGGTTTCAGCAAGCGCAGAACTGTCCCCTTCTCCACCATAATTAAAGAGATGTGAGTTAAGGTCCCATGTTATCAGCAACAACTGCAAAATGCCTGTGAGGTGTGACTGGCCAGGTTCTTCAAAACTCATTTCTGATAGGAAAACACAGCAACTCACTCAATATTGTTTTGGGTTTGTTTTTTGTTTTTTTTTCCCTGTGGCTCCACCAATAATAACTTTCCCTTTCAATAGACAAAGCAAGGATAATAAGTTAAATAGGATTAAATATGGTATGAGAAGCACTAACAAGCCCTAACTGCGCTCCAGCTCCTCTGGCAGGACCATAGCCATTGTTTCCTTATGGAGGAGCAGGGCTGCAGCTTCCAGCAATTCTCATCCTCACTCGTGCACTTAAAACTCCTCCTTTTGAAGTAAAAAATAATTAGAGGGGAACATCCAACTCCCTCTGATTTAGTTCTCTCTATAAAAAAGGAAAATTAAAATCAGTGGCATTGTGGTTGGACGTCTTAATGCTCTGCAGCCTGGGCTGAGCATCCCAGAGCCAGCTGAGAGACAAAAAAAAAAGCCCCTGATGCTGGAGGGTGTTGAACACTGCTAGCAAACCCCATCAGAGAGAGAAGCAAAAGAAAAGCCTCCAATCGGTGGCAAAACAGAGCCTGCTCCTGCCATGTCCAGGGAAGCAGGTCTTCACCCGCCATCCTGGTCAACAAAGAGGGTTTCCTGAGACGTGCTTGGGTCATGGCAATGCTTTCTCTTTCCAGCTCATAGAGGTCTTGAGCAAGGCCCCATGGCCTGCATCGTAATTTATAATTTAATAGCTCAGGATGTAAAGGGGTGAAAAGAATTGCTTCATACAAAAATGAGGAGAATTTAAGCCATGCTGACTGTAATCCTCTGACAAGATACAAGTGGGCAGTAAGCATTAACGTCCAGATTCTTTACAGATTCATTTACTGCACCAGAAATACACTGAAAATTTAGGGTGTTTTTTATTTCAAGTACATTCTCCAAGGCTTCCTGGGGTGATGAAATGAATCCTAAAGGTGTCAGTCAGCACCAGCTGAAGTTCTGAGAGTCCGGAGCCTTCCCACACTGCCTTTGGAGGCCACGGTGATTTTGCTGGTGAGTGGGCAAAAAGCTGCATTGCTTGTTTGCAAAATGCCATGACCTCCCAAGCTGATATCGCAGAACCTCCCAGAGGACAAAAAGGTCTGCCTCAGTTGGAGCCCCTCCATTTTACTTCATTTTCCAAATAATTAAAGTTCTTATTTTCACCCTGAACATGAGACGCCAGACTTCATGCCTTTCCCTCATCTCTGGCTGGGTATTTCTCACCCTGGATGTGACAGCAGTTTAATTTCATAGATGACATAGCAAATTTGGGTGGGAGGGGAGCGTGAAACTTGATTTTTTCCAACAATTGTTTTCTTGTTTCGAAACTGACAGCTGTTGAACCAGCAGTTTGCAGACTTTTCCTCTAGGTGTGGTGTGGTGTGGTAATGAAGGTGCTGTAGGGAAATGAAACAAATCTGCAATACATGTAAAATACAGCAACTCAGTATGTGCCTGTAACAACAGCTGAAATAGGCCAGTTTGGAACAGGTTTAATACTTGTGAAGAAGAAGGAAGCAATTCAAAGCCTAGAAAATAAGATGTAGGTATAAAGATTTCACTCCACAACAATAAATTGTTCAGAAGGAAGCACCTACCTTACTTCACTAGCCAATTGTTCAATGCTAAGAAAAACGCTTTGCCTCTTCACAGTCGCTGCATCTCACTGGTAGCCAACCAACACATGATGATAACCATGCACCCCATTAAAATCTTTATTAACTTGTTACAATTAGTCCTGTGCCTGAAATGCACCGGGAGTTTAACAAATGTAAGAAGATGTCAGAGGAGGAGGTGGCTGGAGTTCTTCTCTAAGCTGTCATGACAAAACCAGCCACTGGCACCTCACCTGCATTCAGGTTCCCATCATTACTGTAGTGAAGTTAAGATGTTCGGAAGATGTCAGTGAAAGACATCTCTGCAGACACTTTAGGCCTAAGTGTCAAACATTTATGTTTCTGTCTTCCTTTATGCTAACACAATGCCAGTAGATCCAGTGGACTCACTCTTGATTTGCGTTGACTTGAAGGGGAGGAGGATCTGTCCCCTGGTTCTGGGCTGAATTCTGCTCATTGTCTATGACACGACACTGAGCAAAGCAGTCTTTGATTTCTGTGAAACCAGAGCACTGACAGTCAGCCATGGATATCCCCTGGCTTCACAAGAGCTGAGGATCGAGCTTGTGGAGGTGGCACATGGGGGAAAATGGAGGTGGAGAGAGCAGGTGTTAAGAAACAGATGGACAAGTACATTCACTGATTTGAAAATCATTTAGTGCTTTTCTGCTCAGCCTTGCTTGGGACTTCACATTACCTGGGGCTCCCGCTGAGGACATGTGAGAGCCCGCTAGCCTGGGATGGCATTAAAACCTGTCCTTGCACTCCTGCAGTACAAGCGTGATAGTCTTGGAGTGACCTTCTCTTGACATCTGGCCATTATGTGCCATTGATTTTTAATGCAAGATTCTTCTTCATAAGCGTGAGGCTGAAATCACATAGAGTGGAGACTGTTATGTCTATAAGACATTTACAAATATACTTCAGAATTCATTAGCGGAAAGATCATTTCAAGAGGCTGAGAAAGCGAAAGCTTTTTCAGCCTCTCTAGCACATACGGTTAAAGAGGAAAGAACATTTCAGATACAGTCAGGGAATATATTTTACTATAATCAGATAACTACACAATGCCCTGCCAGCACAGCTGGGGCTGAGCTCCAGGAGTCTCTGCAGAGGATAAAAGGATTCACTCAGGCGCCAGCCCCCCTCCTCACCCAGTTAAGAAGTCTCTCTAGATATTTCTTCAAGTTAGTGCAAGCTGCAAACTCTTGCACGGTCTGAGTGAGTTGTTATTTCTAGGAGAAACAAGAGGACAGAAAGAAAGTACCCACCTACCATCTTTTTCCTAGCAAAGTCCTGATCACTTTTCACACCAGGTGAACATGCCTGTAGCCTCCCTTTGGCTTTCTCAAGACAAGGAGAGTTTAATTAAGGAAAACAAAATGAATCCCAGAGGTTCATAAACCTTTTAAGACTGTTGAATTCCAGGAAATTTTGGTCTGGAATGTGATTTTTGTATAGAAAGATACTGGTTTTGTAATTATATCCTAAACAAGATTGTATTTATTTCCTCCATTTCATTTTCAAGGAGGGATTCTGCCTAGCCAAAATTAAAAGGAAAACCAGAGAAGCAATGACAAGAAGCAGAAATCCCTCCCTGTGATATCTCCCTGTGTGGAGCTCTGGAGCTGCTCCAATGTGATGGAGTGTGTCAGCAGCAGGCAGCTGATTAGCAAGGGGAAGTCTCTCCAAACCCTATGGCACAACAAACAAACAAACAAACAAAAAGCCATTTTAGGATTTTCAGTACAACAAACAAGAGGTGAAAAATGCCTGAATGGATTAAAGTTGAGGGCCAGGACAGCCTCCAGGTGGGTACGCTGACTGCTGCAGGGCTGTGAGGTCTCATGCATGACACACACCTGGATTCTTCCAGGTTTTGAGGCAGCGCTGGTAATGCGTGCACAGTTTTCAGGCCCACACAGCTCCCAAGGTCACTCTGTCTTTGGCTCTGCAAACTCTGCCCATGCTCAGCACCCTCACCTTGTATCTGTTCCATCTCTTATCGCTAAAACACTTGTAAGGAATGTTATGTTTTAGGTCAGCCTTGCTGCAGTAAACCTAGGCTGTCCTTCCCGTCATTTTGCTGACCTCAGCTCATTCCAGGGTCAGCTTCCCTTAAAGTAACCTAATACCCACCACGACTGACCTCACACCGCAAGTTTGGCAGGAATGGAGTAATGGATGCCAAACACCCAGGAAGATCAACTGACAAGCCGCAGGTAGGTGCTGTGACTCAGTAACTCTTGATTTGTTGCAATGAAACACAGGGCTAAAGCCCAGAGTCTTGGGCTATGTCAGGTTATGGCTTTCAGGGTTGTCTGTCACTCAGGTGAAACTCCTTTCAGACCTGTCTCAGAACTTGACCATTGAGACACGAGGAAGATTATCCAATTTTAGCAAAGTTAAGTGAGTCCTAAAAACTTGTGTCAGGGTGCAGCAAGGGCTAGGTGCTCCCCAGAGAAGGGCAGCTGGGAGCCAAGTGTGGTAGCAAGGCTGGCAGAGGCAGTGGCCTCAGCAGCAAAGAGCCAAGGTGCTGAGTGGGACACAAGGGTCTGGATCAGGCCCGTAGACAGTGACCAGGGGCAGATGCAACCCAATAATAACCAAGCTCAGCAACCAGGCTGGTCTGAGGGCAAGCCAGGAAGCTGAGCCAGTAGGTCTGGGTCCAGGGCAAGATCACGGATGGAGGTATGAGCCCAGGAACAGCTGCCACACAGCCCAGGTGGCACCAGCAGTAAAGCCTCAGCTGGAAAGCATCTCCCAAGGGAAAGGTGGGACAGGCCCTGCCCTTTAGGTGTCTTCACGGCAGCTCTTGTTAGTAAAGGAGCTGACCTTGGACTCAGCCGGTCAAGCTCCTCAGCTTAGCCAACGAGATGCCCTGAAGGGGGATGCTTTCCAAGGCAGTGACTCTAACATGCTATTCAAGTTCAAGTGATTGATGAAAAGGATAAAATCAACTAAACACTAGAAGATCTTTGCAGAGCCATACCTACTCAGGCAGAAAGCTCAATCACACTTTCCAAAGCAAATTGGCTTATGTTGTGCCAGAGTAGATTCCAAGATAGGGAAGAAGGTTAAAATGACTCTGTTTAATCCAATAGTGTAATAATGAGACAAAGTGATTAATTATGCCTCCATAATGAGAAAGAGATTGTGTACTAGCTTGAATCAGCTTTAACATATTACCTTGCAAACTGACTTCATGTTCGCGTATACCTACTGGTATTTCCGTACTCTAATTGCTAGTCTTTCTGTGTTAAACCAAAGGGTAAAGACTGTAATTAGGAGGGAGCAAGACCATTCTTGTCTTGGGCCCCTCCTTGGCCAAAGAGATCCTGGCTGAAAAGGTTAGTCATAACCAGATGATAGTGAAAAAAAAAAAAATCCCCTTCAGTAGTATTTCAAACAGAAAACATTTGGATCAACAACTAGCAGTGTGATGAGCTGGATTAAACATCTTTCCAACCAGAGGATCTGTGGTCGCTCTATATCACACCCATACAGCACCAATTTAACACAGCCATTCCTGGGGTGCTGGCAGCAGCCACTAGTGCTCATTGAACAGTAACCACCCCTAGGGTGCAAGGGGAATCTTGCCCAGTCACAACAGGCTAAAGCTCCCTTCTAGCAAAGAGATTAAGTGTATATGTAGAATTTGCTAGAATTGATGGGATTTTTGGTTTTAGTAGCTTATCAGAAAGCTACATTATAAGAAATTTGCATATCTCCTCCCACAGCCCAACACCGAAGGGTCTAATTGCCACACCAGAATTGCAAATACCTGCCTAACCACAGTTGATGATACTTAAGCTCTCTTCTGATAGGAATTTATTTTTTTATGTCCTTCCTACCCTTGCAAGCTTTTTCCTGTCTGTTCAGCGGCAATACAATGTGTTTATAGCAGCTTGAAAATGTATTTGAGAGGAGAAAGAATAAAGACAGTGAAAACATTTTAGAGGACAAGATGCTAAACTAAAATCAATGCTGTGGAGGAGGAGAATAATAAAAGAAATTCAGAAACCCTTGCAGTAACAACAGCCAGCCATCAAGTCAGCTACAGCTGAACCAGAATAGAAGCTAGGCCATTTCCATGTAAATCTAGAAAAATGTGAAACAACTGTAAAATGACCATAGCTTTGGAAAAAATTCTGCAAAGAGTGGACAATATCAGAAAATCCAAGCAGTCACTTACTGAGTATTGTACTGTGATGCTTTTTCGTGACAGTCCCCTGAAACTGTTCACCTGGTTTTCTACAGGATTGCAATAGATGGTACAGCTCTGGCATTCATACAGCTGTACAACAGCTGGAGCAGTGCTGGCTCTGCCTGCTTATATTAACTGAGGGTGAAACCCTTCGTGTCAAACATCCCGCATCTCCAAAAGATAGCCACTTGTATGAACATCTGGTCTCCTCCCATGTTTTCCTGTTGTATCACTGCATTATGACATATCCTGATGGGTTCCATCCTTTTCCACACTGCAAACCAGATGAGCAACACACCTAAGTTCCATAAAATGGGAGAGATGTTACGACAGAGGCAAATCCATAAATGTGCTGCCTGGAAGGTGATGCAGCTGTTCAGACATGGCTCTCCAGGACATGACTACCTTCACCCATCCACCTTGTTTCAGGGTGTAATTTCCTCTAGGACTACCCACCCTTTACTCGTTTGTTGGGGAGTGGAGAAACTTGTCTCCCATGACCTGTTCACGTCCTTTGAGACAGGACTGAAAGGGGTACATAACAATAGTGCTTCTATAGGGACAGGGCCTGCCTTCTTATCCCCTGTTGGCATTTAGAAAACAGGAATACTTGTAAATAGGAAATATGGAGATGCTCCTAGAAGGGGGCAGAGGGAAATACCCTCATTGCAGCAGTTTCTGAAAAAAAACACTAGAGAATTCATCTGAAAATGAGAGAAGTTTTCAGTCCTGTCCTTCTTGTAACACAGGACTGTTCCACACAGTACTTTCTCCAGAAGCACATTTGTATTCCAGGTAGGTACTTTTTAAAGAATCAAATTAATCTTTGTCAGTCTGACCTCAGGAGCTTTTCTGCTCCATTTTAACAGAGTTGTTGTTGCAGTATGGTTGAGCTAACATAAATAAAGAGTAATAATCCATTTTCTTTTATTTTTTTTTCCTATATTGTTGAGTCATTGATTCTACTGGAATTGCAGAATAAAACTTTTGCTAGTTTAGATGAAGTCATGAGTTCTGTCAGCAGAAATCCATAGATCAGTTTGAATCATATTTGTGATTTCTGTTTGAGCAGTCAATTCTTTTTATGCTTCCTCTCTCTGTGTACAGTAAAAGTTATACCATGAGTAAAATATCCATATATGTTTATACATAAAACACTGGAGGTCATTTTTAGTCTCTCTATTCGATGTATTCGTCATTCACCCTTACCACAATCACCTGCTATTTTTATAAGTCTGTAACTCAACAGTGCAATTTTGGTTTGTTGTTCAGGGATAGATTTTTTTTTTCCCAATGATTACTCTTGCAGAGTCACACAATTCCAGAAGATTTTGGGAATGTGTGTATGGGACATCCATCATGCCACAGTGCAGACAAAAACAATCCCATTTGGGACCTGGATTAAATATCACTTGAAAGACATCAGAATTCACATTACGACATGCTACAAGGAGACAACTTGTTGCACAGACAGCAAGACTGGGAAAGGAACTTGCTTTGATCTTTGCTTCCCAAGGCTTTCAATTTTGTGAGGCTATCACTTACACCACTCTAAAGGGCATTTAAGCATCTGTTACTGCCTAAGTCACTTCATGCCATTTTTAGACTATGAAGACAGTGGACCACAAGGTAAGGAAGAATCTTACTTGGACTGTTTGCTGATTATGTCAGTTATATCTGATTAAATCAACTGATTTTCTCTTAAGAATTGGGGAGCAGAGCAAGCTAATCCTCGATGAGACTGTGCTGAAGCAACTGAAGTTGCATAACAAGCTAATTCAGCACAGTTTAGTTAAGGAAGTGAACAGGAGGAAAGGACTGACTTCTCTAAGTAAATTCAAGACAACATATATATCTAGTGATGCCAGGAAAATCAATGCCTAAGGAAAATATTCTGGTAGCATGCTAGTTACGCTAAGGTCTCTCACTGTAAAACATTTTTGAATGCCTGCAGTAGGGTCTTGTCATGTAGTATTTCTTCTCACTGCATTTATCTAAACGAAATTCTGTCCTATCAACAGCTTGACCCTGGAGCCAAGTATGACTAGGGGTATCATGTTCATAACTTCTGAATTTAAGTTGTAGAAATGCAGAGCTGGAATGAGAGCCATACACACTGAAGACATTTCAGTTGATACAAATCTAAGCAACATTTCTACTTTGCAATAAATCATTGTGAGCACATTACTGCCATGACCAAAACCCTACCTACTGTGGGCAGGAAAAACACATTAACATCTATATCAAGTAGGTTGTTGGAGGGGCTGAGAAAAGTGTTAAATGGGTTTTCTAGCTAACACTACAAACAAAGTTCACTACCCTATAAAACTACTATTGACTGTGTAGGGCTCAATTTGTTTTTGTTTTTAAGGAAGGGAAGCATGGGGAGGTAGATGTGGTAGTTCTTAATAGCACAGCTAGCAGTGTTCCTCATCATCTATTCAACATCATTCTGTCACAGCTCTTGGTGCACTTGCAGCTGATTCCACCTTCTTCAAACAGAACATTAAAAAGGTTTATTTTGGCCCTAAGAGATCTACAGTTTCCGGACAGTTTTAGGCACAGGTTTGTCTCAATAATGGGGATCTCAGAGGGCATACAAGTGGGAACATCCTTTCCTACAGAAGTACTGACATGCTTGACTTCTGCAAACTTAGTCCACATGAATAGTTTGCTGATTTCTAAGTAAATAACAACCATGAGGCTGAGCAAGAAGCTTTCTTAGATCCACTTCGATCATCAACAAGTCCTCAGTAGCAGCAAAACTACAACCACTTCGTCTTGCATCACAAAAAGTTTCACCAGGTGACCTCAAATTGATGATGGCTTTAGATAACCAGATCTGTAATGCTGTGTTCCAGACCCAAATATACTCATGATTCAAATATACATTAACCAAAATAGTTTTGGGGTTGGTTTGTTTGGTTGTTTGGCTTTTTTTTACATGTGTATGTGGCCCGTGTAGAAGAGGCATAGAAGGATCCTGAGCAAGTCAATGTATTGGTCTAGTGTTCTGGCAAGCACTAACACTGTCCCACAGTGGAACAAATGCTCCTAGAAACACAGCACAGCTGACATTAGCTCAGCTGCAAGAATGAAACAAATCTAGGTCCAGAAAACTTGCCAGTCCCTGCCCTCATTTTCCCCCTTTGTAGCCAGGCACATGTATTTCTTCAGGCTATGTGCAATAGCACAGCGTACAGCCTGTGCACTGGACACTTATTCTGTTGCATGAGCATTTCAAACAACTGTTAAGGTGCATAACTGCTGCCTCTTGATGAAAAGCTGATAGCTACTAACCTGAAAGTTTTTGGTCTTAGGTAATGTCAAATATACTGGACCAAGGATCAAATGATGCTGCTGTCTCCAGAGATGGTCTCTGTCCCCCTCTTTTGCCCAGCATTACAGAGTGATCATATGACACTTGTATTCCAAACAGAAGGGAGTAATCCTGGCTCTCCTTGTTGGGCAAGAAACTGAATCTATGCCTGATAAAACATAGAGTGCTTTATTCCTGTTTCTAAACAGTTTAAATAGCATAGATGGCACTGTCATGGCATGTCTTTCAGTTTTCCTTATGCTTATTATGGTTCTACTCAGATAGGAGGTTTTCCAAGTAGCCACAAATTCTGTGAGAGTGGAAATGGCAGAGGGACACAGACAATCACTTCTATTTTTGCTCATGATTTCCATCTTGGAAAGAAAAATGTCATTCATCAGATTTTCTGCAAAATTTAAAATTCTTACCAATTTCAGCTTCTGAAATTTTTCAGAGAGAGTTTTCCTTGATAGCTCTTGACATTTTTTTCCACAAAGCTATCAGACTTCACAAGACAGAATAAAAATCCTCAGTGTGGTTAAAATCATGTTTCAAAACTGCAGCTCCTGTAGCATCGTTCCATGACGATGTCTGAGTGACATCTGCTGAATCCGGAAGCCACTATTGGAAGCCACCACTGGAAGCCACTGTTCAGTTATTTGCACACAAAGAACTGTTGGTGTGGGGAAGAGAAAATCTTATAGAAAGGACCTTTAAAAATCTACCTGTGAAACCAGACATTATGTTAAAAAGAGTTAATAAAACACACAGAAGAATGAATAAGTGCTAATGAAGTCTGTTTAAAGACATAAAATCACATTTATAATAGAGGTACTGCTGGTTTAGAAAGTTTTGCTATTTAATAATAATAATAATAATAATAATAATAATAATAATTTAATAAGTACTAATGAAGTCTGTTTAAAGACATAAAACCACATTTATAATAGAGATAGTTCTGGTTTAGACAGCTTTGCTATTTCCTGCTTTTGTTCACTTACCATTAGCCCATAAATCTGCCACCCAGTACCGGATTTTTGTAAATCTGTATTAGCTAACTCTGTGTTGGTTGGACAAGTTGTCCTTTTCTGGGCAATACCATATACCCTCTATAAAAGGAAAGACACAACTCTCTGCCTCCTCTAATTACCTGTGTTTATTGCTTGTGTAAAAAGCATCCTGGGACCCTGTACTGGAAGAGAGCCTCATTACCCAATTCACGCACCTGAAAACATGATTCCTGCCCTGAAAATTTAATTCAAATTAAAGTATACTCAGGGGATCACCAATAACATCCTGCAGTTAAGGAGACTGCGCTGGCATAGACATGTTCTGTTCCAATCACTAGGCCAACTGCAAGTAAATTATCACAGAAAATGCCTACAGGCCCTTGAGTGATTTAATAGAAGAAGAAACAGTAAGACAGAATAATATAAGGAGCATACACATAACTCTACTTTCTTTGAATCTGATTGACACATAGGTTTACAGACACTTTGCTTTTAGAGAGCTGGTTTGGAGCGCAGGTGAGACTCTCACTTCAAAACAAGCCTAATTCAACCAGTCTTGATTTGGTGAACATAAAAGAGGAATGCTGCCTAGAGTTCCTGGGAGTTCCCAGTCCATGAAGGAAACATGTACCAAGGTGGATTTCAGAAAGACTGAAGTGACAGTAGAGGCACCAGTAGACTGACCGAAAAATCTGTTTATTTTACTCTGGTTTTAAATCATAATTGTCCTTCCACAACAGTGTTGTTTGGATGGCTTAAATGCATGTTTCTGCAGCATGAGATATTCTCATTTTTACAGAATACTCTATTTAACTTTACTGGATTTAAAAAAATTGTTTGGGTGACACTGACAATATGCTTTGACAGATATTTTGTTTTAAAGCTTAAGTTATTCTCTCTTTTTCTTGCTTGGTTAATGCCCTTTATTTTGCCTTAGCATACATGAATATTTCTCTTCTTAGGTGCAGAGGCTGAGCCCCACAAAGAGCATATGCAGCCCATGTCACCGCACTGCAGACACCACGCTAGAAGGGGGAGCTCTTCAGGGCTGGTGACCAGTGCACATCTGAGCAGAGACACCACTCCCTTCTGATCTACCGGACTTGATGAAATTAAAAGAAGACTAAGAGGAGCAGAACCCAGGAACCAGTGTACAGAGCAGGGTCCCACGGCACCCCAGCTTTTTCACCCAGCAGCCCATGCATCCTCATGGACCATGGTGGTTCCCTGGACACTCTCAGTCTCCAGCTCCCTTCTTCCAGCCTGTCACCCTGTGAGTCTGAAGTGGACATGGATGTGGTGATGTCTATCACACCCTGAGAAATTATAGCCCGATGCATACCACCCTGAGAAGAGTTGTGGCTCTGAAGGTGCCGAATGTGTGACCCAGCCCTCTCGCCTTGAGAGCTTTCCTAGCTTCTGCTGGAGGGGATTGTCCAACCAACAGCTCCAGCAAGGAAGGTAAGGTATGCCCCATGCCCTTCCTCAGCCACCTGCACCTGAGCAGGAAGGAAGATTGGTCAAAATCCTTCTCCAGATGGCATTTCCTAAACTACCTAATACATATTTGCATTCATGTAACATCAGATATAACCTAGAGACCTAGAACGTGATTTAATGCTGGATTCATAAGCCCTAGGAAAAACCAATAGCCCAGAAACTCAGGTGAGTGTGAGTCTCATTGCTTCTGACATACTCCTGACAGACAAATTACCTTTCTTCTCACTTTATCTTAAGAACAAACAAACAAACAAAAAAACCCCACCTGTCTAATCCGACCCAGCATGAAAAATGACTTGCTTTCAATGATATAATGGACACTGCTAGAGGGCAGACTTAACCAGTTAATTTGTCTATATCTTAACTTGCCTCAGTTTCTTTTAAAGCTTAACCTTCAGGCTGAATGATCTGGTTAATGCTTAGTTTGAGCCTAATCACACCATTCTTATAATGTTTGTTAGCCTCACAGACACATTTCTATTACCTCAACTCAGGTTTAGCAAGATTTTTCCTTCCCTGGAAAACACACGTGAGCTCAGAACAAAAAACATTTATTTCTCTGAATTTTTAGCCTGTGTTGCATTAGCAATTGAACTTCTTCTCATCAACAAAACCATAATAAATGTTCAGTTTCCATTGAACAAAAGGAAAATCAGAGTAGAGTCTGCTTAGCTTCCTTTGCCTGTGAACTAATGAACACAGACCATAAATGCCTGTCTGTAAGATCTAGTTATCTGTCTCTGCGAAGGGAACATACACTGCAGGAGAAAATGAGATTGTAGGAAAGAGGGAAGCTGGACAATTAATAATTACAGGAAAGGAAACTCATTTAGGAGCCTAACATGATCATTACGTAACTAAGCTTTGTTCAAGACCGTTCAGATGATAAAGCAGTATAAACTCAGAATCAGCTAATGACTTGCTTGAAATGCTTTAAAAGCTAAAGGGTTGTTTTTTAGAATGAGCCTTGATCAAACCTAGATCAAGGTGACTGTTATTATTCACTGATTATTATCAAATGTATTCTGTCCACATGAGGAGTGTTGTGCTTTCCCCAGAACGGAAGAAGTCTCTTGTCTCGCTGAGAAGGTTTGTCTTGAGAGGGCATCGCTGGATTATTTTAAGTCTCCTTATTTTTGCCACACATCTCCTTCAGTGTAACTGTACCGGTGGGGCAGCAGCAGGCTGGTTCACTCCTGCATGACATGAATCAGTCTCAGCCAGGGAGACTCCTCCAGCGAAGGCAAGTAAAGACAAGCTGGAAGGAATAGCAGCCCCATAACTGCTCTTCCAAAAACACCTTTTAACAGTCAACAAGCAACATGCAAAAGCCTTAGGCCAGAATGGCCAGCTCAGACCTCAGCAATAACGCACATTGTCCTCCACTTATGTCATGAATCTAATTTGCTTCTCTGTCCCAGCGGGTGGGTGAGTGTCAGGCTGTCTTTCTTTTGCTAGATGGCAGCAAAGCCATAAAACCTGCCGCTTTGCTGTTGATAATCCTTTCTGGTAAAGGAAAGTGGCCTCATTCAGTTTTTCAGGGCCCATTTCATGACATGCCAGACACACAGCTGTTGTTCCTCATATCTCCATGTATCCTTCATATCCTCATATCTTCACCATGGAAATGAACACATGCAACCCCAGTACAAAAGAACAGAAGGACATAGGAAAATGGAGTCATGGACAGTAACTGTACACTAATTTATCATTAAGACAGGGACCTTACAGTGACAAGGGTTGACAGACATTGGAACAGGCTGCCCAGGGAAGTGGTTGAGTCACCATCCTTGGAGATGTTTAAAAGATGTGTAGATGAGGTTCTCAGGATCATGGGCTAGAGGTGGACTTGGTAGTGCCAGGTTAACGGTTGGATTAGATATTTTAAAGGTCTTTTCCAATCAAAATTATTCTGATTCTATATAAATCAGAGGAACATTGAACTGCTCTAAAAGTTGACTGCTGCTGCTTATTTCCATGACACTACAGTTACTTTTGCCACAAAGACCAAGAAAAGATGTTAACTTACCAACCTGTGACAAAATCTGATTTCATTTTCATTGATGCAAATCTGAGGTTCAGCAATATATATGATTTCTAATCAGGCTTTTATGAACAGTCACGCTTTTTCAATAGCTCTCATCAAGACTTCTGTGGCCTCACTGTGCTAGAGAGATCTCCTGTAGCATCTTAAGCTACAGCCTAAGAAGCACAGAGGTACGTCAGTCAGGTATATTAATCTGCAAGCTCGGAAAAGACACTTCTAACAATACCTGCCAATGTCTTCCAGAGATTTGGTACTCAATAAATTTATGAATTTCAATCTTATTTCATTTTAATGGAACACTTAGGTCCAGATAGGATTGTGCTATTTTCCTGGAAAATTAGGTGCTCTAGGTTATATGAATAAAAGAATGATTGAAAAAAAATCACCCTGTGGTTGTTTGGAGTGGCAAATCACACTGGTGCATGCAAAAAATTTTCATCTTTAGTGTACCATTTTTGTGAAAATGGACATAATTTATTCCTTAATTGCTAATGATTAAGACACTCACAGAAAGTGGACAGTAAGCATGTAGAATTATAAAGACTTTTAGTAATATATAACAGCTATGTGTAAAGACTGATGTGAATTATGCATTTATTTATGGGATGGTTACTGCATCCCCCAACTGGAGAGTAGGATGCAAAGGGCAAGATGCCCTCTTAACCTCATAAACTTTAGAGTTCTTAAAGTAATAACTGTATTTATGTCTTCAAAGCACTTTGTAAACATTAACTAATGAATCTTCACTACATATCCGTGAGGAAGACATTTGTTAGATGAGAATACACACAAAGAGATGCAATGATTTATCCAAGGTCACAAGCACAGTCATCATTAACGGAGATCAGTACACACTGTTCATTAGATCACATTCATATTGGGAACAGTGTCTTAAATATTTAATTTAAAAATATGTTGCACGCCCTTCTCATCCAAAGCTGAACAGTACTGCAGCTGTGACAAATGTCCTGTCCAGAAACAAAATGACCTTGTGGAGGGCCATGTCCTCTACCTCTTGTCAAACATGCCACTCTGTCTGCTTGGTTTATTCCCATAGTATCTAATATAAAGAGAAATTACATTGCTGTGAAATTACCTACGCACTCTCCCACAACTTTCCCTATTTTTCATGAGTACTTTATATACAAAATAAGATGGTTTGACAAAAATTGCTTTCACAGATTTGGCTAGTTTCTAAGGTGTCATAGCTAAACATCCTAATTCAGTTCTAGCTGAAGAAGTTGGTAAAAACATTAAAATCCTATTCCCACTCTTCAAATTCACAGTTGGAACTAGATCCACATTTGCATGGTGATAAATTCACTGGGCTGAATTCACAGGAGGCCCTGACACTAGGAAGAAACGTAACTGCACCACCCGAAGAGATGAGCGCTCTTAGCTTGCACATCACCACTCTCCCCTGCTGTGCCAGAAACCATCTTCTTAGTCACTTCTGTGAGTCTAAACAACTCCGTTTGTAGGTATTGGTTAACTCAGCTCATGTGGACTGAACTGACAAAGGGTGTTTCGTGAGTAGCTCTACTAGCAGATGTGAGCAAATAGGAGCTTTTGTAAGCCCAGCAGAAGAAAAAGGAGCAGATAATGCCCTCTTCCATTGTTGCATCTGTTTTCAATGCATGTTTTCTTGCACACTGGGACAACACATCAGTATCACTTACACTTTCGGTCATCAGGTACAAGAGGTGCTTCAGTCCCACTTCTGCTTCCACTCCACTGCAGCACCAGCTCCACTGCACCTGTAATCCTGTAATCCCTCTACAACAATGTCAGATGATGAGGGGAAAGCAAGAAACATTACACAGGGTGGTGTGTCAGAGAACCTGAGTCATGGCAGTCACTCCCAGAACCAAAATATTTCATCTTAAAGGTAGGTACATCCCATTGGTACATTTTACTATACTTTCTGCTCCTTGATGATCAGAGTTTGGGAAGCGGATGAAGGCCATCTAGGATGACAGACAGGAGTTTAATCTGCACCTCTTCTGTGATCTGTATATTTACAGCACTGCTCATCTTTTAATTTCCCTTGTTCAGGATCTCCATCTCAATATTGGCTTTGAAATATGTCATGATATATGTATCTCATTGCATCCTTGCATTGCTAATTCATTCACCCCTGAAGGAAAAGCAGAATGTCCATCCTATTTTGTTTCATCATTTCACTTTTTGAAAATTTGTCTTTCCTCTCTATAGTGGAAGCTGGTTTTGTTTCATTGTTTGATTTACTTCCCTTGCTTTTGCTGTATGCTAGGTCTTCCTCCGATGGTAGTCAAAGCAGATAGGGCCTGAAAGCAAGAAATGAGTTTGAACATTGGCAAAATAGTACAGGGATAACTCTGAAGCAAAAGTGACATCCATATGCCTACCTGGAACATCAATTAGCCATAAGATAGTTATAATAATTCTTCCTTCTTTTCTCTTCCTAAACTATATTCTAACCTGATAACTTTTTGATGTTCACTGAACTATGGCAGAAATAAACCTGGAGATTTAAGCAAAAAAATGTAATTTTTTTCCAGGCAAGAAGAATTTTATGCCTTTTCATGGCAAAGTAACATGAGCTCATTTCTTACCAGAGCAAACATCCTTTCTTTCTATTAACTTCTGCATGTTCTGCCTCAGGTGTATGATTAATAAAGTGCCAAAGTTGGATGAGTTTATTTATCCAAATAATCCTATTAAGAACAGTGGGGAGTCCAAAGGCTGGTAAGGAAAATAGCCCACCTGCTGAAATGTTTGGACTATGTAAGAGAAAATGAGTCACATCTGGGTTTTTTTATATTCTTAAGGCAGAGTGAATAGTTATGCAGGAAAATGCATTTCTGGTGTATTTTAAAATCAACACAGTAAAGCAAGAGGCCATTTTCAGACACTAGAAAAAAGGATTTCTGAAAATGAATACTATACCAGATGCCTAATTTTTAACAGTAGGGCACAGAGATTCAGTTTGACAGCCATAGGTGTGCTACACTTGAAAAAAATTGAGTTATCCTTTTCTATGCCTCAGTTATCGAAGATACCAGCACAGTAGCAGATTGTGCCTCCTAAACATGCTTAATTATATTTCATAGTGATTCATCTCAGACATTGCAAGCTGGGAATGAAGGGAATGCCTGGGAATGAAGAGAACTGCCAGCATTGGAGAAGACAGAGTGATGGGGAGATGAGGACCAACTGGAAATTGACAATTACTTTAGAATAAGGTCAGTCACTGCACAGTGTAATTGATTATACTGGTTTTGTCCAGTTTTGACCAGTTCCATAAAATAGAATATTCTTTCCTATAGATATATTTCTAATCAAAAAAAAAAAAAAAAAAAAGGAAAATGCCAGAAGAAGAAGAAAACAATTGCCAAATCACCCATCTGAACAACTGAAGCATTACAGCATTACAGATCCTATTACGGTTTATACCAATTAGGATTAGAAACACAACAGAAGAGCCTCCTGTCATCCTTTTTCAGACAAATCTTCTGGGCTCTTCCAAAGCAATGACTGCCAGATTGGGCCTGTAGCACTGATTTCCAAGGAATCATTTGTTAAGACTCTGTCTTGACAGGCAGGAGTCAAAGCCCCTATCACTATGAACAGCTATGAATAGGCCCTTTGGCACAGTAAACATTTTGGAGCAATATCTTAGTCTAACAGATAAGGAGGGCGGGAGAACCTGTTTCTTTTTTTAATGTTGGTTTACTGCGGCTTTAAGCCCCTTAAGTTTCCAAACCACCTTCCAAAATCAGCACGAGCATCCAGCATTCAAATGGTAGTTTTGTGTTACATCTTTCCAGCTTCTTTCTCTTTTTGAAGTTGATAGCCTCTGAGCTATTCACCTGTTCCATCCTTCCAAAGGCTATATACTACCTGTGTACCTTCTCCCATAAAACGTAAGACACTAATACTGTTGGTAGGTAACAATAAGGGAGAGGGGTTGCAAGGAACTTGCTCCCCACTGTCCCACAGATTCCCTGGTTGTGTCAACATCTCCTTTGGGATTAGAGTGTCTGGGGATGTACAGAGTCCCTGGATCCCACCACTCCTGCCACACGGCACAGTGGTGCTGTATGATGAGTGGGCTTCACACAGGCTGTAGATGCAACACTGATGCCTTGCAGGTCCTGCCAGGTCCCTTAAAGGTGGCCTGCACCTGGTCAGGTTGGGCACACTTTCCAGTGTGATCAGACACAGACCCGATCTCCAGGCAGGCTGCTGGCCATCACTCAGGTTCAGTGACAGTGCAGCTGCAGCCCCTCTAATTAATTGTCTTTGGCATGTCATATACAGCAAGCAAAAAGTAAAATGCACAGAGAAGCCCAGCCCTGAAATATTTGTGGGTGCCAGGACAATAACACTCTACTCGCTTGATATAAAACCTTTAAGTGGCTTGCAATAAATTCCCACAAACCTGCACAGAGGAAAAGGTCCTCACTACCCCTGCTCACCTCCACAGATGTTTCCGTCCTGTGGACAGGCACAAGGCTGTCCTTGGGAAGTAAATCATGCTCTGTTCTTCTTTGGGGAAACAAGATAGTTATCTATTAATGAAAAAGGAAAAATGCACTTCAAAGTCATATGGAAACACTTGGCTGTAGTTGCTGTCATTGCTGTAATCCTACCAAGCAAGGATCCATGTGCTGGCCCAGGCTGGAGCAGCCCCACTCTGGCTGCTGGAAGCTGCACAGCTGCTCCAGGTTTGGTGTGTTGTGTTGCTGAAAGGTCGGATGTTGCAGTGGGCAGCACCACCTGGGTGGTGACAGCCTCCCCATCACTGCACAGCCTGGCTGGCTGTCCATATGCCATGAGAGCATGTGTAGAACAGGTCTTCTGTGTACTGCAACAGTTAACTATGTCTACACAACTTATTTCTGTCTAGATTAACTAAGAATCTCTATTTTTGTATAAAATTCATATCGTCCAGATCATTTCCAGTGAGATGGAGCCCACTCCATCTGTGGCCAGGCTTACGCAGTCATGTGAGTCATCCCCAATTAATCAGATGCCTTGAAACCCAAGGGGGTTTGGGCCCCTCAGGAACATGTGGAAAGTTTCAGGAGTCTTACTCCGCAAGATGAGGTAAATGTAATCTACTGAAAGGCAAAAAATGAGTTAATTCAATTAAGCTCTTGGGATTTTCCACTTTTTCAAAATTCTCCTTTTGTTTAAACAAATGGGTGTCAGGTCCAGTAGATGCACAATGAAAGGAAGAAGGATTTCCTACGCTTCAATATACTTTTATATAGGCATGCAGTGCACACTTTGAAACAAGGAAAGAAGGAAAACAACACTCAGCATGTGCTTATAACTTCAAACAAGTGGGTAGCTGCATGAAACAAAAGTTAAATGTGTATTTTGACATCTGAACAGGAAAGCCAGCATCTTTTGTAGGTACCAACATCTTTATTTCATAGGAACAACTCTTGAGGTTTGAGATGTGTTTTCCAGGCTCACAGCAGGAAAGAGGATTTCCGGGATGCAGACAACCTTCTTTAACACCTCAGAAGTCATAGCATGGTCCAGCCCTGACCTAAGGAAAGTGGACAAGAGAGAAAGATGGGTATTTTCTGATGGTACCTGAGGCAAGCTAAAATAAAGAAAAGAAAAACAAACAAACAAACAAACAAACAAACAAACAAACAAACAAACACAGTAGCTGCCACTTGCAACCAGTCCTATTGAACAGGCTCTTTGGCACCTCTTTTAAGTGCCTGAAGACAAGAGGTAGGAATTCAGGCCACAGTTTAAAAAAAATCTTTTCCTGATGTCAAAGCTAAATCTTGTCTCTGCAGTTTCCCTTTCTGTTTCCATCCATGCACTGGCAATAGATACCTTTTTTAAAGGATGGCAGAACCAGCTTGACCAGAAATAAACCTGGTGGGCATGGTAAATGCCCACTGCATGTCTTGGAATGGGAGAAGGCAGAAGAAAAGGCAGTGCCATCTTTCAGAAGATGTGTTTGGAGATGTCTTACCTGGTGCTGAGAAATAACATGATTGAATCAGACCTTCTCAAACACTGCAGCTGAGGTCCAAAATGAGTCCAGATGAGCTCCAAGTAAAGAAACATTTAGCAGGAGGCAATCCAACAGGTCTAAGAAAAGGCTAAAGGCTGAATTCTATCCTCAACACAGTTAACATGCAGCAGCACCTACATGGAAAATTATATTACTGAAGGATATTACTGAAGGATATTACCCTAATCACCTCATACCCTTTCTGGAAGAGCTCAGTTGACAGGATGCACAGACTAAGGGAAGAGTCCATCAGCTCATGCTCACCTGCATCTCCAATGGGATTGGATCACCCAGAGGCACTGGAGGAAGGAGTAAGTGTTTATGTATAGGTTTATGTTTCAGAGTTTCAAACAGCTAGCAATGGAGTCAGAGTTACTTTACATGGCTGTACAAAGAAGCTTATGGAAATCTTGGAAATTTATCCCGTCAATATGTGCAGACCAATGCAACAAACCATACTGCTCTCACAGCAGGTCTGATGCATCCAAGAAGGAAACAGAAGGGAGAAAATGGAGGGAGGACAGCTGCAGCATGTTGACTGTATTTGGCTGTTGTCCTGGCTCGCTTGTGGAACTAGTTTTTAAGTTCAGACCTTACCCTTAGCTTATCTCTTGTCCGTCTGTCCACAGCAGAGACACTGAGGGTAATGACTCCTGTTTCCTCTGTATTATCCTCTAGACTGTCTGGGTAGCGTATATCAGCAATGGGCTGACTCATCACATCAAATCATTCATCCAACAGAATTAACCACAACTTGTAAGCTTTACATAGACAAAATATCTAGATCCTGACTTTCAAGCTGATAAACAAAAAGGAAGTTTTGAAATGCCTACGTTAGTCACCCAAGGCTTCCTTAGCATCCAGACAGAGAGAGGCACCCTGAAAGAGGAATTCAGGTTGTAGGAGGACTAAATTGCATTCTGCAGTTCCTTGTCTACAGGAATAAGAGATCTTAAGACAATGCAACTCTTAATTTAAGTGCCTCATTAAGTGCCTATGATGCGATGGGATGAATTTGGGCGTAAGTGTTCATGTCACTGCAACAACAGAACCCTGGTAGGGTTGCTGCTGTGTTTTCACTTACAGAAAAGCTAGCTCATCATTTTCCCACGAGCCTTTGATCTCATCCTAGTAGCTCTGCTCAAGTCACTAATCCCCAAAAGCACAAAACATTCCCTTTTCAATTTAGAAAGACAGTGGGTGTATAGATGAGTGCACCAAAATGGTTTGGGGAAACCAGTGCAAGACGGAGAATATAGTTTCAAATCCCTGTCCCCAGCAAGGGATGTGATTCTTCTTCTACATGTTTTGGAGGAGAATATCAGACTTTCTGCTATTGCTCTGAAGGCCGAATATTTAACCGCACACACTGTCCCCTTGCCTGAGGACAGCTGCAATGCATAAAGTGCGTTTTAATAAATCATCGCTTTTATTAACTGCAATTATACAGGCCAGCAATGAAAACAAGAAAGGACTATTACCCAGTCCCTCCCAGCTATCAAGATTCATAACAACCAGCATCACTTAACTAAGCTATGAAGCAAATAGTTTTAAGCCAGCCAGAAACATCCAGGGTAGGCATGCATCTGACCATACTCCCAGCTTTCACACACCACATTCACAACCTTCTGCCCACCTTATAATTTCAAGGTCTGTGTTCTTGCCTGGGGAGGGCCAAGGATTTTTAATCTGTATGAAAAATTAAGGTACTATTGCAAGTTCCCACTGATTTATACATAGATCAGTGGAGTCTTTCATATGTATTTTCTGGGAAAAGAAACATGAAGTTATTCAGAGACTAAGCTGCTGTTGAGATTGAAGCTATAGGATCATGAAAATGTAGGCTGGAATATACCTTGAGAAGGCACCTACTCCAGTCTTCTACTCAAATCAGGACTGTTGCCATCCCAAGGCTCTTCCTAATGGATTTTGTATATACATACGCAAGCAACGGTTTCATACAACTACTTTGCTGCCTGCCCTTCTGTTAGCAGCTGGTATGCTCCTTTTTTCATGTTTTTGTTCATCAAGAAACTCCCCACTTTACCATGCTGGCCTTTTGCTGCAATGCTCAGACTTCCTGTACAACATGGGCTTCCTGAACTCCAGTTTTCCTTTGAACATCACGGTTCTTCCCATTTGTGACACTTTCCATGGGATTCTACCTAGCAAATTCCTCATTGAGCTGAAGTGCACCCTCCTAAACTCCAGTTCTAATACTACCACTCACATTCCCATCTCTCCTCTGGATCCTGAACTCAACTCTCTTGTGATCATTGCAATTGAAACTGCAGCCCCATTTGACCCCAGTTCTTCCCTTTCTGAGAACGACACATCAAAAGAGTGTTGTCCTGGTTGATAGTTTCACAATTTTATGTTATAGCACAATTTTATGTTATGTCACTAGCAGTCTAGGATCTGCCTAAATTGCCTACACAATACCAAGTTGCCGTTCTGACAGATACATGGATCACTGAAATCCCCTCTGTGATCTCACCTAGATGTTCATCAAAAGTTCAGGAACTAGAAAGGTTTCTCGGCTTACATCCTGGGTGCTAAGACACAGAATCACTTTTAAAACATACTATTTTCTAATCACATAAACTGTTTGTTATCTAAGCAAACACACTACCTCCATGGGTAGAATTAATTCAGCTGTGTTTCTGGTTGCTTCTGTCTTGTGATACTGTCTGAATGATCTCCTTTTGTCCTGTCTGTATCCTGCACCTCAGGTTGGGAAAATCACAATCCCATTACCCTTAGAAGCAGGGTCTCCTTCAGCCTTAACAGCTTTTCGGATCCTCTTCCTGCCTCTTAAAATCACACCCAGTGCCTCCAACAGAGCTGTGTTTGCTGGCCTCCTTCCTTATCTTACACACACACAGAGTTTCTGTAACCCCTTTCAAATGAACTTTTGAGGTTTTCTTCATTACTTTGTGTATCAAGTTATCCATTAACACTCTTTGCTGTCTGAGGTTAAAGTACCCAATGTTTACACTTAGCACTGGTTCTCCAGCCTCTCTCACTAACCAGGATGTTTATTTTCTGTAAGACTCTTATGGGTTTAATCTCCCCTCTGGAATTTGCATTTGTCTAATGAACGAAAATTCCCTCCCACTGGCACTTGCTAGGATCTAACAAGGAAAGCTGTTGTTATGGGGTTTCTCCTTCCCAAGAAAAGCCAAAATCTCATCTCCCTGAGAACCCTTTGGCTTTCACATTATGCTACCCCCAGGAATATATCAAAGTGGGTGCATTTTGCAAGGTCTTGAGAGTGCTCAGTTTGAAGAAATTGTCAGTACCAGTTAGCTTAGCCTACTTGAGCCAGCCAGTTGTGATTTTTGCCAAGTGTTTGTGTAGCAAGATTTACTGTTCTTAGCAGGATTTTTATAAGGACTTATCGATAATTGGGATTAGCCTGAATTTGAGACACTGTTACAAGCACATCAATGCAATCCCCAGGGCACAGGAGGAACCAGCTCCTTCTGCACCCAAAGTCTGTCCCTGTTTGAAGGTGCAACCTGCTCTACTAGTGGGAACTGCTGATCAGGATAGTGGCAGTAGTCACCATCCCCTGGCAGGGCTGTTATGCTCAGTCCTCCAAGGCCTCAGCTCTTCAGCTTGCACAGGAAGAGCAGATGCTTCTAGTTCAATTCCCCTAATGGATGCCAAGAGCTGGAAAGGGAGCCTCTGTTGCTGTTATACTTTGTGTATGCTGTGCTGGCAAGAGCACTTTTTGTTAGCATGACTGCATCCACACTACAACTGTTGCTGGCACAGGTCTTCTGTATTAAAACACATGCCTCTGCCCCAGCCAACATTCCTGTTGCAGCCAACATTTCTCATGTAAGCCTAGCTGGAGCTCTCAGCCAGCTGTGATCGTACACAACCAGCAGTGTCTGTCTGCTCTTTGGTGAAAGGTCTGTCTTGAAGCACGATGTTCTAGCAATGGCTCATCGGTAAGACTTACCCAGGCATGGAAATGCTTCCGAGTTTTTTCATCTTTTAGCCTGAAGAAATTATCTCAGAGTGATGGTAGATTTGCACTCATTACATCACTTCCTTTCCCATGATTCCTGCCTGACCAAGAACTTTTCCTGGACCTCACAGTGAATGGAAAGTTTGGAGGATAGTTGTTTTTAAAGCAAAACCATTCTAAAGTACCAATCTTCAGCCAAACAATAGAGGTTTGGCGCCATACATCCCAGTCTAGCCAGCTTCCAGCTGCATCTGAGCATGCTTACGAGAAAGAGTCATGCTGAGAGACAGCTACTGTCACATACAGCTAAGGAAAATGAAATACAGGGGAAAGCTCTGCTTCTCACCTCCCACTGATTCCCCCACAATAAATTCTTCCAGAAAATTAATTAAAATTTGTTGTGTCTTGAATTCTGTGTTTGGCTGCAATTCTTTGTCCTGATATATTCTGCCAGAGGGAAGAAAAGTGTTATCAGTTGTTGCACGTTATGTTGCAGGAAACACTTCTTCCTAGGGCAAGAAAACTACGCTAATCAGGCTATCAGGGCTTACCTCAACAGAAAACCTTCCTGAGGTTAAGCAAATGTTGTAGCAAGACGTAATATGTGTCACAGTGATGGTTATAGACTGTCAATGAGAAAAAGCCAAGTTATCTCAAGTTCAAGGATACCTTTCTGAGGAGTGTCTACCTCAGAGGACAAGAACAAAGAGAAAGATCAATCAAACAACGGTAACCCCCAGCCCAGTCAGGCAGGGGTAGTAAAGGTTGGGGACTGTGTCAGACCAGGCCTCAATTTAGGACTACTCCAAGTAGAGAGAGAAATTTTGGTGTCAAGACGCTACAACTCGTGCAGGAGAGCAGTGAGAGCTGCTCTGGGGATTCTGCTGGAGCTGTGATTTATGGCTGTTTCATGTCACTGCCTAAGGGCTACCGCCGAGCTCGCAGGTGCCAGCAGACAAATTATTGTACAAGCCTGTTGGAAGACCTTGTGTTGAAGAGGAAGCACAGGTGCTACATGGCAACAATGGCCAAGGAAAATGGAAAGGAACCCATCCATTTAATCCTCAGGATATAAGACAATAACCTATTTAAGGCAATTTTGCTTTACATCCCCAGGAGTGTCCCAGCTTTTTCTTTTTTGATTGCTCTTTAGTCTCTGCCCAGTGATAGAGTGCATAAGGAAGGTCAGCTAATTTTGTCTGAAATTTAGCTTTTTTCAAAAAAACCTGGACATGTGGGTAGCTGTGCTTGGAGCAGAGCTGCCAGTAGCGTCTTTTGAACAGTCAGACAGACATAAAGCCACAAAGAGAACTGCTGCAGCAGTGACTGCCTCTGGCTGCCTCCCAGAGAGGGATTTACAGCCCTTGACTACGCCAACCTTGAAGGCTAAGAGACAGAAACCCGAGCTAGCCAAAAGGAAATGCTTAAAGGAAGGGTGTAATATAACCTATCTCCCCACTGCCCTACTCCTCGCAGACTTGGACGGCTTCCTGCAGGCTCCCAGAGCTGGACTGTCAGCCTAAACCCCGCTGGACTGCTGTCTGGGCAGGGGTGTTTACCGCTGTCTCAGACATACCACTTGCTGTGCATCAGGGATGACACCTCCTCTTTCCAAATCATGGCCAAGTAACTCATGCACTCAGTTCCAGTTCTTCTGCACCTCCTGCACGCATCTGGTACCTTGTCCTTCTCTCCCTTACAGCACACACCAGCTGCCAGTGCCCCTAATACTTTCTTAACTGCCACTAGGACCCTGGGACACCCTGTTCTCCAGGAAAATTGGTTCTTATTCACCGTCGTCCTAAAAGGTTTCATGATTCCTTTCATTTTCTTGAGCTCCAGCCACCCAAGCATCCCCAGTGTCTTCATCCAGCGTGGTTAAACAAGAGAGAGGAGACACAGGAGGAATCACAGACTGGGAGATAACTGAGAGGAGGCAAAGAACACATACTGGAGGCCATTGCTGGGAACATGGCTGGAGACACATTGTTGGGAGGAGCTGCTTTGTGCCAAAGGAGGTACCTCAGAGGGACCATGGCCATATGTGACCCATGCTGGGGCAGGGACAACCCTGTGGCTGGTTGACAGAGGAAAACAAGTAAGAAGGGAGAAGCAGATGAAAGAAACCCTTATGAACAGACTCACCATCCAGCGCTGTCTATTGTCTCACTGGAGGAGCTGGGAGGGACTGAGTGTGAAGGACGGTGGAAACAAGGAGAGCCAAGGTTCGGGAGGTGTTTGGCTTAAGTTGAGTCTGAGGAATGGGAAGGAAAGGTGTTTTCCTAACTATTTAATGGTCTTCTTCTCCTCAATACCAAATCACCAATTAAAATTTTAAGTTAATTTGCCAAAAAATTGAATGAAGTGCCCCAAGTTCTGCCAGTGACACCCATTGAAAACTGCTTCTTTTATTAAACAGTAGTTCACAATTAGTCCCATCAGTCTAGTTGGGATTCACAAGTCCTTTGATGAGACCATGGTCTGCAAACAACACTGCTCCAGTACTACAGATATGCTTTGAAAACTGATACAAATCCCTTATAAGCCTCAGATCTTCCAAAAACTCCTTTACTCCTTTTGCCTCCTTCTGTTCTGTGCAGTTATTTCCATTTTTAAGTCCACAAATACTCCTTTTGAAAAATATAGTTCATTTTCTCTCATACTATACACTGACCCAATCTTGACAGCCTGATGCACATAGGCTGGAGTAAGCTAAGCCAGTTTTAATTTAAGAACAACGTACACACACATGCTCAGTGACTGAAGTAGTAGGTCTGGTTTTTTGGTTTTGGGGGTTTTTATTTAGGGAAAAAAGCTACCCAGCTGTTGGACTTCAAAACTTCACCTCCAATGGACAACTTTGCTTGTTCTCTTCTACATGTTCACTCTTCCCATACCCTTCCTTGTAGCAGAGTGGTGGAGGTATGGCCCGCCTCACCAATTAGTGAGGTATTTTAATGCATACAATGAACAGTATTGCCATGCACAGCACTGCCTCATTTTATGCAGAATATGAGGAAATAGTTGTGCAAACCAGTCATGCATATGGAAACTATCATCCCCAAACCCTGGCCAGCTTTACTGGAACACCAAAAGGCTCATCACCTCTCCAAGGGCTATTTTCCTATAATGTTTCAGTCTTTTCTTGATCCAACCCATTTCAACACCGGAGCTGTTTAAAACAATCTATCACTTTTTTCCTTCAGATGAAGGGAGAATATTTTCCCTGTCTACAAGAATAGCTGTGCTTTGTTACTTACACACTTGAATGAAATTAATCCGGGTCAGAAACCTGGTCTGGAAAACTTCACCTCAGAGGCTGAAAGTTTCAGCAGGTAATTAGGATCTGAAAATAGAGCTGTTTAAAGAGGAACAGTTTGACTCTCATGTTCCAAATATACATCTCAATGAAGAAGGAGGGGAAGAAGTGCTCTGTTCCAGGCCGAGTGCAGATATCTGTCCTAGCATAGAACTGTGGGTGAGGGGAAAGAAAGCCTCTGGAGAATACTGCTACTTCATTAAGGGTCCAAGTCTGGGGAAGGACTGTGCCTGAAATAGCTCTGGCACTCCTTACTTGGTGGATTTTAGGTACTTTTATGCCCTTTCATTTCTACCATTGAACCACTCCTCCCTTTTCAGCATACTTAGAATATCTGAAGTAGAAAGTACTATTTTTACCCTTCTACAGATAGGGGACTCTAGGACAGGGATACTGAGATCAAAGCCATCAGAGCTATTTTGATTCCTAATTCACAGGAAAATCAAGAACTCAAATGCACATAAAGGTTTGGGACTAACCAACCTCCAAGCATTGTGTACTCAGCACTGTGGCTGCAAATCACCTTGGGTCTCCTGAGCCCCTGGGCATGTGCTTCAACACCTAGAGGTGCTTTCTTCTGTTACAACAACTGCTCCTGAATTCAGTGTGCTTTCTGGCTAAATAAGGGAGTGGTACCACTGGAGTTACAGCATGGACAGATAGATGTGTTGGCATCCCTCTACTGCAGCTTTCTGCCTTTGACTCTTTTGCCATGGCCCTACATCAACTCCTCATCCACTGCAAAGTTAAGTCTCTTTGTCTGGGTACTATACTCAGGGTAAGCGCATGGCCGCACACCAACCTCACTGGTGAGGTGCGGTTGTTCTTGCCTGACCATACCCTCCTGCCATGTGTAAAATTTTGCATTCTCTCCTCAAACCTCCTTCTTTGTCCCCATGACCCTCAAGAACAATAGGAAGAGCTGTACTTCACACAGAGGTATATCTTCTCTGCTCAGACTTCTACAATATTATGAATGTCTTAAGTAACCACAGTTAGACCCAGTGGCTGCAGATTTTCAAATAATTAGTTCGGGTGTTTTGGAGCTGAGCCCTTTGTAAATCTTGAAACTCCATGGTTTTATTCCTAATGTTGGTTTCTAAGAATCACACCTTCAACCTCCAAAGCACAAAAATGTATCTTTTGTTAGAGGATTTAACTACTGCTTAGATTCATTAGCAAAGGTAATTTTGTCCTAATTAGGCTTCTAATTTCTATGTTATCCCTTGTAGAAATATACCCTCAGAAATCAGTAAAACAGTTTATAATATATGCTAATCACCATAATCTGATTTGTCTTTAATTATACACGTAATAGGGAAACTAATTGAAAGATGAAGGGTATTCAGATGGGCCAAAATGTGTAAATCAGGAAAAGAAAAATCTATTATCATGGAGTAAAATTAAAAAAAAAAATAAAAATTTTGAGTATATAGAAGAATATTGGTTTCCTATAGTGGAAATATCAGATAGCTTCACTTCTTTTAAAGCTCATCATTGTAGCAAAACTGATTCATAAATTTAATGAAAAGTGAGGTTTTGGCCTTACAACATCTGCCTAACTTGAAATGGAACACCTAATACTAGGACAAAAATGTGGAAAACTTATTTGCAGAATAGGAGGCAAAGTATAAATAAAGTTGCAAATTATAATAGTGGTTTCTAAATTAAATTTTCTTAGTTTCAAAATTTCCTACTTGTAGAAATCATGTCACTGAAGTTTCCTGAAGTTTTCTCTGTATTTAAAAAACAGTTGTTGGTGGTGAATCTTTCAGCAACTTTGCAGTGTATTTTTTTCCCTTTCCATGGATTTAATTGACAGTAACAGAAAAAATAACAATTTCCTGGGCATTTGTTATTTCTGTTCTTGAAAAGTATATTTTTCATGAAGTACTGTCAAATTCTATCCATGCTTCAAATGTTGCAGTGGAATGTGACTTTGTAAAGCACAGCAAAGGAGGGAGAAAAGAAATTATAGCTCTTTTATAACGTTGTCAGGAGGGAGTCATTTGGAAATGTCTTATTGCACAAAAGGATAGAAATTATCAAAAATGAAGATACTATAGCTATCTGTGGGATTTAGCATAAATATTTTAAAGGATAAGAATTTTCTGGGTTGCCTGCTTTCTGACTATAGGAGAATTCAGTTGTAGATTTGGAATTTTTCCAGATGAAAACCTATGTTTTGTTTAATTGTGGTATTCTTGTGGGGGGAGGGGTTTTTTGTTGCTTTTGTTTTTTGTTTTTTTCCCCTATTATTAAACTAGAGTTGACAAATACCAATATGTAATTGCAGTTTGGCCACTCCAGTTCAATAAGTACCACACTGAATATTTGTCATCAGCAACAGGGTCTACTAACGGGCTGCAGTGTGAACAGGGGAAGCCAATGCACACGTTCTGCCTCTCTCAGCCAGACAGATTTGCCAGAGTCTGTCTGACAGTCCTGCCTGTGCTGTCTTTACTTTGTGTCTGACCCTGGAATTGCATCTATAATGGATTTTCTATTTAAAAAGACCAGTTTCTAACATTCACACCGGTTTTTGAACATTCAGTCTTTAGCTTGGCTGGTCCCATGGGTAAACTACCATCTTTGACTAGTGTGCAGAGGGTGTCCACACCAGATTTTCAGGTATTTTAGGAAACTTGAGTTACCATTTAACTGAATATTTAAGTACACAGTGAAATCTGGTACATCCATCTGTGCAGAAGCTTTCAGAAACCAGAGAGATACCCTGGTTTTTCACCTCCAGCCCTCAAACTGGCTTCTGTAACTTAACACAGAGGTGTAACTGCAGTCCTCAGGAAGAGGACACTGTCATCTCTTGGTACAGCCTGCTGCTATACCTGGTCATGTTCTGTTTCATAGCAAAATTAACTTCAACACATCCCAGTAAAATATCAGGGCTTTGCTTGAGTACAAGTCATTTTCTTTCATACCAAAGTTCTCACATAACAAGCTACTTTTTTGAGCAACAAGATATCAGGATCTGACAGTGCTCAACATTTCAAATTAGACTGTGATTAAATGATTAGAAAGAGACTCAAACATTCAAAATTTCTCTTTGGTAACTTCAGTCTAATGTATTTCTGGAGAGTGTTTGCCACACTGGAGTCGTGATTTGGAAAAGACATATTAAAGCAGACCATGCAAAAGAAACCTTACCTAGATGGTTTGCAACTACAAGGTTTGAGGCAGAGAATCTCATTTGTGCTATCCTTTGGCACTAACACACAGGAAGATAATAGCTGATATTTTTATCTTGAAATAAGAAGTCTTGTATCAAAGGCTTTTCTAGATCACCAGAGTTAGTTGCATTTATACCATCTCCTTCTGTGGCTTTATGTTAGCAATGGATTTGGCCTAATGAATATCATGCACATCTCCCAATTTAGGCAGTATCAAGATCACCTAATTTAGGCAATTAAAATACCAACAATTATATTTTTTAATGACTTGTGTGTACATGAGGGGAGAGCCCAGCCTTTCAGCAACTGGCAGCTGAGATCCCAGCACAGCAAGGACTGGGATACCATAAAGTCTGCTAATCTTCTTAAGACAACTAGCCATGCAGCGGGATGTGCCTTAAAGCTTGTTCTTAATTTTTTAATATATGTTATTAAATGGGGAATTGGGAAATCAGAGCACATTCATTCGTTACTTCCTCTGTCAATAGGACAAAACCAGAACAGCTACACAGAATAAATTAAACATGAGCCAGTTGAAATATTAATTTAAAATAATAAGACATAGATGTTTCATGATGACAAAATGTACAGAAGAGTTTCTAATTGTCTTTGAATTTGCAATATCTTCTCAATAATTTGAGCAATTAACTTTCCCATGAGATATTACCAATTTTTTCAAGCATCTACCACGCTTCTTCTTGTTTGGCTGGTAACTTAAGACATCTGATATTGATTACCGGTGTTAGAATTTTAAATGGCCACAAACTTGAGCAAAGCCAACCTATACCTTACATAAGTGCTCACAATAATGAAACAGTATATTGTTAAAATTGCGAAGCCTTCAATAACCTCATAAATAGCTGGTAACTTTCTGAACATTTGCAACCATCAAACAACATGAGCAGCACTTGCCAAGCATGAAATGGTATTTTTTTTTCAGCAAGCATACCATGTTATTTAGTGTGGGTCTTGAATCGTGCATCCACAGATAACCTCTTAATGCAGCGAAGGATCTTGCCAGGGCAGGGGCAGATGTCCTGCCAAATTCCAAGCAGGTCATGGTCAGACATCATTTTATCCTTCTCCAGAAGACTCATGGAGGAAATGGTACAGATGCACAGTGCTGCAGACATCCCCACAAGCAATCACTGTGCAGTTGGCCATGCAATCCAAGTCCTATCACTGCTGCTGACTGTGTCTGTTTCAAGTATCATAGAATGTCCTGAGTTGGAAGGGACCCACAACGATCATTGAGTCCAACTCCTGTCCCTGCATATGACAACCCCACAGATCACACCATGTGTCCGAGGGCAAGTATCTACTGCACATATTTAAACCTCTGCATTGGAGAGGGTCTGTGCAGATGCAATCCGCCTACAGATGAAGCCATGCACTAGAATATAACTGTTGTACTTTTTAAAAAAAAGTCAAATGGGAAAGGTAATTGTCCATCCCTTGTGGGCTTCATTTGACCTTCATCTGAGGGTTTTCCATGGGTGCATAACTGAGTGAGCCCAAATATGGTCATGCACCGTAAATTATGGAAACATGCATAGAAAAGATAGAGTGTAGTGAAGAATGACATTAACAAATCTGGATGACATTTAACATTAACAGTTAATGGTCATATTGTTCTTGGGTTTTATTGAAAATTACCAGGCAGACTCTGGAAAATATGTGGTATTGGGAATCAGTTCAGAGTTTTTATCAAAGCTTCTTGGCAATTAGTGGCAAATTATTGTTCATTCCTCTGGAATTCCTTGAAATAAGATCACTCTGATTTCAGGCCGATAGTATTCATGGTCTCACAATCTACTGCTCTATGGGAAACGTGTTTTAATAATAAATCTAATAGCAAGTATTTGTGCAACGAGCAGCAGCGATAAAACGTTAGTGCCATTCAATAGGATTTTCGCCATCAAGGGACTTTGCCAATCTTAATCTTTACAGGTCCCGGTGAGATGAGTATGTGAGCAGTTTATCTTAGTAAGTGCACTGATAGGAGCAGCTAATCTCTGCCTCCCCAGACTAGTGGGTCCCACCCTGATAAGCCCTGGCATGGCAGGATCCTGCAGCTCTCTCAGGCATCACAGAGGTAGGCTCAGCTGCATGGAGGTGCTGTTCAAATATGTTGCTCTTCTCTTGTTCAGGCACTTCACAGCCCTGTGAGTTAATTATTACTCCCTTTTTTTGTGGCCGGAGTGCAGGCACACACATGCGGGTTACTTGCCTGAGGCCGGGGCGTTGGAGCTGAGCTGGGAGCCAGGACTTTAGGGAGACCATTGGCCTCATCCTCCTAGTGCTTGCAAATATCCTGCTGTACACACAGCGGCTTCTGGGCTGCTTCTCCATCATGCCTCAGAAAGGGGAGATTTTTGACTTCCCATGTCCAATTTCTCCTACGTGGTCAACTGAAGTCACACGTGGCACTGGAAGAACATGGGCTGGCTGGTGCAACCCCGCCAAGCCACGCAGCATGAAAGTCCTCACTGGAGATGCTGTGGAGCCCAGCTGCAGCTCTGCTCCACCCTCACCCCTTCCTTCCGACACCATTGCTATCAAGGACGGCAAGTAAAGCCATGGAGGAAGGAGAGCAAAGACCCCAAGCAAGCTTTTCTTCCCAAGGGAAGGTTTCCTTCTGCTTGTCATCCATGGGTTATGACACTCTCTTCTTTCCAAGAGGACACTGGAAAGTCACTGCAGTGTGAGGGAAGATTAGCCTTAAATGTTTCTCTATTGCAGAGCTGCAATAGAGATCTACCTTGATCTACCTTATCTACAGCCATGGTGCCAATGGGCCATAAGGATGTGCTAATAGAAAAACAGATTATTATTAGCTACATCACTGAGGAAAAGGTGGCATTAAAAGTTTTACAAGTGGCTGGGGGCTGTCGGGAGGTGTTTTTGTTTGTGGTTTTGGTTTGGTTTTGGTTTGTTTTGGGGTTTTTGTTTTTTGTTTTCAAAGCCAAGAGGTATAAGGCAAAGAAGATTAACCATGTGGAAAATAGCTGGAGTGGTGTCGCTACTTTCACGGTTGTTCATAACAGCATAATTGTCAGCAGCATGAACAATGGGGAAGCATTGTTAATTTAAACTGCAAAATATTTTCAAGTAATTTATGCAGCAAAAAAGCCAGAGTGGGCATATAATGATTTTAAAGGCAAAAACGTTACTAACAGCTCCTTTGAATAGATGGGTTACATAATGTTTCTTTTCCTCAAATAGCAAAAAATGTTACTAATTTGATTAATGATGAACCTTCAGAGATTAAAAAGGCAGCATGGAAATCTTGATTAGCAATTATTACTACCCAAAGTTAATGATTGTTAATGATTAATTAACAATTGCTCAAATGAGTTCCTGCAGCAATTGGATGAAATTATATAGGAAATTGCTGTGCCATGGTACACTAGACAAATGATTCCCCTAGTGTGTATTTATAGAAGTAAATTGCACAAAGCAAGCAGCAGAACAATTATCAAAACTAATCACTCCTGGAACCTGGGATCTTCTGTACCTTTTATCTGTAGCTGCAAAATGGACAGATAATATCTATGAAAAGCTGTATCACCAGTGGCGAGATTTAGAATCTGGTGATGGATGCTCACCCAGAGCACTACCCTTACAACATATGCTTTTCATGCTCCCTTGAAACCTCCTAGTTTTGAAGGACAGTATAAAAAATTGTGGAGACTCTGTTTTCTTCAGCGATCAGCATCAGGAATTGTAATGATGCTTTTGTTTCTCTTAAATGGTTTTATCCAGCACAGAAATGCAGACATGCAACTTGAAGTACAGCTGTGTGACCACTGGTTTCAAGCAGTACTACAGATATATTTGCATTCATCCCGCTGCAGGATTCGTTCTTGGTCATTTATTTCACTTGGGTGTGCTTGCAATGAAGAGAGGATGAAAATTGCTTTATATTACGTTAAAAAATAAATGGGGGATAAGAAGGAAAAATTATGCAATCATCCAAAAAATTATTTGAAAGAGCAATAAAATTCTACCAGCCTAAGGAAAAGGAGGCATGGAATACAAACCTACAGAACTTGTCACATGGTTGTGTTTTGTTTAATAACAGAGAACTTATTTTTAAGTGAATGGATGATTCACATGGAAAAATACGTCCTAAGTGTTCATCATCTGTGGGAGAGTACTGTTACAACATGCATAATGTGGTTTCGGAGAGAACAGTTTGGCTTTGTAATAAAGATGTGGGCTTCAGTGGTAAGAAAAGTCTATGTTACTTTAAAAATCTGTCAGGCTTCCAGAAATAAGACTTTCTTTAATGGAAAAATATAGCATCATTATATCCAAGCTGTTATTACGACTTGGTCTTGTCATGCAGAGGAATCCATGGTTGGCTACCCATGCTACTGAATTATTTTATAGTCTCCTTGAAAGATACCATCCCATCCATTTTGTAACATTATAGTTGCACAGCTGCTGTGTAATCATCTTCCCCTTCACAATATATGAGGGTCATAACACTGTAGTGGGCAAAAACGTCCATAACCTTAAACTTTCATTGTTCCTTCTGGACTATAAACCCCATACCTACATCTGCTGTTGTGCTTACCTTCCCTTCCCTCCTGCATTCATTTATTCAATGGAAATCTACTGGCAAATGAGCTTCCTATTCAAGATTTGAAAGCTAAAAGCTTGTTTCACAGATGCAAAGGGAAGCCCAAGTTTGTTGCCTCATCCAAAACCCATTCTGCCAATGATTGCATCTGATGGGAATGCTTGGACCCATGTTTATCCACCACAGAGTACTTGTACCCAGCACGTGGGGAAGCTACGTGTGATCCTGGGCATATATCAATGTACTAGCACAAGAGAACACCTAGCATTCTAGGCTGAGGCAACTTGCTGAAATGGGTAGCAGAGATGCAAGTAGGATCCAGCTTCTCCATAATCTGGAACTAAACACAGATGAACACTGAATTGAAAATAAATGTATTGAGGATTTTTTTAATAGCCTTCTCCAAGAAAAAATTGTAAAAGGACAGCATTTATCACTTTGGTTGTTTACTTGTTTAAAATATTGCAAATGAAGTGCTTTGCTGTAGCAGAAGTACAGTTATTGCTTGTATAGTTTAACTTTTGAACTTCTATTCCTAAATATGCTGCTATCTGGAAAGAGAATTTTTCAGTATTTGCAACTAAACCTAGTTACAAGTACTTAGAGAAATGGAGAGATATATTTGAAACAAATAGGTGAACTGGAAAAGGGAAAAAAGAGAGAAGGAATCTGTTACTGAAAAACACCCATTACCACATTCATCATTGCTGCATTTCAGGCCTGCTAGAACCCAGGACCAGAGAAAATAACTTGTTTAATTCATTAAGAAGCAAAGCAAAGATGAAGCATCATTCTGCTCTTTGATCCTAACTTCCTGAGGAGTAATGTTCATAGTCAGACTGAAGATGAAAATGTCCATACGCCTCTCATCCAATCTAAAAAATGAAATATCCTTAATTTCCCCACAAAAACAAGATGCCAGGAAAACTTCAAGTAGGAGAATGGACCCATTGCCAGGTATAGTAGGACAGCAGCCATATTCCTTCAACATTACTTTCCTGTTAAAAGGTATAAAGAATGCACACTTGCAGTTTGGCATGACTTTGACTCAAGTTGTAGCTTTGTTCAATAAACATCACTGACTACACCATAAAATATATATACACATATATTTAGCTAAAAAGGCAACCTTTTAGTAATATTTATATTCGTGACTTGTATCAACAATCTTGACCCAGAGTGAAGTAAAATCTCAGCAGCCAGCTCTAACACACTCTTCATACAATTTGGAAAGATCAATATTTTGACACCTTTCTTTTAGCTAAGCCTCAAATTAAGACCCAAATCCTGTTACTGAATGTTGCCACGCTCTCAATGGGATGCTGTTTGCCCCTGCTGCCAGTAATTCAAAGCCCCCTTTATAGTAGAAGTTAATAAGAATCTATTTAAGATAAAAGAAACATGGGTTTCCATTTCATCTTGGGTATCTGTCTAGGGCAGGGGAAATTCAAGTCAGATAGAAAACTTTACAGATGCAAAAAATTCCAGTTCCACAAATGGAAGCTATGCACAAGTCTCCTAACGTGGGACAGCTGCATCACATTTGGCATGAACTGGAGTGCACAAACTGAGCAGTGTCCCTAATGATGAAGTTTCAAGAAACTGCCCTTAATTGGGCTCTTTGAAAATGCTGAAGAATTGAGGAAAACTGAGGAGCCAATGATGACCATGGAAACAAGCCACCACAGCTACTCAGCCAAAAACAAGTGAAGTGATGAGTTGGCCAAAACACTGAAACAAAACGAAGCTGAGCCTTCTTGTACCCACAGTGTTCTGTGTCAAAACTCATTCTAGTTATAGAGCAAGAGACCTGGCTTCCTGTCCAACTTCTCACCCTCCTTTTGCCCTTCAAATTGTTTTTTAAAGCATATTATTTTGTAAAGTTCTACAGCTCCCTCCCTTACTATGAGACACCAAATACTGATGCTCTTTTTCTGTACATACCTCACCTTGTACAGAGAAACGCTCTGATGTTAACAGCTTGTTTGAGCAAATAGTAGTGTCAGGACTTCAGGACGTGGCCAGGAATAGCATACATATGTAGCCTTCAAATCCTCATCAATATGCTGATCCCCACAAGGTAACTGCCACCCTCTTTGAGTGACCTAATTTATTCCCACCCAATGCTCTCTGTCCTGTCACTTCACTTGAATCACAAAGAAAATGACATCTCTGAGATTTCAAAGCTTTGACTCCAGGATCAAGGAGTTACATATGAGAATGGTGGAGTATGTCCCCCCTCTCAGGCACTCCAAAAGGCCTGGTGGGTGGTCAAGACCCCATGCCTTAGGAAAACAGGGTCATGAGGGTACTGCAGGTACCTGTGCCACAGCACTACCCATATCAGCTCCTTCAGCTGAGTTGACAGGAGACCCAGATGCCCAAGCCTCAAGCAGCCATTGTTGAAGGACTACACAGTACAGCTCCACATTTTAAGCAACACAGCAATCTGGTATTTAGCCACCTAAATAACACAGACTGACTGGACACATGCTTGATAAAAATCTACCTTTTTCTGAAACGTGATTTTGTCCACAGCAGAACTATGGAGCTCTCTCTCATCCCTCTAAAAATCATTTAAACTCTCATTATCAGCACAGAGCACCAGTGACACCCACTTGCTGCTCATCTAAGAGTGGGAGTGGGATCCAGGTGCTGCTGGAGTGATGTTTCCAAATGAATGCTGTCAAACTGTCATAAATATCTCCAGTATCAGGTCTCTGTGTTCAGACTCTTCAAACATACACTAACGCAAGCCAGAATTGTACTCAGTGAGGCTCTCTTGGGACTTAAGGTAGATTTGTGGGTTTGTGTTTGCTGAGCTGGGCCTTTTGCAGCACAACTTGGTATTCAAGATGAATGAGGAGCTGTCTCCTGGAAAACTGGATTCCTGGAGACGTTTTCATTGATTGCTTTTTTAAAAAAGTACTTTGAGAAAATATGGAAGTGCTTCAGTTCAAAAGGCTGAGGACTGCAATATAATTTATGAGCCTCAAATGCATAAATGTTCTAAGTCTGCCCTCTCTGCTGAACCGTCTAGAGCATATGCTTTGGCAGAAGAGCACAGAAAAGTGTCATTTCTGTGCTATACCTTCAAATGGGTGATTATGGCTTCCAGGGAGAATCACAGCCTGAAATCCCCACTCAACCTCAAGACCCGAGCTACGGTGTGGCAATACCAGTCTGTTTATCCCACCAACTCTGATGTTTGAGCACAGACAGCAAAATCAGGTCCCAAGGTCATGGCCCTGTTCTGCAAGGATACTAAGTGGTATTTAGGGAACTTCTCCTTAAGATTCAAGTTGATGGGACTTAAGGTATGCCTTTAAGTATGCATTTTACCAGGGAGCTTAATGCAGCCTTAACTGAAAAAAAAATATATTCTTGGAATCTCTTCAGTAAAAATACTGTAAGTCTAGAGCCCAAACCCAGCAAACTGCTCCAGACTGTGAATCAGGCTGGGGATCTCCAGCAAGTTCATAGAGGAGAGCAGATGGAGGAGCAGGGAGGACATGTGTGCTCGTACTGCCCTGGGGATGGACACCTCTGATGGGAAATCCCTGGACTCCCTGGACAACAGCTTGGGTGCTCTTCCAGGGAGCAGTCCCCAAGTAATGAACTGAAACAGCCCTGAGCATAAGGAAGAGCAGGGTGTATAACCCCTCACCCCAACAGCTCTCCCTCTCTTCTGCACCCACAGCTGACAGCCTCACTATCTCAGGACAGCTTGGAGCCAGGCAAGGAGGACAGTCATTCAGGACTGCTGGCAAGAAGGAGAACTAAACCTGGATTTCACAGACTCTTGTTAACTGCTCTAATTGCAAGGTTATCATACGCAATAGCACCACAAGTTGCCTTCAGGCAAGCTGGCAATGGTATTTCTGCAAGAACAATCCAGTCTGTGTATTAAGCATGGCAATGGCTGTGGGGCAGGAACATTTTGCTTAGGATCCCAGCTGGCCTCCATGCACCAAGGTGACATCTGTGCCAGAGCTGGGGCAGCTCTGGGTCTGTGTAAACATGCAGGTCCAGCAACTTTAAAATCAGGAACAGAGGAAGTTTTGCAGTCAGGTATAAACATGCTTCTCCTTTAACTGTCTGAGTCCTCTACCGGATTTGACTCCAAGTTGTTTACCTATAGACTGCACACAATGAGGTAACACACATGGAAAAAAATTATTCAGTTCTCCAGGTGCTATGGTATAATAGAAAAATCATATCTGACATCTAGTGAACATCAGCAACAGTAACAGCTGCTGGTCTTAGATGAAAGCAGGAGTGCTGACACTGCGATGTACAAGTACAATACTGTACATTATCTGCAAGTGTCCCCCTCCCACCCACCCAAAATTAAGCCTTCTGGGAAGATATCCAAGAAAGAGTACACCTAATACTCAGGCCTCTTGTCTCCTGTGACAAAACCTCATAGAATGGAGCAGATTTAAGAGCAACAGAAAACCTAAAGCAAAACAAAGAAAACCATTTTTAAGAGCTACACTGAGTGCCAGAAGGCTAAACAAAGACTTTATCTGCTCCCAAAATAACAAATTGGTCCAGTGCCACAAGTAGTCTAGCAGTTCTGGAAAGCCAACAATAACAGATACCTTGGGTCAAACATGACCCCTTTACAGAAATTTACCATATATGACTCATTCAGACAGACAGTAGTAAATGAAAAGTCTGTTCCTCATCTATAAATGAAATTATTTATAACACAGTGAAATTCTAGCAGTAAAGTGGTATATTGCACAATAATTTTATTTCATATTTATTTTCCCACCATTTCTCTCCTGAAGTATAGTTGAACTAGAGAAAAAAGTATCGAACTATAAAATACAACATAAATTCAAATGCAGATGTCCTGCTAAGACAAACTAAAATAACACTGAAACTTGACATCAATTATTTGAAAAGATCAGAGCAATAGATATGAGATGATGTAAACCATGTTGTCCTCCTAGTCCACGTGAAAATAATATCTTCATATATATGTACGTATAAGTGTGTGTGCATGTCTGCACATGTGTGTGCATTCTCTACTGACTTGTGAGATAATAGGGTGGAGGTAGCAAAAAGACTGCCAGTCGGAGAGGAAAATAAAGGATTAGGCAACATGGTGTGTGCTGCATTTTCCACATGGTGGGAGCAGGAGGAGCAGAGGGGAGATGAAAACATCAAAATGAATATCTGGAAGTGTTTGTATAAGTGTGCTGGTTTTGGCTGGGATAGAGTTAATTTTCTTCATAGTAGCTGGTATGGAGCTCTTTTGGATTTGTGACCAAAACAGTATTGATAATATAGAGATATTTTTGCCACTGCTGAGCAGCGCCAAGGCCTTTTCTGATTCTCACACCACCCCACGAGCAAGTAGGCTGGAGGTGCACAAGAATTTGGGAGGGGACACGGTCAGGACAGCTGACCCCAACTGACCAAAGGGATATTCCATACAGTACAATGTCATGCTCAACATATAAAGTTGAGGAAGAAGGAGACTGGCAGGATATTTGGAGCGATGGTGTTTGTCTACCCAAGTAACCATTACATGTGAAGGAGCCCCGCTTTCCTGGAAAGAGCCTGCCCATGGGAAGTAGTGAATGAATTCCTCGTTTTGCTTTGTTTGTGTGTGCGGCTTTTGCATTACATATTAAATTGTCTTTTTCTCAGCTCATGAGTTTTCTCACTTCTACCCTTCTGATTCTCTTCCCCATCTCACTGGGAGAGAATAAGGGGGCGTCTGTGTGGTGCTTAGTTGCCAGCTGGGGTTAAACCATGACAATAAGCAAACGAGTTAGCCCTATAACACATTACTGAGGTGATTAGTATAGAAAATACCAGGAAAGGATTACATTTACACAGTTTCGAATATCATTTAGCTAGTTACACTATCTAAAATAAGCAACTCCAAGGACCACTGATTTTCCTCATTTGAGAAGGACTTTTGTTGGTTGTACAAGTACAGAGCAACAAGAGCAGTGGCTTCATTTCAGCCAAGCTGTCAAGAGTGTCCACTCACTGAACAACGCAACCCATCGCTTCTCCAATTATACAAGCTCATTTCAAACAACAAGGCCCTAATGGTGTGCTGAGCGTGCCCCAAACATCCATATGCAAGTGCAGGGTCTCCATCCTCTGTGGTGAAAGCCTCACTGAGCTGGCATAGAGTCTGCTTGAGCACATACAGTCCTGCTCCTGAGATAATAGCAAAGTGAAGGAAACGTGGGTAAACAGGCTATAAAAATGTCTGACCAAGTGGCCCACTTATTGCCCAGCTGCAAGTTGCTGGGCTGGAAGCAAGGAGAGAAACTGGTAGAAATCTCCAACACCTCCAAACCTCCAAGGTCCCCAGGTGTCCTACAGTTATGGGATTTGGTGTCCAATCTGCACAACTGAAAACTCATTTTGTGTCTAACTAGCCTTCCTGACATCTCTCCAAATGAGAGCTGTACTCATGAAGCACAACAGCACCTTGAGAACATTTTCCTGAAATACCAAACAGGTAAGAGCAACACAAGTGTGGTGAGAGAGGAGGAAATTTGCACATGAGAGGTTTTCTGCTGTGTGCACTGAATTCAGCAAGTCCTCCCTGAATGCAAAACAGTCACAGGCTGATGGAAACTACCAGTGTTCATTATCCTGAATACATAATCATCAGCAAGAATCTCATCCAATGGCTAAATCTTCATCTCTCAGCTAATTTCCCTATAGGTTTTGGCATCAGGCTCAAATACACCACAGGCAATGGAATCACCCCATCCTCTTCTCTGATTTTTCAGTATATATTTTTCAGAGAAGACCATAGAAAACACCATCAAATAGTAAAAATTGTATTAAGCTGCAAAGAGTTTTATTTTACCTCATGTCTTTTGCAATTAAAAAAAAAAATTCTTCCATTTTGCATAAAATGACAGCTTTTTAAAAGAGCTAATTACTTCTGATTTCTGTTAACCTTTTTTTCTAGGAACATAATGCTGAATTAAAAACAGTATCTCGTTGCATGACAGCAACTACATGTAGATAAATGAGAATAAATTTTAGTTGTGAATTTCAGGCCCATGTAATTATTCTTAGGATATTAAAAGCTGATTTTAGAAGAATGTGTACAATGGAAGGGGCCTTGAAAGCCCTAATTCCTATCAAATGGCCACAAGCTGGAAACAAAACTCTTATTTCTGTTGTAAAGCAAACACAAAGGTCAGATTTTGGAATGCAAATTTAATATGAAGGCATTTTAATACTGCAATACTTCCTGAAATTTGTCAGTGCTTGGTTTGTTTTTGCTCCATTGTTGTTTCTGTGAGGTCTGGCCTGAGTCAAGCTGAGAATTTGATGCTGGAAATACTTATGTTGCAGCTTACTGCAGGAACAAGGCTGAAACCACGTATGGTGAAGGAGAGACAGACAGAAAGCTACTTGCTAAATGACCAGCACCATATCAGTAACACCCAGCATTTCATCTTCAGACTAGTACAGAATCATAGAATCATAGAATCATTTTGTTTGGAAGAGACCCTCAAGATCATTGAGTCCAACCATTAGCCTGATGCTGCCACTAACCCATGTCCCAAACCATCACATCTACGTGTCTTTTAAACACCTCCAGGGACGGTGATTCCACCACTTCCCTGGCCAGCCTGTTCCAATGCCTGACAACCCTTTCCATGAAGAAATTTTTCTTAATATCCAATCTAACCCTCCCCTGACACAACTGGGGGGGGTTTCCTCTCATCCTATCACTTGCTACTTGTGGGAAGAGACCAACACCCTCCATGCTACAACCTCCTTTCAGGGAGTTGTAGACAGTGATCAGGTCTCCCCTCAGCCTCCTTTTCTCCAGGCTAAACAGCCCCAGTTCCCTCAGCTGCTCCTCATCAGACTTGTGCTCCAGACCCCTCACCAGCTTCATTGCCCTTCTCTGAACTCTCTCCAGCACCTCAATGTCTTTCTTGTAGTGGAGGGCTCAAAACTGAACACAGGACTCAAGGTAAGGCCTCACCAGTGCTTGGTACAGGGGGACAATTATGTTGACCTTTAATTACTGAGAGGATTATAGTTGCAGTCAGCTGTGATGGTGATAAGGCACCAAGCAGTTAAAAGTCATTGCCCCCACTCAGCTGTCCCAGCATTTACTGCTGTCATCCTCGCTTTCCAGGTAGGTGGAGAAGGCCAGGGAAAAGGACCAAAAGCCCGTCCAGACCTTACTGAAATCCATTGTCTCTTTTAGCTGTCATTAGTGGGTTCCTGATTTAGCCTTAGCCTTGTCTAGACTACGGGCTCACCTGCCCTTAGGAGGGTTTTGCAGCCCAGCAACACCATCAGAGCTCCACCAGCACAGCTGCTCCAGCACAAGGTACCCCAGCCCCCGGGAGAAAGGACAAAGGACCTTTCTACTGTTCCTCCCACACCAAGCCGCATCACCCAGGCTGTTACATGCACACAGGCTGTTACATGCACACAAAGGACAGTGTTAAACTGAAGGGTGTGACTTGCTAATTGATGGTCTTTCAACCAAGAGTGGAAAGTTTTAGGTGATTTATATTGAGCTGATGGTGTGTACTTGCATGGAGCTCGAATGTGCAGAATAAATCAAGGAGAATAAACAATAGTGTGAGTAACCATAGATCACAAATGACTCAGACATCACTGTGGAAATGTGTATACTTACATATACATATATCCATACAGACATACATGTCTATATTCCCTGCTGACATTAAATTCAGTCTGCGGAAAAAGAAGTACAAATTATTTTCAGTCAGAGTCAGAATAAACCTTTTGGTGGTAAGGAAAAATCATCATTAACTCCTACAATTTCAATTAACAAATTGTTTATTAAAGCTTATGAATGTCAGAAATTCAGTATTTCTGGACTGCTACAAGAAAAAAATCTTTGAGCAGAATAGCACGAGACTTGCAAATGATACAGAAAATGTATTTCTGCATCTACAAGCCAGTTTGTATTTTAAAATCTTCTGAATTTTTAATTATATTTTTTTCAACCTGATACTAAAACCTCTCTCATGCTGATGACCATCTCTTTCCTTTGTTTAGCTCTCATGTCTCAAACAGCATGTTGGTTATTCATCCTCATCCAGAGACCTTTTCCTCTGGGACCTTTCCCATTATCTTCCTACTTATCTCTGTTCCAGTTTCCCTTACTGTTTTTTCCTCATTTACACTTTTATACATTTACTATTTTTGCTCTTTTTGCTTCCTTTTCTCACTCCAGGCTTCACACTTTCTCTTCTGCCTGTTTTGTCTCCCCATTTATGCCTACAAAACAACCTCAATAACCTTTTATTTTTAAATCCTTGTTTAATCCCTGTCTTCTAGACAATAAATCTCAAACACCTCCCCTTCAACCTTTATTGAGATGTCTTCCCATTTTAGCTTTTTGCTTAAGCAGGCTGTCTTTCTGACCTCCATCCATGCTATCTCTTTTTATGCTGCAATGTATCGTTTAATTAATTCTACAGAAGAATCTACATCTAAGGAAGACTAGAAATGATCCTGTGGTAGATGATGGCAATTTGCTCAGTTTTAAATTTTGTGCAGATTTTGTGCTCATCTGCGCTAGAAAAGCAAACAGATATTACTGTTGCCCAACATCTAGAAAGATAAACTGAGTTTGAACTCAAAGTGGAATCAATAAGAAGCACAACAGCCTCGTTTCATTGCCTTGGTCAGTGAAGTGTAAAAAAGAAACTGACAGCACAACAAAGAGAAAAGAGTAATTGATTTTTAAATTTATTCCAAAGGTGACATTTTCAATCCAATTAAAGAAAATATTGTAACTTGTTTGGGCTTTTTCCTTACCATGGAATTTAATTTTTATTAAAGACAGATCTTGCTTTCTGCATGATAAAATACTTGTAGGTCTCCTTCAGGTTCTTGCTTTCCTTTTTTTACACCTATATTTCTGTGCAAGAGAGATCTGTATTTCACAGGCACTGCTCTATTTTAGCAGGACGGTGTGTGCACTAACACAGAGTGCGCATTACGGGACCATGGTCGTCATAATCTGAATGCAGCCTTAAAGATAACGAATAAGCCAAGGGCTGAAAGCTGACCAGCAGCACCATACAGAAGACACCCCATAGTCTACCAGTGCTTCTGGATTTCTGCCAAGAGAGAGGGATCATTGCCAAGACTGTGTGATGTGCAATAGCTGGCCAACATGGTCTTAAGCACAGCTTGTTTTCACTCACTGTGTGTGGAAGGAGCTCATAAATTGTTATCCAAATAAACCACAGAAAAGTAGAGTGCCTCACAATGATTTGTTGCTGATGATGTAGTTATATGAGCAGCCAAAGCCAGCATTGCCACTAGAAATGATTTTTTGCAAAGTTAGTTTTAACTGGGAATCTTTGTGCACCCTGATGAATGCTACGGCCGACAAGAGGGATGGAGCATGGATGGGGATGCAAGCACTGGGCCAAGGGACCAGGGCAACACCAGTGCGAGTGCTGGCTGATGGATATCTCTGCTGATGGTGCAAGGCAACACCCCAGGTGAGCAGTTTCTGCTGGGCAACTCACATTGGATGCTCACTGTGCACTACGATGGCCTTTATGTTAATACAACCACAGAGGCATCTCCAAGCGCTCAGTCTCAACATCCTCTTCTTGCTGAAACACCTGTGCATAATCAGCATTTCCATAGTACAGCTATTGCCTGTTTTTACTGGTTCAAACAATTATTCAGTGATAAAGGTAATTAAAATACTCCAACCAGTGATTATAACTGTATTAATTAATAATCAGCATAAGCTGATTTAACTTATGAGGTATTCTCCCCTTCTCACTTGGCAATGAGGCGAGCAGTTCAGCTTCAGTTCTTCCTAAAGCACACGGGAAAATGTAGATGTGAGGTGTTACTGTTGTATCACATACCCACCATGAATCCTGCGTGCCAAGGATTTGTCAGAGACAGGAACAAGTCCACCCAGAGCTAATGGACATGTCTCCCCCCGCTGTTGTGGGCAGAGCCTGCTGCGGACACTTAAATACATTCAGCTGCAAAGTAGGAGTCTGTTTTTTTGTTCAGATGAGAACAGGAACAATCTGCAATCCCACCAAGACTCTCTGCAGACAGGCAGGGTAATTGAAATACTGCTGGCTGCGAGGAGACATGCTAGAAGCTTCAGCCCAACCACACTCAGTAGCTTATTCCCCTTGTGGCTGGGCAGGTTTCCTGCCACAACTTCCACTCCCTCTCCCTAGATCTGACATTCCAAGCCTGGTAAAGATGAGGCAACATTGCATCTTAGCATGTCATGCTACCAGGGGAAGGGCCACCAAAGACACATTTTGTAGCAGCTCAGCATCCACAGAGGTTCCTTGGTTTCCAGCAGGCATCAGCACGTTGCTGGGTTTACTGCTGACCACCCTCGAGCTGTTTCAGTGGAGTCTGAGATGCTTTTCCTTTGATGTGAGGATGCAGAAAACTCCACGAGGGGAACGCAACGCAACTTGGAAACCATCCACCCTCTTCTTTCTCACAGCAGCCAGCAGGGAGCCCTGGCCCAGGGCTGCCCGTGGCTCTGATGAAGTTTGCTCACAGGTGATGTAATGGAGCCTAAAGCGAAGTTCCTTGGCAGGCAGGGAACGGCATTGAAAAGCATCCTGCCCTGCCACGGCTCCCCTTTGGGCTTCCTCTTCTTACCAGGACAAGAATCTACACGCAGCAGTGCCAGGGTGGTGAAGAAGGGTTTAAGGTCCCAGCCATTACTGGGAAAAGGGCCAATGGAAAAAAAAAAGTAAAAAATAAAAATAAATCACATGGGCTCTTTTTTTCAGCCCAACCACTGTTTTTTCACATTATGGATTTAGAGAGGCTGCCATCTGCTATTTGGGTAACATCTTCCCAGCAACTTCCTCAGCAGCCTGATGGAGCTGGGAAGCTTTCTGAAAACAGCGGAGTCAGACCATTTCACCTTGCTATCCCCTCTGTGCCTGCTACCTAATATTAAACACATTTCCCTGCCCTCCTCAAAAGTCAGTAATGGTATTATTGGAACAAGCTGTGTGTGTCTTCAAATTTTGTCCTGCACTAATGAAATTCTGTCAGTCAATGACAGAGCTTATACATTGCTGAGACTACCAAAGCTCTTGTCTGCAGGTTTTTCCATGGCATGGCGTGAGGGATAACCTGGCCTTGTAAGTGTACAGTGGATAAATTGAGCTTTATAAAATATATCAATACTTTCAACCTAAATTATGCCTTTTGCCAGGGAGGTGACATCATTACCAGTGCAGGTATTAGTATTCTGCTGAGCTGGCATCTGAAATAGAGCTCATGTTTTGCTAGGCTTTTCAGAAACCTCTGTTCAAAACCTCAGAACCTGAATATAGTAACTTCAATGTTTTGCTGAGTTTTTACAACGCCATCACCTGAACATCAGTACCAGCAGTCAACATTGTGCTTTACCTCACTAAATGTATTTGGGATTAGATGCAAACCATGTGTTTCTTTCATCATTATGGGGTTTAGATAAACCTCACATCAGGCTGAAGTGTTGTGTGCAAGACCTTGCGAATGAATGGGAGCTTTCTGCAGGAGTCCAGATCCATCTCCCTGGGGCACCAGGAAAATATTGGGTCCAGAAAGCTTTGTTGAGCTGGACAGGTATCTGAGAGCCTCTGAGTCGAAACCAACTGCTCAGTCTCCTTAAAATCCCTCTGGCACCCGTATTACTGACAGTGGGAAGTTCCACAGTTGCCTCCATTTCTGCTTGGAACCCTTAAAGCAAAGCCCACAGGGAAATGGGACTTGGAAGACAAACATTACTCTGCCCCTTGGCCCTACTGAGGCACATTTGTCACACATCAGGCGTGAGAGGACTTGTATGACTCCGTCTCCTGAATAACTTGTTATTTGCAGTGTCAGCCTTGGCCGCATGGAAACCACATTGAAATCCTTGAGCTGCAGCAGGGGTTTGAGCCACCATCTCCCATGCAGTGGAAGATGGCCCTAGCTGTCGGAAGGTTGTCGGATAGGGTGAATGGTTCCCTCAGCCTCTCCCCAGAGTGCTGCTATCCTGAGAGAAATAACCTGGATTCACGGCAAGGGGAGGGACTGAAAAATTGGCATCGCAGCAGGTGTCTGCTCAATGTCCAGCACCCGCCCTCCTCTGCGCCCAGCAAGGGTGGGAGAGTGGCTCTGTCCCTGTTCCTGAATGGGACCTTTCCAGCTCTAACCTCTGGAAAAGGGGAGCACAAGTCTGATGAGGAGTGGTTGAGAGAACTGGCGCTGTTTAGCCTGGAGAAAAGGAGGCTGAAGGGAGACCTTATCACTGTCTACAACTACCTGAAAGGAGGTTGTAGCATGGAGGGTGTTGGTCTCTTCTCCCAAGTAACAAATGATAGGACAAGAGCAAACTGATTCAAGTTGTGCCAGGGAAGGTTCAGATTGGATATTAGGAAAAATTTCTTCACGGAAATCACTGTCAGTCATTCAAACAGGCTGCCCAGGGAAGTGGTGGAGTCACCACCCCTGGAGGTGTTTAAAAGATGCATAGATGAGATTCTTGAGAACTTGGTTTAGTGACAGTGTTAGGTTAACAGTTGGACTTAATGTTCTTGCGGGTCTCTTCCAACCAAAATTATTCTATGTTTCTATGAACTACATCAGCAGCGAGGAGCAATTGCTTAGCATCCCAAATAGCAAGCAGTGCCCACCTCCCCCATTTGCCCAGACCCCGAGCGCTGGGTCACAGCGATCCCCAGGGATGAAGGATGAAGCTTAGCAAAGCATGGTGCTCTCCTGGCATCTCTGCACAAGCGTGCTGCCCTGCTCAGAAATAATCTGGGTGATTTACTAACCTAAGCAATGATATATACAGGTGATGCTCAACCTCCCTTTGCAACCCTTTTTGTGAATAATATTAAATGCTTTAGTGCTTAAAGCGGGATCAAGAATTTCTCAGTGTGGGAAACACCTGGGATGCTGCAAAAGCCCAATACCTTTGAGGACCTGTGCTGAAGCACACACATGTCCCTTGGCCATGACAGAAAAAAGCAAATCCTTTCAATCAACAGTTCAAATCTTCTTAATTTCTTAGTTTTAAAATCTTGACAACAGAGAACTCTTTGGTATCAGTCCCTGTATCTTAGGAATCAAGTATGATGAGGTATACTATTTAAAAATGTTCTATAAAAAGGAGATCTGGATAGATTTCAAATAGAGTCACAAATCTGACTATTGATTTCTATGTTGAGAAGCATCACTGATACAAAGACATAGGTTAACAAAGATGAAAACACAGGTTTCATAAAATTATGCCAGCTTAGACCATGTTGCTTATTGGACACCTAAATAGCTATTTCTTATAATCACTAGGCAAACTAGGGTTTTGTAATTCAATTTATCCTAGAATTAAGATTTCCTAGAATTAAAATAATTTATAAATATGACCAATGATATACAAATCGATGAGCTCAGAAAGCACAGTACTCTCATACTGAATGTCTTGGCGATCTGTACTTCAGATTTAAATAGCTGATTCAAGAATAATCACAGCTTTTGTAAACTCTAGAATTATCTGCCCTATTTTTTAATTTGTGCAAATTTCACTGAGTTATCATTGTTGTATTTATGGTAAAATAAAAGTATTAATGCATTACTGGGATGCATGAATACTTAGATAAGGAAATTAGCTAAACACAATGCTCCTCCAGCACAGGGCAAATCTGAATAACACTAGGCATGAATTAATTTCAAGCTCACTTGAAAATTCCTTTTACTAGGGGAAATTTTGGGGATGGCCAGTGAGAAAATAGCCAAGGTAGCACAGGAACAACTGTGAGGTGGCTGATTTTGAAAGCTGGTAAATGATAAGCTGTAATGCTAGCTTTAAAACGATATTTCATAATAGGAAAAAAATAGCTAAATTATGCTCTTTCAAGAACATAATTAAGGGAGCTCTATCAGTAGTAGCATTTGGATAAAACTAGGTCTGGCAAAAGTGATGTCAGAATATGACTAAACCCCCCGCAAAGTAAAATCTGGAGTATCTAGAATAAACCTTCACCAAATAATAGCAAGGATTACCAGCAGAGCAAACAGATTGACTCAGCCGTAAGCAGACATGTGGGACCATGCTTACAAGATCAAACAAGGATAAGATAATCTCAGGTGAGTGGAAGCTATTTAGTGGATGCAAAAGGCTTGAAAACACTGATGTGTGACAAGTCTTCTGAGAAGTAACCAGGTCAGACAAGCCAACAATTTACTCAGCTCCCTGAAACACAGAAAATAACTTTTACATAAAATTGTGGCATAGCTAAAACTTTGAGAATTTTGTTCTGAGGTGATAAACATGCTTTGGGTCATTTTTACAAGTGAAAGGAGAACTGGTTTTGTGTACAGCCTGCGGGCTTTCCCATGGCCAAGGAAGCAGAAAAAAACAGAGGCACAACTCCCACCTCACAGAGTTGCCAAATTAGCAGGGTAAACGAGCAGGAGCTGTGAATACACTTGAATGCTGTTTCTCAGAAATAAACTGTCCCAATTATTATTTAAAAAACAAAACAAAACAGCATAAGCCAGACAAAAAGCTGGCAAGCTGCAGGAGCCCCACAGTCTGCAGGGACCTGGTGTGGTGGTGGGGTGGGAGGTCCCCCCTCCCAGGCCAGTGAGAAGAGGCAACATTTGAGATTTTGGGCAAACTGGAAAGAGGAATATATGGCAGGAACACAAGAAAGGATGGGCCAACGACCAGAGGATGAGAGTGAAGGGGACAGTGGGGCTGTCCAGACAGTGGGAGGGATGCTTAGGGTAACAGGGTGAAGGAGTGCAGGAGAGCGGGGAGGAATGTGGCAGGGTCGGATGTAGGCTTTATCTTCAAAAAATTCTGAACTATGCCCTCAGGAAAGACAGAGAAGAGATCTGCTGAGAAGGTAGAATAAGTATGTTTTTATATGTTTATATATAAAATAAGTATGTATTCACAGACAGTAAATATACCTACATTTATAAAATGTATTGATAGAAATAATCCTTAGCAACAGAAATAAAGTACGTGGTGAAAAGTTTTTTGTTGGCTTTTGTTTTCCATCATTACAAGGCTTTGCTCCTGACTGTCATAATAATGTGTTCCTTAATATTGTTCCTATAGTAACGGACTTATCAATATACTTATGTCTGTCCCTTATAGTTACTCTGCTTCCTACAGACTGATTAAATATCAGACATGTGAAAATTAATTACTGGATATCAGGCTCTCTTCTAGTTCACTTAGCAGTGCCTCACTGCTGAAGAGAGTTTTATTTTGCACCAGCATGGCCCCTTATTCACAGTGAGAATTTCTTTTATTTGCATACAGTCAGACCTCACCAGAACTGCAAAGATACTCTCTTCCCTTTGGGATCTCTGCTGTTTATTTTTTATAGTCTGTAGGAAATGTTATCAAAAGGGAAAAATCTAATAGCTTTGGAGGCTACCTGAGGAGACACAGTAAATAAATTAGCATCATCACAGGTAGTTCCAGCAGGGCTGGGAGTGGGACAGGTTGGACAAGAGAGCACAGGCATTTCAAGCAATAAATGGAGTCAGCCTGCTGTGACTCATACCCTTCTTATTTGTTTGCCTTGAAGAGATCCTCTCCCTTCATGTAAGCTCCAAGTCGTGAAACAACAGTTGCTAATACTTCTGCTTCTCATGGTGCTCCCTTAAAACCTAGACTAAAATTTTTGCTATGATGTCTGAGGTCACAGTCTTGGTCTTGCTCACAGCGAACATCACTTTGTTCCACAGGAAGTGATACCAACTTTGTTTATGGAGCAGGGCTCTGAGATGTGCACAAAACGCACATAATCTGGTCATTCACAATTCATTGCAAATGAGAAAAGAAAATCGTAAATGGTAAGGAAAAAATCTCAGCGAGTTGTGGCTGCCAGCAGGCTGGCTGCAGCACACTGGAAGTATGTTTTAAGGGGAGAGGACAGCTCACCTTTCTCATTCACGTGCCTGACATGGAGGTCATTTTTAATATCACAGTATGGGCAATTTGGCTCCATATATCGGCCACTGGACGATGTGGGTTGCATGTCACTGAGCTGCCTGCGCTAATGGTCCGGCGGGACCTATTTTGCACCTCACCTGCAAACAGCCATTTTGCCAAAGAGTGTTTGTTGCCGGAGGTTTTGTAAGGAGCTGCCTCCACCCAACTTGCCAGGCTTATTTTCTGATGTGTACAAAGAAGTGGTTCCTGTGCTGAATCGGCACTCTGCCACTCATCCGGGCAATGAGTAGCTGGTTTGGCATTTGATTAATAAAGAGGAGGAGATTAACCTTCATCTCCCTCTAAACACAGGGAGCCCTGTGCATAATCCTGAACTGACTCAGCCAGTGCACGATGGCCCTGAGGACTTGGGAGATGGGGCCATTTTCAAAAAGCAGCTCAAGCACTGAGCTGTTTTCTGCAGTGTGAACTGGTTGGTGTGGACAGGCCTAACTCGCTGGCCTTTTTCGAAAACTGTTAAGGTCCTTCCTAATTAGTCCACGCTGGAGCAGTGGTTCAGCAGGGACCTGCGCTGCCAATTCCTCCCCGGGGGTGTCTGCAGATTCCTACATGCCCGGGTACCAGGTGCCACCCCAGCTGTTCCTCGTGGCTAGAAAAACGTATTTCCAAGCCCTATATACCTTTCTCCATGCTGGTGAAACACTATCGCGGTGCCTGCATCGACATCATGCGGGCAGTGAAGAAGTTTAGAATTTAAGGAAAAATCCTAAAAATGAGTAAAAACACAGGTTGGTCTCATATCTGAGACTGTAGTTGGGATGCCTCCTCTTGTCCCCTCGGGGTGGCTGTAACAGCGTCACCCCTCGCACTTGGATGCCTCACCGACCGTCACGGACAAGGGGGCTCGGGGCACACACGGCTCCCCCAGCCCCATTGGGGTCTGACTCCCGCGGGGAGGGGCTCAGGCCCCATGGGTCGGGGTGAGAGCACCGCTGCCTGGCAGCGCCGGGGCTGCGCGGCGGGAGCGGGGCCGGCGGGGCTGGACGGGGCCCCACATGGCTCCGCCCCGGCCCTTTAAGCCGCTGCGGGGCCGCGCCGGGCTCAGACGGGCCGGGACGAGCCGAGTCGAGCCCCGCGGTGAGTGCCGGGCCGGGCAGCGGGCGCGCAGGTGCGGAGCGGTGCGGGACGGGACGGGACGGGACGGGACGGGACGGGACGGTAACGGGAGAGGCGCCGGCAGAGTCACCCCGCAGGCGGTCGCAGCCCCGCGGTGCGGGATGGGACGCGGTGGCAGCTGCCGCCGCCCGAAGCCGCGCCCGTGGGGCCCGTCCCGCCCCACCCGTGAGCGCGGCGGGGCTGCCGGGGGGTCCCGCGGCGGTGGCGCCGGTGGTAGGGCGGGAGAGAGGCTGGGGATATGGGCTGCTCCATCACCACCGCCCCCAGCCGCTGGTGCAGGGGCTGGTGCTGGACCCCTGGCCCGGAGCAAACCGACCCGGTGTCCAGGAGAGGCGAAGCTGTGGGCAAGGAGAAGTGCCAGGAGCTGTGGCTTCCAGCCTGCTGCGTTGAACAGAGCAGCAACACACTTGGCTTCCCCAACGGGTGGCTGAAAAAGCAATCCAAGATAACTGGATTGCCTCAAATTCCTCAGCGTTTGTCTTGGGACTGGTTTAGGTTTCTTGTATTTAAACCTGCCATTCACAAGCGGGTTGGAAAGGACTTTGCAGTTGCCGCGGCTTGTCACTGGCATTCCAGTGAATGCTAGCTTAATAACGTGCTCTCCTCTTGATTGGGCATGAGCTTAGCAGAAGTCAGGATTTTCTTATTTGAGGAAAGCAGCTGCCAACAATCCTGCAATTGGAACTCAGAATTGTTGGTACTGGTAGTGAGATCATCTGAATGTTTAATTACTGCTCTTGAGCTCCCTGAAGGCCTGTCTGAACTAGACAAAAAGTCATCAGGGAGCAGAGGAGGATTAAGGCAGGACTAGAAATCTGAATCTGCTACCTGTGGAGCTCTCAAAGGAGACCTGGGCAGTGTGAAGCTCTGGGGTGGTGCTAAGAGCAGCTGGTGGGCAGGAGCACAGGCTTGTACACTGTCCTATGTGCAGGGCTTCTTCAGGTCATCCCATTTCCTATAAAGTGCTTTATGGGCACCCCTGCCTCAGGGTAGCCCTTGCCATTGGGTAATTGAGGAAATATTGCCGTTCTTCCCACACACGCCATCATGGAAACATTGTGGGGAGGATAAATGGAAATATCTTCTGTTGAAGAAACCAAGGTCACCTTGAAGTACTGACTTCAATTCCTTTTTGCTTTTCATTTAATTAATTCCCAGAGCCCTTATCAGAAGATTTGAGTCAGCTAATGGTTGCCAGACTGTCTAATACTTCGTCTCCTTTGGGAAGAAGGGGTGGAGCTGCACCCTGTGTTGCCCAGTATTACATGGGAAATTTGGGGCAAAACTGGAAACCTGATCCATGTCCTCAGCTCTAGTGTGCATGGAAACTAAATAATCATTTGCTAACAAAATTATGACAATAATTTAGACTTATGTAAATGCATGAAAGAACATGAGCGTGGGGATGGTGAGAGGAAAAGACATAAGTAGTCCTTGTACCAAATACCATTTACATTTTGGAAAGCATACCAAGTGGAAAGGAATCTCTTTTTAATTTTTTTTTCCAGTCCATGCATTCCTTTTCCAAAGCTTTGTGCAGTCTATATTCCCTTTAACTAAGGACACTCTTTGCCATGATTGATGTCAGCTGCTGTGCAGTAGCACAGCCAAGCACTTGAATAAAAGAAATGGAATCTTAATTTTTAGACTCTACAGTTGTGCCAAGAATGACAAAGGCAGAGTGGGAAATGTCATAAAACTAATTTTATGAGCTCAGTCAGGGTATTAGTGCTAAACCATGGAGCAGTAATGGTGCTAATCCCATGGAAGTATTAAACAAAGGGATATCTCAGTAATTAGTGTCAGTGTGCAAATGGCACGGCTCAGCCACTCTGAGGAAGTTTCCTAAGCCTTTCCTGCAGAATGTACCTAAGATGCCCCAATTTAGGTTAATAAACTAATCTTATTTTCCCACATGCCATGAATGGCTGTCTGCTTGCCTCGGACAAAGGTCCTGTAGCAGCTACTTGGCAGCAAGTCTTACTTGGGAACTGCACAACCTTCCCTGAATTCTGAAAACTGCTGAATTAGTGGTCAGGCTGCTTGAGCGGGAGGGTTCTTTTAGCAATACTAGCAAGATGGGTCAGTTAATTCAGGCTTAGTCAGAATTGCTGCTCTGAGATGTGATTTGTGAGTCTGTTCTACCTTGCCTGGAGAGCAGGGGCAGCAGCTGAGCACCCACAAGACCGCTCGGTTTGCACCGAGGTATCTCCCACACATCAGTGAAAGCCCCTTAGAGAAAGGGCATCTTGAAGCAAAGTGCTCTTCTCTGGCTCCCTGTGTCAAGGCAGTGCTTCCAGTTCCTCTCTGTTGGCCAGGGAGACAAGCGGAGGCTGGTAGTCCTCAGCTTTGCCACCCATCCCTCTGAGCCAGAAGCAGATTGAAGGCAGCAGGTTGTGGGTGTTGTGTGGAGATGCTGTTGCATGTCTCTTCTCCCTGTCTGGCCAACACAGGAGAACTTCTAAAGGTAACTGAAGATGGGTCGTGATGAGGGAAGTCAGAAGCTCCCAACAAGTTCCCTTCCCTTCCCTTCCCTTCCCTTCCCTTCCCTTCCCTTCCCTTCCCTTCCCTTCCCTTCCCTTCCCTTCCCTTCCCTTCCCTTCCCTTCCCTTCCCTTCCCTTCCCTTCCCTTCCCTTCCCTTCCCTTCCCTTCCCTTCCCTTCCCTTCCCTTCCCTTCCCTTCCCTTCCCTTCCCTTCCCTTCCCTTCCCTTCCCTTCCCTTCCCTTCCCTTCCCTTCCCTTCCCTCCCAAAAGCTGACCTGTATCACAGGGCTGCTTTGGGGAGCCTACTGGGAGGGAATGATGCTGCTGGTGGGGTGGCAGAAGGTGCCCTCTGGGCTTCAAGTGGGCAAACCCATGGTTCCCACCCAGAAACCCTGTCTGCAACAAGAGTCAGTAGGGATCGGAGAGGGTGATGAGGCCTGAGAAGCTGTGCTGGGTTAGACTCGCTGAACTGATAACCCTCTCTCTGACTGCTGTTGGGTTCCATGCTTACGAGAGGTGGTCTGGTGGTGAACTGGAGGGTAGCAAACCACCATTAGCCAACAATGGTTGCAACTCAAGGGCAGTTCAGCAATGACTGGGACATGAGCCTTCAGCAAACACTGCTGTGTTAGCTCATGGCGGTGACAGAAGGAGGAAAGTCCCAGAAAAGCCAAAGGTGGTGGGCAGTGCTCTGCTTTGGTGTTTTAACCCAGGACAGTTATGGGGAGGAGCAAGAGGACATCCCCGTAGTGCTGGATGGGAACTGGCTGTGGTGATGGCACAAGGGCAGGGTAGGTGGGGAGGGGCAGCTCAGCTTGAGATGGGGCAGTTGCTGCTACTGGCTTAATGTAGGAGACTGTTCTCAAGACTGTAGTTTGACATGGTGGGTGATAGTACCTGTCCTTCTCTACCAGCCTTCTGAGTGTCCATTGCAATAATGCATGGGAGGCAGTTTTGCTTTACTTTATTTTAAAGCAGCTGTGGCTCCTGGAGCAGTTGGGTTTCACTCATATACCTCTCTGGTAAAGGTGCAGTTCATGTAATAGTGGTGGAGCCTCCAAAAAATAATCCCCCTCAAACTTCTCTGAAGTGCAGGTGTGATCTCAAAGGAGTTTGGAATGTCCCTACAGCCCTAATAACTGTTTGTCCGGTGAGAGCAACTTGGCTTGTATTGCATCCAAAATAATAGGCCCTGCAGTAAAACAAAATGCCATTGTTGGCACAATTGGTTTTCTTCCATCAGACAAGGGGCCCAAAGTTAATGAAGCATAGAAACTGAAATTATATCCATCTGGGGGGGCATTCATTCAAGGTACAGTAAAGCCCTTGTGCATGAAACTGTAATTTGTGCATGTCCAATTTATGTAACTTTCAAAATACTGGGCAGGGACAGAAGGACATGTCTCGTGAAGACCATGTCCCTGTTTTTCTTGCTATTTAGCAGCAGCAGCAGCAGCCTCTGTTCCCCTTGCCAGTCCATCTGCTTTTACAAATAGCCGTAGAGAGACGGCCTAAGCCTTTATGTCTGGCCTGTGATCTGAAGGACTGAGAAGTTGATCTGATCACAAAAACTTCTCACGTGGTGTAAGGTCACGTTTTTAGACAGTTGACAAAATCGCAGGCTTGTGCTCTGCCATACAAAGTTTGCGGACCTGGTTTAAAGGAGTCTGTAACCCCAACTTTCCTTGAGCTGGGGCAGTGGAGGACACTGCGGTTAACAAACCTCTCCTCTCCTCTTCTCCCCTCATGCCTGGCTGGGTGCACAGGGCCACCACCATGCCAAACTGGGGAGGCGGCAACAAATGCGGCGCCTGCGGCCGCACCGTCTACCATGCTGAAGAGGTGCAATGTGACGGGAGGAGCTTCCACCGCTGCTGCTTCCTCTGCAGTAAGTATTCCCCTCCCGCACCCAGCCAAAACCTCTCCTGGCATAGCCAGGGGGTCACAACAGCAAGGTGCTGGTCCACAGGAGATGTCCCAGGCTCAGCTGGTACCTGTGATGCACAGGGGATGGCAGCGGCCAGAGGTGGCTTTGTCCATCACATTGGGCTTGACTTCTGCTTCACCACATGCTTCCTAGGCCTGGTGGTGCCAAAGGGAAAGCTTGTCTCCTGGAGAGGTATTATCCTACCTGTGCAGTGTGGGAGGGAGGGGATGTCCCTCCCAAAGCAGAGCACATCATGCTTCTCCATTCGCACCCCCCTACCCGATCCTTCTCCTCAGGAGTCTAAGGGATCTTTAGGATAGAAACCTCGCTTAAAGTGTTGCTCGAGCAGAGGAGGAAGCCCAGTGGCAAAGCCTCATTTGCTGGACTTCTCACAGTGGTCCCAGGGCTGGCAGGAGCTGAAGGAAGAGTTATCAAACCCCTGCCCTGAAGCTGCACACAGAGCGGGACACTAGCGGGCCTGAGCACAGCTGAGTTGTCGATGCTTTAGCACAGCCAAAAGCCTGGACTTTCTTGGCACAGGGGCCCGTGGTTTCTTTCAGATGAACGGAATCCAAAGCGTTATTTTCCAGGCCAACCAATAAGCCCAGCGAGGCATTGAAAATCACTTTCTCTGCTGAAAAGACCTCTGGTTTGATGAAGGGAACAAAGGGTCGCTGTGAATCGGAGGCTCCTACTTTGCAAACAGACAGCCTATCTGTCTGAGTCAGAGAATTTTGCCTCATTACAAACATGAGGTACTTCTTTGTCCTGCTTCCTTGTGTTTAATACCTGCAGGCAAAGCGAGGGTTTAGCCTCAGTTTAGCCACAGTTTCAACTGGCCCTTTCAAACCGCTTTGCTGTTAGTCTGCAGCGTCACGTCAGCGCACCGTGAGCCTCGGCACACCTACGCTCCTTTCCCTCAGCTCTACAGCAGTTACAAGAAAAGATTAGATGTCCCAGCTGCCTCATTTTCAGCCTTTTATGGGAGTTTCTATTAAAAGAAACCTGGAACTTGCAGTCAAACAATGGCTCTAGTGTGTCTGAGTATTTGCCTTTCCTTAGTGCATAGTTCTGCTGGGGTTAAAGTCTGTAGACTTAACAAACATGCATTAGCTGATTTACTTATTGGATATTTGTGTCTCATAAAAAGAACCTTAGAGTTAAGGAATGCCATAGGCAAAGGTCACCCTCTATTTTGAAGACCTTAAACTTCTCTTTAAACAAGAAATTCATAAAGCTTTTTTTTTTTTCCTCCCCAAATTCTTTATCATGGGCATAATGCTGTTGCAGATGGAAAGAGCCTGCCAGCTGGGATACAAAAGAAGGTTTAAGAAGGAAATAGTTCTGCCTTCTACTGTAACCTTGAGCAGAGTGCTTGAATTGTGCTGAAGGACAATGCAGGAATGCCAGAAAAGCACAGCCCCTCCGGTGACAGCTGTGAAACAGACCCAGCTCTGCTCCAAACCAGTGCCAAGGCAGGGGGAAAACCTTGAAGGTTGTTTTTTTCCCAGCCCTGCCCCAAAAGGGCAGGAGAAGGGCTCTTCTGCACCCATAGACTTTTGCTTCGTGCTATATGGCATCTGTCAAGGGAAAATGCTGTCTGCACTATCTGGGTTTCTGAGCAGGCTCATTCATCAAACCACAGCAAGTTTCCAGGCTTTAAATGTCACGGTCATGAAGAGGTGGGAGGGAATAGAGCCCTTTACAAGGCTAAGCATAATTCATTAATTCAGAAGACAGCCTGCCCCCTCTTATCTTGAGCAGTCCCACAGCCTAACAGGAAGAATTGTGAGCAAGAAAACCCATAATACCACTTCTCACTTGATATTTGGCTTACTGCATGTGCTGATGGAAATGGTCTCTTAAGGCAATATAATTTATTCTTTTTTTTCCTCCAGTGGTCTGTCGGAAAAACTTGGACAGCACAACTGTAGCGATTCATGATGCTGAAGTTTACTGCAAATCGTGCTATGGAAAAAAGTATGGCCCAAAAGGTTACGGGTATGGCCAAGGGGCTGGCACGCTGAACATGGACCGGGGAGAGAGGCTGGGCATCAAGCCTGAGAGGTGAGTGAACGGAGTTTGGGGGGATGTGGGGGTGACCCTTGTCCTCCAGTACTGTTTGCAGAGGAGTCCCTCAGGCTGGATTTTGTTTAATTCATGTTGTCTGGAATAGGAATGCTGCAAAATACCCCAGTAAAACCAAACATGGGGTGACTAATCTTCAGTGCACAAAGCTTCCACTGGGTGACTACACAAGTAGGCACCACGTGAGCAGAAGTTAGTGCAGGTAAAGATGCATGAACCCTACACATGAGCCGTACGGGACTGGGTTATGGAGCTGGTGGTGGCTCTGCACAAGCCCACAGAGGTGACTGAGAGTCTCAAGCTGCTCTCCTAGATAAGCTGCAAAGGCAAATGTTCAATAGGTTCTGGCAGGGATGGATTTGGAAAGCTGAGGATTTGGGGCTACAAGAAGAACGAATTTTTAACTGGCAAATAAAAACCCACTTGTATTTAATTATAGCCAAAAAGAAAAGGCATATTAAATAATAAATGTTCCTAGTCTGATTAAGTCTTTGCTGTAAAGCAAAGCATGGGAAAAGAGGCTGAAGTTTGCCTCACAACTTGCTTCATGCAAGTTCCCAAATTATTGCTTGACTTTTACATCATGTCTCCTCTTCAGCCAGGGCATAGCCAGAACTGATAAACAGTTCAAACCCTTAGGTTCAGTGATCAGTTTGGGTTCCAGATTATGATCAGCAGACAGGAATTTAACAGATTTACTTGTAGCTTGCTATCTGATAAATCGATGTCCTAATACAGAATTCAGCACTTCTACAGAAGTGAAAAGGTGAAGGCTTCTCAAAAAACTAGATTTTACAGTAGCTACTCACTATCCTTTGAAGCATGGCCTTTCTCATTTTATTTCCCTACCAAGTGTAATTGAATAGCCTTGCTGATTAACTTACCTCTCCAGTTTTGAAAAGGTACTTTGTTCTGTGCTGTGTGTTGGATGCTGCTCTCTTAGTATTGTTAGGAAGAGCAAGAGGTCATTCAGTAAGAAGAATAAAGACAATGAATGTCCCCTTTCTTTCAGCACCCCCTCTCCCCACCGACCCACAACAAACCCAAACCCTTCAAAGTTCGCTCAGAAGTTTGGCGGTGCAGAGAAATGCTCGAGGTGTGGCGATTCTGTTTATGCGGCAGAGAAAGTAATAGGAGCTGGAAAGGTAAGGAACTGCCTGTGCCCTTTTGTACCTGCTGCATGGACTTTAAAGTGAGCCGGGGATGTTCTGTGGGTTCCAGTAGAGAACAAACTGCGGGGCAGACTTACCTTAAAATTGCATTTGTCTGCCAGCTGTCTGCCTCGCTACAGAGAGCCAAGATCTGCTCTGAATTGATTAGAGCAAGCCTAAACTTTTCAAAACGCTGCCCTGAGCAGGACGCTGTGTAGAATCCAGGGCTTTGGGCCACTCGCAGAAATGCAGATGCTCTCATCTGCTACTGGTGCATTGGAATTGGTTTTTATTGCACCAGTCATCTGTAAACAATACTGATACAGGCATCTCTGGGTAATGCATTTCTTTTTACAAACTCAGGCATTCTTTGTATTTAAACTATCTTGTTTGTTTGTTTTTTCTCTAGCCATGGCACAAAAACTGCTTCCGATGTGCCAAGTGTGGAAAAAGCCTCGAATCAACAACCCTAACTGAGAAAGAGGGAGAAATCTATTGTAAAGGTGAGGAAAGAAACAAAGACTATTTGTTTGTGGTTCAAGGAAACGTGTTACAAGGACAGATGCTGAATTTATTCCTGTTGTAAGAGACTTTCAGGCTTCTGTCAAGATGGAAATGCTCTGTAAGTCATAGGAATAGAGCTGAGAAATGAAATACATATTACTGAAGCTGCTCATGTAGCTTACTTCTGCATCAAGCAAAACATTGCACACTGAGTAACGCAGCAGCAGCCTGTGCCCTCTGCCTGGGTCAGAGAGCAGATCGGAGCAAGAAAACAAGCTGGTCAGCACCCTGCTGAGCCTTCTTGAGTGGTATCTTGGATATAAACCTGATCCACACAGGGGTCTGGTGGCAACGTATGTCTTATCAAATATCTAGCCACAGAATCATAGAATAGTTTGGGTTGAAATGGACTTTCAAAGCTCATCTAATCCAACTCCCTGCCATACGCAGGGACATCTGCAACTAGATCAGGTTGCTCGGAACCCTGTCCAGCCTGGCCTGGAATGTTTCCAAGGATGGGGCATCTACCACCTCTCTGGGCAACCTGTGCCACCACCCTTATTGTAAAAAAAAAAATTCTTCCTCATGTCTGGCCTGAATCTCCCCTCTTTTAGTTTAAAACTGTTACCCCTTGTCCTATCACACCAGGCCCTGCTAAAAACTCTGTCCCCATCTTTCTTACAGGCCCCTTTTAAGTACTGAAAGGCTGCAATAAAGTCTCCCTGGAGCCTTCTGTTCTCCAGGGTGAACAACCCCGACTCTCTCAGGCTGGAACCTGTGTATGAATTACTTTCACAGAGCAGACTGGGAGCTATGACCAAACAGCCACAGCTACTGAGTTTAACCATGGCAGATACAGAACTTAACAAAAGGTTTTCAAGCATTGCTTCTGATGGGGAAGTGCAGGTGACTAAGCGGGAAGCAGCCCAGGGGTTTAGCCTAGACAGTGCTGTTCTTAATTACCGAGCCAGCAGCCTCAGCTTCTACCTGTTTATGTTTCTCACAGGTTGTTACGCGAAGAACTTTGGCCCCAAGGGGTTTGGGTACGGCCAGGGAGCGGGTGCCCTTGTTCACGCCCAGTGACAGAACACGTCTCAAAACACCCTATGGCTCTGCTGAGACCCTGCTACAAGAAAGAAGAGAGTTTCCTAAATGTTACTAACTACTGTGGAAACAGATACTAGTTACCATAGTGCTTGGGCCATACATTCAGCAGATGATATTTTTTAAAAAAAAGCACTGCTTTTCTCTTGCTTTGTGTATCACACTGTAACATTTAATACCAAGTATCAATTCAATAAAGCTTTGCTTGTTGATATATCCTAAACCCAAGTGTTACATGCTTTGTCAGCAAAGATAAGTAAGGGCAGTGGTGTTGGGGTACTCTGGGTGTGCATGGGTGGAGATGCAATGATAGACTTGGTGCAGCCCTTCACTGAAAACCCAGCGTGACTGGTAGCCAGACATACATATCACTGGTCACAGCCTTCAGAGGTGAATGACTGTCCTCCTGTATCACACCATCACATGCACGTGCAAGGCAACCAGCTGCTTACTGCCCAGAAGCAGCAGATCCTAATCTACTGCTCTGTGTAGTGACACAGCTCCGAAAGTGATAGATGTTAAGAAGCTCTGTGCCTAAACAGCTGGCTGTCTCTGCCATGAATGTAAACCAAACCTCTTTCACTGTAATTTTTTGTGGAATTGTACCCTGCTTTGGTATTGAGATGTTATTATGAACAGGACTTAGTGTGCAGGAGTACTCTATCAAGACAGCTGAAGATTCATACCATTCCTACTCAGCAGTTGACCAAGGTCTGGACTAGCACATCAAACTCAGGTTTTAAGAGCAGCTTTTGACCTTCTCTCAGTAGTGTTATAACCCTCAGTTCCCCGAAGATGGTAGAAGGCTTCAATCTCTTGAGGATGGCACCTGGAAAAGGTAGCTGCATGGTAACCAAGCAGAATAAAACTCTGCCTTTAACCACCCTGGTAGATAATGTGACTTCAACTCAAGATGATAGGCAAGGAGGAATAGCAATTAAACACATCAAATTCAGTGTATATCTACTCCATGCAAACACACCAGCTGGGTGAAAGCCATAATAGTCAGAAACCTTGACCTTGCTAACATAACTCTTCATTAGCAGCAGTTCCTAAAGGTCTACAATTAGGAGAAAATTAGTTTTCCTTAGCCAGTCCTTGAGTGGAAAGCTCCCAGAAGAGCTTGGCTTCTTCTAGGGCCTGGAGCAGCCCCCAATACAAGCCTGTGAGGCCTGAGCTGATGGCACCTGCAATTGCCCTTCTTGTGAAGCAAATGGGAGTCATCTCCTCAGCTCTTAGGATCAGTCCACCACAAAGGCATTACGTGATAATGAGGTACTTAAGTCTAAAACTGTGAAGCAAGGAATCACCCAGTTTGAGGTAAGCTGCTCTATTTTTAAACAAGTAACCAGCAGTTAGTATGAACAGCTTAGCAAGTTTTTTAATATTTTTTTTTAAATCTGGGCCTAAGGTTCTTGAGCACCTGAAGCAAACCTTCACCAGTGAGCTCAGGCTCCCCTGCCAAGCCCCCTTTGCAAAGCTTGTGGTTTGATCTTGCCTACAATAGGGAGGAGGCATATGAGAACTGGGCACTGACACCTCTTAAAAGCACAAATGGTACCTCAGGGGAGCAGACCTGAGCTCCAGCAGGTAAGAGAGGGTTGTAGGAGTTCCAGCCCTTCCAGTGAAGGACATGCTATTGTACAGTGAGGGCATCACTAGAGGCCAACCACACCTGTAGGGAGGCACAAGCTCCACCCCGGTGGCTACAACCCATGTGGTGTTATGGGGTGAAGGCGGGAGGTTCAGCTTCAACTCTCATCACACCCGATAGAAGTTAGTTAAAGAAAATATGAGATTTGAAACACCATCTGTTGTGGGAAGGAGGCTGGCACCTCTAGGGGGGAAAAAAACACTTCACTGAGTGAATTTATGGAGATACATTCAAGACTAGGAATGCTACAATAAAATAGTGAGCAAATGTATCAGCACTGTCCAAAGCAGAGTTTTCAAGCAAAATCTACGACTGCGATCTGAGGTAGTGAAGCAGTGCAAACCAAAAGCCTAATTAGAAAAACACGTACTAGTCAAAATAATACATACAGAGCATTTTGTATGGGTTACAGAGCAACAGTGTGGATTGTGAGAAAGAACAGACAGACGGCTCAAAATGTGAGCCAAGAGCTTGTACAGCTCACAGAGAGGGAAAGATAACAGCTGAAAAAGACAACAGCAAGGCAGAAGCAGCACACATTTGAGGAAGAAACCTCTGGTCCTACTACTCATACTGATGATTCTAATACTTTTCTACTGAAGAAAGTACTTTTCTCCTTTGTCTCCTTGACAGTTGTCCAGAAAGGGTTCAAAGGGCTGATCCCCTCTGACTCTTCCAACCTCCACATGGAAAGCTCTAACTTAGAAGCAGTATCCAGGCCCCAGCAGCCGAGGACATGAAAATCCCCCTTCCACAGCCTTGTTACCTGATGGAAGTGCTTAATCTTCTCAGGAACAGCATTATAAAACGCTGAGCATCACCATTTGATAGACAGAAGCCAAAATAATGCTCTTGACACACTATTCAGCAGGTGAAATTGCTCCCTCATTAGTTGATGTAGCTACTGTAGAGGATCTTAAACCGCCACAGTAGCAGAGCTGGCAGGTGCAATTTATGCTGACAAAAACGGGCATCTAATATAATGTTCACTTACCTACAAGAAAGAGCTTTCAGTTCTTAGAAAAATGAACAGAAGAAATGATTGGAAGTCATTTAAACCACTAAAACTCATGGGCTTTCATTTACTAGAGGTAGTCATAGCAATAACTCACAGCTCCACACTGCTCTACATCCCAACGAGTCACATATTTAACCACAGAAAGAGAAATAAATGAAGGAAAACAGAAAACTTGTAACCATAAAGACAATATACTTGTCAAGAGAAATGAAAACCCAACACTCAAGTGCTTTCACTTGGTTACTGTCAACTTTTCAGCAGCAACAAAACATGGATGGAGAAATGCTTGGCCCAGGCTGGAGTAATGCTAACTTATGGAGTTAGTCTCAGTTTGGAGCCCTAATGCCAGGAGAGACTGGCTCTCAAAAGCACTTTGACTTAAGTAGCCTGTAAGACTGGAGGCGAACAGGGCACTCCGCTTATAAGATAATGCAAGTAAATTCAACCTGGAATTGGTGCAGTTTTTACTGAGGTCCATGCAGTAGCCTAAGGTGGATAAAACGCAAATGCAAGCATTCTGTCTTCATGGCAAAAAAATCTGATTTCACTTAAGGGCAGCTCATGGGAGGCAAGAGGGAGTGAACTCTAATCAAGCCATAATGAGGGTGCATAGGGCAGGCTTCTTCCAAACAAAACAAACCAAGTAACCAGGTTACCAGTCATTAGGAGCCCACCCATACCTCCCAAGAGCAGCAACTGCTCTGACAGAGCACTGCAAATCTCTGTTGGAGATCTTCAGTACAGAATATGTCTTTTATAAAAAAAGAAAGTACTTTTTTCCCTGACTTTTACTGGCCAAGTCAAAGGGTGGTCAGCAGAGGCAAGCTTGGGCCCAGCCTCACCAGAACCATTCCTTGGGGAATCATAGAATGGTTAGGGTTGGAATGGACCTCTGGAGATCATCTAGTCCAACACACCTGCTAAAGCAGGTTCATCAGAGCAGCTCAAACAGGGATGTGTCCAGCCAGGGTTTGAGTGTCTCCAGAGAAGGAGACTCCACAACCTCTCAGGGCAGCCTGTGCCAGGGCTCTGGCACCCTCGAAATGAAGAAGTTTCTCCTCATATTCAGATGGAACCTCCTAGAACAGCACCAGCAATCCTCAGTGTGTGCTAATATTGAACCCATACCCAGCAGAAAACAAGAGACTTTATCTTCTCCCCATTAGGTGTGCTCTTAAGTCCTAGCCTTATACTTTAATACATACTGCTCGTTATAAATACCCTCATTGAATCCAACCTGGATGGTTACCTCGTTTCTACTCAGAATCTAACCTTTAGCACAAACCAGAAGAGTCAAAGTATTCTGTCTCCTTCAAGTGCTACCTAGAAATGCACATCTTGGTCATACCTACCAGCCCTGTGTGCACATCTTGTCTTCCTTTAGAACACCTCAAATGCCATTATCATTAAATATGTACATTTCGCCACCTGAAACTCTCTCTAAAAGCAATTCTCCCTCATGAAATGTTATCTTGCCAGCACCTTTACTCAAAAGAAAGGTGTACTTATTAGTGAGTGGTAGTACAAAGGTATACTTTACCAAAACCCAGTAAAGTGGTAGTTGACAGGATTTCACATCAGCACAGAATTGGGTGCATGCTCTAAGACACCTTGTACATCCTTCTGGAAACAGACTTTACTAAAATAAGATGCAAGATAGCAGCTGTTTTCTCATGATGCAGCTTCTGAAGTTGGACAGAAACAACACTTTGAAATCATATCCCAAGTCAAGACAAACACTGCATCTAAGAGTCAATATTTATTTGATTAATAACTTACAAAATTTAACAGATTTAATTTATGTAAGGAGAGCTAATTTATTAAACATTTTACAGATTTTTTTTGTTCACAATGTAATACATCAAGATCTCAACAGTATTAAAATAATACTTGGCACAGTTATAAATAAAGAATATACAAAAAAATCCATAGCTTAAAATGTAGTGATGTTTTACACATTAATTGAAAAAAAAAATCAGGTGGACATCAAAGAATACAGAAAACCTGCAAAGAAACAGCACATGTTTAGGGCCAAGACAAAATTCCCATTTATTCTCCCTATGTCAGATTAAGTTGTTCTGATCTGCAGTTTTGGTTCAACAAGTGAAATGTAAGTTTCATAACTTGACAGAAAAATGCTGCACAGTTGGCTCCCCCCTGCTTGATTTTATGATTTCACATCAAAGGATTCAGTGTTACTCAAGACAAGTTACATTTTACACTGGAAGCTTCATATATCCCAAATCCATAGATGCAAGTTAATTTTCAGAACCACCTACTATTGCTCAAATTCTGCAGGTCTCAACAAAACTGTCACCAGAGAGCTACTAACAAGTAAACAGCGCAGAACTCACTACGTACTACCAAAGATCACCTCTTCTTTTGTGACCATTTTTGACATGGACTGCATGACATAATTTGTGGCAGTTAATGCTACTGGGCAACTAAAACCAAAACTTGTATCACATACTGAACTGCTCTTCTGGTGCTAGGCGATATTTAATAAAGTGGACTGAAGTTCTTCAAGTGAACCGACCCCCAAAGGAAATGTGGAAAAACAAAACAAAAGGAAACAAAAAAACCTTCAAAACGAATATGCAGAACATTACTGGTGATTAAAATAAACAACATCATAAAATCTTCATGCTTTTTCTTGATTGGAAAAAAATATGAATAACTTACGTCAACTTTTTTCACTGAAACAGAACATGTCTTCATTACAATTACAAATTTAGTCTGACAAAAACCTCAAAAGCTTTTTGCCACTCCTACTCCCAAACCTCTCCTATTAAAACTGTGTCCAAGACGATGTTGATTTTTCCAGTATTAAACATTCAAGTACTCTAATGCTGCACTTCTGTAAATCCTGACATCTGGTACTTGCAAACTAAGTGTGTGTCTTGAGATCAATGAACAACTACAGAAAAAATGTTTACTTGCAAATACTGAACATCAACTATTTACAGTTTCACTGCTCCTCTTACTAAGGCAAGGGCCGGGAATACCACTAGATTGGTATATTACCTGTAATCTGCATATTACAGAAAACGCTAATTTTGCCAAGCATCAAACATGCAGTGAATTTGCAGGGCATAATGCCTATTAACAGCAATATTGAACATCACTAAAAGCTCATTAGATATCTTCCTACACTTTTTTTTGGTTGAATAAAATGAAAATGAGCAGCTTTAAGTACACTAAACACACACTCACGGAGAGAAAACTATTTGATAAATTATTTATATACAGATACACATTCTTTACACTGGTCTCAGACATCTGCTTTCGGGTCCCTCCCCAAACTCCCCTCACAGGTTTCTCGAACCACTGGGTTGCTACAGCACTTAGAAGAGAACTAACCTGATTCTCAGTCTCTCTGTAAACAATAGTTAAGGATGCAGTGAACAATTCACTATGAATATGTGAAAACAACAGAACAAAAATCAGTGCATCGCAGTCAAGAGAAGCCCGTTTGGAATGCAATTTCGGATCATTCCTTACTTTCCAAACATACCTGTAGCATGAGAACTTAAAAAAAGAAATTAAGGGTGATTTCCACGTGCCAATACACCACCTTCTTCAGAACATTGCATTACATTTTCTGTGAGTGTGTGCTATTATGGGGATTTTTTAAAATTCGTTTTCCATTCTTTTACATCCAAAGAAAATAAGCGTATTTCAGACAACTTTGGGTTCTTCTTCTGCAGTTGCTTTCAATTTAAAACTATCTTGTCTTTTTATAATTGAGTTTTTTGCTTTCACATCTGTGGTTTCCCCCATGCAATTTCTCTTCCAACGTGTCTCCAATCACACCACATTGTACTGTATAAGGACCAAACCTAATATTGAAACATTGCTAGTTTGTAAGTTGCTTATAAAATTACTTCAAAGATAATGACTTTTTCCCCACTTATTTTCCTGAACATTATACCCTGTAATCTAGTTTTACAGGTGTATCATGCATTTAAGCAGGGCTTTGACAGAAGAGCTTTCCTTATTTGCACAATTGTTTATTTCAGACTATATAATCTCAGAACAGGGTTATTACAAGTATTTAGTTGTACCACTAAGTGGTGGCAAAGACAATCGCCAAAAAATGTGGGCAACATATTTTTTCTCAACATTATCTGACATGCCCTACTGCTATAACTCAACACATTACAGAGGATTCCCACCACATGATGTTTATAACAGCATTGAAAAGCACATTTTTCAACGTACATAATATGTATTAAAAAAAAATCACATTACAGGAACTACAACATAACGATCAGTGACCTCTGCATCATGAAATTTAGTTTTATAACCTAGATTCTTGTTTCAGTGGAATTATTCATACTGGGAAATAATTTTTTCTGCTCAGCACAACGTAGCTACTTGTGTCAATACTTCAATAATCTCATGCTCCATTGTGAAGGACCTTAAATAAAAAACCCAACAACAAATACTGTGAATATGCTGTCACGAGTAATTCTCATGTTCAGAACTGTTAAAATCCCTTTTTGATCTTCCTCCTCTTCCTTATCAGGTTTGGCAGTTTATTCTGTCCGGTTTTACTTTTGTTAATAAAATTCTGATGAAGAGAAGGTACCTTATGATTCATCATCAGCCTTACACATAGCATGCTACTCTTCAAGGGATGTGGATTCGAGAGAGAGAGAAAATTTTTCAGGCACCACTCAGATATGATATGCTCACAGGATGAAGGTGGTGCTACACCAGCTGGTAGCCTGATCCTGAAGTCTGGTCATATTCTATTGTATACTGCCTCGTCCAGTCCACGATAACGGGCCGAAAAAGACCACAGCATCTGAATTCAAAGAAGTCTATAATGTTCCTTATACATCCATGGCTACAAACAGAAGAAAAAAATGTTAGGAAGCAACATCACAGTTCACCTAACAAATCTTTTTTTGCCTACCTACAAATTCTATTCCTCATCCTTTAAGCTCCTAACTGTAGATAACCAATTCATATGAGAATTATCTTAGTGCTTGCTGATGAGCAAGTTCTGAAATAAGAAGTAGTCACCAGACTGACGAATGTTTGACCTTCGGACACAACCAAGACACTAACTTTCTTCGACTATCTACCAAAACTGTGTGGAGAAATGCAACATGTCATTGGTAGTGCACCATCCTGCAGCATAGCACAATAATTCAGGTCCCTTTCTAAGAGGAAAGCTGCACTGTGCAGATGGATTGTCCTGGTTTTGTTAAAAACAAGTTTCTCTTTTAGTGAATTTGCCTGTCAGCTAAAGCTTCATATTAGCTGCATTTTCCTGGAGAACCAGACACATGTTTTGGTAAACCTAGCAATGGAATGCAAACATTGATAAGCACGGATGGACATCTTGCGAGAGGGGCGACGAGAAACAAGTGACCAAGAAACTGACCAACTGTGTATAACATTCCATTCACGTGAATACTTCATATAAAAGTGGGAGATCACGAGGATCTCGTCCTTTTTTCCCTTTGCCCTTTTCCCTTCTGCTAATGGCCGACATTAGGAGAGGACCTTGCTAGTCGTCCCTGCAAACTGAGGCCTAGTGAGAGACTGAATCCAGCTCTGGTTGGCTGCAGAGTCTAATCCAGGACTTTGGTTGCCGGCTCTGCAGTTGCTGAGACTTTCAAGATTGGTTTTGTATATTTTGTATTATTTTCTCTATTCTTATTAGTAGCATTAGTAAAACATCTTTAATTTTTTCCAACTCTCTTTACTCTGTGCTTCTTTTCCTCCCAATCGCCTCTCCTTAGTGGAAAGGGGGGAGAGGGAGGGGGAAGTGTGGTGGGGGAGAGTGGGTTAACAATACATCTGCCAGGGTTTTATTGTCACCCCGCAATCTTAACCCTCGACATGGATGCATGACAAAACTGTATTAATTTAATGTCTTCCTAGAATAATTTCCATTTTTATTAATATCTATTTCTGTCATAAATACTGGTCCGCCAGCTGCAGGTCTAAGATCAATTAAGTCCCTAGACAACACAAAATTAAGAGAGTATTATCTGAATTAAATGAACTAGTCAAGTGCTTTATGTGGCTGAACCAACTAATTGTCAAATATTTAAGACACCTACATCAGAACTCCAACTCCTTTTTTTTTTAACTTAATTACACACGGGCTGTATAAGATCATGGTTTTCTGGAAGAGAAGCTCGTGTTATGATACATGCAAGAAGAGGCCTAAGCAACAAAGAGATGACAACTATTATGTCAATGCTTCATCTGACATGTGATGCCAGGTCCACTATTTTAGACATCTGGTGTTATTTTCAGGAGTCAATCTTATAATAGCAGCTGTTTCAGTGAAAATGGTTTGTGAATTTGACATTGGAGACAAAACCAGCAGTTTTTTTCCTATCCTGTGCACCACCCTGTTTAAAAACAGATCACACAAATTTCTCATCTAGCACAGAAATCAAACTGCCACAACAACTCCCATTTCCTGCTCCCCTGGGTGCCACCTGAAAAAGCCACAGCTCCCCCAGGAGATCCAGCATCCTACCAATATTCCAGACTTATTTATTTCCTGCGTTGGCTCCACAAGCTGCTCCATGCTGCCATGTTGCCATCCAGGTGCTGTATTATCCCCAAACCCCTCTCTCAGCTTGTACCCTCCCCACTACACAAACCAGAATCCCAACTGACACCCAAAAGCCGCCCACATCTCACCCATGCAACACATCCTTCAGTTCCTGGGACACCCCGCTCCCCTCCCCACAAACAGCTTTGCCCGTGCTCTTCCTCCCGAGCAGGAAGGAAGTGCTGCCTCCTTACTGACAGCAAAGAGAGCAATGGGACCTACTGCACAGAGCAAATGCAGCAGCACATTAAATATTGCTCAGGAGAAAGTGCCTGGTGTAGAACTGAAGATCCAGGTCAACAATGACACCATGCAACAAGCAACTACCTCTGGTTTGGGTATCTGATTTATAAAGAGGATATTTATTTCCCCATAAAATCTACAGCAAAATACGACCACTGATGGAAAGCATTATTTTCTGTGTTTATGCATCCCTGTCTAGTCATGACAAAACATTTAATACTTAACTGGACAGATGTGTCACTGTAAAAAACAGCTGACAGATTCAGCATTCCAAGCAGTGAAACTACTTTAACAGTATTTATCTACATTCTGTTTCAACAAGCTGCACAAACGTATGCAAGGCTACAGAAATAACAAAGATTTTTACACTTTAAAACTTACTTGAATGGGCTTTCAATAGATGTGGTCGTAACTTTAAAGTGCTTGTATCTTCTTGCATTCATTCTCTCATTTGTAGTGATACCTAAGCAAGATATCTGAAGGCAGGAAAAAGATTAAGCAATTTAGCTCATGCAAAAACAAGCAAACAAGCCCTTCACGAGACAGACTGAAAAAGGAGGACCCCATTTACTGTTTCATACTCCTTCTCTTGAAGAATGAATTTTTGTTTGTGGAAACTAGAAAGTCTGAACATAAAGCACCATACAACAGCTGTACCAGATTGTGCAAAAGGTTTAATTTTGAAAGTGATCAGAAATAAATTATGGTCACTGAAAAATCTCTGATTTCTTAGTCCATAATAAAGAGACAGCTTTACTATATTGTCAGCTGAAGTGCACTGTAAACAACAGATTCAGGAGCTATATTACACCGTGTCTGAACTGCTTTCTTTTCCTCCTGGCATCCCAGTTTTAGCAGCAGTAATATATCCTCCCCATCCATAAATGTGTTCCAATAATGAAACTTTTCTGTCTACAAGACAAAAAGATGGCCAGAAAAAAAACAAGTTTTTTTTTTTGTTTTTGTTGTTGTTCCTTATGTTTTTTCGTTTTTACAGAATGACTTGGCCCAATGGCTATGCTTTTCTTTAACAGCCTTACAACTATGTTAGCCTAAAAGGGCATCTTACACAAAATTGGACTTTACTGTAATGTGATACAATTGGAAATACAAATGTGAGAACTCTCTTAGCAGCTGTATACTGCAGGAATATTAAATCTTGTAGTTCTTAAGGAAACATAAAAAGTCAACTCTGCTGCATGTTACAAAAGCAAGAACACTGAGAAAGTTAAGTTTGGGTTGTCTATGTACATCAATGTCTCTCAAAGGCCAACTTTTGAAGTAGGAAGTAAAGGTTTTAAATTATCCTTCTAAGATAGTAGGTAGTGTTTTGCCAATAATCCTGCCCAGTTCAATAAGAAGGACAAGTTCAAACTTTATGATGGAGAAGAAAAAAAAAGAGAAGCAAGAGTAGGGGCTGTGCAGTAGCAAATAAAAAGAAGCAATTAAGAGAATATCTTTATTAATTTTATCATTATAGCAAACTCCAAAGAGATTTGTCAAGAACAATTCTAAGTTTCCTATGTGTAAAACTCTTAGGAAATTTAGTAATATGACTGTGATCAGCTTTCATGTTTCCAGGATTATTGAAGAACTCAAATGCCAGAATTATTTTGCCTAATTACATTAATGATACAAAAGACTATGACATGTATTTTTCCAAGTGGCATAAATCACAGATTCATCTGTAGATAGATTGTATTAATAGGAATCCTCAACAGGGAACTTAATGGATCATGATTTAAGTATGACAGAAAGCTCTCTGCAAAGTTACATGTTTATTCTGCTATAGAAGTCTATAGTATGGAATAGGCAGGTAAGACTGCTTTGAAAGCCACCTGAAATACATGTAGTTACCTCTGCTCATTTGTCTTGGGCAGGAAGGACCTCTGAAAGACTCAATGGTTTTTGCTCACACATACAAGATTTTGAAATCATACACGTTCTAAATGATTATGGTAGAAAGAGGAGGGCAAAACTCCTGAAGAGTTTTACCGACACCTTAGGGGATGATTTCTATTTCCAGGATCTCTAGAAAGATTAAACTGGCAAGTCTTACAGTGTGTTAATGACAAGTCATACCAAAAGACTTAAGTCACACTGAAGGGCTATCAGTATGACTTGTCTTTCCGTATAAAGGATAAAGAAAAGCTTGGGTTTGATTAGATTACAGTACAGTAATGTGATCTCAAATCACACTGAAGCCATTTAAGAAATCACTTTAGCCCCTTTAAAGTTACCCCTCTCTTTCTGCTAATGACATACGGCATTATTCCAAGTGCAACCCACAGATATTATCCTCTACTGGCCTTTATTGCCTTTGTCTGGTCTGTTTTGTCTTCCTATCATTCTAAGAATGGAAAGCAGGAGGTAGGTACTTTAACCTCTTGCAAACAGAAAAATGAATGAGAAGTGAATGATGCCTAATACCCAGAGACAACAGATGCCTGCCTCCTCCAGTGCAGCAGAGAGACTGAAATCTTGGTCTTGCCCAGCGAACATTAACATTTAAATGACAGAATTATTTGATATTCTTAAGTCCCTCCTGAGACTCCACATTACAAATAAAGTGCTCCTCCATACCTGATACATCTGACACATGAGTAACACAGCCACCCACATGAAGTGAAAAACACTGTTTAGAAACATCCAAAACATCCACGGAGAACAGGTAGCAATCTGTGTAATATAGGTCCAAAATCCATCCTTTGCATAACTCGTCTCACAGTGGAAACCCCAGTCTAGAGAAAAAAAACAAGTGTCAAAAACCATACAGAAGATTTAAAATATATTACTGTACATCAACATAATGCCACATTAGTATGTATTAAATTAAATAAGAAAACGACAATGTGCCAAAATAGTTTAACTTGCTCTCCCTTGCATTTCCAACTCCTTGAATAAATTATATATGCACATACTTGGCTCTGTGATGAAGAAAAACGTCTAGGACAAGAAAAACATCATCTTCTAACTTAAAATATCCAATATAGTCCACCATTAATATGCAGTTCAATTCCAGAATAAAAATATCCAAACCTCTAACAATGTAGTAATCTGTCAAAATCCATACCAGGTGATAAACAAAGTATCCATAAGCAATTAAATAAAGCCAAAAAACCACATTTACTCACAGGAGATACATCCATAAATCATCCAGCAGATCATAAAAAGCAGGAAGAACAGGTATCCCATAAAATAGCGATGGTTCCCTGCTCCTGAAGTTGCACAAGAACAACAGCGATAAAAATTACTACACTTTCAGAAGAAAGACAATATTACGTCAGCAAGTTTAACTGCTTGCTTAGAAGAACTACTTACTATTATATACAGAAACACTACTCCAAAATATGAGACAATATAACTTCAAGACAGTGAAATTAGCTGGTTTACTTCTGCTTTATTTTCTTCAATTTCTTTCACATCAGAGATACAAATCAGACAAATGCACTTTATTTGCAACCTGTTTCATGAGCTAATAAAATTATTGATAGATAATATTTATAATAATGTTGGTGACAACTGTTGCAGAGTCCTAAACAGCCAGGAATTACACATCAATAAGTATTTTTAGAATTCCATTAAAAAAATCATCAGGCTGAAGAGTTCATTCCCTTAAAAGAAACAAAAATACGAATAAATATACAAAGACCCTTGATAATAAGCTAACTCAGAACTTGGGCTTAAGCCTGCTTGATGGAGCTAACTAAAAATAACATACCTAATAGAACTTGTAAAACAAATATGTGTAGCTGAACAGATGAGGCCCAACAACCTGGCTAAAATAAATCAATGGGATATAAACCATTCTGCTTTAGATGGAATTTAAATGCAAGAAAATTCTGTTATTAAAATACTGTCCTATTTTTAACGTTAATAAACCTAAAAAGATGGCTCTTGTGCATGTACATAATTCTGAAGTACTCAGCTTTCCTTCTGTTTGTGAAGTATGTCCACTGTTGCAACGTTCCAACAGCTCTAGGCTGTACACTAAACCCACAGAGATGATAATGGGCTACAAAAGATGTGGCTGTCATCATGCACCAGCACAGCATTTACTTCTGCATTATGTCAAATGTTTTGCCTGCTAAAACAAGAGCATCCTCTGGAGGCAGGAAATAATCAAGTGAACTGGAAGGCTCTATAAATAAGAGATGAGGAAAAATACACATGCAACACAAGCTAGACTAAACACAAGACATTTCCTTGAAAATCAAACAAGTTCCTTCAGACACAAAATATGTTGTAACATTGCCTTCAGTCACCTAAGAGCATGTGAGAAATTGTGTTGAGAATGTCCCCAAGGTATAACTTTCACTTGCATACTAAATTTCAGAACTGTTAAGTTTCATAAAAGACATTTAAACAAACAAACAACAAACACACACACACACACACAAATAGAAACAAACCAAACAAAAACAAAACCAGAAGTTAAATGGTGACCTAGAGGTTCATCGGAGGCAGCTGATGAGATGCTCTTTTCAGTAGCATCTTCAATGATACTAAACCAAATTCTGCTTAACAGGAACTCTTTCTGTATTTGGTAAAATTATACCTGTAGCATTGAAAACTACAAATGAGACAGGTACAACCTTGGTCACAGCTTAAAAAAATAAAAGATTTCGGATAAAGAAAGTGGAGAAACTGCATTTCTTTTGTATTTGAAATAAGACTGGACAAAACACAGCACCACTCTCTACAGCTTCACCCTGGACTGGCAGGAACACAGCAAGTTACCCCCACAGCTAAAACAACAATGCTGTAAGAATTGTTCCTCATTTCCTTTATATGGCTGTACTTATATTATACATAAGTAATAATACACAATATAGAAAACTGATTTTTCACTGATGGAGTTATACTGTATAATTCAGACCCTTTGTTCATTTATTAATTTTTGCTACTTTTAGCTCCTTCAAGAAGAACCTTTACTGGGAGGAAAAAGTGAACATTATTCTAAACCATAAAACAATTTATCATATACACAAGATATCTTACATCAGAACAATAACTCAGTACAATGTCAACATAACCCAGCTGAGAGATTCTTTCACGCTTTAACTTGAAAACGACATTTCTGTTGCAAGTCTGCAGTTTGTGTTTGAAATGTAAATACAAGTTCAATAAAATCTGTTATTTTTAGTTTTCAAGCAACCAACTGTAAAAAAACATAACGCTATTTTGACACTCCATTAAAAAGAAAAGTCTAATCACCTTTAGAGACTTGCTCACTGTAATTTTAACTAAAATTTTGTGGGCATGAGAAAGATAATTTGCCCCAATTGCTAATTTATTTATTTTTCAAGTAGTCTGCATTTTTTGTCAATCTTTTCAGAATGGTAAAAATATTACCTCTGAATCTCTTTATGTGCCAAGTTTCATGCCCAAAGGATTAATTTTAGAGTGTCTGTACACACTCTTGCAATCTTTCTCAGTTCTAACTTTAGTAACATTCTTGTCCTCCTAACACATCCCAAGGAAGGCTACAGAAAACATTTCCAAATTCCACCTTTCCAGAAAGGCGTGATTCATGTTTCCCTTTTTGGCAAACATCCCATGAATGCTGTTTTAAGAACGGGTTCAGAGTCACCGTGTCCCAGTCTGAGCGACCCAGAGGAGCCATATAAGGCCATTGAGACCATCACTCCCACCAGTTCAGGGCTGTTCCCATCGTGGGATTTATAATGGTTTTTCTCCCAGCATGCTTTCAAGCATCCCAATGTTTACTTTTACCTCCAGTTATCCCAATCTGTATGAGCCCACTAGTAGGACTTTGCTTTTCCATCAGCATTGTTTTTTTAAAAACAATTTTCTCCACCTAACTTAATCCCATTACTCGCATACTCTCTTATCACACACAAACTAAGGTCTCGCCTTCCCCAGATGTTTTTTATATTTTTCCAGTTACTGATTAAAATACTAAATCAGGGGTGTCAAACTCACTTTCACTGGGGGCCACATCAGCTTCACGGTTGCCTTCAAAGGGCCGAATGTAATTTTAGGACTGTATAAATGTAGGAGCAGTTACATTTAAGTCCATCTCGATGAGACTTTAGTGATGTTCTATTACAATTCTAATGTCAGCATTGACTCTTTTTACTCGTGATCATAAGACCAAACTACTATGACTACCCATTATTATATATATTTGAAAAAACTACAATGAAGCATTTATTGGCTGTCAGCTGTCAATGCATCCAGGTCTTAATTCCTCCCCAAGACTAAAGTTACCTCTGCTTGCGTCCTGAAAAAATAAACCAGCAAAGCAAGCTGCCCTCATTTCCTAGCTATCAAGTCTTCAGTGCTCCCTGCATGATAATGGTTTTCAAATATGTTTCACAAAAAATATGACAGGGAATAGTAGCATTTAGAGACTTTGCTCCTGTTCTATATCTGTTCCTTTCATCACCACTGGAGAGAAGAAATGACTATGTGGAGGGTGAAAAAGAGAATACCTCAGCAGGAGGTCATTGCATACCTAACTGCTATAACCATTACATTTTTCAATATGTATATTTTCCCATTAAATTACTAAAAATTATTGGTAAAGATGAAAATTTTTATCTCATGTAATGGATAATAGTCTGTTGTGGAATCGGTATGTGTGCTCTCTACAGACACTAAAAGGCAGTTAAACTTTTCATCTTTTCGTCACTAGAATTTAGGTTAATGAAATATATACATAGGCAATTGAATTAGATGCAGAACAACTTTCAGGATGAGTATATAATAAACAATACAAATGAGAATAATGCCAAGAAATGCATGTAGAAAAAAGATTAAGCTCAATATTGAAAATGCTTTTTCTTCTACCACAACACTGTATCTTAGCAAATTACTCACCTACGCAGTTTCCCACCCACGGGCAGTGGTGATCGAACTTCGCTATACACCGATTGCACACACCACAGTGTTTGGACCTCACTGGCTTCCGTATCTGTAACCGTGATTAATGCTTGTTTACAAAAGCAACAAACCCTGATATATTTTAAATAGAAAAAAAACCTCCTCAATTTAAATGTAAATTGATTTTGCTATTGTTAACCCCTTAGAGAATTTCAGCTTGATGCTAATTTTTAAAGCAATCTTAGCTATTAAGCTTATTCTGTACATTATTTAGCACAACATCTATACAACCACACAGAAATTATTATCACACTATTTTTGTTATATAAAGGATTTTTTATTTCCATACGAAGTTCGCCTATCGCCTCCAGCTATTGACCTTTATACAGTAACCAGTTTCATTTCAGCTTTTTAACAATGAAAATACAGAATGAGTTTGGGTTCCACAGTTCTGTCAGTATCATTCGTAACTGAGTTCCAACATAAACTCTTCCAGCTTATTTTCTAAATACAGGAATATGACCCAAAAAGTGGAACTCAGTGGAACTTAACATGCTAAATTACTCTCAACCTTTTTTTAAGAGGGTTATTTTTTTGAAAGAAATACCAAATGGCAATAAAAAAGAACTGATCATAAAGTGTTCTGAGATATATATGTACATACACATACAGAATTTTTAAGGTGCCACATCTGTACAAAATTTTACAGATTCAGTTTTGGGAATATTAACATCATTCATGTTCTACACAGGTCAGAGCATTATAGTGTAACACTGATAACCCTGATAATTTTATATTTACTAGTTAACTTTCTAAAAAAGGACTATATTACATTTACAATGTAAATGTCTTTCCTTAAGCAGTTATTTCCTTTTAGATTTTCTGTGGTGAAATTAAGTATTAACAAGTCCAAGAAAAGTATTTGCTCACAATTTTGCAAGCTTTACAAAAATTCAGGGGTTTTTTTCCCCTCCCAATTACTGTCAAATTGAGAAATATACTTCGATTTTTGAAAAAAATATATTTCTAGAAGCACTACATAACTTTGCTAGGAGTTACAAAGGTGGTACAATGGCACCCGGGATTTTCATAACTTTTTAGGTATATAACCAACCTCCTTGGTAAATATATCGGATACCTGGATTTTGACACTGGCAAGTTATTTCCACAGTGATAACTTTTTTTCCTCTTACTGTTACAGAGAGTTTTGTGTACAGATATATTATTTAATGAAAACACTGCCTAAATTAGAAACTGCAGATAAATCCAGCCCTTGAAATGTGTTTGATATAGAAACATCTAATTTTCGCCTAGCTTGAAAAAAACCAAAAACCACAACCAACCAACCAACAAAAACCAACCAAACAAAAACCAACCAACCAACAACAAACAAACAAACCAAAACAAACACAAAAAACCCACAACCAAAACCCCACCACAACCAACAAAAAAAGTCCCACCAAATGAAAAACGTGCTACAATTGATTAAAAAATATAGTACCAAGCAGGTGCTGCAGAATATACTGAGGTCCAGACTTCCTGTCTCTGCAAGTTCTACTATTGTCTGCAGAAAAAAAGAGTAAAGAAGACAAAAATAGAATTAGCTTATAAACAAGTGCTGACAACCACTGTAATAGCTGCTTCTCAGACTCAAGGCTGTGAACTCTACTTTCTACACACAGGAACAACTTAAATTCAGCTGAATCTGATTTTAAACCTACTTTATTAAACCAATATGCACATTTACCTCTAAATTAATTCTAGCTTATTCTTAGTGTAAGTTAATTACAGAAAAAGCAAGCTTATATTAATTTTGATACATCCACACAGTGATTAGCATCAGTTTGACTAAAATGTTGTTAAACCTATTAAAATTAACACAGCTGAATCTCCAAACACGAACATAAATAAAACTAGCTAGCAGGATCAGCTAGTCTAAAATCCAGACTATCTCTCTAGACGTAGCCCATCAAAACCTTTAAATCTATATTCAACTCTTTCCTCAGATGTTGATGCTTCAAGAAAGAAAAGAAATAATGCAAACCAAACCTCCTCTTAGAGTTAATGCTAGATTTATGGGTCAAGTGATACACAGAAGTAGGTATCAGCTAAAGCATGCCTATATCTTCACATTAAAATAAAGCTTTTTTTATTTTGTACAATCCTTCAGTACCCACTTCATTGTTGGAATAGAAGGAACCTATTATTCTATTAAATGGTTTCCAACAATTTTAAAAACTCAGCAGCTGAAATCATGCCAGGTGAGGCTTAAATGACTTTTGCAACATATGGAAAATATCCTCAAAACATCTTTTGCCAGAATAAGCCTTCCTTGAATCAGAAGGAATTCACTCAGCGTAGATGATCTAATGGCAAATAGATTAATTGCCTGCTCTCTTTCAAACCACATGTATCGTATGTATCAAGGTGGTTTCTATAACTGCAGAAGCAACAGAAGTCCTTACAACTATTTTCTCATCATAGCAATATAAACAACTTCCTTAATTAGATGATGACCACTAAAGTGGGTATCTTCACTTAAGCCACAGAAGTTTCCCTCGCAAATACTCCACATAATAACTGGTTTGGAAAAATTTATGGAAACTTTTCCTCAAAGTAACTAGTAAAACCTACAGTCAAGAGGGGGGTAAATTGGTGTCTTAAAGCTTTCCCTGCTGGTTTCAGGTAAATGGAGAACAATATTTACAGCTTTCTAACACTTCTAAGCTCTGAAAGTCAAACTATTTTTTCTCCCTGTCTGTTGTATTCCCATTTGCTCCTGGCCCAGTGTTCTTGTCCCCACCACCGCAACCCTTCAGACCCCCACTCCAGCCAACCACCACCATGCACAGGCCCCTCCACGTTGCTCCTGCAGGTTGCCAACTCCAAAACTCTGCATTCTCTTCACGTCCCCCTCTGCCATCCCTCACAGCTCTAGCAACATTTCCCACCACAGGATGTGAAATTGAAGGGCCTCCCTCACAAGAATAACTTTTGCAAATAAACTAGATGAACAGAAAGCAAAATCCCCCAACTATCTACCATGATTTCAATGCTGCTGGTGTGGCTTTTGATATCTTGGGCAATTTCATACAATACATATTGGGTGACTTCAAAAATAGTTCCTCTGATTTCAGTGGGAGTATACGCTACACCACAGTCTAACAAAAGGATGCACAAAGGAATGTACGTGGTGTGATGTTCAACACTGGAGTTCAGTGTTGTCCACAAGCAAGATGCCAACATTCAGGAGAACAGAACTGAACAAGAGCAGACAAATCACTTTTAAATATAACTCTCGTCAGTTTCTAACACAGAGACCCAGAAGCACTCAAGTTATTGTGCTTTGTAAATCTTGGGTCTATTTTCCACACTTTTGAATTACTGGAAAATTCTATTGATTATTTTATTTACTTATTTTAAGAGTGACTTGCATTATTTTGTAACACAGAAGAAAGGATATGACATATGAGAAGGATAAACACCTGAAATTGTTGCTTACTACACATTTCCAAACATACTTTACTTGGTCATCTGGAATTCAAAGAATTTGCTTGGTTGCTTATTCCAAAGCTGAAGTCTAACTCAACATTAAACATCTGGAGACCAAATATGAAAACATGAGAAAGCCCTACACTGCACCAAGGTAAGACACGTGCCCTACAGTGGTTTACACACCTGCTAACAGATAATTTTACAGTTTGGTTACCTAAAATGGAAGAAACCCAAAATATTCAGAGACATGTGCATCTGCCTGAAGAAGCTGCATTTTACAATTCTACCCAGTTCAGCCAGGCTTTTGTAACAACACTTAACTACTTCAGGAAGTTGATTAAATGAATAGCATATTTGTGCAATTTGCTGAATCCAAATCAAAGTGTGGCTGCTGACTATTCTATTTAATTTAGTCCACTTGAAGGAATACAAAAAGGAAATTTGCAGAGTAAATCTGTACATTGAGTAACAACACAAAAATCATTTAAGCTATCACAACCATCCTTTTACAGGCTCTTAGCTTTTCATTCGTACATAAGGCCATAATTCCAAGTGGTCCGATGTTGATCCACACAGGGGTTTTCACAAATAATCATGAAAGAGAAGCTCAAAACTCACTTTTGGTGGAATGTGAGCTTCTAGGAAACAACCAAAATGAGACAGGCAAAATATTTCTGCTGCTTGTATAATTTTGGTATATTTGATGTTCAGTTGGGCTGCTGAGAACAATGCACTTAAATTAAAAGAAAGCAGAAATACTAAAAGTAGTGTTATAATGTCTTAGAAAGATATCATTTAACCATCTATATTTTCTCTGATATTTATACCAAAACAAAAACCTAGGGGTTTTCGTTGTGTTAGGCTCAAAATGTTTGTCAGTCCAACACTTTTAGACACAAAAGGTAAGTAAAATTAGAGGTGCTTTGAAGTCTGGAAAGCTTTCATGAAATCTGATTAACTAATACTTTTCCTACAATGGGTTATTTGTTTCAGGAGGCAAAACTCTGAAAAACTTCACATTTTAATTTTCATTCTATTGCTTTTTAAACTTTTTATCTTGAAAATTTAAGTTGCAATTTATTTTGTTTCTCAAAATGGCTGAAATGTAACCAGTACAACTTGAACGCATGTTCCAAATGTGAAAAAAGAAACCTGGAAGACAAGCCCTTCTGTTACACAACAATTTATTGACATTTCATGTATTGAACAGCAAACTACTCTGATCAACTGGTGAAAGGCTGTTGAAGAACAAGTTTCAGATATCTCATGACTTTACCTTTTTCTTTTGTTCTTCCGTGGCTTTGATGATTCCTGGATCAGATTTCCAGGATTTTCCAAAATTGTAGAAAAGTGCAACGCTATTAGCAAGGAACGGAAGATGTATAAAGAAAAAATTGAGATGTGTTTAAAGTCAAGGAATCTAAACTTTTAAAACCAAATTTCCTCTTGAAAATACCCACTGATAATGTTGAAATAAAATTTAATTTTTACGAATACCCTTGAATCACTGTTTCTGGATTAACTAAATTCAGCACTGCTTTAAGACATCGCTTGGTACTCAGTATTTTCTGTTGCTCAAACTTAAAAACTTACTTTTTATAATGCTGTTCTTAAAGTGGCATTTCTAAAGCACTTATCCTTCTAAAGAATGAACAATGATAGTTCAGTTTTTGTAATTATTTTCCCTTTTAAATAAATCACATGAAATTTATCTTCTTTGAAGTATTTCCTGTTTTCACAATAAACATTTCAGAGCTCTATTTATAAGATAGACATTTGACTGCCCATGTCTTCAGTGGCTTGACATTCCCATTAGATGACAGCAAGGACTGTTTCTGGCCATAGAAGGAATTGTGCTGTAGTGACTACGGCTGCGTGGCAATCATGTCTCAAGACCACTTATCTCCAAGAAAGGTACTGTCTGAAAACTGGTCGTATTATAAGGCAATACTCATATTTTACACAGCAATGGAAGTTATTTTTAACATAGAAATTAATCCAATACTTAAAAAATAGAGGATTTAGCATTCTCTGGAAGTGTTTATAAAATCAATTACTGTATAAAAACAGAAAGTAAGCATGAGTTTTAAAATATTACTTCCTGTATTGAATGACTTGCTGTATAACATGCCCAGTCTTACAACACTTGACGTTTCTTCACAGAACTAAAACATTTCTTGGCAATGATGTTGAAAAACCAAATACTTCAGACATGCCTCTTCCACAAGAGATGGAAAATTATTTACTCTGATAAATCTACAAAAGACTTGACCAACCTGACTAAAGATACCCATCAGCTGTCAGTCATAACCGTGAGGAGATCCTATATTTGACAAAGCTGTAGTGACAGAAGCCTCTACATCATTATCCAGGCAAAAAGGACATTTATTACTCAGGCACAAACCACTGCACTCCCAAAATACACTATCTTCTGAGTAACTTAGATGAAAATTTCTCTCTACTTCGGTAGTCATTTGAATGTCTACTGTAATTAAATTTCAATATATTGTGTGTTTGCATTAGAAAACTCTGCATATAAGACTACAAACAAGCATTATGTGGCAATCTGTACTGAATTGGTTTATAAAACTTTAAAGACAACAACAAGAAAAGTTTTTGCATGCTTTCAAAAATCAGATTTTCAAGTTAGAATAGATGCTCATATATATATATACACATAAAATTGGTATTTATATATAATATATAGTATTCTACTACATATCTACATGTATATTCTGTTCTGTTTGACTCTATTGGAAAAATCTTTAATTAAAGGCATTATTAAGAAGGCAGTATTCAGAAAAAAATACATAAACCATTGATAAACAAGTCTACGTGGTACAGATGCAGGCCAATATTAAATGAAGAATCCAGAATGTCTATAGAATGACAGTAAGTATCTCAAATCCTTCTACACTGCTCTTGTGATATGTAAGAACCATGAAATATGAATAAATACAAGTATGGCCTCTTTTTGACTTCTGAAACGCTAACAAAGTCTCATTGTTCATGTGAACTGTATCCTGAATAACTTTTGTTTTCCTTCTGTTGGGGGGAGGAGTTTGCTATGAATTTCTAATTAAAAAATATTGGCAAGTTAAGTAAAACTTTTAATCATGTACCTTATATAGTAGAATGTTAATATCAACTCACTAAAGGCTAATTAATCTTTCCTCTAAAAGCTGTTTCCAGCAAGTTTATAACAGGGGGAAAAAACTACCAGCTATACTATAACCTAAACACTCACAGTTCTATTTGATACAACACAGATGAAAAGCTCTGACTTTAATATTTATACAATCTAATTTCTTCATATTTGTCTTCTAAAATTACCTGCTGCCAAGAATAAGATAGTTCAACTTACTTGTGTAACTAGAAAGAGATTCATTTTCTTTAGAATACTGAAAGTATCACGGGCTTTTTGCCACAACAGTGAAAACTGCTTTTTCATTAAAAATATCTTAATCTGATATCTGTTACAAACAATAAAGGTACAATTGAAAAAAATTATATGACCCATTCCTGATTACCAAACGTCACGTCTAGACTGTTAAACAAGATAGGGGGAAAGACTCTTTTCTATCCATTAAAGGGGTTGTTATGACCTTAAAGTTTTGGAATTGTTTTTGACTGAATAAAATTTGTACAACCTGTGTGAGAAAGAAGCTGTCCATGGATTCAAGCAGCACTAGTAGAAGTTCAGTATGCAGAATTTTTCTGAACTTACCCTTCCCCCATTTTATCTATAAAATACAAAGAGAGCATAAGAGACTCCTCGCAAAGTCTGTGTTTTGCTTTTACCACAATCATGTCAGACGAGTATAATTCTTACAGTGTAAAAGGTGGCAGATAAGGTACTTCTGTGATGAGGATGGAAGATGTCAGGACACTATATGAGAAAGCAGAGTTAAGTACAGATGAGAATTAACTATGTAAATGGAGAAAGGCAAAGTCAGCAGTATTCTTCATTAGTATCTTCAAAAATTGACTTTGAAGGAGAACGGAAAGTTAGAATTGTCCTCTCCAGGATATTTCTGGCATCTGATGTAGATAAACAACTCCAACTGTGCGATTCATCTCACCTACCTTAAATCACTCAGTATGCCTTCACATACAACAGAAAGGAAAAAGGTATGTCCAGTCTATCTTCAATATCAAGACATTAATTTAAGTCTTAGAAGCAACGCCCTACAAGTGCCTATTTTTCTCCGCCAGCTATGAAGAATTAAACAACCAACTCCACACCCGACCTATCGGAAGTTAGGCTGAACTCGCCTCTGAAGTTGACTTCCAAAGAGATCTTAGCAACTTGTATCCCAGACACCTCTCAAAACTCTTCATTTGCAAGAAATCGTTGTAGGTTTGCAGTAGTTAGAGAGTAGGGAATCAGTTCTCCACAGAGAGTCCCTCATTTTGTCCTAACATCCTCATTTACAACTACATAAAGAAAAGTACATTACCATATTATTAAGAGCTGAAAAACACGTGATAGAGCAGGCATTCAGCTTCTGCCCTGTCACCAGTTTGCTGTCTTTTAGGAGATTTCCCCAGTTTTCATTGTGAGAGGCAAAGTCCATGGAACACTTTCTACTTTTAGTCCAAATCAGTATCCTTTAATTATTATAACAAGTGCAACAGGCTGAAAATTATTCCAGGAAACCACTTGGAAACAAAAAGACCATTTCATTAAAAAGAAAATTAAACCCCAGCAAGCACTCCACAACCCATGAGTGAGGTAAACATGTGATAAATGAATTTTTCATCCTGAACTGCAGCCTATTTAGAACAGCTCAGACACATGCAAATTGCTGCTATCACAGCTACACAATCATACAAGAATCTGAAACCAAGCCAAAGTGCACATGATATACAAAGATGCTCCTTTCCACTAACTACAGATCCAGTAATTAAGTCCTTTTCTCCTAGAGAGAAAAATCTGCATCCAGTGTAAGCTGTCAAAGATCAATACATACTAAGGAACCTACCAGTTCACCACAGCTGCACATCTGGATCCAGGAGTCCAGGTAGATAAGAGCAGATAACTACAGAAGCAGCCTCATTTGACTAGGTATTTATTAGACAAAAGCCATTTTCCACCCATTGAACCTCTGCAAAAGCTCTCTACCTCCATTTTCAATCTATCAAAGAAAATTCCTTAACTTGCAAAAAATAATAATTCACTGCCACCTCCTCCACCTCTTATATTTGGTTTTGCTTTTCTTTTTTAGTTTAGAAAAAGTTTATGAATCTAGTTTTTGTAATATGAATGTGTTTTGTTTTTTTTGTTTGTTTTTAACTGCTTAATTGTACCAATTGGCTTGTTACAATTTTTGAAACACTACGTTATTGTAACACCTGTGTGACAGCATGAAAATCATCATGAATTCTCTTACACCCAATTTTTACAATGATCCCGAATTGAAAAAGTGTGTAGTGTTTGTTTTCCTTCATCTAAAAGCCATCAATACATGAAGTATATTTGAAATAAGATAATCAAGTATTAGTCAATAACAAATTATTTAAAAATATAAGCTGGTTTGCACCATCTCATTACATCAGTACTGCAAGTAGTATGCGGTATCAAAAAAGTTTAATTAATGAAAGCTGCACACTCCCATTTGCACCAAATGGAAATGGTAGAACAACAAAAAAAAACCAACCCTACTGTGAATATTTTGAGTTACAGCAAACCCTGACATCTTACAAAAACAGAGCAGTATAAGAACCATCTGACACAACAGGCACTATTTGTTCAGCTGGAACTGAAAAGACTGTGTGAACAACTGAGATATGAACTCGGTACTTGTGCCCTGGACTTTTACAGGACACAAGAGAGAATTCTACCTATAAAGGCTAATGAAAGATAATGAAATGTGAAATTCTAGTCTCATGTTATTAAAAGTGTAATTTCAAATCTTTTTGTTTACTTGAAAAATAAAACTAAATTAAGATATGGTGATTTAGTGTGCAGGATTTTTGAGGGTTCCCCCCCCATTCTGCAAACCGCAGAAGATTAGAATACACTAACAGGGCAACACATAACTGTCCTTTCTTATGGGTAAAATACAGATAAAGGGGAAGCAATAATACAGCAGCACAACAGTGGCAGGGAAGGTTTAGACCATAGACTCATATACCTATAAATTCACAGATCATAACTTCCTCATTCCCAGCAAGAATAGGATTTCTATTTTAACAAATATACCAGAGTCAGAAGCTGCTGAGAAAAATCAAACAGAATGGAAACATTTACGAAAAGTCAGTACACTAGAACTATCTAAACTGTTTGAATTTACTCTCAAGCTTGGTCTTTTAGAAGACATATCATTAGCCTTAGAATTTATACTTAGTTTTCATATGATCACCCTGAAATTCAAGAAACCACACTGCTAATCTTTGGTTTTGTTTGTTCTTTATGACACATTGTTTCAACTGCCCTTTTCTGTCTCATTAGGATTAATCTCGGAAGACCAGATGTTCTTCCAGACACCTTCAGAATATCTGCAAGAAAATTCTTACCAAACACCTGAATACTAAAGTAACACTTGCAGCAATTAAGACTTTTGTATTACTTACAATACAAAGTTTCAATAATGCAATTAGTGATAGCTATTTAAGCTTAGAAACTTTTTTTCCGGAGCAGAAGATGGTCAGAATTCGTAAAAACTACCAGGCCAAGTTTCACCACTTGAATATTACAGAGTATAAAGTAGTACTCTGGTCTATCACAAGTAATCATATAAAGCTGTAAAAATAAAAGAACCCTTTCTCCAACCACAATGCTGTGCCTCATGCTATAAAAATAGAGCAGGCATGCGATTCCTTTTTTTTTTTTTTCCCCCAATAAAGCTACAGGGCAATTTTCCAGAAGAAGAATGAATTTAGAATCTTATTACAAAGACTTCCAATTAAAAATCATCAATTAAAGGAAGATGGCCTCAAGCAGTAAGTCTCTGAAACTGCTTGTCACAGAGAATTGTGTCAGCTCTAATGAAAGCAATTAGTAACCAAAGTTTTTAGACTACTACTTCTGTGTACAAAAAGGCTGTTGAAAAGGTTTTGAGGTACCTACCTTAAAATACAGAAGCAGTACATTATTTTATTGACATTCTGAAGTTAGGCTTTATTAGGGTAAATAACTGTCTATGGTTACTACTTCCAGTGGACAATGAACATTATTCTGTAAACCAAGAAAAAGCCCCAAAAAACAAAAGAAACTAACTTCAAGTTACATTAAGCAGAACGGCTACCAGACATAAAAATCTAAGCAACACGGTACAAATATGAAGAAAAATACAAGCTTCAGGATTAAAATCTAACAATTCGGCAGCCTTAAGGGACAGCTTTCTACATCAAAATAGAGATCGTCATCAATTGTGTTGGCTGGGCAGACATTTTAATATGGTCAAGGACTCTGATTTAAAGCTGTGCACATTCCTAGATGTGTCTCAAGCTGATGTTACATTAGCATGAAAAAGCATTCCACAGTAGCTCAACATTCACAACCCAAAACATGGGGCAGCATTAGCAAATGTGATTTTCTAAAGAAAACCTCCAAGGTACAGAGAGATGAGATTCAAAAGGGATATCACGCAGTTATAACCGCCACAGAAATTTGTATTTTACTATTTGCCAAAAGTTCGCTTTTCTTAATGAAAAGAACAGAAAAGCAATTTTAGTCTAGTGGTAGGACATGTTTATGCAGCTCCACTCCCTTGCATAAAAGCTGGAAAATACACTTCCGTTTTAAACTACTGCTTTCTAAAATGCTTTTCATATTCATTTTGTACGCGCTTTCCTCATTCTGCAGTTACTAGTAAATTTAATTGAGTAAAAAGACAGGAAATCAGGTCAGAGATGGGTAGCAGGACCAGCATTTCTAAGTAACTCTTTCAAGACATATTCATGCTAACATTGATATTATTTTATTTTTTTTTTACTTAACAGCTGCTAGATTTTTAAGTTTGTTTTGTTTGTTTTAGTTTGAAATAGCAGTCATCTCCAGCCACGTGGGACTGGTATTACTCACAGCAGCACCTTTGCAAAGACTGTCAGCATGGAAGACAAAGGCAGCATGGAAGCAGGGTCTCATCTCTGTTCTCAACCCAAAAACATCAGGCTCTTTTAGCTAAGGTCGGAGAACAGCTTAATAAGATGAAAAAAGGGTTGCATTGCTACTTTCCTAGTTCATGGTAATTCCTTTGAGGATGAAAAGAAAAACGGGTTTTAGAAAAGTCAAACCAACATCCATCATAAATATTAAGTTCATTTCAACTATCTACAACTGGAAGAACTGTATCAAACATATAATAAAACATTAATTTTCTATTTCATTTTCTTGGGTATTGTATTACAACACCCAAGAAAGTTGCCTAAAAAATTTAATCTATTTCCTTAAGGTGGATAACTGACATTCTTCAGTGAACTCTGAATAAATTTGTACCCCTGTGAGTACGAAAAGTTCATATCTAGGTAGACAGTCAAAAACCATAAAAAGATGGGCATATGCAGAATGTCTATCATTAGTGTTGTTAATACACACATCCTCAAAAACTGAAAATACAGTGAATATATTTACAGTTTGTATGAAATGAAATGCAATTAAAATTTTTCAAAGAACTAACTATAAAGCTGGAACCATGAAATTACTCACTGCTTTTCAGAAAAGCAGTGTCTAAAATGTCAATTACACTTTGTCACCTCAAAGTCACAGCATATTTTATAGAGTTGCTTAAGAAATTGGTAAAGCACAGGAAGTTTCACAGACTACTATAAGCCAGTTTTGAGGAAAATCTTTCATTCACTGAAGCAAAGCAATAATGTGCACTTTTTTAAAGCAAGAAAGTAACTGCCATAAAACCAAAACAATATTTAATGGAAATAGGCATTTAAAAATTGTAATTACTTTATTCACTTTCATATGCAGGATAACTCTGGGTATTACCCCATACTACTAAGATAAAAAAAAATATTACTTATTGTTTTACACAGAAAAGGATATCATTCCAAAACCAGAAGAACCACGTCACATACATCCAGAATTTCGTTGCCAGGTATATTCCAAGAGGCAGAGCACTGTGCATGGAGTGATCAAAGAATGACCTGTAAAGTAGAAGCAATGTCACACGGTAAGTTTCGACTTATAAAATGGAAATCCTGAACTAATGTTTCTGAAAAACACTTCCCGTTAAAATATATATTATATGGTATAACGCAAAATACACCATGAAAACCATTTTCCTCACATTTACCTTCAAAGTTCACGAGAAATTCCCATTTTTCAACCTGTCCAGGTGAAGGGTCATGACTGATATGTATTTAATTAAAATTTATAGATCCACCTTTGAAGTGAATGTCAAGAACTGGACAAGAAAGGCAGAATGAGTACATACTCATGCTATGACTACACTGTGAAAGTAGTTCGAACTCTGTGAGATTCCTAGCCTACAGCATGGATAATGGTTGCAAACTACATTTACTTAATGAGATTTCAGTACTAAAGATATTTTAGAAACTCACACAATGAAAATAATATGTTAAAATTACTTAAGTAAGAAAAAAGCTTAAGAGAGACTTTGGTGTTACCATTCTACATACTTGAAATATTTCAGATTCTTGAATCTATTGCTTCAAGAAGTTACCAATAGACAGTCGGGGAAAAAGCAGATTAATTTATTTCCTGTATTACTAGATTTGCCAAGTTCTAAGACAGAATGCTTGTACTTCAATTTTTTAAAAAATAAGCTAATCAGAATTATTTTTACCTTCTTATATTCTTGCATTTTAAAGTATATTCTGAATAAAATTGAATTTAGTTGAGACAAACTAGGTGAGTGACTAAGTAACTCCATTTTCAAGAAAAAAATTGCTAAACATATCAAAAGTCCCACTCTTAACTGATAAATTCCTTGAAACAGAATTTCTTCCATCATCTGCCTAAACATCCTTTCATTGATGCATTTGGCTTTTCGTTTTGGTGGTGCCTTCAAGGGCTGTAACAAACAAATGTGAGCACCGAATAGTTTCTATTTCACTCCTTTACTCCCTTTCAGTAACTGTTTCTTCTCTAACAGAAGTTTCTTAGGTCTTTTAAGAAAATCAAGGAAGATGAGCTAAGAGTGTAAGTACTAACTGAATATACATTTGGATACACAATAGTTACCTTTTTTTTGTGCGTGTGAAAAGAGCAGGGAGGAAAACCCAGCTAAGCAGATTAGCTAAAATTCAATAGGGAAAGGAAATACTACTAGAATAACAGAAAAAGTTTTATTCAAAACAGGGCTTTGTGAAAAACGCTTCAAAAACTATTTATACCAAACAGTAAGCAAAGGATAGGAGAAAGTAATACTATTAATCCTGAATACATGTCAGGCAGGTCAAAAACATAAAACTCAATGAAACGTAGGTCTTCAGAAACCTGAAGAAATCTTGTCTGTGCCTCCTGCAGGATACATGGTTGAGGATTTGCATTGCCAAATAAATTACTTGTGGGAGGAGGTCAGCAAATGGCACAGTCTCAGAGATGACAAAAAGACTGAACAAATCATCTCCAAGATCCTGCAGAGACAAAGGCTTGGTGACCTCCCACCCCCCTCCAAGTGCACCAAGTTCACTAATATTCTATTAAATTGGTTTAAGGAACAGATATATTTTATTTTCCTCTTTAAACAGAAAGGAAGGAAAAGCAAGTGGTTCTAATAAACATAATATTTGATGCCAGAAAAGCAGAAAACTCTTAAGTATGAAGATATAAGTTCTTCTATACATGCTACACATGGAAATGAAAAGTAAAGGATAAATGAAGCAGTCTACAGATACTGAAAATCTATTGGAGCGTGCCTCTGTGTGTGTGTGTGTATGCATGTGCATTTACAGATAATTAAAATAATCAAACACAACTAAAACTCTTTATGATGAGGTAACAAATTAAAAACATTATCAGAAAGCAGCCTTTTTCTTTAGTTATCCTTTTCCACAACAACAGAAGCTATAAAACCTGACTCTGACTTCATTTCTCTATATAAATCTCTTCAGATGCCTTTGGGTATTTAAATTCTAAATGATTGGGTTTAAAAAGCAAGCTTGCACATTTATTTTTTTCTGTTCCTTTCTAGTAATTTTTCCCTTGACTGCTTTATTCAAAATTCATTCTGATAACTTTGTACACAGACATTCAGCACCCTCCTCTGGAGAATGACTGAATTTCTGTTCTGCTGTTAGCTTCTCTCAGCTCAGTGGTATTCACTCAAGGTAATTCCACGGCTATTTGCAAGAAAACAGAGCATTACAAGAGAAAAAGTTGCACAAGGTATTTCCCAGAAATATAATTTTAGAAATTCCAACAAGAAAATAAATGCTGCATGTTGAAAAACAACACACAAAAAAAGAAATTTAAGATTATTTATCCAATAAAGATCCCAGCGAAACACCTCTTGTGTGCACACGAAACAGACAGAATCCTGGTAAAAAACTTACTTTGAAAGAAACTGCACCATAGCCCAAACGCCACCATACATCAGCCCTTTAATGAGCCAAGAATCAATGTCTAGGTCTGCTATAAACCCAACCAGCCAAATTACTAGGAAAGGAGTTCCCAGCATCACCTTCTGACGGAATTCCTGTATAGAAACAAATATCAGTAAGTAATATTCTCGAATAAATAGGACAGTCACAAAAGCTTAAATAAATTTTCAGGAAGACTGACAGAGGAGGAGGAATCTTCATAAATTTTTGTCATTTCCTATATTTACGTACCTCCAATGTATGGGCAAGAAACAAAAACCTTAAAACTTCATAGCAAATCAACTGATTCCTTTATTTTAGAAGAACTGTCTTCTAAAGACTTTACTCTTAATCCAGAATAAAGGTAACAGCCTATCTTTTTTAAGAACCTGCCAAAGTGTATAAACTACTACACAGCACATGGCAATCTCGGTGAAGTTTAAAGACTGAAGTTATGTAACGAATAGATAAATTCATACTGAAGCATCTATGAAGAAAGACAGGACCTTTTTTGTTTTCTACTATGTGGGTACAATTCTTGATGAAGGCATTGAACTCTTATCAGATATTCAAAGCACATTCACAATGCACATGTACACATAATGTAATGCACAAATCACTGAAAGTCAATAATCACTGCACTACTATATTACCACACGGTTAAAAGCACAGGCTGTGGCCAGTGCTTTAACCATCAACATGCAATGTATCTTTAAATCAAGAACTTTTAACAAATCAGTGACAGCAATACTTAATATCCAGCACAACAGTCAGCCTAGTAAGAAAATATCAACTCTATATAAGTTATCAAACCACAGGCAGGTAGATAGTTTTTCAAGCTAGAGCAATGTCACCCTTCATACCCTCATTTCTTGCCTCCTCCTATCTAAAGTATTAAATAACAACATGAGAAGAAAAAGGCCTCCACATCACAAATTCATATATTACGTTATACTGCCGAGATTACTGCTGCTTTTGTTCAACACAAAACACTAAGGATCAGAGAGGAGTTCAGAGTTCAGAATATCTAAAATGCTTCTTTCTTTAGATACTTGTGTCAAGGTTTAAGGCAAGGCGGCAATAAACCGTGGCAGACGCTCCCTGTTAGTCCCTTGAAAGTCAGCTTTGTGAAAGTCATTGCTATCCTCAACAATACCAGGCCATTTAGTACTTTCCTAATGTTTATTTAGTACAAAAACTAAAGGTAACTGTGTGGAAGTTTAGAGTTTTCTTTCCTCTTGCTTTGAATAAAGAGTTGTTTGTTTTTTTTCTTTTTGTCTTTTGCAATTACTTTTGCCTTAACAAAACGATGGTTCCCAAAACTGAAATGTGGGGAAACCACAGTACTGAACTGCTTACCTTAAACAAACACACACACCCCCAAACCAACAGCAGCAGTAATGTTGATTTATGTAAGTGTGATGCTACTTCTTACCTTATCAGCTTTTAGTTTTCTCAAAAAGGATGGGCTGTCATATCCCTTTGCCTGTCTTGCTTCCTGTAGGTGATTGATCATCCAAACGTTTTTCCTCTGTTTTGCTAAATCAAGTGGCGATTCTCCCTGACAGAAGTATAAAAGTGGGAAACATCCGATTTAAAAATAAAATGCATTCAGAGCACTTTTGCAACAGAAGATTGGCAGGTAAAAATGATACATTTTAAATTAGTTCAAGCTACATTCTGGCACACTTTTGGCTCTGCAGCTTACTTGACACCAAACATCAATCATTCCTTCTGGTCTTTTTCACTCTCATAACTATACATGCGTGGACAAGTAGATTAAATGTGTGATCCTGACAATATGTATGTCCTGACAATATGTATGTCCTGACATAGCAATAATTCTTGCCTTTGGCATAACACATCTGTGTTTCACTGTTCTACACACAGTCTACTAGTCCGTAAACGAAGGGCTGTGCTTCCCCCTCAGCTATTGACAGGCAGCAGAAATCAAGCAAAGAATAAGAACTCGTGACCCACTGGATCATGGAAACTCTCCCAGTTTAAAGTCTGACTTCTCAGTTAACTCTCTGCCTTTTCAGCAGAGTGAAGTTACTAAAATATTTCTATGACGATTTTTTTCCACAAGCTTAGTATTCTTATATTCATCTGTTACTGAAGTCCTAGGAAGAAAACAGGAAAGGATAAACTGATATCTCATGTCCAACTTACTCCAAAACTCTGAACTTTCACGCTTAGCTTATGCTTCGCATACTTTGGGGTGCTAAGCATGGTCCATGTTTTCTCTTTCCCTGCTTTCAGAGAGGACTGACAGACAAAGCAAAATAGAGACAGAGAGAGATACAGGGGCCAAAGGTGCCTATCAAACTGATTTGATTTTATTGCTTTTTAAACATTTAGGAAGAGAGCTAAATGAAAGTTACTGACTGAATCTAAAATTATAGAGGAGGCAAGAGACAACCAATTGCAGGTACCTCCAGCTCCAGTTTTGCATATGACTCCTCCTCTCTTCTACTGGAGTTAACTCCCCTCCTAAACAAACCATTCATGGAGGCTTGAAAAATGGCTGAATCCTCCATCGCACGGCCCCCTCCTAAAAAAAAAGTGAGACAGGTACCAGAAACTGAAATTACCCAGAAAGGGCAATAATTACTATAGACAGAAGGGATTTCAAAGATTAAAGTACAGTCAGCTACCTATATCCCATAGAAAAACAACGGGAACTGAGTACTTAACTGCCAGTTTTGCCTTTAAAACCTTTCTTGGTATCTCTAAAAGGAGGGTAAACAGCACAGACTATAGATTATCAGGTGAAGCTTTTTGCTGTTTAACAGGACCTTGCACTTCTTCTGTGGGAGAAGTTTAACTAGCAAAATCAGTTAAAAAACAATAACCTTTTGACTTAACTTGGCTAACAAAGTTATTTAGAGCCAGATGTTTAAGAAACAAATTAACTCCATCCTCAACAGAAATGCCTGAAATCAAACTATGGTGCCTGCTTCATCATAAATTTAATAGCACCTTGAACTGCTAGTAGCTGGAAAACTCCAGAGATGCTGTTGTTTTAATATCCCCTTATATATCCAGTCTGTAAAGATTACCTGTGGACAAGCAATCCCCTCTGGGAGTTGATCTCCCAAGTAAATCCTGAAGTTGTCTTGGGGTCCAGCTGAGCATCCCTTCCACTAGAGGGCCATGAGACACCTAGGAACTGCCTAGATAAAAAGATTGAGGGAGCTTTAAAGAAGTCTTTGACTATGCTTCTCATCATCTGGCCATTTTAATATTTTCCTTGTATTCACAGGGGTGGTGGATGGCTGACTTGGTTAGACAGAAAAACAAAAGAAACCAAAACAAAACAGAGTACTTAATCTAGTTACACACTTGTTTGTCAGCAAGCAAACAAAAATAGCATATATCTGAATCACCTGAAGTGTCATTACGATAAGCAACTTTCCATGTAGACTTCCACAGACAAGCCTACAGATACACTGCAAAATCAAGAAACTACATCTAAAGTCCATTCAATGATTTATTAACAGATTTGGGTGGTTTTTTTAATATATCTTCCTTAAATCACAAAAGCTCTTTCTAGTCTCCATCACTCTCTAGTGAAAAAGGAGCTTCTGCTTATATTTAAACAAAATATACAGGTTTCCCCCCCTAGTGCCCAGCAATAAGCTGACTCCCTGTGAAATTCTGTCCTCATATGCCCAATCTGTCTACAAGTGTGGCAAGATAATTTCCTTAACAAAAAATCAATCAAATAAAAAACAAAACAAACCAAAAAAACAACACACTTTACTTCAACTGCGGAAAAGCAGCTTCCAACTCCAAGTTGTAATCCAGTTCTCAAAAAGGAAGAAGAAAGTATCTTACTACCAAAAGAAAAGTATTGTTCTCTTGTATAGCATAACGTAAAGAAGATAAATAACACAAACAGGACAAACCCGCTGCTTGTTACAAGTTTTATTCTGGAATAAGAGTGCTACTGTTCATATACTCCTCAAACTGTCAGGCAAAGTAAAAAGAGCACCTTATTGGTTCCAGTTTGTCCCACACCTCAGTGGCCAGCAGCATGTGCCTCTAACACAGTCAAAGCTCGCACCTTATATTTCGGCCACATCAGAATTTAAAAAAGATGAAGGGATTTCAGCCAGTGTATTTCTTTAACCTGACCTGTCTTACCATCATTCTTGGTCAATTCCACGAGCTACCTGAGAAAAGGACTTTCCTAGATAGTGCTGCAGAAATCTCCAAGTGACTGCATCAGAAAGGAGGCTTTCACGATTCCTTTTATTTCTGGGGGAACATAAGCCAGACACTTCACAACCGGTTTTTGGTTCAAAGAAAACTTTTTTTCTGAGCAGTCAAAGGAGAAGCACTAAACTGAGTTTCTATATACCTACAAAAAAACAAACCAAATTCTTATGTTTCCTATATGTTTACTATCACCCAAATCAGCATGTTACAAAGTCACTGGCAGGATGACAGAACTGCCACTGTTAGAATGATTTCTGATCCTTTGAAGATCCTAGACACGTGGGAAGGCATGCAAGAAACCCAGACTCCACTGTAGAAGGCAGGCATGTTAATGAAACCAGGCACATGTCTTCTGGCATGACTGGAAAGATAATCATGATCCAGCAGGTCCAAAAACCTTTTTTTCTACTGACTGCTGCTGTCTGTCAATGAAGAAGGAGAGACTATGAACTGCTTCAGGCTAGCAGATACTTTTTAATTTGGCCAAACATAGGAATTTTTATTACAGATTTCATAAGAGTCCAGAAACGTAGGTAAGGCAATGACTTTAAAACTCTCATCACACTAGTCAGACTGCCAAGGGAAGCAAGGTACGACACTGAATTTTTTTCCACAAAAATGCCTTAATTTTACCATTAGGTGTCATAGAAAAAAAGCTTTTCAACAGTTTACAAGAAATGAGACTAGAAGCATAATTCATCCACACGACTGACCTTACAGACCAGGAATAATTGTTATAAAATCACATCAGTACATGTAAAAAACTAGTTGATTTGTTTTAAACACGTGAAAAGCCATGTGATTTTTCTAATGAGTTTTCAGTCATGATCATCAGTATTTCTGATATTCTAAAGTGGATCTAGGACCTAGAAAAGCTACTAGTAAAATTTGACTGCACCCTTAAAAAGACTGTTCCATGCTGTTCAAGTAAACAGATGTGAATATATATAGATATATTTTTAGCATATTTCTATCACTTGTGGCCAAGCAAAATAGGCCCTGGCCGTCTTAATCATCAGGGAAAATGGTGACAGGTCAAATAAATTTTATCAAGTATTTAGTATTTTATAAATGTAGATTTACAGCTCTATTTTCCAGTGCAATTGCTCCATATGTAATGCTAAGTGGAAAACAGAAATATTTGAAGAGAAATTGAGAATTCTTTTTTCTAAAAGTAAATTCTTCTCTGACAGCACAGAAGAAACACCTTGGGTGATGAAGTGCTTCTAATTTAATACACAGATTAGTCTGGAGGCAATGGACAAAACCATGTTCAATAGGCGCACCGTCCACTGCTGGAGAAGTTCTTATAGACTTCAAGTCTCTGGCATAAATTCAAACAGCTGCTTGGCTGGTCTAATGTATGCTGGGGATGGGCTCTGATAGTGCGGAATTTAGCTGCATCATTAAGAGGTTCTGGTAGAATAATCAGGCAACTTAAAGTTCTGATGCAAAAAAAAGAGCCCATTTTAATATTTTACTCATATTGGTGTTTTTAAGCCTCCAACTTCCTTACTGCCACTGGGAGATACAATAGATGTCTCACATCTCACTTCTCACTCCAACAAATAGACAGTCACCCCAGAACTTCACTAGAAGACATTTGGTCAGATTTTCAATTTTGCATCCAAATGCATGGGTCTTCACACATGCGGTATAATTGCACATCCCACTGACATATATTTGCACATAACCGTTGGTAAATTATTTATATCAGTATTTTGAAGGTGCAGATTTAGTGGTTATGCAACACTGTTCGGAAAACTTATTCCCAAATCAAACATTAGTGGCACAGCTTTTGCTCCATCTCCATGTCCCACCATACCCACAATAATAAACTATTCTCGAGAGGCAATGCTACTTCTGCCTCAAACCACCCACAATAAATAAAAGACTGAGTGTTTACCTTTATATTTTGAGCATCAACATTAGCTCCAGCTTCTAACAGAAGACTAATGACTGTCGTATTTCCTGCTAGCACAGCCCAGTGCAACGCTGTGTTTTTGTGATATTTGTCTCCAAGATTAACAGAAACATTAAATGTAAGTAGTAATCGGGTTGGATCCACACTAGAAAAGAAAATTCTCATTAGATTTACAGAAGACGAACTCAAATACATACCAACTTATTGTTAATGTGTTCAATTTCTATAGAGGACATTGATCAGGTACACTATGTAATAGCAAAGTGACTTTTGCTGACAATTATGAGTGGCTCAAAGTCCCTTCCCACCAGAGAGCAACCACAATTCTGTTGACTTTAAAGGAGCTGGTAAGACAGCTTGTTCTGAGATGTCATGAAGCACATTTGGTATACAATTCTGTATTTATGTTTACCAAAACCTAACAGTACTAACAAACAGGTTTGTAAAAGCACACACGATTATATACTTGCCAGATAACAACCAAAGTTCAAAACATATTATGTTTCTACTTCATATTCCAAAAGATGAAAACACAATAGGATGATAATGTTGGTGACGGCAGGTATTTATAAAAGTTAGCCTATGTTCCTCTCAACAATCGATGGAGACAGGCTCTTCTGAGCAGGAATCTAATTCAGACAAATTTGCTCTTGGGAGAAGTGTCATTTTACACCAGCTTTTTCAAATCAACTCCACAGGAAGATTTACTTTGCAAACTTGTATTAGTAAGTACTTGTGCATAATGTCCTCTCTCTTGAATAGGTCATTGTACTGGTTTTGGCTGGGAAAGAGTTAATTTTCTTCATAGTAGCATGTATGGTGCTATGTTTTGGATCTGTGACCGAAACAGTGCTTATAATACAGAGATACTTTTGTTACTGCTGAGCAGTGCTTACACAGCATCAAGGCCTTTTCTGCTTCTCACCCCACTCCACTAGCAAGTAGGCAGGGGGTGAACAAGAAGTTGGAGGGGACACAGCTGGGACAGCAGAACCAAATGACCACAGGGATATTCCATACTGTATGACTTGTGCTCAGCATATGAAGCTGGGGGAAAGAAGGAGGAAGGGAAGACCTTTGGAATTATGACCTTCCCAAGTAACTCTTACATGTGATGGAGCCATTTCCTGGAAATGGCCAAACATTTGCCTGCCCATGGGAAGCAGTGAATGAATCCATTGTTTTGCTCTGCGTGGGCATGCAGCTTTTGCTTCATCCATTAAACTGTCTTCATCTTAACCCATGAGTTTTCTCACTTTTACCCTTCCCATTCTCCTCCCCATCCCAATGACGGAGAGTGAGTGAGGGGCTGCGTGGGCCTCAGCTGCTGGCTGGGGTTAAGTCACAACAATCACAAATGAAGAAAGATAATTTGGCAACTGTCAAAAAGAATTTCCAAAAAATCAAAACCAGTCACTAGCCTACGCCATTTAGTTAACATCAAGAGAAAGTCAATACTGCAGTGAGATATTACCTATGTGTTCTGTAGGCTGCCCACATTAAAGGTGTCATTCCATTTTGATCCATCATATCTACATCCTAAAAAAAGGAAAAGAGAACAAAAAAAATGTTGGTGAGACAAATAAGCATGTTTAAGTTCCAGTAAATACAAGGTTTGCAATGAGATGCAGTATTTTAAAACTAAGCAACTGAACTGGAGAAATCCTGGTAAGCTTTCAGTACATAATAAAATAGTATTAAAAATGAAAACAGACATTAATACCACTATTGCAAAAATATAACCATTCCAATATATTTTGGAACAGGCGTGCTGTAAAACACCAATCGTTTCTATGTTATTATTAATCTTCAACATCAAAAATATAAATAGATGGTGTAATACTGCACTCAAAAGCAGGAAAAACACACCTAGAACCTTCTTTTCCACTCCATTAGCCTGTCAAACACCCAGAACCCTGGGATCCCTACTTGTAGTGCTGCTAGCCTGACTCAGGCAGATGTTTTTCAGGAAATCCAACTCAGTTCTTGCAAATAATAGCTGTTAAAACATCTCTAGCCTGCAAATACCTTTACATATCTGAGTTTTTACTCTGAATAATAATAAGCACCCCCCCCCCCCCCAAAAAAAAAAAAAAAAAAAAAAGACCAAAACCAAACAAAAATACACGATTGATGGAAAGAGAGAACCATTACTTTATTGTGGTTTGTTCAGAAAAGAGTTACGTGCATTGACACCAGGATCCAAGTATGTTTGCCCTCAGTTCTTGTAAAGACTACATCCTCCTCAGCCTGTTTGCACTCCTTTTAACCTCCTCTTGTTGAGATCATGAAGGACATTAGAACTGAAGCCTAAACTGAAGGTCATTCATCTTTGAGAAGCATGACTTTGATTCACAGATCACACTGGGTGAACAACATATTTTGAAGATTCTACAACATGAGCAATCACACTTTCATCCTTGGATTCCACATAGAAAAGCAATTCTTCATGACCAACAGCAGGGGCAGGTAAAATGATTGCTTCAGTGATTGCACCTGACAAATCAAAACTGCACTTTGCACACTAGGTGACACTCAGCTAAAGGGAAAAAGAAAAACAAAACAAAAAAACCCACAACACATGAGCTCCAGACTGTTCTCTGCACATAAATTACCTAGGCAGGCTACAGCTATTACGCATATTAAGGTCCAGCATGAGCTGAGGTAGATCCCTTTTCAAAGGAACTGTAACTATAGGAAAAGGATCTCAGATTCCTTAGCATGCTGTTTTATAGATAAAGCAAAGATGGATAGCAGACCCGTGCCCTAAAAAAACTCCCCATCAAAAATTCTTTGTTATTCTGCCAGATCATTACTACAGCCACACAAGTGGGACATTTCAGAAAGGAAGCTCTGTTGCTGCGTTTTACCAAAGGGCTGAAGCAAAAATATGACCCTTTCAGCAGCAGGTACATATTGGAAGACTGTTCTATTCTGATGTATACCAATTTTAACATTAATTTCTTGTTTAACTCTTGGTGACAGGTCAATCTGATAATGCCCATGGAGAGGTGTACCTATGCTGTTAGCACAACAATATGAGCACTGCAAGAACAAAATATTTCAACAGTAAGTGATGCAATGATAAAAAAAAAAAAAAAAAAAATCACACAAATTGCTGCCCTGTGTATGCATTTCAAGTGTGAACTCCTTGAACCACAACTAGCAAATTTTTCACTTCTTTCTGAAAAAGAACAACTTTGCATATGCAAAGATAACCAGACTGAATCCCAGGACACTAATACAACATTTTTTTTTAATAATGATCTTTCCTAAACTTGTACTGTGCTACAGATTCTGTCTGCTACTTGCTACCTGGTTATATTTTTATCGTGTTCTTGTGCCAGGTTTCATTTTGGCCCAGGCAACATATTGACACAAACAACATGAGCAAGTTATGATACAGCCAGGTATTAGTCTCTCAAAATTCAGGAAGAGGCACAACTAAATAAAAACCAACAGCTACCAGCCACTGCTGCCTCTTGGCTGCGTAGCACTAGCTGGCATGAACGTGTGTTCACTTTCAGCCAAGGCCAGAGGGCATCTGACCAAGACATCTTCCCTTACACTTCGCTCCAGAAGCTGGAGGATGTGACTTGAGCCTCAGATGGGAAATGTCACCATTGGCTGCTGCAGCCCAGGAAGAGCGTGAAGCAACAACAGCCAAATTAGGTTCCAGTTCTGTCTCAAAAAGGCACAAGCAGCAATTAGGAGCAACTTCATAATCCACCTGTCAGTTCTCTACAGTTATAAAAACTGGCTCTCCTCTGACCATGCAGGTCCACAAAAGCATCGGCATCAGAACTAACAAATCACAACAGCCTACACTGACCTTTATTTTGACGTTTATTTAGTTGTTGTTTACCACACAGGTACTACAATTAGATTCAGAACAAGGTCAAACCTACTTTTAGAATATAAGAGAACAACTTTGCAGGTAGTATACACAGCAAGCTCACATAGGCAAAAGCAGTTCAAGTTTCCAAAACCAGACCATGGCACCATAAAGGAAAAAAAAAATTGGGGAGGAGGGATTAACACCCTCATATGTACTTAGTAAATAGAATAAAAAGTAGAATCATGCATTTCCCATAACTTCTACAGAAATCATGTAGTTTCTGTAACTGTATGGAGTATAGCTAGAGAACTATGAGTTTAGGGATTATTATTTACAATGCTATTGATATTGCTATATTTTAAACATACTATACATTAAGCATGCAAATCAATCCATAATTTTCAAGTTGAATTTTTTGAAGTGCTTCCAAAAATAACTGCTACAATTAATTCAAACCTACAGCATGGATAGGATACCAAAATCATACTTTAACAACATTTGGGGATTAAATAAGAATTATCCTTTTAAAAGAAGTTATTAATAACAACAGCTGTTTCCAACATAAAAGGTTTTAAATTTTAAAGCAAGTTTTGTGCTTATGTATATATATGTGTGTGTATATATGTATATACATATATTACACATATAAACACACAGCTTCTTTTGGACTGAAGTAGTATATGCTCAGATAAAGAGAGCAAACAAACATTTACAGGGAGATTTCATAATCACAGTAGAACATTTTAAAGGCCATTTATCCTTCATTAATGCTATGCTTTAAAAAAGTTGGCACATGCATAACAGCTGCAAGATTTTTCTAGTAACATAAAACCCACATACAATTATACATAATTTGTGAACAAAATCCAAAACTTGTTCCTGATGAAAAAGCACTTCTCTCCAATCATTATCTCCTACAAAATAGTGATTATATATGATCAGCCCCTTCTTGTGCCTGCCTGCTCTCTATCATACAGTAAATGCTGTTTAACCAAACAGTTCTTAGATATAAACTGAATACTGCATGGAGCAATAGTTTATATTTTTACAGGCACAAATACTTTTCTACAGCAAATTTAATGTTTGTTTTACACAGACCCAACCTACTGATTTCATAGTCATATTCTACTTGACTCATTGGATTGTATCTTACTTGTTGTTTGAAAGAATAAAGAGAATATAGCAGTCTGAACAGCAGTAGCAAGACTGTAAAAATAAGGAGGGCCTTGACTTTTCTATATGTAAATAAAATTTGTGCTTCACGGATCTGTGCGTGAGTAAATCTACAAATTATAATGCAGGGTGAGTAGCAAAAAGGTGAACATGTTTCTGAGCATACAGAATGAAGGATGGAAGGCAATGAGAACACTAATGAATACACAAGCTATATACACACTTTACAGATCTAGCAGTAATATAAGAGGCTAGCAAGGTTTGGAGTTGGTTTGTTTTTTCTTTATTTACACATGCATGCAATTAGTAACAGCAATAAATACAAGTTGTGGACTGAGGTGTAAAAAAAAAAGAGATGACCTATAACAATTCTTTGGCATTAGATTTTTTACCTGTGTATAAACTGATGATTCTGTGAAGAATTCTAAAATATTTGTCATCATTGTCATTGTTAATATTTAAAGATCACATTAATTACAAATAAAGAATGGTAAAAGAGTAACTGCCAGAATATCCATATACTACATTAGACAGGTATGAATTAAAGCCAAAGTACTCAGACCACTGTCAGAAGAAATGAAGTTAGCAGGTGGCACATCAATACTGTAGTCTACAATAAAAGACACTGAATTATTTTTATGTTTAGTCAGGCAAATATTTTGCATTTCCTGAATGATAGGTGTGGGTTACAACTGTTTTCATATTTTAATTTTGAGTAGAATTTATTTAAATATTATATTAAATTAAAATTTACCTGTCCCTTTGCTATCAGGTAAGCAACAATCGAAGTATGTCCAAACTGGGCAGCCAAATGAATACAGCTACATCCTTCTCCATCAATTAGTGACGGATCTGCCCCATATTTCATCAGCTGCACAACCATGGATAAGTGACCCTGTCTAAATGTAACACACAAAAAACAGACAACTGAATAAGTATAAACAGACAACTGAATAACTATATACAGAAAAGCTATTAAAATCTGAATATTTGAATACAACAAATATGTTTAGTCGTTAATTACACTACTGGAGCTTCCGCACTTCGACTCATACCTCAAAAACAACAACTGTCACAATCTAATTCTGCAACTGAGTATGCAAACTCATTCATATGAACAAATTTTATGCAGCCAATGCATGCATTGCATGCATTGACTTAAGTGTGTTGAATAGCAAAATGCCAGTCAACGAAAAATACAAGTTATTAGTTTAGAAGTCTAGTCTACTGCAACTTCTACCAGTCCCCACATGAAACCTGCTATTTTAACAGATGTCAAACTGGCTATATATTCTCACTTTTAGTGGGGCATACAGTTTATCTTTCTAGTATTAAAAATAGTAGTGAAACAAAAATAGGAGTGAAAAAGGGAAAACTGAAGGCCTATACTTCCTTCACACTATATTAAAAGCTTAAACATATTTTTAGCATAATGAGTGTAGGCATATCTTTCTTGTTGATATGGTGCCTAACTGTCAGCCCACAGTTTCTGACATGAGCAAAAAGACTTCTTCAGTTTTTCAGAAGCAGCTCTGGACAATGCTTCACAGAATGACAGATTACAGCTATGAACACTAGGAAATTTAATCAAGCTTTTGTGCTGTTAACATAGAACGTAGAGTGTGATCTGTAACAAAAAGAAACATACAAGCTACAAGCTAACTGAGTCTAACAAGGAAGTCCTCATCTTTAGTACAAAATTGTGTTGATACATTAAATGTTCTAAAAGTTTATTTTCTAAGTCTCCTTATTAATATGGACAGTGTTCCTTTCCCACCTACTTCTAAGCATTTGTCTGAAGAAGCAGCTACAACTCAAAGGCTGTCTTCAGTTTTCCCAGTCATTCATCACTTTCAGACCATGTTCTACACCATAAATCTGACTTCAAGCACATCGTAAAAAAATCCACACACATAGTAGAACACTGCAAGGACAATTTCACACAAAATTATCCCAAGCCCCACCTGCACAAGTGTTACTGGGCTTTGAAAGAATGACAAAAATAAGACCTCCAAAATAAGAATAAGTCAAGGTGACTATAGACTCTACTTTTACTTTACTCTTTTTCCTATCATAGCAACCACCTTCCTTTACATCAGAAAGAGAACACAAAAACAAAACTATATGCTGAAAGCTCCTGTAGCTCAAACATACCACATTCACAGTGTGCCCCGTTATCAACGACTGAATTAATTACCGTACAAAGAATTCTCCCAAAATACAGCAATTTCATACACCAATCAGTAGCAGATCCCAAGCTAAGCAAAAAAAAACCACCACCACCACAGGAAAATACAATTCCAGAAGACTCTTCCCCACCTTGTTGCCCAGTGAAGTGGGGTAGAATTTAAATCTCCTCCAAGCTGATCAACGATAGCACCTTTCGATATATAGTATCTGGAATAACAAAAATAATACGTTACTGCTTGTCTTCGTTAAATGTAAAGGATACACAGTAAACATGTTCTATGTTATGCAAAACCAGCAGTTACAGATCAGAAGACCAGAAACTTTCCTTGCCTTCATATAACCTCCTTTTTTATAGGTCATGCACATGCATTCAATTTTTTGCCTTTTTGATATGCGTTGGGAGAGTAGAGATGCTTTTTACTGAGTTTTAAGCTTGATGCTATTTTCTAATTTCATTCCAAGGTAAAACAGAATAAGTGCTATATACATTAGTACAAGCTGTGCTACCACAGAAGTATTTAACAAAATGGACTCTGCTAAAATATTTAGGGGCTGCTGCATTAAAAAGAATTCTGAATTCATGGTAAAATAATATGCTGCTAGAAAACTACCATATTTAGAGAATTTTTGTTAAAATGGCAAAGTGATTTCAACCTGCAGCACGTATCACCACTGGCATGGCCTTGCTAAAGTAACTGTTCTAAGAGCTTGTGTTTAAGTTATGCATTTTGCCAAGTACTAAGATCTTCACATACTTCACAACTGTTATAAATGAAAGGACAAAAACATGAGGATATTTAAAATATAACTCTAAATGATGGGTTAGAAGATATTTTTCCCTCAAGGATATTTACAAAGTGACGAGCTATCTGTAGGAAGAAAACAAGTTACCCATATTTAATGGCAGCAGTTCATAACTATAGGAATATGTACTGTTTCTGTGAACTGTTTTCCTTGATGTTTTATATGAGATGCCTAACTGGCAATATTGGTTTTCCTTAGCGAAAGAAAATGCACACCTTACAAAAAAAATCAATGTGTTTTTTTTTTTAAAAAAGGCCTTCCCAGAAGGCTTCTACTTCTTCATTCATTACTGTATTAAGCCAATGGAAAACAAAGTTATTACTAACAGACCTTTGAAAAGCATTATTCAGCTATAGATTCCTAAGTGCTTGCACATTCCAAGTACCTGTGCCTACAGACTTTTTAACCTTCAAAATACCTGCCAGGTGTAGATGAATCTTGCCCTCTCACCCACACAAAACTGTCCATCAAATCCTTAGCATTGAGTTTCTGGCACCTCAGTTTCCCCTAAGTATTTCAAGATGGGGCAAGAAGAAAGGCAACAAGCCAAACAATTTGAAAAACTTCAAGTAACTACCTTCTTTTTCTTCAGTGCTTATTGATTCAGAGAGTGAACCTTCAAAAACAGCCCGGAAGTTATACTCAGGGATGGAACCTGAAAAATGCATTAGCTATCCATGTCCACACTAAAAACATCTAAAGGAAAAATCCCTTTATACAGTTGCTTAGAGCCATCAGACATAATGAAGTACTTCTGGAGACTTGCCAAATCATAGAAACTCTGGTTTGTATGACAAACAAGCTCTGCTCTAATTGATGCAGGACAGGACAGTCCACTCCACTGGCCTCCAACACCAAAGGAACAAAATTGCAACATCCCTCTGCTAAGGTAAAGCTTTTGGATTTCTCAATGAGAACAACCAAAGATTTTGGAAAAGTATTGATCCTGTGTTGGTAAAAAGACAAGGTGTATATAAGGTAAAGGGACAACGTAATTTTGTTATTGTGAAGCGAAGTCCCAACTATCAAAGAACAGATTTGAAAAAGGTACTGAGAAGATATTTAGTCTATCTTGAGAAGGAGTTCTCAAGGAAATTTTGTCTAGATAAAAGACAGCACAGAGAAATTCACAGTGAAAGCTTGGATCCATCTTGCTGATGTGACAGCGACTCACGGGGAGGTGAACATTAAACAGATTGTCTTCATTCAAACACTGGTCCCCACAGAAACACAGAATATGTTCAGATCCTACTGAGCAGCAGTAAGGCTTACTGGTTAGTACATTTTATTTAGAAGGAAGAACTTGCAGTTTGACAACTGGGAAAAGACAAGGCGGAGATCTCCTGCCAGATGGCGCACTAAAATATCATTTTATGTTTGCTTAAGGATGTTCTTCGACTAAGTTAAGATTTATTGCTGCATTTCAGTTTCAGTACACATAAATGGTGAGATTTTTCTGCAAAACCAAACTGAGGACTTAATCTCCTTGTCAGGTAGATCTTGTGGAAGCAATTTTGTGCTTGCTGAGAATGTCCCTGGAGAACAGGGGGAACTGGGTGACTCTACTCTCAGTGACTCAACTAAGCTTTCACACCACAAGCTGCCAGGTCTGCAAGTCCTATTTAAGCAATCTACTTACATTCAAAGCAAGCAGATCTGGTAAGAGGTTGCCTTAAGAAAATACTTCCACTGATCTCCACATTAGGATCACTAAGCCTTTGCCAGGCGTTTCAAAACTGTCCTACTTTGTGTTCAGTGCTTATGGAATCAAAATGCATGCAGTCACTGTTGCTAGAAAAAATAGAATAGAAATCCTTGTCTAGAGAAAGTCTGACACTGGGAATGGAGAAATGCAGTCAATAGGTAACAGTAGAGACAGAAGGCAATTTTTTTTTATTTTTACAAGACTGAGTTGAAGACAGACCAATAGATCAGTGTCATGATGAAAAGAGAACTATATTATGGATGTCTGACACTTATCCCTGATCCTACAGAAATAAGAAAAGGTTCTGTAGTTTTCCTTAATAAAAAAATCAATAGGCTTCACTGGTATCTAGGCTGAATCTGAAGTCTTACAATAGACAGGATGAGGAAACACTTTTAAAAAAAAAGAGTCTAATTCTAAGCCTGCACTCTCCACAGATGAGCTTGCTAAGCTACTTCATTGGCAAGATCTTATATAGTAAACACCCAGTACTCAAGACTCTGAGATCTAGTATCATGACAGCAGACCACTTACACTTAGAATCTATTTCTGTGATGCTAAACTCACTAACCAACATATTTAATGCAATTATGCATTGCAAATAATGGGGATAAACAGTGGGGACTTGGGAAAAGATGTGGTAGGAAAAAAAACAAAAACACTGAATAATTTCATTCTAAGGAAACAGAATAATCCACTGTTTCACAAAAGAGAGAGTATGATATGCTGGATAAACTAAAATAAGCCAAGAACCCCTAGAGACAGAGGAACTTTGAGTATAAGAACTACATCAGGAGGAATTAATTTCAGATGCAGTTAAAGACATTAGTAGTCATATGCACTCCAGTAAACAGCAGGAAGAAAATGCAATGCAGCATGTCACAGTGGTAGAGATGCATCAAGAAGGGACAAAAGCTTTGACATACTGTTGAGGAAAAAGGAAGAATTAGACACATTAGATTTAAGAACATTCAGTTGTCAGGGCTCATACTAAAATAACTTCAAAAAGATACGGCTGATACAATTAAAGTTATGTTGAATTAATATTCTCAGAACAAGTTTCTAGCACTCAAATGTAGGTGGAGAGATCTCCCTAACACATAATAAAGAGCTAACTAAAAATTCAGAAAGAGATTTAAGCACGGACTTCCATTTATCTGAGTATGACATTTTGATTTTGAACTACCTCTATGCCCAATACAATTGCTATAGCAGCAAATTGTCAGCAACATGCTTGGAGGGGAAAAAAAAGGTAAAACACAACCTGAAATACTTACATGCTAAAGTACTTCTTTCACCAAAAAAAAAAAAAAAGAAAAAAGAGGACTAATGTGGAATTTAAAATGTGGTCTGATTTTACTCCGTGAATGACAGAAGGTCTCCAAACAAATTTTTGGGGACAGAATTTGCTTTGATTTTTAAAGAAAAAGCTGTTGAATACAGAAAATGTTAGGGAACTAAAGCATTAAGTCATAATGAAATATCACACAGGTAGATTCACTGCACTGCAAAGCTAATACAGAATCTACAGATTAAGTTAATATAGAAACATTATCCACAATACAGGCCTATTTTTTCAAATGCTTCATGTCATACTGATGTTCTTAAATGATGCTAGTTGTCTCAGTGACACTTTTTAGACCTTATACAAGCATATCAAATGAGACGGAATATCTGCAATACAACTGTCTTCCAACAGCTCAAATAAGATGAACAATTCACTGCAAATAATTCATGATGCATACAAGATGGATAAAAAGTGAGCTCAAAATACAACTTTTATTACAGATGCTGTACTTTTCTTAAAGTGGCTATCTAAAAAATTTTATACATTTCAGTTATTTCACAGCAAGTTGTAAGATGCTAGCCATAAGGACCCAAAACAACCTAGAAGGAAAATGAAATGAAAAGGAAGAAAAAAAACAGTCTAAAATGTACTCTCATAAAAAAAGTTATTCAGGTAAAGCAGGGTCCAGCGTCGCTTTTGCAAGAGTGTCTGCTTCAGCATGCCAGAAATAACATTGGTTTACTTATCTTGTAATGAAAAAAAGATACCAAATGCAGAATTATTGTTTCTATTATAAGCTTCTACGCACAAAAAAGACATAAAACATGTTGTGCTACCTATTGTTTGTAATTTTAAAATATATATATTTCAGAAACACTGAATTATTTCAAATAAGTTTTTTGTTTGGAAGGGACTTTTGGAGATCATCAAGTCTAACCATCCCTGGTCAAAGCATCTAGATCATGCTATCTAGGCCATGTCTTGCTGGATTTTTAATATCTCCAAGTATGGAGAGTTCACAGCCTCTCTTGGGCAACCTGCACCTGTGCTCCATCACCAGCACAGTAAAGTTAAGTGTTTATTGATGTTCAGATGGAATTTCATGTGTGTCTTAATTTGTGCCCTCTGCCTCTTGTCTTGCCCCTGGGCACTAACAGGAAAAGTCTGTTTCCAGCTCCTTTACTCCTTCCCATCAGGTATTTACACACATTGATAAGATTCCAGGTAATATATATTACCACATATTACATTATCAGGTATCCCAGGTACTTTTATACATTAGTAAGATCCTCCACGAGGATCTCATATACATTCACAAGATAAGCCTTTTCTTCTCTAGGCTAAGAAGTCCAAGGTCTTGCAGCCTCTCCCCATGTCAGATGTTGTAGTCCTTCAATTGTCTTTGCAACCTGGCACTGGACTCACCCCAATAAGTCCATATGTTTCTTACAAAGGGTATCCCACAACTTCACACAGATGTTCAGCTGCAACAGTTGAGTAGAGAGAAAGGATCACTTCCCTCAACATGCTGGCAATGTTTTTGTTTAAGAAGCCCAAATACTATTGAGCTTATTTGCCACAAGGCTGCATTCCTGGTTCACAGCTTCCTGTCCATCAGGACCCCGAGGTCCTTCTCATCAGATCTAAATCTTTATCTATTTGCCTATATTTACCTATTCAACCTTCTTTTAAGAGAACTGCATCAGGACATGGGAAGTCCTTTAAAAACGAGATGGCAAATGTGAACCTGAGATCTACAAACTCAAGATCTGGTCTGATGAAGGTGCTAATGATGGACACACATGGGGAGAATGTGCTTAAATTAAGATGTTTTACATTTGGTTTCATGTGTAACTACTCACATTCATTAATAAGAACTGTTTTGAAGAGTGGGCTGATTAAAGATGTGGAGTTTACATCAAATATTCTAAAACTTGCTGATTCAATAATAGTTTGCGTATTTAGATTTAACTGCATATACTTAATTCATTGTTTTGTTACTGGTAGAGGAAAAAAAATAAAACATCTACTATATACACTCATGATTTGTAAAACAGCAAGTACTAAGAATTATCCCTTCAGAATTTAAGCTCTCCATGTTCTGAAAGACAATAATATGTCTTAAAAGATAGTCTCAAATATTATGTTCAAGGTTTTATAAACCTAAAAGCAAAAAAATACTGCAAATCCCACAGATCCTGCTATTAAAGATTGTTATTACTTGACAGGAGAGGTGCTGCAATCTTACCTGCTGTAACATCTGTGTTTTTAAAATGTAAATAAGTTATTTAAATTAGAACTTCTTAAAATGCTGAATGAAATAGAAATTTCCCTTGCATCTTATTAATATTGCTTATTGAAAATATTCACTAGCATAAAATTTCCCCTCAAAAAAAGAAATTGAGTATTTCAACAAGTATACCACAGTATAAAGAAACTGCACATACAGCTGAACAGCTGTTCTGGAAGGTTTATCTCCTTTGAGAAGTGTCTTGACTTCTGGACACTTAACAGGTTTTATTTCTGATAATTGTGTCAAAAAAATATTGCTGCCAAAATGCAAATTAGGTCTTTTGACTACTCCCCCTTCCTCCAAATTTCAAGACCAAAAATGAGTTCTTAAGAGAATTAAGAATATTTAACATCTTAAAAAAAGAAATTAACATTTTTAAGGACATGATTAGTTTATCTTTAACTTAAAGTGTAATACATACTTCACCAGATCTATCCTGTTGTTGATTGCAGCCCAGTGGAGAAGTGTTACATTTTCTTTGTCTGGTTGTCGTACATCATAACCTGCTTCCACCAACTCTCTACATCGTTCGTATATTCCATACCTTGAAGAAGGAAATAAGCTAAGCTGTTATCTCAGGAAAAAAAAGCATTCAGCAAACACCATACTTACCACTACAGATACAAAAGCTTCAACAGAAATGAAGCAGAGAGTTTGTTTCTATTTGATTACAGATCTATTGCAACAAGAATTTTCTACTGGCAAAAGATATATTTATCAATTTAAGATTTTACAGAAAACTTTTCTCTGTAGCAAACTATAGAGCAGAGCAAGGCATAATATAGATCAGTATTATATCAAGTATAATCTTCTCAGAAACTCCACTACACTTGTTTCTCCCACCTTTCCATCTCCTCAAAACCCAAAGAACTTAGCCAACTGATTCGACAGTATCTTCCTAAAATTCAGACAACAAAATCATCATGTCATTTACGAACACAGAGCTCAAACACTTCCCACTTTTCTTCTCAGACAACAAATAGCAATTTTCCTGATATAAGTTAGTACCATTTTCTTTTTCATACCACTTCAAAATTCTACTCTTCAGTAAGAAATTAATTCTTTCATTAAAGCTAACCACTAAATGTGAGCTACCGCCATCGGAAAAAAAATTCTGCATGCATTTTGAAACTTGAAACAATTCAGTATAGACATCCCTTAGGAATCTAAGGTAGGAATAACTCTAACATTAAATAATGTTTGTCTTGATGCTTATGCTGTTTTACCACCTATTTTTAGTGTCAAAAAAGCAATGCAGAAAGGTAAGTAAAGATTACATTTCAATGTCTGTACAACTCACAGGGATTTCTCGAGTCTCAAGAAGGAGACTGACATGTAGGCATACCTTGAAATCAAGATCAATGCCTTGGGACATCTAACTTCTGCTAAAGCAGAATTTTAACATCCTCTCAAAGCTGGAATGAAGTTTTCCTTATGCTGCTTCTATGTTCTATTTTCTGCAGAAGAGACAGCCTTGGACACCTTAAGGCCCCTTTGCTACACTTGTGTAACCAATGCTGAGACCTTTTTTCCAGGGTTGTTACCATTCTTACTTTTTCTTTCATGTATTTGAACGGATCTTCAATCTGGACAGCGCTCCCATAGCAAAGCCCCAGATGACTCAAACTAAAAAACCTCGTGAAGGCTTTCCAAGCCTATTGCAGCTTTTAAGCATCTAAATTAGTTGGGCATTATTGAAAAAGAGGTGCACAAGAAGGTGGGAGGGGACACAGCTACAACAGTGGAGTCCAACTGACCAAAGGGATATTCCACACCATATGACATTCTCCCCACAGCTTTTATTGCTGAGCATGAAGAGGAAAGGGTACATCTGAAGTCAAGGTGTTTGTCTTCCCAAATAACTGCTGCTATGCATGATGGAGCCCAGTTTTCCTGGAGATGACTGAACACCTGCCTGCCCATAGGAAGCAGTGAATTAATTCCTTGTTTTGCTTTGCTGGTGTGTGCAGCTGCTGCTTCACCCATTAAACTGTCTTTATGTCAACCCACAAGTTTTCTCATTTTTACCCTGCTGATTCTCTTCCCCATCCCACTGGGGGGAAGGAAGGGAGATGAGCAAGCAGCTGCATGGGGCTCAGCTGCCTACTAGAGTTAAGCCACCACATTACTATTGGTCATCTGTGGTAAATCATACAACTTATTTAGATTAGTATCTGACCAAGTTAGCCACACAACAATAAAATGAAAGCCAGGATTTTGTTATACAATACTACCAATAGGTATAACCATGCAGCACTATCACAGCAAGGCATGGCGGGGGGGAAGGGGTGTGTCTGTGGTTTGTGGGGGTGGTGGTGGTGTTTATTGTTTAGTTTTTATTTAAAGCAAATCTCTTACAGAAAATGCCATGGTGCTTTATTTCTGAAGAACTTTGCTCAAGACAGAGGAAAAAGAGGGAGAGCTGTGGCAAGCATGTGAATCAACTCTGCAGGCTGGTGAGGCAGAATCCTGTAGTAGGAATGGATTTCTTCTTGGGACTTCACACATCACAGACTTCTCCTTCCCGTTGGAAGACAAGCTGCAAGTCATAGACATTTCCTACAGCTTGGCCATGGAACAAATCATGAAGTCTGCAATACATCAGAAGAGGCTTCCCAGGAACAAAATGCTTCCCAAAAGATAAACTGAGAAAGAGGTATGTAACAATTTTTTATTTACCGTTGGTTTGCCTGTTCCTAGCAATTTATTTTGGTACCTTGAACTCAGTCATAACTGATTACAAAAGATGTAACACACAAGGTATAACTTAATAACCCTTCAATTTCTTCAATTGTCACAAGAGGACTCGGGGAACTAGACAGACAAAATGTGCCTGGCCAAAGAAAAAAAAAAAAATAGGAATTTAAAACTATTTGTTCCTCTTCCTGAAAAGAATAGGGTCTCCACAATTAAATAAAACACTGAATATGATGCAGTCATGGCTTCTTGAGCTCTGTCCTAGAAATGCATCACTCTTCTCCTACATACCACCTACAGTCTTCTCCCCACAATTTGCTGCAGCTGAATTCATCTTGCCTTCTCCAAATGTTCATGACAGACTCTTAATAAAGTCACATATTTCAGACACTCAGCATAATCGTGCTTACAATGTTGTTATAAAGGGCTCTGTGTCCTTCAAGAATGTAGGAAAAGATTCAAATCCTCACAAGACACTGATGTATTGACAATTTTTCAGCATCTGGATGAATTCTAGAGGGTGATGCTGTAAACATCAATATGGAATACAATTAAACCATACTATTAAGCTTGTCTTGTTCTGAAAGAAATGGGACTAGTTCTTCCAGGGCAAAAAATAACATTGTGCAAGTTCATTTCACTGTCACAGTCTCTAAGCCATTTCAACAACCAATCTGTAACATTTTGTCATCGCAGGGTAAAGATATTCTGAGTTAAATAATGTCAAAAATAGTATCCTAGAATCCTTTTGCATTTTAAATATGTAGTTTATTTTTTAATCTTTTGTCTGCAATCACATCGACTCTTGGAAATAGACCTTGCCATCTTTGCTACATGATTAACATAAAATTTGGCCACAATACTAGGAAGGAATCTCTTCAGTGAGCACATCACCATGCCAACAAACAGTAGGCAAACCAGGAGCTCGCTCCCTCATCTTGCTGTCATTGTAACCCCAGTCAAAGCTGTTTCCACTGGAAATGCAATCGGAATAAAAATGATCTTTTTTATCTTTTGAAGTCTCATTCCCATGAACGATGCTTAAATACTAACGAAGCCTTTCATAATGTTCCCATGTTTCTGTTAAACAGCAATACACTTTTGTTTTCAACAGCAAAGGGATAATAACTCAATAGCTGCATAATGAACTGTTATCAGTGATGTTGAGAGACAAGAGAAATTCAGCTCTTGCATACATTCCAATGCCTCAAACAGTCTAGACTGTTGTGGCTATATTATTAAAAAAAATTCCACCCTCCCATGTGAACTTCAGATACATTTTGCTTTCAGGAATATAATTAAACTCCATGGGCACAAATGACTAGACATAAAGAACGTCTACCTGTGTCACAGTCTGCCCATCCTCTTCTCCAGATAGGTGAAAAAAGTCAGGGGTAATTATCACTTTGCCCAACCCTCATAAATTTGAATTATTCCATATGCATCCTATTCTTTTTCTTAGATGTCATGAATGATGAGAACAGTGAAGAAAAAAAATATGTTCTTAAATGTATCCAACACCCTTTTTTTTCCCAAGCAAGATTCAGCATATTTTGTATTTTGTGCTGCACTATTTCACAATGTACACGACTACATTTTGAATCATCTCGGTGAACAAAACTAACAGAAAAGTTAATGTTGCAATAATGAAATCATAACACTCAAGTATAAGGAATCAATCTTCTAGAAGCCACAAAAGCACTTGTTACTATTATCAATGTTTAATATCCATGGTCATAAGGGTTATTTAACACACTTCCAGAATAGATGGAATTTGCTCAAGTTCACTACAAGCAGAAGGTTGCTATTCACTCTCAACAGAACTGAAAATCATCAAGCAAGGATTACCATGTCTCGGATTTTGTTCACATGGTCATAACCCATCATATACTTCACTACCTGTGAACGTTAGCTACTTTTCCTTAGATTCATGACTTGAAAGATTTAGAACTAAACAAAGGCAGCGACTTTAAGTTAGGTTAACACAGTTCTCTTTTCAAGACATTATCTTAAGAGTTATGACTTCAGCCTTGGATGATGCAGGGCTGCCGATGCCAGAAGAGATGGAAATAAACATACTCAATACACCTCCATTAAATTTCACTTTTAAATTATTTACGATTTTATGATTAGAAGAAGAGAGAAAAAAGCACACCCTCCGATTTCGTAGAGGTAGAAGAAATTAAAATATTTTCTATGCAGTTGTAAGTGAAGTACTTACTAAGTATTAGTAAGCAGTCTTCCTCCATTACAATAGCAAAGGCAAGAATGGAGGATGTTTTTTAACTACCGCTTTAAAAACAGCTTTTCAAATACACAAGTGACCTGCTTCTGCTTTCAGAAACACAGTGGAAACTTTATATTAAATAAACTGAATTTTGCCATAACCAAATAGAAAATGCCAGAAATCACACTCACATTGTAACATCTGCAAGATGAAGAGCTAAGACACTACTACTTTTAACACCACCTAGATGCCTTGGACATGTTTATGACAGAGTCAGTGAAAGTGTCTTTTATATCAATAAATATTAAAATCGAATAATATCATTTTTTCTGCAACACAAGTTTCTGCAAAGTTAACATAAAGAAAGACTATTTTTGGTATAAAACAAGCCTAGGCCCCCATGTCTGTGGGAGAATTTAATCACAAATGTAATGGGGAAAAAGCACAAATGAACTCTGCAATGAGAACATCAGCTGAACTCTTTTCTGTACAAAGTCTTAATTTGATTGTAAGAGCTTATTAGAGTTGTACCACACAGTGTATGAGCACGTTAATCTAATAAGTGTCTATTTACAGACTAAGACGACAAACCATACAAACAGTTCAACAAAATATGAAACAATGAACAAATACTTCTGGAAAAAATGTGTGGAGCTTGCAAGCTCTTATTTTCCCTTGCTGAAAAACATAAAAGCAAATGCATTATTTTACTAACATTACAGAGTAAAATTATATTGCTTTGAAATTGGTCCATCTTTTTGAAACACCCTGTATTTCTCTGCAATCGAGTGCCAATAAACTCAACAGCTCAGAATTCTACAGTCAAACAGCATATATGAAGTATAAATGAGTTTTAAACCTTTTCATTTGGTTTTTCATCATCATCTCCAAGGAACTATGTTCCCCATTTTCAGGTATGTTGCAACAATCATATAACTAGTTACTTTCACAGGAGAAACTTTTAATAATGCAGCACATTGCATACTGTAAGAACAACGATTGAAAAAAAGACTGATTAGCTACTAACATTAAGTGACTAATTGCTTCCTGCTTGGATTATCACAATTCTAATAGCAAACAATTCTATGCTACAGTGAAATGCACCTTCTACCTGTCAAGAAGCCTACAATTTAAGTGGTCTTACATGAAACGCCAAACCATTTTGGATGACAGATCAGTTTGATCACTTTTTTTTTTTAAACAGCGAAAGATATACAACTTTATTATTATAATTAGCTATCAGACCATTCTCAAGATCAACAGAATTTCATTTGACTAATGGTAAGCTCTCCACCTACCATTTGACCATATCACACTAAAAAACCTGCTATATTCTTTGGAGGCAGTTTTGAAGTGTTCCGCAAAAAAAGAACTGTGCTGCCAATCCCCTGCTGAATGCTACATCCCCAGACTTGGGAAAAAGACATACCAGAATCAAGACAACAAAAATAATTCTTATTCTATTTTGCTGTGTTTTGCTTAATCTTACTGAACTGCTTGGGGAAGGGAGTTCTGGGAGACAGAGGAGTGGCTCTTAAAAAAACGTTCTGTGACATCTGTCTTACATTAGCATAGAACTTAAAAGTAAACAAAATCAGCAGATATTTCAATATAAGTGAATATTGATTTATGAGGACAAGTAGTAGAGGATAAGATCACCTATTTTTCATACATATAAAACAGAAGTTATATTTCTACAAAAGTTAATCACTACATCATTTTCACAGGAACTGTATATACTTTAAATAACACTGAATTAATATATTAGCAGCACTACAAGGTGTTTCAAAAAGATGGACCCAATTTGAAATCACTATATCTTTGAAACTGGGTCCATCTTGTTTAAACACCCTGTATTCATTTTATTGCAAGCCTTATGGTATTTGATGAGTTTATTTTCTGCCTTAAACTTCAGAGATGTTTCACTTTAAGACGGCTGTGGCCTTCAAATCCTAGTAAATACTTAGGGGTGAATTCTCCCTCGAGAGGGAAGTGCTGTCTGGATACCACAATTTGATCATATACCCACGTTGATAATCCTCCTTCCCGGTGATGTGAGTATGATGTGAAACTACAGTCCTCTTTGGTGAGATGTCACACTCTCTGTAAGTCACAACTCACCACGACTGGGAAGGAACACAACAGATAACTGACAACCCTTTTGATTCTTGGTGGAGGAGATCAGAAGAGAATAACAGCAACTCAGCTGAAAGGACAGATCAACCTAAATTTGAGGGCCAACAGCAACAAATGTGTTTCAGGGTTTCCAACATGCAAGGAATATACCAGAATGGAAGCAAGTAACCTGCAAAACCACTTCTGCTGTCATATTTCCACACTTTCAAGAGGCAGATAGTTTGATGCTATGCCAATATTTTCATTTCTAAAAATGCCCTGACATGAGAACTACAAGTTGTGGCATTACTATTAAAGCATTTACAGCAACAATTGGAGAGTTAGTCAACATCTATTTCAGGAAGTTTACCTCCTCACACTCAAAACAAAAAGTAAAGGAAAAAATATTTTAAGAAGAAAAAGGCAAATAGCTCAGCAACATATACAATAGTTTAATCATTCAAATCAACAATACAGAAAAAAAAAAAAAAAAGAAAAATCTTACAGAACTCTCTATCCTCTCAGCCCCTTGAAGAAAGGTGACAGGGTGGTGGTTTCTGAATGGTAAACAAGCTGAAAAGTAGTGTCATTACAATTCTTCAGAAAGTCTCATGAGTTTGTACATACTACAGGATTGGGTAGAAAACAAATTTGTAGAATTTATCTACATTTCTACATTAAGGACACAATTATGAAATTTACACAGTTTACTCCTGCAACCCTTTCTCAGCAATAAACTCAGTTTCATGGCAGCACTAAAACTGCACAGTTAGAGACAACCAAGGAAATTACACAGACACGCATTCCTTCTAACCTATAAATAACACCAACAATCAAGGAAACCCTCATTTTTGTATATAAATGTTGCCCACTTATCTCTTAATCATCACCTACAGAATATAAACATCAGTACCAACAGGAAGAAAACCATACATTCTCTTCAAGCAAGCTGTCCAGCAACCACCTGTATTTACAACTTACCATAATTCCTCCCACATATTTTCATACAAAGCTCATAAATTTGTCTTAACAGTATTTTTGTAGAGTTCACATCTGAAATCTTCCACTGCTGTATTTACTAATACTGTTCACCTTCCACTTTACGCAAATGAAAAAAATCCACTTCACTGTTTTTAACTAATACAGACGCAGACAAGTTTAACAGTGAAACTTACTGTGTGGCTTTGACTATGTCCCAAGTGCTGTAATCATCAATGTGGCTTTTTCGTCCAAGAGATTCACTATATCCATGGTTGTAATGGCTTTGAGGCTTTATTTCCTAAAAAAGACAAACTTGCTATTAGAACATCAAAATCAGCATCACTGAAGTTTCTGATATTGCTATAAGCAAAACTAAAGCAGTACCCACTTCAATATACGCTAAAGCTACCTAAATCGGAGGGTGGTAAGTGGTAAGCTGACTGGTCACATTTTGCAAATCAGGCCAGTGTATTCCCTAATATAGATTTAAAACACCTTCCAGAAAACACCACTTGTAATAGCAGAGTTCTGCCAAATCCTATGCTGGGTTATTTTTTTAGAATGCTAATAGAAAGTAACAACTTTTTTTGTTCATTTGTTTTTCAGTGGGTTTTCTGTTTTTGTTTTTGGTTTGTTTTTTTTTTTTTTAAAAAATGCAACATAGCATAGCTAAAGAAAGCTCCTGGCCATAAACTGACATCATCTCATTCCGCTACTACAAATTAATGTTACACTTCAAATATCAAAGCCAAATACCTTCTAGAAAATAAATAATTGAGAATGATTAATACGAATGACTAGAATCTACTGACACTTTATTGATTCTTCAGCTCCAGTCCCAGCTTCAGAAGTGACCTTTGCATGTTTAACCTATGAGTCTCAGAAATAAATGTCATGACTGTGGCATGTTCTTCATCAGATATAGCTCCCTACGAACTTAATTCTTTTGATGAAGGGCAACACTTCAACTCTGAATGCTTCCTGTGGCAGAATTTATATTAAAACACTGCATTGACAGATCACTAGGGCAGCAACATACTATTTTTCTTCACATACTGATGCATGTGAAAGTCAGTTCAGCAAGTTGAAATCAAATGATGAATGTTACACAGCTTCTAGACAATTTTCTGTTTGTTACAAATACTACAGGTGATTGCCTCTGTGTATCAACCATGCAATTTGGCCACCTACATAAAAAAGTATGAGAACTGGAATACTAAAGCAAAAAAAAAAAAAAGAAGTAAGCTCCCTGAAAGTTCTGAAAATGCATTTCAATTGATTTTATTAAAATGTGTGTTTATTTACTTCTACTCAGTTTTCCCCAACATATAGATCAACAAGCAGAAATTTTGTTTCTTCAATCTACACCTAGAAACACTTTTGAACACCTTGCAAAAGGCATTTAATTAAGGTTCCAACTTCCACTTGGCTATTAAAATGAGTGATAAATTTTTTTTGTTATTATACAAGACAGGTTTGTTTGTTTATTTGTTTGGTTTTTAGTAAAGGTATCTTTAGTCAAGACAACCATGCCATAATACATGTAACCTTAACAAGGATTTGCAGACACAGATCTCCACCACCTTCTCTCCCAAGCGGCATATGTTGCGCCCTACCTTAAGTGACTAAGAGACAATACTATGGCCAGGGAGACTTCCTAGTGCAATTTGAGCAGGTCTCCCATTTCTCACATTCTCTCAGCTGTGCAACAGCATCTGCAAAGGGAGCCGTTGGTCACAATCAGAAGTTGTGTCCAGTTGTGGATGGCCACCCCAAGTGTTTTCTAGCTTCCTGCAACAATAGGGACTCTCTGTTGACTGCAATGGGAGTTTAAATACCGAGCTGCATGGAGGTAAGTAAACTCTGCTCTCTGATGCTCTTAATCTGACCCTTACTCCTTTCACTTGTGTAAAGACAATGTCTTCCCTGTAATTGTATGCTAGTAATCAAATCAGTCATCACAATTTTTTCTCATTAAAGTTACTTTTAAGGCATGTATGGGGATATAGTGAAAGATTTGGCGAGATTAGTTAAATTGAAATATGCTCAAATGACTTGCACCTGTCTGTAGAAAAAGCACATACATCATACTAATTGTTTGACTGACCACATATGCTTGACGAGTACAACCTCTGTGTTAGATAACATAGGCCTGTGAGAAACTCTAGGCACCTTATCACTATGTCTGAGATTCCTGCTTTGTTGTGATAAAGAGCGGGAGGCTGCGCCTGCCTGAAGCCTTGAAATACAGGCGAGCTCTGCAGGCCCAGTGATCTTCCATCAGGGCTGAATTCACAAGAGCCTGCATCCCCGCTTGTGTCACCTCTGACTGGGAGTTCAGGTGTGGCTTCAGAGATCCCCCAGTAGAGAGTTAACTAAAATAAAACTTGCTCTTTGCAATGCATTCGTGGCCTCTGGCTCTTCTTGCGACATGCCTGTGTATGTGTACACAAAGTATTTCTAGCCTAAATTATTACATGCATAATGTATCTCTTATAGAGAGGTAAAAAAAAGATTGAAAACTGAAAACTACTTCTAAAATATCTATTTCCAGATTTCAAAATACTGAAGTCCTACTTAAGCAGAAGTCTAAAAACTTATACCAGTTATAACCTTGGGTAAACTATCAAGAAGGTAGCTTAGTTGCAAATCCCCAAAACTCTCAGTATTCATTTCCAGACTAACTTCAGTAGAGCAGGTTTGTATTTATTACATTCAACGTAGCTGTTTCATAGAGGGAAAAAAGAAAAAAAAAAAAAAAAATCGAAAGAAGATACATTCTACTGCATTAAGTACATTTTGTAGGGCTAAATTTTACAAAATTAATATAGTCATTTTTATAGTTAGAACATTTATGATATTTTCTACATTAAAAAAACCTTTTGATAAATTTAAGTGTTTAGAGCTTTAAAACCATAACAGAGTAACACTGAGACCTAGTGCAACAAGTCTTCATTTCAAAATAGATTTATTCTTACGCATACTTTTCTTCAGAAAAATATATTTTTCTATTTCATGCAGTACCTAAATGATCAGCAGAGTACATATTTTCTTGACTGTAATGTTATTTTATGACACTCATTTTTTTTTTTGTTCTAAACCTGAAAAACTAACTAGATTAACCACTTAAGCATTGCCAGTGCAGCAGGAGGCTGCTCTGTTGCCATCTCTACAGAAGAGACAACCAAAAGGAGTAACAGCGCATCTGCTGTCTCTAAACCACATGTTATAACCAATTCTCTTACTATCAAGAAACTTTGCTTCACTTTGTATTTGAAGAAGGCAACAGCTTAACCAAACCTTTTTCCCTCCCCCCGCTGCTAGATAAGCCAGGGTGTTATCTGGATTAAAGATGCCTGAAAAGATATCAAAGTACTTTTATTTTTTTTTTTTTGGTAAATGTAAAGTAAAATATAACGAATTCAGTCTTCTCTTATTTTGTGCCACATGATTCTCTCTTCTCCATCATACTAGGAAAAAAAGCAGGATCTATACCACCCCTGTTCCCCAACTATTACACCACACAACTGCAGTTAAGACTTTACATGTCAAACTGGAATGATCTGACCCTGAAAAGCTGAAGGGTAAATCAAGTAGGCAGAGGCCAGAACAAAAGAAAGTCACTGTCCTGGAGCATCCCAATGAGGAGATGTAACTAAATGTATTTCTTAGCCTTCCACAGCTGCTGGAAGCAAAAAAGTTCTCAATTCCTGTTATCTAATCATTAAAAGCAAACTGAGAAACTTGGGTTATTTTTCAGGCAGATATTAATTTATCAGGGAACACTACTTCTCTTGAGCTGCATTTTCCTGATCACTTTCAGCACACAAACCAGGCTTCTGTTACCTTGAGCCCCCACTGGCCAGTCAACAGAGCTGCCCAGTAACAAGCAGTGTAAACTTCCATCAGCCTGAAGTGACCATGAAACCACAACCTTATGATATTAATGCTTTCACAAAAGGATTTACAGGAATACAGCAAAATCTTAACTATTACCACATAAGTTTGAAAAAGTGAGAGAGGCTATTTCTTGTAAGCCCTACCTACACGTTATCTACTACATATACTAAGAACTGGATGGCAATGACAATACCCTTAACTAAAAAAAAAAAAAAATAAAAAAAAATAATCTCCTTTTGTACTGTCTCTGAACTACTTTCTTTAAGGTGAAATGTTCACATTTTGTTATATTAATGCAAAATAGCCAAAGTGATTGAAAAGTCAAAATTGAGGTGATGACAAATATGACTTCCTGACACAACATGAGTGTGCAAAAAACAATTTGGTTATTTATGTCTCAGCTTATGAAGCCCACTAGTTTAATTAAACACTGACTTCACAGGAAACAAATTGTTGTATTCAATGGAATTAACCATCCCAGATGTCCTGACTTGTGATATACCAATATCAGATTTCTAATTATTTCAGCCAGACTAGTACAACCTGATGCCTGACATGTATTTGGTCCTATCCATACATTCACTTCAAACTGAAGTGCAAAGCTCTCCTTAGTTGTTCAACATACAGCGCTGAAAGCCAAAAGCACATTCTTAAAACTCACAAGGAAGTTCAAATTATATTATTTTTCTTTTTCCTTAAAAACAATTCTGTAATCGAAACCTGTAATTTCTAATACTACAGTACAGACAAATACACGCTTTCTGCTGCATCTTGTTCTGGGTCGGTAAAGATGGGGTTAATTTCCTCACTGTCAGGACATGCGGGTATTCGGTACCATGTGAGGTCACGCTCAGTTATAAGGGCAGGGAGGCAGAGGGAGGAGCGGGTCGGCTCGATTCCCTCTTGACCGCTGCTTTTGTATTTCGGGCGCAAGTCCCCGCTCGGGGCAGGGGCGGGGGCAGTTTCAGCGTGAGCTGTGGCCGGGGCGACAGGAGAGTTTCAGCGTGGGAGCTGCTCAGCGCTCCGGGGGGAACGGGGGGAGGCGGATCGGGATGTGCTGCGGGCCCATCGCTTTTGTAGGTTCTTTCAGTATTGTTCTTAATGCTTGTTCGTTTGGGGGTTTTTCTGGTTGGTGTGGATTTGGGGGTTTGTTGTGGGTGTTGTTTGTTGTGGGTTTTTTCCTGTTTTTTTTCCTTTGCTTGTTTTGGTTTTGTGTGTGCGTTTGTGTTTTGGATTTTGTGGGATTTTTCTTCTTTTTCTTTTTTTTTTTTCCTTTCGCTGTTCCATTAACCTGTTCTTACCCCAACCATCGAGTTTTGCCTTTGTTTTCTGATTCTCGTCCCCATCCCACCTTGGGCAGGGGAGAGGTGAGCGAGCAGGATATGGTTGTAGCTGCCGGCTGGGGCTAAACTACAATAATCTCTCAAACGAAAAAAAAGAGTAAATGTAAATCATTCTTTCTATCTATCCAGCCAGTGGTTAAGTTCTGTCATGTGTCTCTGCAGTTACTTGGAAAGTCAGAAAAATCCAGTGTGGTGACTGTTTCATCTGACTGCACTACACTGTTGAAAACATAACCTGAAAGCAGTCAGGATCTTCAAAGAACACTATGATAATTAATACATTTTAAGGACTGCAACAGTATATTTAAACTATTAAGTTTGCAACAAGGACCCAGCAGTAAGACAACTGAACATTTGAAAGTCAAAAAGCTAAGCCTAAATATGCAAGGATTCCAACTCACTCACTTAAAAAAAAAAGCTCATCTTGTATAAATAAAACTCCTCATGAGCCTATACATGCTTGTGCATATTCACCTGTTGTAAGTTACGTCAAAGACATGGCTTAGAACAAAACCATGCCAAAGAATGTACAAACACACCTTCCCACCTCCTTCTTTGGCAAGTTTTATATTTTTAAATGCTTAGCATAGCAGTTTTAAAGACTGCTATTTAAAAAGCTGTGGATGTCAAACACAATCTCTCCAGGTGCATGGCTACCAAATATAAGGGCTTCAAGGCAGCCACACCACCAAGCGCTGCTGTAACATGCGCAGATGTAGCTCACAGACCAAAGCCATCTGTGCCCGGGCATCTCAGCTCCTGTTCAGCCCCAGCAGGACTAAGCACAGTCCTGTGACATCTGGGGTGAATTTGCCCAATCTTAGTCATTCTGCCTGAGCAGCTAAGCTAGAAAAAAAATCATAAGTATGACGTTCAGACGACATCTATTTTTAGAGTTTAACAGAAGATTAAAACGCACAAAAATACAGATTACTTCCACCAACCTCTTGGACAGAAGAGAAAGTTCTGCTTAAAAATCCTATACTGATCTAAATTACTTGCCCACTATTACTAAAGTAATAGGCATAAGCATTAAAAACGTGAAAAACAATGTACAGAATGTTTAGATCACACCTTTCATAGAACTTTGTGTGTTGCCAATTTCATTGTCATCATTTGGCTTTTAGGTTCTCACCTAAAACAGGATAGAATAAGCCTTCTCCAAAATCATACACCCTCACACAAATTTTACAAAAATAGTTAAAATTCTTGAAACTACTACAATTTTTTTAAACATATGAAAGATTGATAATAAAGTAACAATTAACATTTTGAGCCTAGAACATTTAACATATTCACAAATGGCTTCAACAATATTCCTACATGTTAAAATATTTTTCCTTCTATGATGAAAATATTTACTCCAGGAGTTTAATTTTACAATGACAATCCACTGTTAAAAGCCACTAACAGCTCATTCAAAGATGAAAAACTCAAACCCAAATGCATTTATTTGTTGACATTTTGATCTCTACTGACAATGGCTCCCTCCCAGCTGAAAGTCAGGAAAACTAAACAGAAGGCAGTAGAGCAGAGGCCAGATTCCACTGATTTACAACAGGCAGGTTGCAAATGCTAAATCTCTACTCACTTCATCCTGCTTCAAGGAACCATTTCCAAGTGTGACTTGAGCCAAATTAGCAGTTTACCATTGCTAAAAGAGAAAGGTCATTTCTCTGCCCACTCTCCCCTACTGCTCTTGGCTCTGTGCTCCTGCTGCCTAACCCAAGCTATAGCTTTGGTACTTGGAGCTGTGGTCACATCAAGCCCACTCAACTCATTAGAGGGAAAAAAAAAAATGAAGAGGAAACAGAAAGAAATATTTCTTTTACTAGGACAGCAAGTTGAATCTGTTTCTCCTGTGAAAGGACAGGCTCCAGAACCACTGGTAGAGGGAGAGCAAGTAAAGAGAAAGCAGCAAGAACATTTTGGTACCTGTCGGTTTTAATTTGACTAAGTAATCATGGAACAACACACTTCAGCTTTTAAATATTCAAAGCAGTCAGACTCACAGGATGAAGAAAATGATGCTACTTTTAGGAACTGTAGAGTCAGTTGGCTTGGAAGGTTGCAAGAGTGACAGATTTTTCTTATTTATAAAAACCAAATTGGGTTCTTCAATTACTGACAAGGGTCACTCTTCTAGATGAGCTTCCCACTTCAGCGTCTATCCTTTGACAGTGCCCTAATCACTCATATGCATCTGTGACTAGTTCGTCATTACTCATTAGTCACGAAATGTGTAGATTGCTGGCATGGATGCATAAGTAATGCAGGGTAGGAAAAAAAATCAGAAAAATGAGATTAAGGCTGGGGGAAAAAAAAAGTTTTGGAAAAAAAGAAACAACATGGCAACATGGTACCAGAGAAAAAGGGAACCTCCTCTGGAAAATAGGACCAACAAGAAGGGGAGACAAAAGATAAAGCAAAATATGAAAGATAACTCCAAAGGAAAAAGGAAGAAGTGCAGAGGAGAAAAAAGTTTGCACTGCTCTGAAGAATGAGCACTAGCAATACCTGCATTCCGAATCAGTTCTCCTCATAACCAAATGCACAAGTAAAGTTATGCTTATTTCCCCTCAATACTCAAATCTTTTAATCTTTTCCAATAAAAAAAGCCTAACTGAAATAAGCTCAAGATCAATTCTAAGAGCAGTGTTCATAGAAAAAAATGTTACGCATGAAAGAATAGAATGCCAAAGACTGAATTATTCTAAGACAGCAATTTCATAATTTGCAATTCTATATAGCAGAAGGATAAGAATAGGTCAATATGCCCGCTTGGACATAAGGGAGGGAGGAAAATACTGCTGCTTACAGCTGCTACACATGGCTCTGGTAGGCACTGACAGATGGCTAGAACTGCCTTTCCTTTAACATTATGCAATATTGCTGAAAGGAAGTGATACCATGACCAAAGTTAAGACAGTCAAATTCTGAATGGTAACCAAGAAAATACTAACAAGTCCTAAAATTAAAATGTAGAAATAAAAGCATTACCTTCCATAAAATACTGCATACTCTTGCCTTTCTTAATGAAAATCGAAGAAATCATAATTATTTTCTGTAATTGATGACTATACTATTTCCATATCTGGCTGCAGAATCATGATAAAATTAGAAGTGACTGCAGCTAGGCATACTATTTTAGGAAAGCTAAATAATAAAATAATCCTCGTGTGTGTGTGTGTGTGTGTTATATTTTTATAGAGACTACTGGAAGTTAATATTGAATAATTCCTTCCCCTGTATTTGTGTCTGTAATTTATCTGTTCTTAATATGTTAGAATATAGTCCTTTTTAGTAAGCTTTCCCAGTTTTCCTCCTACTTTTAAAAAAGTGTAAGAAACTATACAGACAAATTTATGTATAGTAATTTGCATATTGTAAACACCCACATTAGTTTGTATACACATAAATACTAGCCACTCATGTGTTAGCATTAATAGAAAAAACACTCACAAAGTACAAGCAAATCAATTAATTGCATTCCTAAAAAAGATACTGTTGGTGTTTTTTTAAATGGAATTTGCGCTTCTGAAGTTTATTTCTTACCTATCAATTCACCTAATTCTGCAACACAGTAAATCCCATCTTAACTGGTCATATTGCATATTAAAAAAAACAAACAAAAAAATACACACACAAAAACAAAACAAAAATTAAAAAAAATACACAAAAAACAACAACAACAAAAAAAAACCCACAAAAAAAACCACACAAACAAACAAGCACCAACAACAACAACGACAAACAAAAAACAAAATATAACACCACCATTCAGTGTTTGGCCTGCACATACATACTGTTGGACTTGCCTTACTTTGACCTTTACAATCTATGCTGTGATTCTCCCTGCCCCCTACTATAGCATTAAATTATACAAAATGAGTATGACATGACAAAAAACTCCTTCCATTCAGTGCCAATGCTGTCACCATTTTTCATTACTTTTCACATTCAACAGCATCTTGTGAAGTCTGTTTGGTTTCCCTCCTAAATTTTTGGCCTCTTTGCACCATTTCTTGACACAATAATAGAAAAGACATTTATGAAGATCCCTGGAGAGGCTAATTAAAGAATACATAGACAATGGAAAAAAATCTGAACCTAACACTGATTCTTTTTTTTAGGCAAGTTATAGTTTAAGTTGACAATGTTTTATGTAAAAAGCAGCAAAATAAATTAAGAAAAGTAGTCCTTAAATTAATAAAGTAATCCTTCTGCTGATATAGTTTCACCCACAAGCAAGTCAACCAACACACACAGAGAATAATCCCACATGTACTCTCCAACGTAGATCTGATTTTTTTTACATAACAACGAGTTAGAGATGCTCAACTAGTGTCCTTAATCCAACCACTTTATGCAGAGGTCAGAGATCATGTGATTTAAGGCACAGCTGGTAACTAGTAAATTTTGTTCCTTTAAAGCAAGTGTCCCTAAACAACTGACTGCTGCTTTCTAGTCATTTAGTTACAGATGCTCCTAAATTAAACAGTGTTACACTTTAGGAAGTAATAGCTTCACAAGTAGGCTTTTCAGAAGACCTTGTATTTGCACACATAGCATTACCAGCAAGCGCTATTTAAAACAGCTGTGTTTACTAGCATTTGTAAAGGTTAAAAAAATTAAAAGTTTAAAATACTATGGTTTAAAGCTTAAAGTTTTGTTTAATTTAGTAACTTGCATTAAAATGTACACACATTTTCTGGCTTTCTTTTCATTGTGTTCTCAGCCAAAATCTTACGATTTCAACACAAAACTGTACTTTTTTCCAAGGGATTTAAACAGGTCTCAGAGTATTTGAGCTTGCAGACCTCTCAACATAAAAAATCCCTGAGAATTAGCCTTAGTAGTCAGTCAACACAAGAGTAACTCAAAACTGATTATGCATTTCACTCTTAAAATGCTAAACTTCAAAAAAGCACATAAATATGTATCTAGTTCAATCCTGATTCTCAACTATTTGAAGAAAATAGAAAGAAAAGAAAGGAAAAAAAACAAACACAAAACCAAACCAAAATTTAAAAAGAACACAATACTCTCTTCAAAATTGCCAGAGAAGGATTATCTGAAAATTCTTTTTTATATATCAAGACTTTTAATTCAATTTTCAAACTTTGTAACCTTGCATGTTAAAAAAATTGTACACTGAAGGTTCCACTTTATTCGGTTAAGTATTTGCCAAAGTCACACTCAAATGTAAATTATGCTGCTTAGTGAATCTACAATTAAGTCATCTCTGAGGAACAGTGAAAAAATTAAATCAAGAATTAGAGCACTGGCAAGTGTACATGACAGAATGAAGAGTCAGTCCACCTACGGACCCTCTCTTCTCCTTAGCACTTAGTGCAAGCTGCACTCAGTCCTCATGGAAAACTTGAATTCACTGTTCCCACCACAGCCCTGAACCAGCAAATGGAGCTTCAAATCCATAGCTAACTAAGCAAACTCTCATTCCCACTTATGATAAACACAGGGTGGTTCATCTACCACAATGAGGAAGTGAATGCAAGGTGCTTCTAGGCATGCTGACAGTCAATTTTTTGCAGCATATGAGAGAGCACTTACAAAATTTGTGGTCTGAGAGCTACGAACAGTCACAGTCTATCCATCTCCCAATGTTCCAAACTGGTCACACCAGCTCACACAAGTACCTTTTGTCAGTACTGTAGTGTACTTGATCCTACAATAAGTAGGTTTAGTGAACTGGCAGAAAGTTATTCACCACTTTTTTTTTTTTTTTTTTTGTATGGGATGAATTTTCTACTGATTTCCTTCCCTGAACTGGCTCATCCTGGGACCAGACAAGCATCACTGGCAAACGTGTGCATCTGCAAGTGCTTAAAGGCAGGTTTCACAACTAGCTTAAGGCAAACTCAAACTGCCCTGCCATCAGAAGCAGTGGTCACACTCATGGTCCTGGCTGCACATTCTCCATTACCTTTTACCAGTTCTCACAACAGTGCTTTCTTCAGTTAGGTCAGGTCACAGACTCACAAAGCAAGTATTATCCCAGTTCACCTATTGGCCACACAATTGCAAGAGCTGACCCCAAGAAGCAGAATGGGGACTGTGTATGGGTTCCACCATGGCTTTAGGGCAGCTTAATTAAACTCAGCTGCAAAACCACATCCTTCAAAGTCAGCAATAGAAGTGTTTTCAAAACACACTCTCATGTTCTTCCACTCTTACTACTGTGCTCTCTCCTCACTGAGTCATCTTCATCTTCCCCTGGCCTTGGGCAGCCTTCCCAGCTCTGAACAGGGCATTCCCACTACCCTCTATTTTTGATACCTCCTCCCTTAGAGTGACAATCAAGAAAACACTTCTAAAGCCCTCATAACATCCTACAAGGGTAGGAAGAAATTGCTAGATTTCAAAATTGCACAAGACAAATTGTAGTCTAATGTTACACCACGTACTGGACATGACAGGCCTGAGGGTTCAATTCAGCCAGATTCCCTCTGACTACAGAAAAAGCTTCGGACTTCATTCTACAGTCTCATTTATAACAGATTCCAGTGTTTCTCTTAACTCTAGGGATGCTGTGAAAGTCAAATCTTTATCTCTTATGTCTTTGAAAAGCAGCAGAGGACAGTGTGCATGCTGAAACAGCAATTACTGAGGCTGCTCCCATCTAAACATGTCAGTATCAATGACAATATTATCCAATTTTCAAGCAGACAGCAAACATTCTTTAATTCTGTAAACCAAATCTGCAAAATTAAAATGTAAACCTCTTCCAGATTTATACTGCCTCATTACTTTCCTGAGCAAAAAGGTAAACACAGTGAAACAAATGCTGTTCAAAGACTAAAATTCTGTGAAATCTGAGAAAGCATCTGTGCTTCACAAGTAACGGCAAACTGAGACAACACAAATATAGGTCAAGCCAGATATTTATGACTGATGCTTTAAGAGGGCCTGGTCCAGAAAGTCAAACATCAATTACTGCCCAAATCAAGAGAAAATGTATAGAAGAAAAAAAAAAGACTGCAACTATTTAAGTGTTTTACTAGATGCCTGAGAAGCCATAATGTTACCACTGAAAAAAAGCCCAGAGTGGTGAAAAAACTGCACAGTTTACAAGGGAAGTGAGAACAACTGCAAAACGAAAAAAAAAAAGAAAAAAAATAGAAATGTCAAGAGAAGCATTGACAATGATCATGACAAATTAGAAAAATATAGAGAACTGAAAGACAAGCAAAAGGATACAAGTAATCCTTATCTATAGAAAGGAAAGCAACATCCTAACAACAGAAAAAAAAAGGACAAAATTTGTCAAGATTACAACATAAAAAATGATAGAGCTGTCAATAAGAACACAACAAAATCAGAAAACATTCAAAAAGTCCAGAACAAAAACAGTTGAGGAAGAAGCCAGAAAATGTAAATCACGTCCTGTTGCCATGATAAAATGCTTTCTAATATGACAACAAATATTACTAAACTTATTTAAAGTACAGGTTGTTTAGGTGAACTATATAGTTCAAAACATGTAAACACTGTTCTTCATTAAGATTGAAGACACTTCAGTGATCTAGATAAAAGATAACATGGGTTATAAATGGTTACCACTTTAAGTTATTGCAGACTTTTCTAGATTTGATATAGAATTAACAAACAAGCAAAACAAAGACTAGTAATGCTAATTACCAGGGCTTCACAGTAAAATAAGCCCAGCACTTTCAGTTGATAAAGTAGTAGTAATGGTCAAACACAGTTAATGTAAAAAGTGTTTGATTTAATATTGTCTGATATTTTGACTAAGGAAACAGAATATAAAGAAAGTTAATGTGGCCTATCTTGCATGTATTAAAAACTAGAGATGTACAAGCTTTATTCTTATGATTCAATTTGTGACTATTATACATACTGTCCTAGTTAAAGACTAAGCTGGCCAAAAAAGGCTCTTGCTCTTGTATTTTGACCCCACTCTACTCCACGGCTGCCCTGCAACCTTAGAGCAAACAGCAGTTAGAAGGTTTAGAGTGAGGGAAAAAAGAGAGATTAAAAAAATACTATTTCTGATACAATGTAGCCTATATTACTTGGGGAAGGTTAAGACAAGTCAAAATAAGGGTTCTTTTTTTAAAAAAAAATAAATAAAATAAAGAAGCAAAGTCACATCTAAAAGGAAAACCCATCCAGAAGACTATCTAGAAAGCACTAAAGAGACTTAGAGGTGGAAAGTCATCTGGGCACAAGCTTCCAGTGTGATGCAGTTCCCAACAAAGCTAGTGCAATTCCTCCATACAAATGAGGAATGCTGAGTAAGAATGTAAAAACTGCTTTACTTCTACAGCTGGCCCTGGTGTGACTGTAAGAATAGTGCTCTGTTCTCAAGTTCACTAGTACAACAGCTATTGCACTCAGAGCAATGTCACGAAAACACTGAAATAATGAAAGAACCCATCTTAATGAGAGACTCAAAAGGGTCAGCCTGATTGTAGACGGTAACACCAGTGCAGGGATCTGACAATCATCAACATATTAAATAAATATAGACAGACTTATATGTGGATAGATAACTCTCAGGATGTAATGAGCAGAAACAAATTAAATTTAGACTAGAAACAGGTTTAAGTTTTAAGCAGACTAATCAAATTTGGGGGCAACTTGCCCAGCTATACAAAATTATCTGTTACTGTAGGATTTTGCTTAATTTCTTCTTTTACTTTACAAGTAGTATGCTGGCTATAAAAAGAATTAGTTCATTAAAACCCACTCAATGCCTGCATTAGACGGTTGGATTATATCTGCAGCCTCCTCTGGCCTCAAACTCTGAAGGTAACCATGATTTCCTAAGTAAGACTCAACTTTCAATATTAAGCACGCTAATTTGTCTGAGACTTCATGGTTCCGTCTTTTTTAAGTAACAACAATAACCTATCTTCGAATGAGCTCACAAATGTAAGCTTAGCCCCTGGAGTGATCCTGACTAAACTATAGAGTAAGTCTCATACCTTTGCAGGACAATTAAGAACAATCTGCACTGGAATACAGCCCCAACAATATCAACAGAATCCCACAAGTAATAGAGTCAGACTGCAAAATCAGGCCTTCACTGATCTCTTAAACAGAAGAAATTAGAGCAAAAACTATCACCCTGTGATTCATAGAATCATTCTATGATTCTGTCTACAATAGGTTTACCTATTTTCTTCACCCTGCCACCAAGGAATGCAAGGAAATAGGGTGTTTCTAACTTCTCGGGTAGTTACAAATTGAACCACAGGGAGAGAAACAAAGTTAACACTTCCACAGCCAAGATTTTCTAACGCCAAAAGAAATCTGTAACAATCAAAAACTTTCATCTCTCTCAAACATATCCCATACAACCTAACCACACTGGTGAATGTACTAGATAGCAGTAACAAAAGAGAGCTTCCCCCTCAGTAATATTTCTGACCATTTAAGAAGAGATGCAGCCCTGAACAGCTGAAATACATTTGACAGTTCAGGCCACATTAGGGCCACACACAAACAACATTTTCCAAACGTAAAGGAGCAATACAAACAAAATCCATTTCCTAAAGATACCCATTCCCATTCTTGGATTTCAGAATAAAACATCCAAGCTTACCATCACCTACCACAGAACAGTGAGGAAGTTGTTCTTGTTTAGAGGATCCAAGGAATTTGAAGTTAGAAGGCCTATTAAAATCATTTGGTCCAAGTACAAGTAAACAGCAGGAGCAGCATTCCCATACTAGGGCTACACTGTACAAAAGGAAGCAGAGCTTGCCACTCTGTCACCAGAAGCCTGAACACTGGCAGAAGGAAACAAACTAACAGAGACTCCTCAGTCAAAGAATCATAAAACAGTTTGGGTTGGAAGGGACCTTCAAAGGTCATCTAGTCCAACCCCCCTGCAATGACCAGGGACATCTTCAACTAGATCAGGTTGCTCAGAACCCTGTCCAGCCTGGCCTTGAATGCTTCCAGGGATGGGGCATCTACCACCTCTCTGGGCAACCTGGGCCAGCGTTTCACCAGCCTCATTGTAAAAATTTCTTCCTCACATCTAGCCTGAATCTCCCTCTTCTAGTTTAAAACCATTACCCCTTGTCCTGTCATAACATGCGCCTCTAAAAAGTCTGTCCTCATCTTTTCCTGTAGGCCCCCTTTAAGTACTGAAAGGCTGCAATACAGTCTCCCCAGAACCTCCTCTTCTCCAGGCTGAACAACCCCAACTCTCTCAGCCTGTCCTCACAGCAGAGCTGTTCCAGCCCTCTTACCATTTCTGTGGCCTCCTCTGGCCCCTCTCCAACAGGTCCATGTCTTTCCTGTGCTGAGGGCTCCAGAGCTGGATGCAGGACTTCAGGTGGAGTCTCACCAGAAAGTCCAGTGTAACTGGGCCATCCTGGTGTGTTCTGCATCTGCTATAATGGAGCTATCACACCACACTGTAGGGCAGCCAATGCCATGTCCACCCCGAGATCTACACCCACAGGACTCTCACTCTTTGCTCATCCGTGCACTTCACAATCCTGCTGAAGAAATGCATGTATATTAAAGAGATGGCACATCACTCACACAGTCAGTCACCCCAACGTCATCTATACTCTATTGTATTAATGGATTTGAAGCACCACCCTGTCATCCATGTTTGGAACTCAAAAGCTTGCATTTGTTCTCTAGAAAGACATCCAAATTCAAGCTGAAAACTCCAAGAGGTGGACAATCACCATTGCCCTCCCTTCTCTGTCACAATGATTATTCACCCTCACCATTTACCACTTTTGCCCTTCAATTTGATTCAGCTTCACTTTCCAGCTGCTGGATTTTACTAGGTATAAACTGAATAAAGGACTGCACCTCAGTAAGGAAGTATTTACACGGGACAAAAAAGGTGTTTCTCACTCTTTCTGATAACGTGAACAGCGTTTTTTCAAGCCTTTCACTGTAAGGCATTATTAAAATAACTCTTAACTCCCTTCCACACTCTTCATTCTTCACTTCCACATTCTTCATTCAATCACTACTAAAGACAAAAATTCATCATTATTACTACCACATACTCAGCCAAAAATCGTTATCTTTTTCCTAATCAGTAAACCACCTTAAAAAAAATAAATCAAGGAATATATTACATATTTTTCAACTAAAGCATTATACTGAGAGCTTATGCTGAACTGCTTGTTCATATTTAAATCCTACCAGACAATAAATTTTAGGATACAATCTCATGCTTGTGTTCCTTATCTTCAACACATTACTTCAAATAGGACTGCGCTGAGGTGCACTTTGTTTTACTAGCATCCTTGAATTCTAGATGTTTTTCTACAGTTGTTCCATCCTTCCTGCTTAGTGCCTACCCATCTTGTCCATCTCTAAGTTTCACTCATGACAATTTTGTTATTACTTCCAAATCATTCATTAAAAGAGTCTCAAGTCTAGTATATTAACTCTTCTAAGACTTTCAGGAACAATGACACTCACTAATAATTTGCTCTAGCAACTATTTCCAAGATATATCAGCTAGCCAGCAGCTCTCCATCCATTTATCATATACTATAAGCACATTCTTTGAGTATTACATGAGCAATTAATGTTATTTGTTGTACTTCACCACTAAAATGATATTTATACACTGCTCTGTTCCACTAGAAACCTTAACAACAATGCTAGTAGAAAACAGTGAGATCTACACTGACACACTAAACTGAACTTGTGATAAGAAGCATAAATATCCTTTGAAACAAGAGTCTGTGATATAAGTTCAGCTTGCATTCATGCGGCAGGGAGGGAGACCCATGAACTCAGTCAGCAAGATACTACACAAAACCCACCCAAAGCAGTCCCATCATCCATTTTCTAGAGCATTCACATTTTCAGCAGTGTTTCTACCTCTTCTTACCAAAATAACTTTATTTATTTGTGAAAGGCTCAGCTTAAAATAATTCAAAAGATCTTCCAGCACTCCAGTATTTAAGTAATTTTCCACTACGCCCAAGACCATCTTTCCTACAACATTAATACTGTGTTCATAATATCTCATGGCAAAATGCAAAGCCATAGCGCCCTTATAAAAGTAAACACTTATCTTAAAAAAAAAAAAGCCCTTTAAAAATACTTCAACAGTAATCCAAGTAAACCAAAACGAAAAAACAGCAAGAGGCAAATGCCTCAATTCTATAAAGAAAAAAAAGGCAGCACAGGAAAAATATTTTTTAAGAGGCATGACAGGTTAACAGTAGCCTGAAATATAAGAAATCAGGAAAGATTTTGACAGACCTATAAAAAGCATCTGTTTTACATGTATACAAATGTAAGAACTGCTTATATGCTCCAGTGTCACCACTTACATAAGGACATGGTGCTATTTTCTTAAAAAATGTAAATCACTGAGTGTTAAGGGCCTTGACCTTCAAAAATGACTGAACGCAGATGCACTACATTGTCACAGACCTGCCCACTGAACAATAAAGCTCTGCTATGGTACAGAATCCTCAAGCTTTTAACAAACACTCCAGAAATGCTCTTATAACAGTCAGTCTCACCATCAACATCAAAAACATTCTTTTCTTCTAAATCTTATCTGCACAAAGGGATTTTAAGGACTAACAGAACACCCGCTGAAATCCATGTAAATACTACCCTGTGAATAAGATCTAGTCAGATACTCCATATTTCCAGAAAAAACAAATTAAAAACCCTCAAGACTAGTCAGACAAGTGATATTTATTGCATATTAAAAGATTCAGGTTGGTGTTACAACACACAATACATATTAACTTGCTTCCCCATCTTCTGTACATGCACCCAACTTTACACACCAAAGGAACAGTAAAAAATTCTACTAGATTGCTTAACTAGTGAAAAATCATCAATTTAAACTGGGATGTTTTTGTTCACTATTGAGTAATTACTCAAAGGTAATATAAAAAAATGCTAATTTTCAATCTTTAAAACACAATGGTTTTCTAGCAGCCTGTAAATGCTTTTTATTCCATTTCATAGTTTCAGACTGCCCATTTAAGGTTTCCACAAGTCAAGAACATTTTCTTGCAAAGAACATCAACATCCCACGGTCAGGACCATTACTGAAAACTTCATCACTTCTGAAAAACATCAGACACTGCAAATAAAGGTACTTCTCAAGTTAGTCTGAAGAAACACGTAACATTGGTCTTCGCACAACAGTTTCTAAACAAAAAAAAAAAAATCAAAACACTTATTTGGAGTGCACTTTGCTACTCAACCTTCAGAACAGACGGGTATATTTTAAAGCCGTAAGAGAGCACAGTTTGGGAGAGGTAGAGAAGAGTGGGTAGGATACACAATTGCATATAGAGGCCTATAGAGGCTCTTCAGCCATCAAGAAAACTAAAAGCATCTTTAAAATGTTGTTTAAGGAAAAAGCGTACCATCTGTTCAGCAAAAACTGCCGCCTGGCATATGCACTGATGTTTTACGTAGGCTGAAAAATCAATTTTTACAATCCTTAATGTATCAGGTGACAAGTCCACATTTAAAAGGTTTTCTAAACTATTTAAAATACATTTCAAAACAATCATACTAGTCCTCAAGAATGTGCGCCTGCTGCTGACAAAGGTGGGTGGCACAAAAGAAGGGTAAAAATACGACACAAAACGACCTCTACATGTTACCTGTAAACATTCCTCCCACCTCCTGGCCAGTACATTGCAAAAGACAGATCGTTTGCTTTCAAAATAAACCCCACGCCACCCAGGGAGCGCGGGGCCGGATCGGACCAGGCCCGACCTGCAGAGAGCCCGCAGGCCAGTGCCAGCCAAACGCCAGAGGAGACATTTGTTCCTCCTCCCCCGAACCGTGCCCCCCCAGGGCTGCCGGGCCGCAGCCCCCCCGGGGCGGAGGGGGCGGGCGCCAAGTCCGGCCGGGCACAGAGCGTTGCCGCTCGGGGACACCGGTGCCGCCCTGGGGCCGCTCTGCCCGCGGCGGAGCGGCGGAGGTCGCGGCGGGCCAGACCTCCGGCTGCCTCGCCCCCCGGCCCGCTGCCGGGCGGGACCACCAGGGACGGCGCCACAGGAGGGCCCGCGGCGGAGCCTGCCCTCCTCCGCGCCACCGGCACCCGCATCCTCCACCCCGCCCGGCCCTGCCCGGCCCGCCGCGCACACCCAGGCCGGCAGCGGGGGGCGGCGGCGCAACCTCCCGCCCTCCGCGCACCCCGCCCGCCCGCCCGCTCGCCTCGCCTCCGCCCCTCCCGCGGACGGGACGCCGTCCCAGCCGCGCCCCGAGCCCGCGCCCTGCCCGCCGCCCTTGGGGCGCACCGACCTCCGGGTGCAGGATGGGGACGCAGCCCGCTTCTTTCTCGTACTCCTCCAGAGGCGCCGCCATCTTGGTGCGAGCCCGCCGCCCGCTGCATGCCGGGTAATGCGCGCGCGCCCGCCGCGCCTTCCCCCCCACACCCCCTCCGGCTCCTCACGCTCCGCGCTCGCTCACGCGCGCGGACCCGCGGGGCGGCCCGGGGGCTCGGGGAGGGGTTCGGTGCCCCCGCCCCCGCCCGCCCCGCCCCGCCCCGGCACCGGCACCGCCTCCGCCCCGCGCTCCCCGGCCGCTTCGGCGCGGGCGGGGCCGGGGAGACGCCTGCGCCGGGAGCGCCCGGCGGCGACACAACGGGCCTTAATGGGCCTCCGGAATGAGCCTGCGGGAGGCGAGGCCGCCGGGGCGGGGAGCGGCGGCGATGAGGAGCGACACGCACCGGGACGCAAAGATGCACACACAGATCTTGTTCGGGAGGGAGTGCAGCGCCGGGCATAACAGAGAGCCGAGCCAGGCTGAGACCCTCTTTATTAACCGCTGACGGTTTATAGGATTTACAGATACGGACCTGGACGATGATGTTTTATCAATAATTGTTATTAAAAACACACCATGCTCATGGCTGTTTCAGTTACGTTCCCACTCATTCACAGACCAGGCCCAACGACATTCACTCATCACAGGTACTCAGGGCAGAGATACCATTCCCACGAGTCTGGGTTATCACTCTTTACAATTACGAGAAACGTACTTCAGCACAACCTGTCCAAGGCCCTTTATATTTTGAATAGTTGCTATGATCTAATTATGTTAGTACTATTTCTTCTTTGACCGTCCAGATGGCCATGTTACTATTGATCTCCCTTTATCATCCAGGTGGCTGGAACCGCACATCTTGCTTTCCCATGTCTTTGCTTCCCCACAGGGAGCCGGCTCAGCAGGGCAGCCGCCATCCTCCCACAGGGGGCTGGTTTGTACATCTCCAGGGGAGAGGTCCCTGGTCCTCTGCCCCTTTGCCCCACTGCCTTCACACAGCCGGCCCATGCTCGCTGCCCCAGGGGGGCTTGTCTCTTGTGGGCTGGGGACCTACGGCCTCCCCAGAGCTCCACAGAAGCGGCTCTGGAGCCAGCAGACACCAAAAGGGAAAGCAACTTTTTTTTGCAAGCAACCGAGTTGTCTGGAGAAGCATGTTACTTTCTGGAGATAAACAGTATCGGCTTCTGAAATGAATATTTAGTATAATTTGGGGTTTGGGAGATATTTCAGCTTAATTAAGCTCATTACAATTTGGAATGAAAGCAAAAGGAGAGCTGCTTTGCGCATTGAATGTTGGTTCGGTTCCAGACTACGGAATGTCTGTCCAGTTTTCTAATATGTTACCTTCATGCCCACTAAGAAGAAATCAAAGAGAGTTTTGATAAGGTTTTTGCTCTCAACTGCAAGCATGTTTGAAACACCCTAACAGTTCTGAGGACGTCTGGAAAGGTTTCTTTCCAACCACTTGTACCCAACTGGTGATTTCTTACCTCCTGCCACACACTGTCCAGATGGCCAAGCTATTGGCTGCAGATTCAGGGGTGAAATTACATCTTACAGGAAAATGGGTTTGGTTTTGTTCTTGTTTTCTGTTCTTGAAAGCTGTGTAATACACATACAACCAAGACTAGGTATCCTAAATCTCTTTATTTCAAACTTTGGTTTCTTTTATAAATTACGTTTTTGTGCAACAAAAATGTTTTTGGCAATTACAGAGTGTTATCACTGGTTTGACTACTGCTTTATATTGCCATATCTATGGTGCTCTCATTTGCCTTTATGAGAAAGGGACCTTTAGATAATACATTTTATTGTATCATAATACATTAAGCTCATAAGCCTAAAAACCCACAATGATATTCTCTTCATTACTCTTTCCTGTGTCATACAAAATGTAGCACAAAAGCACTAATAAAATCTGCCTACAGCATTATTAAAATGTTAAACCATAAATATCTTTTCACTTTATGAATATATTTAAATTTAAAATTGACAAGAAGAATGACATCGCATTTAGGAACTGGGGGTGTGAAACAGGTTTAAAAGTACAGACTTGAAACCATAAGGTACTGAAGTACTAAAAGAGCAGAAGAAGACACAGAGTACACAGGAGAGGGGATTTTTTTTAACTGTGTATATTACTAAATGTACCTGAGTTTGGACATCATTTGCAATCTGATTTGCCAGAAAAGAGTGCTTTCAACCCCCTGCAAGCCCCAGAAATAGACTTATCAATCACTACAGTACTTCACTCATCATTGTAATAAAAGTGAGGGTTATAAAATAACCAAAAATTTTTATGGTGTTTTTACTATGCAGACTATTTTTCCTTGCAAGTCTGAAGAAGTTATGCTTCATCCCCTGGCTCTGAACTGGATTGTAAAGGCACATTCTGACATCTCCCTAGGTATTTATACCCTGTTCTTCACAGGTAGATGCATTTTGAAACCACTTCTGTTCTCAGAGACATCTGCGCAGAGAATTTTTGCCATTAAACTTGAGGCTTCGTCCATTTATGTAGTTCATGTGCAGCCCATTATATCCTTCAGAGCTGAGTGTCCCTTTTACCACCATGTAAGAGCAGAACTAGAATAAGGGAGCGTGCCGAGGTGTGTCTGCATTAGAGTTCTTCATTCAAAAGGTAGCAGTGATTCAGAAGTTAAAAAAGTTTTCCACAGTTCAGACATTCCCTGTTTTGGGATCTGTAACACAAATACGGTTCTTCACTGTCCTATATTGTCGTTACAGACAAATTAACATCTGTGCAAAGCGTACTGCAAATACAAAACTAATAATCTGCTTGGGTAACAAATTTTGTGCCTACTTTCCACCATCTAAAAGGCTGTAAAGTTGCACATTTTTCTGAACTCTGCAACAATGTCACTATCTGACCTTGAACAATTATCTTGCTCTCTATGTTTTACTTTGCTCATTTCTAAATCAAACACTATGTCACCCAGTTCAGAGGGGTACTCTGAGAACTCATAATTGCAGAGCAATTTAAGGCTCTCAGATTAAAGATACCTTGTAAATGCCAGGAATTATTGCTGATCAATGGCAGAAAATGCTCTTCTGCATGGTCACATTGAATGGTCAATAGCTGATGTGTGAAATGTTTTCCATATTGACTGAAGAGGTTCTATCTGGTTACCTACTAGATGTGCAAGAGGGACAGGTCTATAGTATTGACTAAACATGGCATGCACCAGAAAATTATTTTAGATTCTAGTCAGACAAAAGACAAACACAATTTACCAATACCACAGACACACTGATTTTCTTTCCTTTGTTTTGCTTTGCATTAATCACTGAAAAAGGACATGAGGTCTAGACACCTTTTAATTTTCAGGTAAACCAAAACACAGCCTAACTGGGAAGTAAATATCACAAAGTTTAATGATTCACTATTCTGCAGCATGAATTTTACCTTTTTTAATGAAGAAAAAAAGAAAACTACTTCAGCAGAGACAAGCCATTTATAGAGTACACATCCATACACACAGTTCAGTGCTAGGGATGACTGTGCAGCTATTTTAGTTCCAATCTTCCACTAAGCTGTGAAATGTGACAGTGAAATAAAACCCATTTAATATACTTGTTTTCGTGATAGTTTTGTATTGTGGTGTTACCACTTAAACCAGCTAAAAATGCAGCTGAACAATGTTTACCTTTGCAGTGAAAAGATTGCAAAGGTAAAATATTAAAATATTGCAATTAAAGCTAAGTATTTGCACTCATGGCAGGCCAAAACTTAAACTGAAAATATTGGAATGTCTTAGCACAAAAATAGGTGCTAGGTCAAAAATACCCCACCTAACCCTACAAGAATGAATATATTTAAAGGAGCTGTGATTTTTCTTCAGTTTTCATTAATCCTTGTCTAGTTAAAGCATCGTGAGATGGATTTGCCACCATACTGAAGCCTCTCTGAAATTTTCCCTTACACAGTCACCCAAAAAGTTGCTTCACTGACAGGGACAAAAATATCTGAGAAAGCCATATCACATTCCTGTTCTCTGGGTATGTGTGCAGAGGGGCTATGATCAGAATGAGCAATTATCTTTATTATTTGCTACCTACTCTGCATTTTCTAGTCATGTTGTTGTTTGAGCCTCGTGGTTTTCGTATTGGAAATTACATCCATCCATCTAGCTGTGTATGCCAGAATGAATGTATAAAATGTGTCATTCCGCTTGAGTTTATCCAAGTCTGTGCTTTCTCTCTGCATTCACTCCTAGATGGAGAGTACTTCTCACACAGTCTGGATCAGTTTGGGTGACTGAAAGCCCATGAGTCTGGGGGACTGAAACCCCCCAGGTGGCCTTCCCTCCAGCCTGCTCCTGCTGCTGATTATTGGAAGCATTTCCATAATGTGTTTCTGCAGCGCAAAGTACTTCAGCATTACCATATTCTTGAGTGTTTAAGTATGCATCAGGCTCGGAAACATACCTTCATTTACCAGCCGTGTAGGTTTTTCTTCTCTGTGGGGGCCAGCATCTTCTCATTGTCCCAACCTCTGCCTGGTTGAAGCTCACTCTCTAAGTTGTGATTGCCCACCTCATATACTGCACTTCCATCAATATTTCTGGTTTGGTTATTGGAAGGCAAGCCTAGCAGAAACAGTGAGACCTGCTTCAGCAATTTCATTTTAATCCCATGATGTAGGGCCCTCAGCATTTTTTAGAAACTCTCACTAGGTCTTCTCTCAGCATAACAGGAAATAACCAGAGGGAAAACTGAGGTGAAACAAGTGATCCACTTCCAATAACAGGGAAAGGTTTGCAAATGACCATTTTCCATCCAGTGTGAACAAAAATGTGGACAATAAACTATGTTGGTATGACAATTTTTCTTTTTGAAGATAGGTGTCTCTATTGTGTATGACTGTAGCTGAAACGAGGTCATGACACCATTGCTGGTTTTCCTTTCGTACCTTCTTATGGTTAAGATAGGCTGTGATGCCCCAAAATTCACAGTTTAACCACTTCAAGAATATATTTAAACTGATGACAAACAGCTCTTCCCCTATGCCATGCAGGGAATGATACCTGAAGTGACACTACAACCAGTTTTTATAAGGACAATCAAAGTCATTTCTCAGTGAAAGTCATAGTTTATTTTGTGTCATTCTGCCCAAACAGCTCAGTGGAATTTGTCTTTAAAAATAAAATCCAGCTGAAAATGCTCTCAAAGCAAGTGCATTAGGAGGATATTAAATTTGCAGCATTGATACCAGAAATCAAAGATAGTGAATCTGGTTGATACAGTGCCTCCTGTAGCTGCAGTCACTGCTTCTGTGATAATATTTCAGGGCTCTGACAGCTGTGTGGACATGAATAAAACCTGAGTGACTAAACCTGCTTTTGCTCCCAAACACTTGCCTCATCCTCTTGAGAGAGGTCTCTATGCTGGAAGGCAGAGCTGTCAGATCCCGCTGTGGGTCAGACCCTGAACCACTGCAGGGTCCAGCCCTCTCTTCTGAGGCAACAAGAGTCTTCAGCCTCCTGGCTGAAAGCCATGGCAGTTCAGGAGAGGGCTCAAGAGGGGATTGGGTGTCATTCCTGGGAGATGGCAGCATCTGTCAGCCAGGATCGCTGGGGACGGCAGCGACTTGACTGTGTGGCTGTGTAATGTGCTGCCACACGTCAGTCAATGCTGTTAGTACAATGAGCAGCAGGTGATGTGATTTGTCTCGCTACTGAGCATGGTCAGGCTCCTCTTCCCTACACATCTGGCAAAAGGGAAGAGTCAGAGTGGCTACATTAGGTAGGTTGTTTCTGTGGATCATGCCAGAGAGCCTGGCAGTGCTCTTACACCAGTTTTATAGCGATGTGCTTCTGAATTTCCATGTTGGTCATCTTGATTTACATTCTTGTGAAGAGAGGAAAGCCAGACACTGTGTCTATTTATACCATCCTTTACTATTTCTCTACATTTGGCCATTGGAAGCTGGAAATGCCCTTGCAGCAGAGAAAGATGTCATTCATTTCATTCAAAGAGAACCTTTTCTACAGGTAGGTTTCAGCAGCATAATTGGACCCCAAATCTCTACATTATATCAAACGCAGGGAGCTTTTCCTGTAAAGTTATTAAAATATAGTGCTGATGAAATAAACATATATAGAAAACAGTGAGAAACTGCAAGATGCTAAATATGTATTTAATTAAAAAAAAGTTGTAGTTGTGGAATCCTAAATGGCTTAATTAAAGTTTGGATTTCAAAACAGTAAGAAATTCAGCCAGTTAAGACAACATCTTTTTCTGGATAGCTTCTTTCAGTCACTTGCTCTTCTTTCATACAGTTTTTTATGGAATTGTGATTTAGTATTTGAACACAGTCAGAGACGAGAGCACTAAATGTAGTCTGTTATTAAGCATAGCACCCATGCTCTTAGATTTTTGTGGGTTTGTTATTTTATTGTGTATTTCTTGTCTGCCAAAATAATCTTACTAATAGCACATATGTAGAGTCCCTGAATGACATAAAACAATCAGATTCTTTCCCAAGGTGATTACCTTTGCTGATGCAATTCCACATGCTGACAAATTCTGCACTGATTCATAGAGTTAAAAGTACGGAAAATGAGTGGTTTCGTGTAAGTTGACTTTTTATGCCCACTTGTTTTCCTTTAAGATAATGTGTGTGTATTTCTTACTCATTGTATTTTGAATGTCTGTTCTTGATACCATAGCATATCATGTTCATGGCTTTGCTTCTGTCTTTAATGTCAAAGCACCATCTCTTCTTTCTTTGTTCATTATAGTCAAAGTTGCTATTGCTTGGTGTTACCTCTATTTAGACTGAATATGTCTAATAGGTCTACCAAAATATTTTTAAATCTCGGTCTGTTATTCTCCTTTGAGTTTCCCCCTAAAGTGCTTTATGAAGCACATCTGGGAACATGCCATGTGTACCTGTTTGTTCTGTAAACACATCCACCTGAACTCATTCTTTGGTGCAAACCTGGGACTCCAGTGATGCAGCCCTGTACAACAGCTGATACTGGATTATGCTTGATATTTATAAAGGAAAGTGAACAGACTTGAAACTGAAAACTGAATTATATTTTATGAACTTTTATTCTTTGTTGGTTTTGGTTTTATTGCAAATTTGTTCTCCCAGACCTCTCTTTACATCTATTGCATTGATTATTCCAGCTGACTTTGGAGAAGTTGCAGAACATGTCCAAAAACAGACTTCTGAAACACAAGTAGCTGCTGAAGTAGGAGCTCATTGCCAAACTGAAAACCAATAACAAACCAATAAAGTAAAATTAAAAGCCATTCCACTACTTTAAAAATAATGAGAATGAAGCAGTTTATATTTAACTACGGTGGCCCTTTAATGAAATATTGCCTCCTCAGGAACTGAGGTTGAAGTGGGTTGTATGATAAAATAAAGAAAAAAAAATCACAGTTAGGAGTTTAAGTAACCATCTTTGGATAAAAGCCAATAAATGAACTATTTTTAGTACTTTATTTTAAATTAAGTAAATATTTTCCCTGCTCAGCTCTAAATCAAGCTCAGAGGAACATGGTAGTTTAACAAATTTCCCCTTTATAAATCACATTTTGATAGCTGGATTCAAATAATTTTCAGTGATTGAGGTGGTGCCTAAACATACGATAATAATACACTCTTGTAAATAGCATGGTGATGGAATACTCGGTGTTACAATCCTCTTCAGGAACTGTAGTCATTAGCGGCGTGATTGTGGATATCTAGGGACCATGTCAGGGACAGCACATTGCCAGAGGTGCCCCTGCTCATTCATTGAGCATGAAAGGTTGTTTGTATTCGTGTAAGAGGAGAGAAAAAAAAAAGAATAGCACAGGAAAAAAATATAAAATAAGGAAATTTTCACCAAAATAATAAGAAAGAAAATAAGAGATTAAAACCAGAAAGCTTCTTATACATAGAAATAGAATAGAATAGAATAGAATAGAATAGAATAGAATAGAATAGAATAGAATAGAATAGAATAGAATAGAATAGTTCACTTGGAAGGGGCCTAGAACAATAATCTAGTCCAACTGCCTCACCACTTCAGGGCTGACCATTTGCTTTTCATGGGACACGTTTTATTTCTCTATGGCATTTTGTTTTGTAGAAAACAGTCAGCTGTTTGAAGTATTTAAATCGTGTTATGCAGGTGCTTTAGATTTATGATATTATTGGAATTAAAGACAGACAAAATAAGCCAACATCACTCATTATAAGCTTTCAAAATTGTGATGGAAAATGCCGCATGAATTACCATATTATTTAGGATTCTGCTGAATTTATGATGAATTAATAACCACTGCACACAGGCAAGTACTCTATGCATAGGTGCTGATGTAAACTAGGCTGTCCTTCAAGGAGAAAGTGTGGTAGCACCAACAGTTATCTGCCCTTGACTAAGAAAAGATATACAGGTAGCAGCAATCTCTTTCACTGACCCATTGATACAGCTGGAGAAAAATGAACATGGTTTTAGGGTTGGATTTCCTTTATTAGATTGAACATGGTTTTAGGGTTGGATTTCCTTTATTAGATTCATATAACGACTGCCAGAATAATGAAGCTACTAAACGAAGATATAATCCCCACAATTAGGCTTTAAAATAATAAAAGTAACTAAAATATAGCATTCAGAAGGCTTGGATGAAAATGGTCAATCTGAACTGCAAACTTAAATACACATTCAATAATATTAAGTACAAGATGTTAAACATGATGCTGCATGATGAAAATTTAAATATTTTAAAAAGAAAACTGGGGTTCACATAGTTTTATGTTTAGATGGGAATCACTGAAGACATTGAAATGCATGGGAAGTGTATAGGCAGTATAATCAGGTCAAGGAGTTGTAGGAAATGAACCAGTGGCACCATTTTTGGAATAAGTGCAGGAGAACTGAGCTGTCACATTAAAGCTGGCAGCCCTGTTACACAGCTCCAATCTGCTGTGCAAAGATCACTGTTAGGAGTGGACAGAAATCTACAGATGGACTATTCCAAGTCTGCCTTTCTGAGCTTGAAGATGAAAATCAAAACCCATGTCTGATCAGAAACATCACAAAACATAGGCCACATAGGGCCACATAGATAATTCCAGAAATAGGTGAGTGCTGTAACCCTCTTTCACAATTCTTTTCTGAAAAAAAGTCTCTAAATGCTAAGACATATTAAATGCAATGACTCTGTTATCTTCCTTCATATGCTGAGGTAACACAGTCAAAATAGCATTGATGATTCCTACAGCTTGATAAGACAGACTTCCCTTGAGTTGCTGCAAAGTTTAAGACTCTTTAAGCCCCAGTTCTCAAAAGTGCCAGCACTTGAGAGATTTCACAGCATTCTAACTGCACATCTTGATGGGAATGGGAAATGGGAACACTTGGAAAGTTCTAGGATCAGGACCTTGGTCACCCTGGGCTTCATTTACTGCTGATACATTTAGCAATCCCAAAAAATAAGAAAAAAGTCTCATTCGCACTTTAATACAGTGGAACTAAAAGGTTTGGTACACAGAATAGTATTTAATAAATGAGTATATAGCTGGGCTTTAAAACTGTTACAAATGGTCACATATCGTACGGTAACAAAAAAGTAAGCAGTTTTTTATACTATAACCTGCTGCTGCTAATTTATAAGCTATTTCTCATAGGCTTCAGCATTTGCTAGAAGCACATGCATGCTTCCAGTATGTCTTGGAAAAAAATGACAAAACAAGTCTGTAGGGAATATTGCACCATAAAATTAAATTTTAATAGAGCAGAAGGGGGCTGACAGCAAAAATAATCAGTTTCATCTGCAAAGTTGCAGGCTGGCATATTGCAACTGAGAATATTCTGGCTGTTACAGAGATGTGAGCTCCCCTGTGTAACACTAACCCAGTCCCTGCCAGTCTCAGAGGGAGAGGGGCTGATTCCATGAAGGTGAAATGAAACGTAATACAGACCTAGGAGCCATACGCTTAGTGTCTTATGAATGTCTTTATTTTTCCTGACAGCCTGTTTCTGGCATTCTCAGTTTTTAACCCAATAATTGTTCCTAGCACCGTTCCCCATAGTTCCCACATCTCCAGATGAAGGAGCAGAGCTGCTGCTGCCTGGGCACCTAGCAGGCCAGGGTGGGGGGTGGCTGCTGGGGGGGACACCAGGGCAGCCCTAACCCTGGCATTGGGCAGCACGCTGGGGATGGGATGAGCAGGGCAGGGCTGTGAGAAGATGGAGACCAGCCCTGCTGTGGCATTACTGGGGCACCGGCTGATGGCCCCGTGGGGCTGATCATGGGGTCTTGGGCCATGGACAGCATGGGGGAAGCCCCAAGAAAGGTTCGGGGACAGTCTGGGCTGGTGCTGCCTTGATCTACTGAACAGATCTATTAAATCCTCTCTTCTCACTTCATGGTTCCTTTTCCTTCACAATTGCGTGGCAAATATTGTCCTACCATTCCTGCCCAAGGCAGTCTACTGGAGCAGATCAGAAAATAGATACACAATTTAAATGACAATCTGCACCTTCTGCAGACAATTATCAGTCATCACAAGGTTGGGTTCTGCCTCTCACATAATATTAAAAAAAAAAAAAAAAAAAGAGAGAACCAAACAAAAATAAAAACCTGCCTAAAATCCTCTCTATCTGTTACTGTGGCAAGAAGGCACAGGAGATGCTCTTCAGGATAAAGCAGAGTGCAGAGAGCCCAGGCACAGGCTGTCCTGAAATCCAGTGCAGCCCTCCGGTGCAGCATGGATCTGCCGCGTTGGTTCAGTGGCAGAAGCAGTGACCGAGTGGGAGCGCTCCACAGCATTTCCGCAGATGCAAGCTGGATTATGCCAATACCTTAAGCTGCCAGCTCCAGGGTTAGCAGAGTTAGTTCACACAAACCCATCTGGGGGACAGGACCACGCAGAGCCAGCTTCACACATGAGCAGAGATGCATGTCACAACCAAGCTCCAAGGACTTTTACAGTATTGGTTTTGCAAGATTACTTAAGAGAGAGAAAACAACTCAAAACAGGTCTGTAACATAAAGGAGGAAAAGACAAGACTTCAGAGACTTAAATGCAGAGCCGCCACACAGAAGCACAACTCACAGCAACCTATGTCTTATAAGCACTATGCTGTTTGGTTGGAAACTCACTCAGTGCTCATTGTTTGCCCTTTGTAGGCATTCAGTTCCTATCCTAAACCCTGAAGACAGAAGGCAGAGCTGAAATGTTAAACACAGCAAATGGAGTCAGCTGCATCTGTGTTACTCTTTAAAAGAAGCCCACAATATTATTGCAGTCATCTGAAGGCTAGCTCTCATCAGGCTTGAGCACTTCAAATCTGTGATTGATGAGCTTCTCTCTTACCAAGATATGGGTTTTCCTACTGTCGTGGTTTAACCTGGCAGGCAGCTAAACACCATGCACAGCCTTTTGCTCACTGCAGTGGGATGGGGAGAGAATAAAAAAAAAAAAAAACAAGAAAACCAAAACCTCCTGGGTTAAGATAAAGACATTTAAATAGAATAGAAAGGGAAAATAATAATAATAATAATAATAATAATAATAGACCATCTAAAACAAGTAATGCAAAAGGCAATTTTTCACCACCCATCAACTGATACTCAGCCAGGTTCTGAGCAGTGGTTCCCCCAGCCAGCTTCCCCTAAAATATATACTGGTGTGGAATATCCCTTTAGTCAGTTGGGTCAGCTGTTCTGACTGTGCTCGCTCCCAGCTTCTTGTGCACCTGGCACGGTGTGAGAAGTTGAACAGTCCTTGGCTACTTAGAAACAACTGAAACATCAATATATCATCAGCTTTATTCTCATTCTAAATCCAAAATGCAGTACTATACCAGCTACTAGGAAGAAAATGAACTCTATCCCACATGAAACCAGGACAATATCTACCCGTTGTTCTATACAAATGGTGTCATGCTCAGATCCTATACTTTCCAATACATTCTCATGACCCACCAACATCCTTCCTATCCTCTGATATAATACAGAAATATAATTCCCTTAGCCTGTGGGTCATCCCTCTAAAATGTCCATTGAGTTCATTTAGTCCATGACTTTAGGGTCTGTCTGTCATAACAGTCTTTCAGGGAAGAAGAGATGGTGTGTGGTGTTGGATTGTTGCATGCTGCATCCAAAGCTCATAGCTGGTGTATCTGGTGAGACACACGCCAATGATCTGCAGGTTGAAGATTCTGATCTTGAGGAAGTTGCTGGATGTCAGTTCTGATTCCAACATGGCTGCACTTCTCTGGTTCCATCAAAGTTCATTCTTCATTAATCTGGATGGTTCTTGCTGTAAGATTGTTGATATGGCGTATAGCAACCATAGTAGTGCTGATATACAGTATTATATAGCAATTAACATAATACAATTAAATTTATTGGCTATTCTCTACCAAAATCGAATCTCCTTGAGGTACACATTGGACTTCCCCATCCTCCCACATTATCGACCAAGTGGACTCAGGTCCTTGAGCAAAAACAACCCCATGGATGGGTTTGCCTTTACCCAAGGCAGGAATAACCCAAACTGTCCTCTCTAGCATATTTTTGTACACACTACAGTGACTTTATCTGCTTCTACAGTACATAAAACTTTTGACCGGGCAGGGCCAACTCAATTGGTAGATCCCCTAGTGTTGACTAACCAGATGGCTTTTGCTAAAAGTATATCTAAATGTTTGAATGTTCTACCACTCATCGCTTTCAGTGTAGTCTCTAACAATCCATTGTATCATTTGATTTACTCGGAGGCAGGTGCATGACAGGTGATGTGACATACCCACTCAATGCCATGCTCTTTGGCTCAGGTGTCTATGAGGTTGTTTTGAAAATTAGTCCCATTGCCTGACTCAGTTCTTTGTGGGGTACCATAGGACTTACTTTTCAAGGCCCAGGATAGTGATCTGGGTGGTGACACAGGGCATTCTGTATGTTTCCAGCCATTCAGTGGTTGCTTCCACTGTCGTAAGCAGACAGCCCTTGCCTTGGCAAGTTTGTGGGAGTATGATATAATCAATCTGCCAGGCCTCCCCATATTTATATTTTAGCCATTGTCCTCCTTACAAGATAGGCTTTAACCACTTGGCTTGCTTGACTGCAGCACGTTTCACATTCATGGATAACCTGTGCAATAGTGTCCATGGTCAAGTCCACCCCTGGATCACAAACCCATTTTTATGTTGTATCTCTTCCTTGACGACCTGAAGTGTCAGGGGCCCACCAAGCTATAAATAATTCACCCTTATGTTGCCAGTCCAAATCTACCTAAGCCACTTCAGTCTTAGCAGCCTGATCCACCTGCTCATTGTTTCGATGTTCTTCAGTGTCCTGACTCTTGGGTATGTGAGGCTTTACACAATGTACTTTTACAACCAGGTTCTCTAGCTGGGCAGCACTACCTTACTACAATGCGGCAGCCCAGATGGATTTGGACTGACAACATAAGGCATTCCTCTTGGCTGTCTTTTACTCCAATTTGTACCGAAGTTCCTCAGCTGAAACCAGGACACCTACACACAGGCAGCTGCCAGAATTGGGAAGCAGGAAGTTGCCAACTCTTGCAAGAAATTGAGTGCAAAAAAACCCCAGTGAATTTGAAACATGAAATATTTTACTATTGACCACAAATACTTGTCTCCTTTTTAAATTTGTTGTTACCTGGCAAGAATGAAGCCTCTCAGTGTTTTATCAGGGAGACAGGTGGTTAATGGAGGATCCTGCTCAACTTCTTTCATGCACCGCAAGCGGACACAAGACAGTTTCTCTGGCTGGTGGGAAAGACCCTACAACATCCTCCCTGTGACAGGTGTTGCACCGTGCAGACGTCAGCTCAACAGGCACAGCATTGGGATGTGAGAGTGTGTGAGTGGCTCCAACAGAGGCTTCTGCCCATGTCACTCCCCCAGGGAAGGATATCACTCCATCCTCTCACTCTTCTGAGTGGCATTTTAAAAAATTGCCCTGGCTCCAAAATAATGTAGGCGTTTCTGGAGATCATATATTTGTGCAAAGGATGCTGGCTTGAATTCATGTGAGTTTGTTTTGTAGCAGTATTTCAAGTGCTTGTCAAATGCATGCAGAAAAAAGGCATTCAGAATGACAGAATCAATACACGAAACAAACTTGGTAGCAATAGCCTCAAATTGTGGGACTTTTACTGGCATAAACTCAATATTTTTTCACCAAAATCAGAAAAAAAAATCATTGTAGTGGTTAGCCTTTTAGTGGAAAACCTAATGCTACTCTCTTACATGCTTGAGTAAGGACCCACTGGAATTATGCTAAGAAAGTTTATTGTGACAGTCCTGCCATTTAATTTCTCAAACTGTTATTGTCTTCCAGGTTCTCCATTTCTCCTTTGATCCTAAAGTATGTCAGCAGTCTGTAGTCTTGGCAAGTTGGCTACTTCGTAGCAGCCAGCTGGTAGGACATCTCCCAAATACTGAAACTGAGAAGTCTAGCCTCATTCCTTCATGTGCTGTGCATTTAATTCATTTATAGAAGTAATTCTTAAAACATCCATTTGAAAACGTCCACTATATGAATGAAATATGTCATGTGCTTCTAAGAAGTCTCATATAGCTATGACACTGCTACTGCAATGACTGGAGGAAAGAAACCTTTTTCCTGCCATGTTTTCAGTATCTCTATTTTCATATACACTTAAGAATTCTTAAGAATAGAAAACGAAGGCTGGCCTGGAAGGTTAGACTTGATTAATGAATTTTACACCTTTATCTGAAAGCTGGGAATATATTCCTGTGGGGGTTTTTTGCTGTGGAAAATGGCAGAGCACAAGAGATGGATATGAACTATCATATTCTGGGGACAGCATTAATATGCTTTATTATTTGTGATTTGTTGTGGGATTAAAACCACCTAGGGTGGGTAATGTGTTTCAATATATGAAGAGGACAAGATAATAAGCCTGCGCAGAAAGAACAGCCAAAATATGAAAGCTTGCAAAACTATCTGCTGTCCTGTAGCCTGTTTTTCTGCAGTAAAGAGGTTGTGTAAGAGATGAGCCTGGCCTCTCTGATGCATCAAAACAGACTAAAAAAGAGAGAGGTGTTCTGCTTATCTATCATGAATCAACAAGAAGGAGGTCAGCAGAAATGTGAAATGAATTTTTATGAGAATGCTGGACATCAAAACCTGGTCTCTCTCTTGCCTGGATTATCACTCCAGCTCTTCTTTCTGTATTTATGTTTTTTACTTCTAGTGGGAACAATTAAGAAGAAACAATGAACCTCTGCTGTCCTGACATAAAATCTGCTATAAAGTCTAGCCACTGGAAGAAAAGCTTAGAATCCATCAGGGAGAAAATACATCCTTCTGATAATTGTTTAGCCATGGCAGAGCACTGAGGACACTCTGAGGATATGAGGCATGAGATTAGAGATCTAATAAAAATGTCTGTAAAACAGAAAGTAATTGAGATGTTTTAGAATACATTCAGCAACCATGTACTGACAGAATAGGACAAAAAACTGTCAGTCTGCTTGAAAGAACAGAACCAGCAGCCTTGTAGTGTTCCCCTCAAGGACAATAGCAGCTTTTGTTTTTTCTGTACTGTACATTGAAGGAGTTTCCAGTTTTTAAAGCACAATAGCACCAGAGCAAGTTCTATCGAACATGAATAATTGAATTTTAATAAAAATGCAGAAACTCTCAAAATACAACTGAAGATTTGGAAAGCACTCAGAGAAAATACAAAGGCTAGATTTGCTACTCTTGCTCTCATATATATCCCTAAACTTGGCCTCCCTCCACAGAGACCAGTGAAGTTCTGCTGGTGCAAAACTTCCGCAATATTAGCAGTGAATCAGGTCCAGTATTTGCAGGAGCCACCTCTTAATAGAAAGGGGCAGTGGATATCTTTGCAAACACTGATGTAGACAGTATGATTCCATGAATACAGATGGAATTACTTAAGACTTGGTCAGTCAATGTTCTGATATGGGAATCTGCCCTTCCCTTTTGCTGCAGTGACACATTATCACTCTGTGTTTGTGCTTATTACATTGGACAATAATAAAGCCCAACACGGTCTCCAAAGGCATGAAGATTACCGTAGCCTGTTGATGTCCCAGATTGTTTGTTGCTTGCAGAGCTCATCTAAGGAGTGAAGCCAGGTCCTTCTCTATGCCAGTAGCCTTGTCTTAAGTTGGCAGAAATCTTAACAAATAGGTTGAGAAATGAAAAGAGGAACAGACTAAGACAAGGCACAAAATGAAGGGGTAGATTACGGGGTGGTGGGGGTTACATGAGAAACCAGAAAAAAGACCCGTGCATGGAAAGAAAAGAATCTGAGTCAATAAAGAGGAGAGAAAATGACAAAGAAACAATTAAAATGGGCAGTAAAACACAGAGAAAGGAGGGTACTAGAGGAGAAAAAGAGAGGTGGCTGGGGAAAGAATAGGGGCATTTCTCACCCATCATCTCTTGAAACATTTTTTTCTTTTTTGTCAAGTGTTTGTTAATCACAAAGTCACAGCTCTTCAGTTTTCGAGTTGCACTAAATCTTCTCCCACCAGATGTATACAGCCTGCGGGCTGGGCAAGGGAACAAGGAAGCCACAGAGTCTCATGCATCTGGAGGGAAATACTAGCCATAATCTTTTCTTTCTCTGTCATTAAGCAGTATTTGATTTTCAGCTTAGTCGACTTTGAAATGTCAAGAATAGTATCGAGGCTTTGGCCTGTTTCTAGTATTCACAAATCCCAGGCACTCAAAAATGGAAAAGAATTTACTTTCTTCCCCAGGGCTTTGCACAGAAAGGACATTTCCAAAAACAATGCAGGCAGGATTAGAAAATCAGGCAACAGAACCTTCTTGTTACCCAAGCAGCTGCTATTAAAACTGAAGACTCTGTGCACAGTGTGCCATTAGTGCCATTGCCTAAGAAGTGAGTGTTTAAGAGGAGCTTTACGCTCCCCATGTAAGCCTTTGAGAAGAAAGCCTCATGCAGACAATTCCTCTTATATAGCTATGTCTGCATTTCTTACTCTCCCACAGCAGGAGAACAAACCCTTTTTATTTAAAGTTCTGTGTATTCCTACTGGCTAGTCCTTGTTTCACCAAGGCTGGATGACATCCAGTAAGTGGTTAAAGATACTTGAGATGCAGAAAACATCCTGTCCTGTCCAGAAAAAGGCCTGTGTGTTTGCTGGATTTGAAAAACCATTGACTATTGATGACTCAGGATCACTAAGAACAGAAATCAATGCCATATGCCACTAGAAGGCTAGTCATCCAGTCTAGCTTTGCAAAGATACACAGCAGTTTGCCTTCTAGGCTCAGTGTTTCATGAGATTTTGAAGATTAAAAACACATTATTTTCACTAACATCCTCTCTCCTCACTTTGCCTCAGTGGTTCTGACCCAACTTAAATGGCCGTTGCCTTCAAGTGGTTTATGTTTGAAACAATGCCATGTTTCATCTGAAAACATATAATCACAACTTCCAAGCTATATGAAGGATTCATCTCCAGCTCCAGCAGTTTGTGGAAATGTTGGGTCCAAAGCTAATGCATGAATAGGAAGATATGAGTGAGCATTATCAGAATAGTATAATTTCAAAAGATGGTATTATTAACTGTATTCACTTATTTTGGAAAGATTCTGTTTAGACTTTAAGGTAGTCTCATAAGCAGATAAAGAAACATATCTAAAGATAAGAAGATTTAAGAGCAGCAGAGAAACAGGAAAATTAGATGGAAAGGGGGACACATGAGTTGTCCGAGCTCGCAGGGGGTGAGGCAGAAGGTGGGACTGCAAAGGAGCCTCTGGGTCATTGAATCCAATTCCCTGTGATCACACTGTGATGGCATTGACAGTAGACTCAGATGGATTCTCAGAGTACCTGCACCCCCACCTATATCTTATACTATAAAGCAGTCTCTGAGACCGTGTAACAATTGCAAGGCCACTGGTCCAAAAGGCAAAAAGCCTCAAAAATTACACCACGGCATCACTTTAAAAGAGAACAGAAGAGACACACAACACTGCCATTAGCTGAAACATCCCTGGAAAATTTTTAGCAGATGGACCCTACACCATGCCCTGCAGGAAAGCAAAAGCTGCTCAGCCTCTGCCAATCTGACACAAAAGAAAAACTTAATCCTTAACTAAACCCCAGATCTGGCAATTACTTTAGCCATTGGAATGTGAGCAAGATACGGCAACCAGAGCAACCCAAGAAGTCTGTCAGATTGTGGTCCTGACCTACCTCTAGTTGTGTCAAATCTACTGCATATCTGAGAAACTGGATCCACAGACCTTTCTCTCTGTCCATCCCTGGCCATGCCACTGCCAAATATCCCCTATAATAGAGGATATCAGGAATAAGGAGCAAAAATTTAGGGACATATACAAGAAATTGCTCTCCCTCATTTGTCGCTTGCTTTCCTGTTCAAGGCCAGACCCCAGAGCTGCAGCACTCCCAGAAGCCTGGCAAGAGAGTGGGAGATTTGTGCTTTGGTCCCAAAACCCTGGCCTGGTCTCATGATCAATGTAGGGACTACTGCACCATCCCTATGCCTGACCCAGGGCCTGTATCCCTTCTCCAATCACCTCACTGGTCATTTGGGGTCAGGAAAACTTCCTACTAGAGCCCTCTGCAAACCTATGTTTTAACAGTAAAGTATACGGACCCTACCCAGTGAAATTAAGCCAGCTCAGAGCTAGTTTACTCTCTCCTTCTATCTACAGCCACAGCCTTTGGCCTTCAATGTGTAAAAGTGAAATAATAAACTCCAACTTCACCTTAGGCCATCATACCCTGCCAGTCTGTGACTTAAATTCATCTAAGTAGTCTACCCTAGTGTTCACCCAAAACCTAGTCCAAAGACTGTCCAGCTCAAAGGATACTCTCCTGCCTTGCTGGCAACACCCTCCTTCCAACACGTCTAGTTCCAGCTCCAATCAAATTCTAGCCAGATAACCTTTGCTAGTAGCTAAAAGTTCAGAGTCCCTTTCCAGTTCTCCACATTTGAAAATATGAAAGTTTAAGACTCAAACAGTCCAACCTGATTCTAGGCTACTTTCTGCTTCCCTTGCCTGTTGGAAGTACAGAAAAAGAGAAATAGAATCAGTGCACAAACAATCCATTTTCCACCTGCACCTGCAATGAAATGCCAGCCTTCTCTGATGGAGGCAATATTTTCACTTGTAAGGAACAGTTCAAGCAAGTCTATCTTAGATTTAAGTTGTGGTCACAAGCAAAGATGAAGTATCACTCCAGTAACTGAACCACAGGCCAGGATAATGCTGTAGAAGAGGTTAGTTTTATTATAAGGACTTGAAAATTTCATTTTTTTAATCTCAAAAATGTCAAGGAATATCAAGAGATATTGTAATTTCATTCCTCTGTTTATTCAGTTTTGAACAATTTCACCATTGTATCATCAAGTAACTTGCTTGTCATTGAATAAACACACTTGTACTTTAGATTATTTACTTCAGCAAATTCACCAAGCAAATTTACTGAGTAATCTTACATAGCAATAGGGGAGTCAGTGCTATGTTATCCCACTGGGGAGCAGTAATTAGCACCAGCAGATATTTAATACTGGTTCTGGATTTAGTAAATCCCATATCCCCAGTTGGAGGTAGTCCTGTTCCACCAGATCTGAGTTTTAAAGAGAGGTGTATGTTTGCTTAGGGGAAGGGGAACAAATAATTGATGGGGTAGACAAAGAAGCTGATGCCACATTTCCTCAAGGACTTACTTTTGTTCTGAAAATGACTTCTACTCAGAACCACAGAAAGAAATCTGCATTTAAAAGCTTGTTAGATGTACTGCATGTCACTGAAATAACAAGAAAAAACTTAACAATACAACAAGGAAAGTACGGGACTGAATATGAAAGGAGTAGGTTGTAGCCTGAAAGTTAAGCTTTCCATCTGAATAGAGTCTGAAAGACTAGGAAAAGTGCTTTCTAATTAGCTTGCTTTTCACCTGTTTTATTTATGGCTGTCACTGCACGAGTAGACCAATATAAGAGGCTTTTTATTAAACAGTCTCTAGAGAGAAGCATCCAAACCTGCCAGCAACCATGTTTCATAGGTTTAACCTCTCTAACCTTTATGGTTCAGTTAAAGTTCTTCCTCCACACGTGCCAAATACATCATTCTGCCAAGTGAACTGTAAGCCTGACTTAGGCCAATACCTACTCTATTTAATATGCAATTGCATTACTTTTTATTTGGGGTTACATTTTATCTGGTTTGCCTATGAAAGTTGCCTGATTATATAAAGACATGGTAACAGAAATGCTAAACCTAGTCATTGAGTTACAGAAATCAGATGCAGCAAGCAGATGCTGTGTTCATGACCAGCAGACCATTGTACCTCAAGGAGTGAGTCATCCACACAGCAGTTAACCCCAGCATGCTGCACTACAGCAGGGTTTTCTGGCCCTTGCTGTGTTACACAGGTCCCTTGGTCACAGGGTGAACTTGGGTGGTTGATTGTAACAGTGGAGTCTGCAGGCAGCTCCCACTCAGTATCCGTGATTACACCAGCTGCATGTCCTTGCCTTTATCTAAAACTACAGTAATAAGTTCTCATGGGAACATCCTTTCTATCTGGCAGTAGAAATTATAAATAGAGTTGTTTTCTTTTGAGAAAATATTTTAAGAGCTCAAATTAACAAAAAAAAACCCAAAACAGGTGGTGTAACTCCTCCATGGATGCGATCTGGACGCCTGTCTGAAGCTGTACAATTCAGCATTACCAGCATCTGAAAGGACATAAAATTATCTATACTACCCTCTGTTTCCCTACAAGGACATAAGATTATCTACACTACCCTCTGTTTCTCTATAACATTGACACTAGTAAATTGCATTTTAAATAGTGCTTGTCAGAGCCTGAGTGCCTTTATTACTGGGATGAACCAGCACCTGCTGGTGCAAAGCAGCAGTTAAGAAAGCAGCATCCAAATCTACTCTTATTTTTGTATAGGACTGGTGTCATTGCTCCTTTAGTTTTCCTCTCAAAGGGTGCTTAATCAGACTGAAATACCTGTATCTTGCTTGAAGTTGTTCTCCCTCATTGACTGAGAGAACCATCCAATTTGACTTCCATACTCCCAGTTTCGGTGGCTTTTGTTTGCCTTGTTCCCTCCAAGACAGGGGGTTGAAACTACCAGTACAACCTATCATTTTTTTTTCCTCAAGGTTTGACGTCACTTGATTCTAACAAAGAATTTTCAGGTCATAAACTTCCATGTCACTGACCTTCTGGTGACATAGTCCAGTGCTTTCCTGACAGACCTTCAGTTCTCCATGGATATTCATCTTGGTCACTTTTTCAGTATTGACTAGCTACTAAGCAAATGACATAGCTGCATGTTTTACCCTCGGAGTAAACACTTTCAGCCTGCTTCTTTTCCTGTTCTCCACTGGACTGGAATGCACAGGTGTCAGATATTTGTATCTGGCACTAATTAACAAGTACCACCTATCAGAGTTGCTAAACACAACCTTGTTTCCATCCTGTGGAGGGACTCAATGATTTCACCTCATGTAGGTGCTGTGCTTTCCTTCCAGATTGTTCCATCATTTTCTTCTTTGATAGAGCATCATCTTTTTTTACCTTATGATTTTAGCCAGAGAATCCCTAAGGGAATCCCTCAGATATTTCTTCAGACATTTCACTTGTGTCTATGAAGCACAACAGAGCGTGACGTAGTGGTGCTGACTTGGAATCAGCTGAACTGGGCACGGCTCCCTTCCTGACAGTGCTCATTGGGCTAATTAGCTCTACTGAGAAATCAGAAACATTAAATCCCAGCCAAATGGCACAATGATGCCACTAGCTTGTTTTCAACACCTAAACTGTGAATTCTGCTTTTTTCCCTAGGCACCTAACTTCTTTTCTGCTTGCACATCCAGTTTGAGCAATCACATGTGGAGGCAGATTTGAGTATTGCTATTCCACTAATTATTCCCAAATTGGTCTCTTGGAAATCTCTTTCTCCAAAGTGAAATCCTACTATTTTTCTTGTCTTGGGATGTGTTTGTTGCTTTGTTTTTCATTCTCTGTATCTCTTCATGGACTGTACACAGTAAAAATTTACCCAAAATAAAATATACTCTTCCTCTCTTTCACATCCTCATGATGAACATCCTGAGTGATCTGACAATAAAATTAAGAAAGATTGTTAACTTTGTTTCCACTGCATATATTAATGCGAAGGGGAAATCAAAAATGCTCTCAAAGTATTACCAAATAATAAACTCAAAAGATAGCTTTGTTTGGTGCTGACTCAATAAAAAAAAAAAAAGAAATCATAATATATGTATGATATCTAGATAATAAATAAAAAATAATCCTAGGTCTGTGGAAGCAAATTAATGTAATCAAAATGAGCATGCTCGGAATACCATTACTTGTACAGGGTAAATACTTTTTGCTTAAACAAGAAGTTTCAGCATTTCATTGCAAGAATTGGGCAAAATCCAAATTGCCTATTGACAAACTGTACTAACTGTGTACAAACAAGAGATGAAAGATTCTAGCTTGCCATTCATGATATATTCTGAAAACATGCCATGAATCATTCTAAAGTAAACCCTTGGCTGACTAAAGCAAAAAGGGGAATCTAACCTGAATTTCCATAAAATAATAGAAAAAAAAAGTCCTCCACTTTGGTAATTATGTTCTTCTAAATTACACATTTGAGATTAATTGCCTTAAAGGTACTTACTGGATGTTAGGGGAAAAAAAGGGAAAACAAACTAAAAAGGAGTAATGTTCCATTAAAGCTATTATCTCAAGTCTTGGAGTAAAAGGTTTTTTCATAAAATGTTTCATTATAACTCAGAAGCAATTGTCTACCCAGGTTATGGTAATTATGTTGATTGTCATTAACCATGCAATACAGAAGTGTGTTTATTAATGAAGTGCAATCCTGTAAACAACACAGACATAGCTCATGATCACTGCATACGTAATTGGGGTCTTGGTTTGAGATATTCCCCAGCTGACAGTGAAAGATGGGCAACATTATCCTAGATGTAACCCCACTGAAGTTATGCACCACAAATATCTTACTCTTTCATGTATTTAAGGGAATTGGAAATAGTTTACTGAAACTGATATAAAGAATATGCAAGTCTAAAAAACCAGCATACTTTCAAAGCTGTATCATTGATTCTCATAATGGTCTTAGATTTCAAGTAATTTTTGCTGTATGCTCTAAAGCATTTCCAATCTGACTACTGTTGTTAAAATGCCAATAATTTCTTCAGAAACTCATTTGCTGTTTTTCTTGTGTTAGATAGACTAGGACATTAGCACTTGCATACCCTGGTAACAAGAAAATTGGAAAAGCTGGAACCATCCTGCAGAGAATCTGAAACCCAACGTTTAAATTATACAATATATGTGGACACTGTTTCTCAAACACCTCTAAAAGCTCCTCAGTGAGTGGTGGCATACAAAATAGATAGGTTTTTGAGAGTTACAAGAAACCAACCGTATTTCCCACAAATAAGGCAATAAAAGCTTATTTTATTAGCTATCTACAATAATCTGAATCTCTGTATCCATTCAAGATGACCCAGTAGAGAGGTACTTTCTGCCAAGATCATAAAATCACAGAATAATTCAAGCTAGAAGAGACTTCTGAAGGTCACCTAGTCCATTTGCCTGCTCACAGAAGTTATGGCTAGAGCAGATTGTTCAGAGTTCCATCAAGTTTTGAACATCTCCAAGGATTAAAAGTCCATAACCTCTGAGGTCAGCCCATTCCAGTGCCTGGTTACCCTTGCTCTCAGCCTCAGAGTCAAGCTTTTCAAAGCCTCTGTGTGACTGTAGCCTTTCTATGTTACTGTGGTAGTGTGAAGAACTTTGAATGTCATCCTACACTCAGCAGTCTCCAAAAATCAAGCCAGATACTTTTAACGGAGGATAAAAAGGGGGAGGGGAAGAAAGGAAAGAAGGAAAGGAAAGGAAAGGAAAGGAAAGGAAAGGAAAGGAAAGGAAAGGAAAGGAAAGGAAAGGAAAGGAAAGGAAAGGAAAGGAAAGGAAAGGAAAGGAAAGGAAAGGAAAGGAAAGGAAAGGAAAGGAAAGGAAAGGAAAGGAAAGGAAAGGAAAGGAAAGGAAAAGTTTAAGAAAAATATCACTTTGCATTTTTGTAGCAGAAAAAGATGTCTTTATAAGCTTTGGAAATAGCATAATATTTACATATATGCAGTGCCTTAATATTAAAATATAAACACAGGGATTATAATTACATAAATACAAATACAATACACAAAATATGAATATATTAATACAGTGTTTAATATTTATATGATGCTTTTCATTCTCAAGACTTTCAGTGTGGCACTTTTGCCTTAGCACATATAGACAAGGAAAGCCTTAGAAAAATGACCCAAACTCCTAACCAATCATTTCTGCTAAGGATGTGAGTTCCATGTAGGCATTATGCAAATCTCTATAGTTATCACGGCCCTGTACAGCTGATGAACCGGACACTGATCATGTGAGGGCAGAGGACCTGTAGCTGGGCTTCCAGAGACTTCATTCCTCTGTGCCTACAGCAAACCCATGGACTCCAAAATTGCTTTTCAACAGCTGATAAGTACTGATCTTTGCACAGCTCCACATAGCAGCCCTTTTCCTCTTGGGCCTGGGTGCTGACAAGATAATTCTTTGGTTCTGGAGAGTAACTCAGCTCCTGGCACAAGCACTTGAACATGGTTATCTCTACTCTCTACTGGTTATCTCACGAGGCTGTATGATGTGGTCTCACCAACTGATACTAGTTTCCCAATCCCAAACTCTCCTTTTGACACATCAGCCTGGGTTATGGCTTAAATCTGTAGAATGGAAACGGTGCAAACATCTCATGCTTTCCATAAATATTAAGCAACTCCATCCATCCCCCAGGATGGTTTGTAGTCAGCACAGATCTATCTGCCTCCAGCTCAGTGGATGAAAATGGTCCTGTGTTAGGCTTCAATATCATCACTGCTGAGCAACAGCATGAACCGTAGTGGCAGGTGAATGTTGAGTAGTCACTAACCTGGCCATTCGGCTTGTTTGCTGTACAGCATGTGCTTGTCTGATCGCGTGATGTGCACAAGTCAGGCAACACAGAAGCGCAGCATCTGCTGCAGAGACCAAGGGCAAGTAAGGGCAAGATATCACAGCATGGTGATAGCAGGAACAGGCAGCCTCTCCCAGTCCAGACCACAAAACCCTGGGCTTGCAGCACGTAGGCACAAGCCAGTCCGTACCACCTGGCTCAGGAATGAAGGCTTGCTCACTGGTGTGGATATCAAAACCAATCCAGACAAGAGTCTAGTAGCCTTGAATCCTTCCTTCCTTCTGCTACCCTACACTGTTCTATTACTGCACCCCACCACCCTGCTATACTGTTCCACATGGCTGCTTTTCTGCTGTGCTAAACCAGCACTGCTAACAGCCCGTGTCAGGCTCTCTGCAGGAGCTGCTCACCTGCCTGCTGAGTCAGGGCAGATGGCAGGAGGGAACACAGCAAAAAACCTAGTGAGATTGGGGAGCAGAAGGGGGACAAAATAGCAAGTAGATTAAAATAATATCCAATTAATATTATAAGAAAGGAAGATAGTGTCTATGAATTGGAGAGGGCTATTTTACTTCTCCCAGCTTTCCCACATATCTCGCTTGCAGAGGTACCTTTGCCAGCGTTGCCTCCCTTCCAAGCAGCCAGACTGGGCTTGCAGAGCACTTCTCCTGATGTGTATGGCACTGTCAAACTCCTGCTGCCATCAGTTTCTTGGGCATCTCTTCCCTAATTCCCTATCAACCTTGCCTTTTCCTTTCTTTATTATCTCACCTGTGGCCATACAGGGAGCTCAGCAGATAGCTGGAGAGGGCTCTCCCAGCCTGATGGCATTCTCAGCCACAGCGAGCATTTCTTGGTTTTTATCCACTCAAGAAAGTTCTCCAGTCATTATATCAACTTTGAAAGAAGGCATAACATTTTGCAGGTTATTGGCAAAACTAAGCTTGACAGTTCATCCCACCTGCCCTGCGATTCCCATAGGGTGAAATTTAAACAAGTTCAGCAAGCTCTTTTATCTCCGGTCACTTGTTGCACTTCTTGGGAGATAGTGATAAAAATCCCCCATCCCTTGGTCTCATTCCCCATATTTCTTCTTGGGCCCAAATTTAAGAAACAAGGTACTTACTTCAGACTTACCTGGTTCCCTAGGACTCTAGATACTGTTCACACAGGGATTTCCAGAAGCAGATAAACTCATTAGGAAGAGTGCCTAAATTCATTAGTTCCTAAATTCCTAAATTCATTAGGAAGAGTTAAGCTAAGGCCACAGTTTTAAACCCAGGGTAGTGTTTTTCTGAGCGTACAAGCTGCAACACTGAGAGAAAGGGAACAACACCTTCTGTATTAGAGTTTGCCATCTGGTGACTGCCTGTCAGGTGTGTGCAGGGCTTCCCACCTTGCCTGCCATCTCTATCTCACCCCTTCACAGAAAGGAAGGGAAGAGAATGAGAGGGGTTACAACAACCACAAAACAGGGTCAACTCACCCGAATACATCCTGGCACAAACCTGCCTTAACAGAACTTCTCACACTCTTCCCCTTTTTCCACACTTGGGTTTGGGCAGACCCCTCTCCCTGCTGTATACCCCATGTAGCCTCTTTTCTGCCTGGCAGGCTTTTTCCCTGGGATCTCCCACCACATCTGCTCTCTTCAGGACCTTCTCTTTCCTGCTCCGGAAGGCTTATGTGGCCCCAGTAGGGTCCAGGTTATGCAGGTCTCCTCTCACAAGCACAATAAGCCCTGTTCATCCCACTGTTCCTGCAGGATAATCTTCCTGCATTATCCTCTGCTCTTTGACACAAGTGAACATCTGGCCCTTTTCTGGAGGTGATGCTTTCCAGAAAATTAGAGCAACCTTTCTTGTGCAGATCTAGCAACCAAAGAGCTGGAGGGGGCAGCTGAAATGTGACACAGAAACATCCTCTGGTGCAAAGAAGTGCCTGCAGGCACTATATTTAAGGCTGCCTTTTAGCTGACTGAGTTATCAGATTGTGTTTAACAGCAACAGCGATATTTGTGGTAGACAGGAGGTTTTTGTGGCAGAACAATTTGCATGTGACACTGTGTGAATGAATAAAAAGTCTAAATGCAGTTCTTCACCAGCTAAAAGAGTGAATCATGACTAAAAGCCATCTCTATTAAGAATGCTGTCTCCTGGCTGTCTTTAGAAATATTCCAGCAAGTCCCAGGAGTCACCTCACAGAATACGACTTCTCTGCTAAGTTAGGCACCTAATGTTTCATTAATGACTTTTCCTTCTCCAGTCTCTTTGTCTCTTCTTCCTATTTGTTTAATATTCATTCCATTTATCCACTCTCACTTTTATTACAGCTTTGCTCCTTCAGGAAGGCACCATGAGGTTCTTAACAAATACGATGATCCAGCATTTTGTTTAAGATTAATATAGTTACTTCTGTGAACTGTTCTCCATGGGATTCCTATAGTGCTAAGGATGTCTTGCCTGCTAAATGCTCTACTTGTAACACAGGCCAAGGTGTATCACAATTAAGACAAAATCATCTCTTTATTAAGAATTAATCAATAATGAAATATTTGACAGCACCAAGTTAAAGTCGCCTAAAGAGTAGTTCATAGCCTTCCAGACAGATAAAGCAAAACTCCAACTTTCAGAAAATCAAGAATGAAATGTGAAGCCCTATGTCTCATAACTCATGCAGACTCCTTCTTCAACATAAGAGGAACATACGGAATACTAGAAAAAATACAGAGGCCTCAATTCTTTCTCTATTTACATTGATAGATTATACTAGCTCCCTTCAAACAACAGCATCATGCTGTCATAAAACCGGTATCACGTGGGTTGGTTTAATAAATATCCTTCGTTTCTGCAATTCAACTGTTCTTTATATCATCTTTACTAGGTAAATACCATCAACTTTTGCCCTTTATTGAACATAAACTTGATTTTACCTGTTGAATTACAAATTGGTCCTGCTGAGCCCCAATTTGCAATGACCAGCAAACTGCACTTGAAGCTTCCCTCAAAGTCATAGGCTGCCATAGGAGATCCTGCCAAATTCACATTATCTCTCTGTGTAATTACAGCTTTTTAGTTCAGTGGGGTGTGATTAGCTCAAGCTGTAACTCATTTAGTGCACTGTAATTACAGTGCACTCAGCTTCACAGTTGGTTTTGACCTAGAAAGGGTGTGTTCCTGGGGTTATTTTTAACAATTTGTTGGCAGTGCTCATAGGTATTACCAAGCCTCGCAACCAAAACATCTGAAATTTGACAGGCACTTGACAGCCTCATTAGTGGCTGCCAGTGTCAAACGTATCTAGATATTCCTGAGTATTCTGCATGTTTGTCTCATTTGTGTGTCTTTACCTGTCATTTCAAGGCTGTCTCTTCTTTTAGCAACACACACCCAGAGAAACAAATTGTAGATAAGTGGTCTGATGGACCAAAGTGACTGGAAAGGGTTCTTTATTAAAAAAAAAAATAAATAGAAAAGGACCGTTGGGGGGGAAATGGATTAACTTATTAACTACTAGATTGAGATTGCTAACTTGTTAATTTCTGATTAGAATTATCAAAAAGATAAATATGCAGTAAGTGCTGGAGTTATAAAAGGCAGTAAAAAACACAAGCTGTGCACAGGAAAAAAGCCTCATTTTATGATGGGGAATTATACCTTAGTGCAATTAGGGCAGCAGATGCTTAGTGACTGGCCTAAAAAAAAAAAGGCTTCCACTAAAAATCTTCTATGACAACTTACCATTATAGATATGTATAAATGAAAGAACAATAAAGCCCCCCTCAAAGGATTGTCCTCCATTTTTTGACTGTTTGTTGTTTGGGTTTTTTTAATGTTTATTTGAATTAATGTTGCTATGTATTATTGCATCAATTTTACCACCTATGTAGAAAAGCTGCCAATTCATTTACATTATGGTGGTGGCTTGATGATGCAAAACCTTGGCTCCTGGTCACAAAGAATAATCTCTCTTTCTGTGTTAAAAAGAGTCCTCATGAAAATCTCTCTCCTCTGTGTTGCTTTCAGTAGGTACTGGATGTACGAATGCTGATAAACTACTTGTGCAGGACCAGAATTGCTTTTCACCTACTAGGAAGGAAAAATTGCTTATATGAAGAGCGGAGGAAAAACAAAACCCAATTGGATATTTCTTTGATCAGTAGGGAAGGAGTATTCTCCATTCAAAATAGTCTGCAGAAGGGGTGTCAAACGCATTTTCACCAAGGGCCACATCAGCTTCACGGCCACGATGGAAACGAGTTTGACACCCTTGGTCTGGAGGATTGACCAATGTTTTTAAATCACATATAATTAAGCACTATGGCCTGCAATATTGTGAAAAATTGGTTTAACTTTCTCTTGGTATTTTATACCTTCAGGTGGCAGAAGGGGATGCAGAAAAGCAGTGCAGAAAAGCCCCAAAAGTTAGGCTAGGTGCCTAAGAGAAAAGGGAGTCCATCCCAGTATTAGGAGAGAGCTGAGATTCAGGAACACCCCCTGCAGTATGCTTTATTGGTGGCTATATTTCCCTCAGCCCATTTTATCGGCACATAGGCTCGTCTTCATCCCATTTCTGGATTTCTGGCTTCCCATACAGACAGCAGAGATTCCTAACTTCTGGGTATGGACTTGAAGATCTCGCTCCAGCAATAAAATTTTGCGGATGCAAATCAGTAAGAAGAAGTACATCAAAGATGACATGCTGCTTAGTTACTGGTGAATCAAGTGCAATTTTCACACCCTTTGGCCATCTGCCATATGTAACACTGCATCAAGGCCCTTTTAACATATAGCAATTACTGACAGCAACTCTTGCCCTCCTGAGAACAAAGTATCATCTCAGACCATCCCAGTCTGTTCTATTTCCCACATTTATATATATCGCACTTAGGAGGGAGGCAAGTGCCTAGCACATCTGCTCTCATGCTTTTTCTTTGTTACTTTTCTGGAGTATATTCCATCTCCTCACGCCACTTGGACTGACTTGAGTAGTGAGCAGCCTTATTCAACATCTCGGCTGTTCTTTGCCTCGTGTTTTTCTTCTTAATCAGCTGAAAGGGTCAAATTGTTAGCGTGAACTTGCTCCAGTAGCTGGTCTGCCTATCCACACTTTCAAGCACTTCTGCTTTACTGGTGCCGATTACAGACATTCTTCTAATTTGCTTTTCCTTACCAGAGTCAGCGTCTCACTGCCTGATGGCTTCTTACACAGTTTCCATGAATATTTCCCTCCCCAGCAGTTCTCACCCAGCTGTGTCCTCCTCTTTCGGGGATTTGCTTCCCTTGCTCTGCCTTAGGGCAGTGCAGATTCCTATGGCACCACTCAGACACGCATTTGCTGACCACAGGGCTCAAAAAATTAACTCTGCATCACAGTGAGAGAATGGGAGATGACCACTCCTCCCTCGCTCCTCCCCCAAATTAAGAATCGCAAATGTAAGGCAACAAAAAGAATGGAAAGTACAGGTCCTTTTGTTAGACTATGATCTGAAATGTTTTCTAATTTGACTTTCCATCTTTATATCCTCGGTCTGTCTACAGAAAGACTGAAAATTCAGGAAGAGTTAAAAGTTACTGAGAGAGACACCTTTGTAGAACACAATTAGATCTTTCATTTATTTTCTGTACTTATATTACACTCTGTTGTGCATCTCAGTTTTAGTCCTGTATCTATAAGTGAATGAACATACATGAAATTCCTCTTTACGTGTGTCAGCAGGGTAGCAGCTATACATCGGTGTCACATTTGTTCATTGTTCTGGTTATCACCCACATAAACTTGTGCCCTACAGAGATGCCCTTTTAAGAGACATGGCATTTCCTTACTGACTACTCCTTGGCCTCTTGTTTGCTTTTCCAAGGTATTACCTTTTTCCTACTCCTTAGAAAACTATGCAGGTATAGAAGTGAATTTGCATATGTAGATTTGAGAAGACACCAAAGGCACCCTCTCTATTCAGAGAGTAGCATAATAACATTATCCAGTGGATTCTAATGATTTAAATTTATTTCTGTGCTGTTAGGTACATGGTAGATGCTTTGGACTGACATGAAACGTTTAGTACAAAGTCAAAATATATGGTCATAATAAAACTCCCCAAAATACAAAATATAAGCACCCTTTTTTCAAGGAAAAAAAAAAAAGGCATTTTCCTATAGTTCTATAATGTAAAATGAGATTTTGATTACAGGATGGGGGGCTGGACAAAGCAGGACTAGGAATATTAAATAGATACTACTCCCTCTGCTTGAGTAACTTGGTCTTTGGTTTCTAGTCAAGGAGAAAACACTAGCAGAAGATGGTGCTTCTTATGCAGAACAAGCCTGGTTATAATTTGTTAAAGCCTAGAAAGGTCATTCAGGGATCTGCTGAGAATACTGCATTGCTCTTTGTTAAACTGGATAACACACAAAATTCTAGTACCATCTGTACTGGACATCCAGAGATTAGTATAGGATTGCAGCATTATAGTTGTCATTGTAAGCCTTTCCTCCAATGATAAAAGAGCTTCAAAGTCATTAATAAATGAGACCATACGGTGTTCCTCTGAAATAAGCTTCATAAAGATGAAGCACAGAAGCAGCAGCTAAAAGGACTCCTCCAAGTTCCTGCTTGCATTGAAAGGCGTGGTGGAGCTGTGTGTCCGTTTGTGGTTTCTCAGAGAGGCCTTTTATAAGCAGCAGATGGAGAGCTCTGCCCATCTCTGTTCTCCTTGGTGCCAGGCAATGTTTGGCTTCTTGAGTCCTGAAGCACACATCTTTGGCCAAAGCATTGGACCTGGCATGAAGAATTAAGTCTGTGCACAGCTTCTGAGCAGCAGGGGTGAGGAAGGCAATCCTACACATAAGTTAACTGTATAAACAGTTACATTTTGGCAAGTTGGTGCCAGAACTAGATATAGAACCTCATTTCTCTTCCACTTTTCTTTTACAAAGGAGCAATTAACTTAGATGCTCACTATGAAGAAAACATGTATTTGAGAATGTCCAGGCTATCTTCAGTACTGCTCTGTCTCCAGTGAAGTCAGTGGACAGGCAACAAGGATGAATTTTCTTTTGGTCTAACTCACAGTACAAAAGAGTGCCTAATCAGATAGTTACATGCTAAAGTGTCGATGTTCACTTCTCTCTTTGTTCTCCCCCTTTCATTCTCCTCTTCCAATTCTGCAGTTAATTTTGTTCAGTCTTTCTGCCAGAGCTCTACAGAGAAAGAGTAATGAAGCTACCAGTATCCTGTTAATTTAACTCCCTTCCTTTATTTATTGTGCCTGGAGTGCTCTGAAGTGAAAGGAGAATTTTGTTGATTTTATTGATGACTGAACATTACCGGTTCCTCGACACTGGCAACACTATAAAAGAAATCACAGGCATAACTCTTATACAACAACAATTAGCGTAGGAAGCTGAAGGACAAATGACTCTAGAAAGAACAGTGCTATAAGAGAATATGTGTATGTGGTACAGCCTTGTAGATGTGTAGGAAGTTGCTGTTTCTGGTTTTAAAGCTGGTCTGTAAAGCCTCATGACAGCTTTTGTCATCTTCACATAGATTTTGTTCATCATCAGTCTCATATTTTAAATTACTTTCCTCTTCTCTTCTCCTTCTCTCCCTTCTCTTCCCTTCTCTTCCCTTCTCTTCCCTTCTCTTCTTCCCTTCTCTTCCCTTCTCTTCCCTTCTCTTCCCTTCTCTTCCCTTCTCTTCCCTTCTCTTCCCTTCTCTTCCCTTCTCTTCCCTTCTCTTCCCTTCTCTTCCCTTCTCTTCCCTTCTCTTCCCTTCTCTTCCCTTCTCTTCCCTTCTCTTCCCTTCTCTTCCCTTCTCTTCCCTTCTCTTCCCTTCTCTTCCCTTCTCTTCCCTTCTCTTCCCTTCTCTTCCCTTCTCTTCCCTTCTCTTCCCTTCTCTTCCCTTCTCTTCCCTTCTCTTCCCTTCTCTTCCCTTCTCTTCCCTTCTCTTCCCTTCTCTTCTCTTCTCTTCTCTTCTCTTCTCTTCTCTTCTCTTCTCTTCTCTTCTCTTCTCTTCTCTTCTCTTCTCTTCTCTTCTCTTCTCTTCTCTTCTCTTCTCTTCTCTTCTCTTCTCTTCTCTTCTCTTCGCTTCTCTTCTCTGTGCCCCCTCAGTATCTGGATATTTCAAGCAACATCTTTGCAGTTCTAGTCTCTTGCTACTCCCTCTTCTGTTTCTTGTCTCCTCTACTTTGTAATTTCCATTACTACTGAATTATCCTGAATTTTGCATTCATTCTATTTGGAAAATGATAGTTGGTCTTTCATAGCGTCACAACGTGGTTTCCCTCTCTTAGGAGAACCTGATTTTTTTTTGCATTCCAGACTCTTTTCTCAAAGCACTCAGTCAAATCCCTTATCCTTATCCAGCATTACAGGTCCTGGTGTTTGTCCTCTTCCAACAGCTCCCTGCTCCACCCTTCTTCCTAGGCACCTTGCCCTTTTTGCCTCTCTCTGCCACCTCCCCATCACTCGTTGATGCACTTCAGTTATTGTCCTGTTGCTGCCAGGATTGGTGCAGCAGAAGGAGCACTGAAAATCCCCGAGAGACAGGCTCATTGCTCTCAGATCTTGTGTGAAGTACCACAAAGTCTGCGTCAGCCAGAAGCAGCTGCTGCAGGGCTCTTTGTCCCTACATCTCAGCCTGGGCAACATATGTGCTTGCTGCAGATCAGATTTCCTTGGAAAATGGGTACCAAACTCTGACAAGTCTTTATGGAGTGCACATTAATTGAGCTAACACAGCAATTTATAACATTTTCAAAAATGGCCTATTGTTAGGACACAAGAAAATAGCAAATCTCTGACATTAGGGCAATCCCCAGCCTAAAACCAACTTCCATCTCTGAAGCAGGAAGGCAGTAGACAACTTTCCTTACTATGGGCCAAAAAATATTTTCTATTATTCTTGTTATTAGAAATTTATCTTGCTGATTTTTGAAATACTGTTGGAATTGTTTAAATTTTTGTGCTGCTTTGACAATAAAGGAATATAGCTGGCTATTAAAAACCGCCCCAGTTCTTCAGGCAGCATAAAACTGGTTCCTGTGCCCTAAGCCAGTCACACCAAATGCTTTTCCTGCATTGTTGGTCCCTGGGTGACATGCAGTAGTTTCTCAAGGCTCGTGCCAGCCCACCTAATGCAAGTTGGTATATACGACAGCTCTATACTGGCTCCAGTTGAGTCATGCAGACAGAGTGAACAATCTTTTTTCAGAGGAAGACAGGAAGCTTTCCTTGACTGGATCATCTCCCTACTATCTTCACCCTCTGACTGTCTCTCACAACACTGTAGAAAACAAAAAGGCCAACAGCATCTTGGCGTGCATCAAAAATAGTGTGGCCAGCAGGACTAGGGAAGTGATCATCCCCTTGTACTTGGCACTAGTGAGGCCTCATCTCAAATCCTGTTTTCAGTTTTGGGCCCCTCACTACAAGAAAGACATTGAGGTGCTGGAGAGAGTTCAGAGAGGGACAACAAAGCTGGTGAGGGGTCTGGAGCACAAGTCTGATGAGGAGCAGCTGAGGGAACTGGGGCTGTTTAGCCTGGAGAGAAGGAGGCTGAGGGGAGACCTTATCGCTGCCTACAACTCCCTGAAAGGAGGTTGTAGCATGGAGGGGGTTGGTCTCTTCTGTCAAGTAGCAAGTGGTAGGACAAGAGGAAATGGCCTCAAATGGTGCCAGGGAAGGTTCAGATTGGATATTAGGAAAAAATTCTTCATGGAAAGGGTTGTCAAGCACTGGAACACCCTGCCCAGGGAAGTGGTCAAGTCACCATCCCTGGAAGTGTATAGATGAGGTTCTTGGGGACATGGTTTAGTGCTAGAGTTAGGTTATAGCTGGACTTGATGATCTTGAAGGTCTCTTCCAAATGGAATGATTCTATGATTCTATGACTACCACATTCACCAGGAGAGGCAGAGATAGATCAAGTATGGAGAGGCACTCACTTGTGCCACAGAGTCAAGCAAGGCTGCTGGGATGGGGAACTTCTGCATGACCAGCATGGTGCGAGCAGAAGAGTCTCCATGCCTTCCTGGAACTGGTAGCTGCTCTTCCTAAGTACAGCTGAATGGATGGGTCTCTCCAGGGACGTGTGTCCTAACTTGGGTGTTTGTGTTAGCCAGAGGAGGCTCTTGAGATCACTGTGAAGGGCTAGATTATTATCCAAAGTGATATTGAATCAAATTGGGTGGCAACATGCACTGCTATGTCACAGCACAAGATTCATAACATATCCTTACCACACCACTTCCAGCTCTGCTCTGTTATGAGTTCTGCTCTGCTCTATTCTGTTCTTGCTTTTTCACCTTTTTGGGTCCTGAAACTGGGGGTGAGTGTCTCCCTCTGCATTTATCCCTTTTTCCTTCCTATCACTAGACTTTATCAGGCTCTCAGACTCACTCATAAAGAATCACCCTGCTTCACAGAGTTATGGTTCCTGATGCCATCCCATCACTTCAACAAAATCACATAATAACCCAACCCTGCAGTCATTTACAGAGAAAAGTAACGTTAACAAATAACTGGCTGTTTACTGAAGCACCTTAATACCTGGGAAAAAATAAGAATAAGCATCCCAATGCTGTTTTCTGTGCATCGCCAACAACTTCTCCATGAAACCTGGATATGTGACAGAGAAGCAGGCATGAAAAGGAAGTATGGCAACATCCTTCAGTGTCCCCCCATATGGCTGGTATAGAACTCATCAGGGGAAGCACTGAGGAAAGGAGTACCTGTATGGAAACCGTGAACTACCAAAGTGCATCCACGGCTAAAAAGATTAATAAATTCTAAGACTGTGTCCCAGGGTAGAGGAAAGACCACTGAATCAACAGATACTATTTATTTTGGGGGGTATTGTTCCCAAGACACTCCCTCTGCCAGCTCTGAGAGCTCCTTTCTTCTTCATGTCACCAATCTTATTCCATCTCCTCCCCTCCCAGCACAGGAAACTACCCACCTCAGTTCTCCGGTTCCCCTGCATCTTGCAGAGAGCTTGACTGTGCTCACAGCTTCAGTTCTGAGCAACAGAGAGGACAGCTGGCCATCTTGCAGACAGTTATACCCAGAAGACACGGCAAATTCACTTTCACCCTTCCTCCTCCTCTTTATTCCCAAGTCATACAACAGTAAATTGCTTTTTATTTGCTGGATCAACTGCTCTAACCAGCAAGTAGACCCACATGGATTCAAGGCTCTGCCCTCTACCCAGCTACACATGAGGAGAATCACATGAAGCAGCTCTGGACATTCAGGTGTCAGGTCCTGGTGGCACCCTTAAGGTTGTACCTGAGCTTCTCATTTCCCAGAGCAAGTATATGGCTTTGAGCATGATCTAACTCTAACTAACCCTAACCTGCACAGCTTTGAAGCCATAAATTCCTGCTGCCTGCTTGTCAGCTCCCAGCAGCACCAGCACACAGCAGAAGGCTCCAAATGTTGCTCTTGCTGTCAGTGAAAGCAGCAAAATCTTCTGGGGCATATTAGTGCTGCTCTAGGTAAGAAGGCAACAGATGGAAAATAGGCTTAGAAGCTCTGGGGACATCCGTGATGCTCCAGGGACTGCAGATGGCTGGGAACGATCACAGTAAAAGCAGCAGTAAAATTATTCAGGGCCTCTTACCTTACTAGAGCCAAAGGAGCAACTTGGCCACCTTTTAAACAATGCCCATGACATATGGTTGAGTATCTGTCTATTCAGAAGTTGCGAATACAGGGAAGTATTACGACAAACCCTGAATTCTGCTAATCCACCGTCCTGGTTTTGCTAAAAAACAAGTTTCTCTTTTAGTGAATTTGCCTGTCAGCTAAAGCCTTCATATTAGCTGCATTTTCCTGCAGAACCAGATACATGTTTTGGTAAACATAGCAATGGAATGCAAACATTGATAAGCACGGATGGACATCTCGCGAGAGGGACAACAAGAAACAAGTGACCAAGAAACTGACCAACAGTGTATAACATTCCATTCACGTGAATACTTCATATAAAAGTGGGAGATCATGAGGATCTCGTCCCTTTTTCCTTATGGCCGACATTAGGAAAGGACCTTGCTCATCGTCCCTGCGAACTGAGGCCTAGTGAGAGACTGAATCCAGCTCCGGTTGGCTGCAGAGTCCAATCCAGGACTTTGGTTGCTGGCTCTGCAGTTGCTGGGACTTTCAAAATTGGTTTTGTATATTTTGTATTATTTTCTCTATTCTTATTAGTAGCATTAGTAAAACATTGTTAATTTTTCCAGCTGTCTTCTCGCTGTCCTTCTTTCCCTTCCGATCACCTGTCCTGAGTGGGAAGGGGGGAGAGGGAGGGGCAAAAGGGGGAAGCAGTGGGGGGGGAGAGTAGGTTAACAATACATCTGCCAGAGTTTTATTGTCACCCCGCAATCTAAACCCTCTACAGCAGGTTAGTGACTACTCAACATTCACCTGCACAGAAGATACACAGTAAGGTTCTTTGAGAAATCGAAGAGCATGAATAAAACTGACACATCTGTAGAAATTAATTAGTAATTCCTTACCCTTATCTAATCTGGCTCATTAGAAAAATAAGAAAAATATGAGAGCTGACTTTTTTCAGTGACTTTCTCCCTGTTCCACTGACCTTGATTTTGAAAAGAATGCATGAATTGATGCAGGACCACACTGCATTCAATCCTCTTCTACCACCTTCATGAAGAGAGGGGGAAAAGTCTTTCAATCTCCATCTATTTTAAATTCTGCCTGTGTTAAGAAAACACAGACAGAAGCATTACCTCTCATTGCAGGGTCTCACAGTTGGGCTACAATTTGAGGAAGACATAGATGCTGGTAGGAAAGCAGGGGACAGTGCTTTACTTGCTCAGTTATGCCATCAATTCTAATGGGTTGACTTGCAGAATAGGATACCAGGTAAGAAAGGTGCAAGAATGAGACCCTGAAAAAAAGTTTGTGACCACATCTTTCTGTAGTTGAAAAACATTTTGTTTATTTATCATAAAAATCAAGCAACACAGAAAGAGACAGCTTCAGCACAAGTTACAAGTTACCTGATAGCTAGTTGCTGTTCCCAGCAGCTCAGAAAACCCTTCCAGCCCAGGCTGTTCTATGATTCTATGGAGTTTTTAAACCCTCAAACAACAATTTGAATAATAAAATGGAAATTACAGACAAAAACTTTATATTAGGAAGGAAAGCTGTTCTTACCTTGCAGAGCTTCACCTCTCCAAACGCAGACATGTTCTGTGGTCCTGTGACTCCTGCTTTTGTGAGTGGAAGTGAAAGAAGTCCACTTAGGAAATTAGTATAATGGGTTTAGTAGTTAAGTCAGAATAAAATAAGAATTTAAACACACAAATCCACCTAATAGAGTAAGAATATGTTAGAAAAAAATAAAGATCTGCTTCTACAGGTTGCTCCTGCACATAGTAGTTTACAAAGAAGATAGTTCACCTGAATCTATTTTGCAACTTTAGATTTGTACTAGTATGATTATAGTGGCTGAACACCTCAAAATAAAAAAAAATTAAAAAAAAAAAAAAAATCAAACCTAACTAATCTACCATTTTAATATGAATGAATAGTTCTTGTTAGCAAATCCAAAATGTAGCATTTGGTAGAAGATGATATCTCAGGAGTTCTTTCAAAGTTTAGATAAAATGATGTATTTAGATAAAGAATTCATTTTTACAGTCCGTCTTCCTAGGCATGATTGTAACCCTTCTCTATTGTATCTGAGCACCTAATAAAGACAAAGTCATCCAAAGAACATATCCTGATCTCTTGAGAGCATTGTACCAAATTTGCAGGTAGAAAGCTGAAAAGCTGACTGATAAGTGAGTTGCCAAAAGACATACGGAGAATATCCGTATCAATGCCAGGACTTTAAACCTTGCTGCCTTACCTACCAGCTCCTTCACCCCATAGTGGTGAATAAGGTCTTAAGTAACACCTGTAGCAAAATTTTATTTCCTCACATTGTTTAAATAATTTACTAGAGTAAGTATCATAAGAACAGCCAGATCAAAGGTTTATCTAGCCCAGTATCCTACCTCCAAGCAGTAGCTAAAATAGACGTTGAGAATTGTACCATCCAGAAAGGTTCAGATCCTAACTCCACCAGATTTTCTAGGAATCTGCAAGTAAAAAAAAGTCTGGAGATAATTTCTTTAGAGTTTAGAGTTTGGGTATTTTTTCTTGTTGCTACCTGTTTGTAGCTGAGAAAATTCTACCATCTGCTGGAGAAAAGAAAATCTGCTCTGGTTCCTGCAGATGCAACTATGCATCTTCCTGCACCTCATGTGCTCTTGTCTCATTTTTGTTTCAGTACTTCTGTTTCGTTTTATTTTAAGTTTAAGATGGTTTAATTATCCTCTGGGCACAATGATTTGGCTAAGTCATTTTGTGTGAGTAGATATGCTGATATCTTGGATGTTCATGTTGTAACTCCCACTGCTGTTTGCCAGTGAGGCAAACACAGCCTCATTTCATTCATAGTATAATAGAAGCTTCGTGTGGAGGAAAAAAGCTTACTTAGTCATATTTTTATTACTTCTTGAAGTATAAGGTGACTTGATCTAGTGTGTTTCTGAAAAGCTGTCTTTTCATGCTGTCTAGAATAGAATATAAGCAAATTAACCCAATAGTAGTGCTCCAATCCAGCACATTTCTTTACTTATTACTTTGCAATTTCCCACTAGGTTACTCCTAGGAAGCAAGACCAACAATCCTACCTGTGTCTTTGTCTGGGAACAGAAATTACTTGAGTCAGCTCTTCACATCCTGCAAATACTGCAGGTGGACTGAGCTGTTTGGCCAAAGCACTTGTCACAGTAGATACTTTTTCATACTTTAAAGGCCATTTAAGCATGACAACAAAGATACAACCCTGCACTCCATTACCTGCTGTGAGGTTTACCCACCACTTCTTATAGCACACGGCAAATGTAGCGCTGACTCACACACTCCCTGTCCCTTGCAGCAAAAGGAACATTGCACAAGACTAACATGGTCTGATTGCTTTTGGGGAACAAGATATCTCACCCAGAACCCAGCTCTTTGGGACTCTTTTCACAGCCAGCTTTCTTCAAGACCCCAACCAAGTACAAAGCATGTGCCCATCACATATTTAAAAGACGGTAACATTTTCTCTTTGTCTGTCCTGCCAGCCTGGCATCTGTTTCAACATAGCTCTGGTCATCTGAAGAAAAAAAAACATTATTGCAAGACCCTTGTCTATGTTAATACATTAAATTCCACATTGTTATTAAAGAAAACAGAAGGACAGTCTATTTGTCATTCCTAGCACATAGTGTTTACATCCAACTTTAAACACAAGACAGCAGTTCTTAAACGCAAGGGCACATACAAGGTTGTTCATGCATCCTGGCTCCAGCTGCCAGGGGTTTGATGGATGCGTTGGCAGGAGACAGAGCAATAGCCATGGTCCTCTTGGGCTTCTCCAGTAGCACCATCCTGACTCCTACCAGAAGCCCAAGAGCAAAGACACCAGGAATCCATTCTTGGATGGGCCTGCTGGGGTCACCCAGAACTTGGCTCTATCACAGACATTTATTGCAACTGTATCTGCCCTTTTACTCAGGTAAATTCTCTTGGTATTTTCCCTTCCAGCTAACCCCAGTTTCTGTGCTGTGGTGCAGCGTAACAAAAACCAGCAGGAAGCCAGGCAGACAGAGAATTTATTTCCCCCAGCCTCCCTCAGTTTTACTACTTAGGAGTGAATGTAGCCCCGAAGTTCAACATGTATCCATTTAGACTCCCAGTTTTAAAGTATTGTTTATATTTACATACTATCTAGAAGTCCAACTCTTCCATAACTCTGTTAGTCACAGATTTAAAAACCATTATTTTATTCTTTCTACCATACTCAAAGCAATGAAACCGAAAGCAAAGCGACCTATATTTTGAATACTGTTATTCTCCTTTGGATATGTGCAGTAAAACCATCAAAAGAAATAGAATGATTTATAGCCTAATATATAGCTGTCTGCACTACAAAACAGTAAAACGAAAAGGAGCACATAAAAACCCAGGAAGGTAGCGAAAGTATCTTTGATCTCATGTATTATTTATCTCAAGTACATAAAACAAAACAGTAGGTTTTACACTGCATTCTGTGCACCTTATACCTAGAATAATGCAAAATCCTTTCAATGAAAAGGTGAAAACCATCCAGCCCACAGCTTGTTCCTTCTTGGGCAGTCAGAGGAAAATGAAAGAAAAAGATGCATTCTGCAGTGTATCCGAAGACTAAATAATCTAACTCTGGCAGATCATTGAGTTCCCAGGGAATCTTCTATGTAAAGGCAGTTGAGTACGAGCTGACAAGGAACAAGGGCTCTGGGAGATTTTGTTAGGAAGCTGCAGCCTGGAGTGGTAAATGCGAGATGTGCCTCCACTCATTTCTGTTCTGCACATGTGCAGCAATACAGCAGTTACCATAAACCTGACCAGAATGTGTTGGGCACTAGGCAGGACATTTTTCTTGTTATAAACTTGTTCCCACTGCTGTAGATTATAATTTCCCTTCATCATACAACCAGAAAGAAATACAGTGCTGGAATCTTTTGATGCTTTACATTCTAATGGAAATAGGTTCTTCTGATCTAAATCCACATACAGAGGTAAAAAAAAAATGCTAGTAAAATATTGTTTCACCAAAATCAGTCTCTTAGTGTGCACAAGGCAGGCTAAAAAAGAACATCATAGATTTTCTTAAGGAGTGTCTGAAAGCGATGTTGTAAATAATTTAAATTGTGTTTATCTAGTTGTGATATGCTGTTGTATTGCAAGGAGAAGCAGGGAAAATTTAGAAAGAAATATACTGCAGGGAATAGAACAGCTAATTCTTATGATCTCTGAGTAACAAAGAGTGAGGATAGAAAGTACACGCTAGAATCTTACCTGCAGACACACCTACTACTTCGGCTAAATAATGACTGAAAGTGGTTTATCTAATGTAAGATCTCTATACAGACACCCACACAATTTTATCCATTATTTGTTTGGATAACCAGCTAGAGAAAAATAACATAAACCAACTTAGGGCTACCTACTTATTGGGCTGCACTAGTATAATTAAAGAATTTCTAAAAAGGTAATTGAATTCTGTGTATGGCTAAGACTTGAAATATCTCACTGGATAGTGCTTGATCAAAACAGCAAAATACACTTCTGGGGAATCCACTGGCATCAGTTCCATCATTCTGGAAACCAAGGTTAGAGAAAAATATATTTTTTTTTCATAGGCCTGTGAGTGAAATGACTGTAAGCATATCCTTTTTTGATAGCTGTTTGATAGCTCTTGCTCCTTGAGACACTCAGGAATCTCAGCACCACTCAGGTTTTTGCATGCAGGAACACAGATTCCCCAAAACATGGCATTAGAAGACCATCAGTGTTTGAGAAATGCAGTAAGAGCCAAGAAATGACCAAGAGAAGGGTGCCAGGGCTGATGAGTTTCATCACATGCATGTGGCAAGATGCGGTCTTCACCCAGTACAATTACTCTTTCAGATCAGGACTCCTGCCTGACACAGGGAAGAGAACACACCTGCTCTGGGGATATGCAAACAGTGAGCAAGAGTAAGTAAACAATAGGTGCATCCAGAGACCAAAACGGGGATGTTTTTAAAGGTGACATATGCTAGTAATAACACTCAGACACTGGAAGTGTCCATTCAGCTTCCAAATCATGGTCAAAAGGTCACCATAATGAAAAACTGGTAAAGCTTTTTAATTAGGATAAAACCACACTCAGGAGTAGAGATGAGGATTGTCACCTGAATCTACCCTTACCAAATCAGCAAGTTGGAGTCACTGTATTCCACAGACATTCTGCTCAGCCTTCCTCCATCTATAAATGCCTTGGCCTCACCTTCCAGCTCTTTTCTTCCCAAACACTAAGGGTTTCTGCTCACCCTATATTTTTTCCTATAGACTTTTCTCTCTCAGACTGCATCTGATTCTTCTCTGCAACCAAGACAATTTTAGGTACTTCTTTCACCTGGTGTCTTGCACTCCCCCACCCCATCAGTAAAAACTTCCTTGAACAAAACTCAATATGTAGCATGATCAACCTGCATTTATCATAGATGTGATTGTAGAAATCGAAGCAAAAGCACAAAATACTTAACAAACAGCATGAAAATAGCTTCCTGTGGCCAGCAACAGAGAAAGATGCTGTGAATTCTTTTTTATAGTAAGCAGGCTAGCACAGGGGTGACTACAAGCGACTCCAGGTCAAACAGAATGACAGTGAAATCTGTCGGGATATGAGCTCATCATCACTCCCTCTCACTGTAAAGCAAAGAAAAATACAGAATGAGGATTTGCTGCCTGATACCCCAGGCTTTCAAAAGCCTGTTCTCCACCTTGTTAAGAGCACAGAATAGAGCAAGTATTTTTTCCTGCAATGGAGTGATCAGTAAAATGCTGAGACATGGGTTTTCCTGAGGGTTAATTTCAGTGCATTGTGTTTTTTGGAAAAACCCGGTGCAGCTTGGAATGAGTTTCCCTGGCACCTCCTAATGACTTATAATGCCCAAGATGCTGAAGAAAACGGCAGGCAGATGGAGCTAGTGATTTATACACTGTCAGTAACAGAGGATAAGTGAGAGTGTTTACAGGAGCCATCTGCAAGCTTTATACGCTGATTCTACAGTCCATTCATTATATTTAGGCTCGCCACCAGCAAGAGGATTCTTCAGTACATAAGCAGCAGTGAACTACAGTGAAACTGTAGACAGATCACTTGTAATGAAGATTTTAAGTGCCCTGGGAAGAGTAGTTTACCTTAATCTTCTGTTGAAGAAGGATGCTCCAGCAGAAGATACTGCAATGTAACACTCATAGACATACTAGTCTCTTCAGGGTAAAGTTTTCCTATGTTTTGAGAAACAAAGTAATAAATCCTGGCATGCTTATCTTCTGTAACTTTGGTCAAATCCTTTGACTTCCTATTTCAATATTTCCATCTATGAAAAAAGAGGATACGTTATTTACCTCATATAGATATTGTGCAGACATTTTTATATTTCTATATTACTTTTAACATGTGAATGCACTCTAGAGTGGAGTACACTGCATATTACTTTGAAGGGCCGCCAGCCCATGTTTTGAGACATATTAAGGAAGTGTTTCAAAACTGTTTTTCTTATTGTCATGGTTTAACCACAGCTGGCAACTAAGAACCACCCAGCCACTCACTCACTCCCTGACTCAGTGGGATGCAGGAGAGAGTCAGAAAAGTGAGGAAACTCATGGTTCGAGATATAGCCAGTTTAATAAGTAAAACAAAACCATATCACCTTCCTGAATACTTGATTTCCAGATAACACCTTGACCTGCATGGATACTGAAATACCACTCCTAAAGCAGCAGTTTCTTCCAGGAGGGAGCAGCATTTTTTGTCCAGTCAATAAACTTCACAAGAGCATTTGCCAGTTTCATTAGATTTTTGTATGCTATTGGAAGCTTTAAAAATATTTTGTTGTAATCTGTTAGATAGATGATTTAACTATAAATCTCGCTGCACTACACTTTTTGGAAGGACTTTCTATTCAAGCTAAACAATAATTTCCATTTATGGCCTACTCTTGGACTCTAACTTGTTCAAAAGTCTGATTTTCACAGCCCAGTGTTCTAGTTGTGCAAGACTAACTTCATTTCAGTTTGTGTTGCTGCTTTCCATACTTTAAATTTAAAAACAGAGGAAAATTAAAAACAGCATAACTGTCACTACAAAAAAACTTTCATATTAGTTCCAACAGACAACATGCAATTAAAAAAACTATCAGGTCTTCTTTAGCTCTTTCCTAAAACCCACAGGAACCACAGACAATTTTTCTGTTTTTGAAACCAGAGGATTAAAGATAGATTATATCCCACTCTTATAGGCATTGCATTCAGACTGCACCTTCATACTTACTAAGGTATTACTAAATTTAAAACATATCCCATAGACCTCCTCCTATTCAGAAAGTTCCTCAGATAGGGAAGATTAGGGTAATTTGACTTTACTTGTTCTGATTTATTAATGACAGCTGTTGCTCATTACCTTGTTATCTTCTCATGCTTACACAGATAATTTATCCTTGTCTATTTCTAGGAAGGGAAAGTGGGCTAAGTGTAATTCTTTGGTTGTCTTCTTCTCACCTTCCATCCTTTCAAAGATGGCCACTGTGATTTCCATTTTGTAGGCCTCTAGAATATCCCCCATCCTTGATGATGTGTATTGTCTTCTGCAAATAAATAAAGGGCTCAGGTCTCTTGGACTGTGGTTCACGGGCAAGTTTCATAACAACTGTACTCACAAAGACAAAACCTAAAATGAAATGACAGTTTGGATGTTTCATGAGACAGAAACGTAAAACCATCTAGGCAGCTTCCAACTAGATTTGTAGACTGCAAAGTTGCAGCAGAGAGGAATGACAAGAAGTTCTCTGCAACTGGGGCAATGATGACTATACACCTCATGTTTCATTTGTGATGTTTATAGGTATTAAATATATACCAAAATGAAGGGCATAGCTCTCAACTTATAAACATCAGCCTGTCAAGGTCCAGATGTGAGATACTGGCCTTTAACTTATTAAGAAGGTAACAGAAACATGGTGAAGAATGAAAAATAGCATTGCATAAAACAGAAAGGATTTAACAACACTTAGGATGAGTTGGTTTTACATAGTTTTCTATACATTAGGCTTTCTTACGACAGAAATAAAGTGTCAGATAACACAGGAGCTGTGGGGTACAAGAGCTAAAAATAGAGAAAATTTCCGAGTTGCATTTCCGTGATTAGGAAATGTCTCATAAGCTTCTGACAGGCTGGAGACCACATAATGACTACACACATTTGCAAAGGTGGATGGAGGCTTGATTCAATTACCCTACTGCCAAAATAAAAATCTTAACAAGACACTGCGAGATGTCTGTGCTTTGTGCTGAATTAATGAATGCTTGACTGTGAGAGGAAAATCCAATGTGACAGTAAACTTTTTGTGACAAAATCCCCCAAGCACTGACTAGATAACTACCCTGACAATGAATATAGAAGTTTTGTTTTCAGTGATGCTGTGCTAGAGACCAAGCATGTACAAGCTAAGTGAACTTAGCTATCTTCCAAGAAAATTAAGAAGCTGAGACAAGGTCATCACTGCTTAAGGTTGAGATGGGGCCTGGAAATAGAATATGCTTTGAAGATTATGCATTAAGGACATATAATATAAAGACATAAAAATTACGTACATGAAGGCTATGAATCAAGCTAGTAATCAAGGATCAGGAGGGAGGCTTACAGCAAGACACAAGCTTTAATTTGCAATCTGCTAAGGGTAAGTTGAAGCTGCTGTTTCAACTGAACCATTGATTTCAACAACTAGTCACAAGGGACCATATTCATAGTTGTCCTAGTCTAGCTGAATGGGCTTGCTTAGCCAGCAACTGATAAGAGGTCTGAAAGAAGGAAAGGCCTGGCCTCACTCTGAATTGAAAGCGCTTGCTTTTGTCCAAATTTCGGCCATAGAACGGTATTGCATTTGATATAGTAGACAGCAATTGAAAAAATAGGGGAAAATAATCATCCTAGGGAATGAAAAGAACCACCAAATGAGACTAAGAGCCTTGATTAAAAGCCTATAGTGAGGTGACCAGCAGATATTGCCCATTGACTTGACAAGGGACCAGAAAGAAGCTTTACAGCTACGGAGGTCCTATCCTGTCCTCACAAGATAGGTCATCTCCTTTTGGAAAAAAGGCTTATGACTTTGAGTGTGTTTTCTTCCATTCTGTACAAGAGTCCACACTGAGAAGAAAAACACAAAGAACATATCAGCAAGAAGTTCTGGAAGAGAATGTTCAACCTGGAGTACATCTTTGCATATATTCCTTTCTTTCAGAAAAATTGTCATATTGTGGAGGAATTGTGCCAATGGGTTAGCCCTGGCCAGCAGCTCAGCACCACGCAGCCGCTCACTCACTCCCACACAGTGGGGTTGGGGAGGGAACCAGGAGGGTAAAAATGAGAAAACTCGTGGGTTGAGATACAGTTTAACGGGTAAAACAAAAGCTGCACACACCAGCAAAGCAAAACAGGGAATGAATTCACTACTTCCCATCAGCCGGCAGGTGTTCACCCATTCCCAGGAAAGCCGGGCTCCATGATGCATAACTATTATTTGTGAAGACAAATGTCATCACTCCAAGCGTCTCCTCCTTCCTTCTCCTTCCCCAGCTTTATATGCTGAGCACGAAGTCATACGGTATGGAATATCCCTTTGGTCAGTTGGCTCAGCTGTCCCAGTTGTGTCTTCTCCCAGCTTCTTGTGCACCCCCAGCCTGCTCGCTGGCAGGGCATCATGAGAAACAGAAAAGGCCTTGACGCTGTGTAAGCCCTGCTCAGCAATAGCTAGAACATGGGTGTGTTATCAACACTGTTTTGGTCACAGATCCAAAACATAGCACCATCAGAGCTACTGTGAATAAAAATAACTCTCTCCCAGGCAAAACCAGTACATGATGGTACTCCAGCAATCCCAAATCTCTATAAAAGCTGCTGCCTTACACTCTTGACAAGCCATATAAGTATGGTATAAGTGCCGGACCACTTACATTCCTTTCACTCTAATGTCCCACCACTTGGACTCAGGTGGTGGCAGGTAAATGTGGGTCTTAATGGCAAGTTCTGAAAGGACAAATGTTAGGATCAGACGGGAGTTCTCGACCACAGTGTCCATGTGAAAACAGAACACATGGATAACAGCAGCCAGGCAGGTGGGATAGCCTGTGCAGAAGATTACCAATATGTAGTCCCTCAGGTGTGGTCCTGGTCACCAGCTTTGTTGCTTTTAGCCATGGTATGTCACTTTTACAATGAAGTGGTGCTTCTGCAGTATATGTTCTGTGAAGAAATCCAGTTGTGATGGCCCACTCACTGTGACATGCCTCTAAGTCCTGGGGAAGGAAAAGACTGGCACCACAAAGGCTTAACATAAAAATACCCTTGGAAGCAGTGGAGTTGACTTTGACTAAATGCTCCAGAGGCATGTGCAGCACCTGCAGGGATCCCATCCTGACAGCATCAGCTAACAAGTTGAGAACTTAGACTGATCTCAGCCTTACAGTGGTCCAGTTCAGCAAGTCACTTGGGTTTTCTGTGATACCATTATAAGGACTAGAAGTTTCTCCTGCTGCAGTAAGTATCTCATATTATTACTTTTTTAGATGGGGGATGATATTAATAATTCAACTATTTTTAGGCAGAGGAAGAATTATGTACATTTCCACCTAGTAACAACTGCCAGGTATATGTGATGGTGCAGAACCAGCCCTATACTCTTCAACTACAAAGTTCAGATCTGGATTCATTAACAACTTGTGTACACTTGTCCTGAATGGATTTGGTCCAATATTGCCGTCAACTGTATGTTAAGAAGCGTTAAGAAGTGCCCTCAGGCCTTCCACCTTGTCCCTCTTTGTTCCCCCTCTCTCCTCTAAGACCCTGGCTGATCTGAACTTCTGAAAACAAAAATCCATATTTCAGATCTGGGGGAGAGCTAGTCTGATGGTGCCACTTAAGCTTGATGCATCTGGTATTGTCAGAGGGCCTTATAATGAAGAGTTATGAAATTCACTATTGCCAAGAATTATTTCAAACACAGGAGAGCGCTGACATTCTATTACATGTGAATGTTTTACATCCTTTATGTACATTTACCCTTTAGCCCAAGAGTGTTAGACTGTTTATATCCATTTCCTCACAATACCAGTTACTAAAACAAAGAGTTCTGAGAAAACTGACTGCAAAGGTATTTAAGATAAGTGGCAGGTGAAACAGGTGCATTAGGTCTCCTTGCTGCCAAGAACTTTCTCTCAGCAGGATTACTGGATTAAAATCCTACTGATACAGCTAAATATAATCTTATCAAGCTCAGTTCACTGTACATGAGAAATGTGAAGTTCTCTACTAGAAAGCTGGAGGCTAAAAACAGACACATGGGCAGAAGGAGCTTTTCCAAGACAGCAAAGGAGGTGATACAGTGGATATTTGAAGAGTACTTGTCAGACAAGAACATACTGAAAAATGCAAAAATGACAAACCAGATCAGGGCTAAGAACACTTGAAAACTGGGGATGCTAAAGAATAAAAATATGCTGGAACTTGAAAAACACTTGAGTTGAATTAAAAATCCTGTAACATCATGTCCTAAATAATTAAATATAATGCAGAAGAGCAGGACACATTTCACAGAGACAAGCTTAGATCTAAAGGAAGCAGGAACACACGTAATGGCATCCTGGAGTGTCAGTGCCTGTGACAGAATGAGTAGTTCTAGCGTCTTATAAAATAAAAATGTGATCTCACAGTGGAAAAATAAGTTTGATTTGATTAATTTTTTTTTAACGCTAGTCCTATGAACGACCAGAGTAAATTATAGATCACTGTGGAAAAAAAGTCATTTTGTAAGGATAGCATTTGTAACTGTGAACAAACTGAAGACAACAAGAATCATGAAATGTAAATTAGAAATACTTCAGATACCTGAAACGCAGCTTTTAGAGTCAAAGCTGAAATACTGTAATCTTATTTTTAATTTTAATTAATACAACCATGCTGATTTCAAACCAGAAACTCAACCCATTATTAGCAATGTCAGCAGTTTTAAAGCTTAAAAAACTTTATTCTAAAATAGCCATGCATTACCAAGCCCCATGATAAAAAGGTTACTGCTAAATATTGTCTTCTATTATGAACAGTGTACTTAAAGCCAAATAATAATCCTTTTTAATTTTAATTAAAATTTTAATTTTACTAATGTCTCAAGCAGTGCTGAGGCTCCCCTGCAGAGGGCAACACGGGACCTCCGAAGCAGGTTTTCTTCCCAGAAGAAGCTAAAACCATTTTAGTCTAGCATTTAGCAAAAAGGTTTGTGCTCTTCTGCTCAGTCCCGGCTACTTTTTAATTTCAACCGAGTTTTGTTAACTTCAACTAAGCCCAATTTTAATTTTTATTTAAAAAGATTTTTTTTTTTCAAGCTGAAAACAAAAGCCTCAGTTCTCTTTGAGAGATGTAGGAAGCTGAAACTTCCAGTAAGAGCAAGGGAAGGAGAGCTTCCCTGAAAACATAAAACTGCTGTATCTTTCATATTAATGTTTCTAATACATTTTTTTCTTTCCAATTTTCAGAGCTATCTGCAGCTACAGTTGAAGCAGGAAGCTACACTATCCACTTCAGAGAAATCCCCCAAGAAAGTGAGGGTGCAGAAGGCTCTCTTGCTAGGACTGCAGATTTTTCACTTTATTTCAGACCCTGCTGTTTTCAGTCTTTACCAGTAAAGCCCCATGTGGTATGTGTTACCAGTAGATAATAAGATAACACCCGGCAGGATTACAATGAATAATCCCCTAGTCACTGTGCAAGTATGTTATCTGAGAATAATGCAGATTTTCTTATCTTCTTTTCTGAATAGTGCTTGTTTGTATTCCTTACAGCATCTATCAGCCCTAATCACAGCCCACAAAGATATGCACAACCACAAAACAAAAGGTTCTGCCTTTTTGTTGTTCACCTTCAACTTCAAAGTACTTTATCTTGTTTTCTGAACACTCATGAGACAGCAGCACTGTCATAAGCTCCCCTGCTCCAGGTGGAAGTTGTTCTTGCCTGCAGCTGAGCCTCATGTCTGGCTTATAGCATAGAGCTCTTCTGCTCACTATTTCACCCTTCCTCTTTCAAGAGTTAAATCAGGAAGGAACAGCTGTAGGTAGATGAGGTGAAAGGCTTGCTTCAATACACTATTGCAAATTTTACCCTGTAAGGAAGAAAGGCACTAGGTTAACTCTTTGTAGGTCCTGAGTGCACCTAATAAGCCTTAAGGGGTCTGAGTAGACTCACCTGCAGATTCTACTCGTGCTCATGGGGCCAGGAGCTCTATTTAAGCTCAGCCCCAGGCCTTCAGTCCTTATCTAAGCTGTGTCAGAAGAGTACTGCTTTCTAGTTCAGTTGTGTTTGTTCCATAGCAATTATTGATCTGGGCCTCAACCTCTGCATTGACTTCAGCCTGGTCTCACTGCTACGGCTGTGCCTTGGTAGATGCCGGACCTGATCCTGACTGTTACTGAGGGATTTTTTTCTCCTCGCATTAGGTCTCTCTGTTCATCCTGATACTGCCCTATGATCTGGACTCTTGGCTGAACGTGACCTCTGTCTCTAGGTCTGTCCTGTTCAGGTGCTGTGAAAGTGGGTCCTGGATAATGAAGTCCCTGCCCTAGCAGCTAAGTTACCCATTTTGGCTCCCAGTTCACCTTCCCTGTAGGGGAAAAATCCTGTTCTTGCTGTTCCCTGACAACCTCAAGCATCAGGCCTACCCTTAAGTTATCAGAATACCTGCTATTTTAAAGGGGGTAGAAACATGCCCCAGTTAAAGGGCACTATTTAGTATTTTAAAGATGGACCAGAGCCTCTCTGCTTTTACACAGCAGCTTTCACATCCTTTTCCTGAACCTCACATTAACAGGGTTTGATAGCAGTGGCCTTCGTACAGGAAAAACAGATCATTCTCTGTATTCCCTGATACCTATGGGCCTCCTGTTGTTTTACACCTCGTCACAGATGTGCTTCCCAACTGAGCTGTTACACAGATGCATACAATACCCTAGTCCATGTCTTTGAGATGACAGTTGAGAATTTCTTCCACCTGACAGCCTTAACAAGTGAGGTAAAAACTCTCACTACCATCAGTGCTTTGTGTCCTCAAATCTGAAAGCATGATAGTCTGTGGCCATTTCCCCTTCTTTTCCCTGTGAGCGCTCCTTTAATGCAAAATTTCTGCGATATAATTCAGCTTTGGGCAATGTATGAAAACGTGTATCAGCATTTATGTGATTCAGTTTAAGCCACATGAGCATAGGCCTGAGCTTCCCCATACATTGGCTCCTCAAATTCTGTGTTCAGTTTTGGGCCCCTCACTGTGCTGGAGAGAGTTCAGAGAAGGGCAACAAAGCTGGTGAGGGGTCTGGAGCACAAGTCTGATGAGGAACAGCTGAGGGAACTGGGGCTGTTTAGCCTGGAGAGAAGGAGGCTGAGGGGAGACCTGATCACTGTCTACAACTCCCTGAAAGGAGGTTGTAGTATGGAGGGTGTTGGTCTCTTCTCTCAAGTAGCAACTTATAGGACAAGAGGAAATGGCCTCATGTTGCAGCAGGAGGGGTATTGAATATTAGGAAAAATTTCTTCATGGAAAGGGTTGTCAGGTATTGGAACAGGCTGCCCAGGGAAGTGGTGGAGTCACCATCCCTGGAGGTATTCAAAACACATGTAGATGTGGTTCTTAGGGTCATGGTTTAGCGGTGAACTTGACAGAGCTAGGTTAACAGTTAGACTCTATGATCTTAAAGGTATTTTCCAACCAAAATGGCTTTATTATTCTATTCTGAGGTTTTATAAACTACTGCTGGTTTGGTGTGCTGCCAGCCTCCCGCTTCTATCACAGACAGCAATGCAAGAACTCGATAAAGCCAGGAAAGCACTCGAACGAAAAACAGTTTGCTGGTGAACTCCAGAAGCAAAAGGAGTGTTAGGGATTTACCTGGCATAGTCACTAAGTGAACCAGTTCCCAGCTGCCCACAAATGGTATCACATTTCTTGCTCATCTGAAACTGTGACCTGTCCATGGGTGTTTAGCATGACTTAAAGAACTTTTCTGGAGCTCTCAAAGTGTGAAATACGATGCCCTTGAATACAGCCTTAAAAGAATTGCTCTGTCAGAGAGGAAGACATGAATGAGTAATGAATTGCACACGTCAGCAGGACTGCTTCCTAAAGCTAGACTTGGTTCCTTCACTACACCATGCAAACTAGGCCTTGCAAATTAAAGCTCTACACTGAGAAAGCTCATGTGTATAACTCTTGTCAGAGTGAACTATCTCATTCCAGGGCTCTCCTTTGGGAAGAAGTACTGTTTAATTATAGAAAGTTTTGTACAAAGAAATTTCATATCTAATAACAAAAAAAAAATTTCTCTGTATTCTTCAACATTTTTTGCCTCATTGCTGAGAAGAAAAAGCAATCTTCTACAGTCAATAATATACACATATCTTTCTACAGAAGTATTAAAAAGAAAAAAAGTACAGAGGAAAAGAATACTCAGCCTATTGATTAACCAAGATCATTCGAAGAACAGAATGAAAAGACTGTGAGTGGAAGATTAGCCCAAGATAATGGACTCCTAGTGACACTGCTACATAATTGAGGTACAGCAGATAATTCTATGAAAAATAGATTGAGCTAGGAGGCTTATTTTCAGAGCGGGAAATATTAATAATTTGACAACTTTCCTGCATCATTAGTTAGCTGAAGAAGTCAAACGTTTTCTGAATGTACCGATGATACTTTTCCTTTAAGTAAGTGGAAAGAAGATGCTAAGGATTTCCAGAAGTGCTTCAGCATTTTGCAACCGTTTTCAGTGGTGTCAAGTGGCAGGTGATGAAACTTCAGGTACACACTGATTTTATTTTAAATATAGCAACATACGTAAGCTGCTCACAATGGTTTTATATTACTATAGGCATGTTTAAGACTACTAGGAGTGGACACATTTTGAGACAGAAAAATAATCTAAAGTGTGGTTCCTGTTGGTATGTTAATTGCTGAGCACCTCTCTTGTTGATTTATGGGTATTTTACAAGGCATATTTTATTTCCATTGTAACTACTTTTTGGCTGCCTACATTATTACTTGAAACCACCCTTGATGATTAATACACACCGCTGTGCTGCTTATGACTGCACTTTTTCCAGCACTCTTCAGAGTTCACAGTTTCTATTCGAAGTAATAGTGTTGCTTGAAAGAAAGGGGTTTTCTTTTATAAGAAAGAGTCAACACTGTGAACTTCAGCAGCTCCTTCACAGCTAGGCCTCCCTCCAGGTGTCCCCCAAAATGTTATGGTTTTCATAGAATCATAGAACAAGTTGGGTTGGAAGGAACCTTCAAAGGTCATCTAGTTCAACCCCCTGCAATGAGCAGGGACATCTTCAACTAGATCAGGTTGCTCAGAGCCCCGTTCAGCCTTGCCTGGAATGTTTCCAGGGATGGGGCATCTACCACCTCTCTGGGCAACCTGTGCCCGTGTTTCACCACCCTCATTGTAAAAAATTTCTTCCTTATGTCTGGCCTGAATCTCTATTTTAAAACCATTACCCCTTGTCCTATTGCAACAGACCCTGCTAAACAGTCTGTCCCCATCTTTCTTACAGGGCCCTTTTAAGTACTGAAAGGCCACAATAAGGTCTTCCCAGAGCCTTCTCTTACATTGTGCCTTTTGCTCCATGTGCCATGAATTCTGGAGCCCCTTTCCCCCTTGACCTGTATCACAGCACCACTGTGCTCCCACAGCCCCCACTGCACCAGGCGCCCCCAGTAAAGCCCCCTCCCAGAGCCAGGGCTGTGGTCGTTCCCTAGTCACAAAATGACAGAATGTCAGGGATTGGGAGGGACCTCAAAAGATCATCTAGTCCAAACCCCCTGCCGGAGCAGGAACACCTAGATGAGGTTACACAGGAAGGCGTCCAGGTGGGTTTTTAATGTCTCCAGAGAAGGACACTCCACAATCTCCCTGGGCAGCCTGTTCCAGTGCTCTGTCACCTTCATTGTGAAGAAGTTTCCTCTCATATTTAAGTGGAACCTCTTGTGTTCCAGTTTGTACCCATTGCCCCTTGTCCTATCATTGGTTGTCACTGAGAGAAGCCTGGCTCCATCCTCATGACACCCACCCTTCACATATTTATAAACGTTAATGAGGTCACCCCTCAGTCTCCTCTTCTCCAAGTTAGAGACCCAGCTCCCTCAGCCTTTCCTCCTAAGGGAGATGCTCCACTCCCTTAATCATCTTTGTTGCCCTGCGCTGGACTCTCTCCAGCAGTCCCCTGTCCTTCTTGCACTGAGGGGCCCAGAACTGGACACAACATTCCAGATGTGGTCTCACCACGGTACAGAAAAGGGGGAGGAGAACCTCTCTCGACCTACTAACCACCCCCCTTTTAATGCACCCCAGGGTGCCACTGGCGTAGTCCCAGGAGCCCCTGGCACGCCTCAGCCCCGCGGCGAAGCACGGACACCGCCCCGGAGCTGAGGGGGCGGCCCCGCCGCCGCTGTCACCGCCTGACGGGGCGGGGCGCGCCTGCGCTCGCACCCGCCGCGGCGGATGAGCGGATCAAGCGGCGACCGGGCGCCGCTCAGGGGAGGGCAGGAGCGGTCGGTTCCGCGCGCGGCAGGCGGAGCCCGCGGCGGTGAGGGGAGGGATCCTGGCCGCCGCCGCCGCCCCCCTCCCATCCTCCTCGTACCCGCACCGGCCGTGCCGCCCTGCCCTTGCCGCGCCTCCCGCTGGACCTGGCTGCGGGGAGAGGTGAGAGAGACAGCCCGGCGGGAGCCGCTTCCCTGCCGGCGGGAGGGCGGGGGTCCGCTGCCCCGCCGGGCCCTGCAGCGGAGGTGTGTACCGCTCGGGTCCCCGCTGGTGTTGCTGCGCTGCGCTGCCGGCGGTGTTAGGAGGCGGTTGCGTGGCGTCACCGAGTGTCACCGTGTGCCGCCTCCCGCGGGCTGCTGGGCGGGAGGGGGCTCTAGGACCCCCCCCGGGGCCTCTGGTAGCGGCTCGGCCTTGCGCCCCCCCGGGGTGGTTGTTGCTGAGCTCCGGGACGGCTCCGCTTGCTGTCAGTGGTTTAAAGAAGAGTGCTTGATATTCCTCTCTGTGTGTTAACAAGAATATTTTAAGCTGAATAATCAGTTCCTTTCAGTGTCATCAGCTCTACTTGGTTCTCAGCTTGGAACAGGAAAACATGCTTGCTTTTTATGTAAACTAAGAACTGGTGTAAGGAAATGAGGCCTGTGGTGTGAGAGGGTTGGATTCTTGTTGGTTTTGTGTTGTTTTTTAAATTTGTAGAGGACCTCTGTTCTGGTCGGTGTCAGATCACAGGTCACAAATGGTGCTGCTTTCGTTTTCACAGGCATGTTCCTTTGGAATTAAAACAAGCTTTAGTACTTTTCCCCCCGTTTTTGGCATATAAACAGTATTTGACTCCAGTGAACTTTAAAAAGTTGTCTTTGTATATTTTGTTGTTGACTTCTACCTTCTTCTCAAACATTGTTTGATTTAGGTCAAGAAGAGGAGCTGGGAGGTGGTAATTATTTTCTAGCATATTAAGTCAATGAATGTATGTTGTAGAATTTATTGAGTATAAATAATTATATTTTGTAAATAAAAAGTGACCAGAACAGAATTTTTATGCATAATTTTGGCTATGTTTTTTATTAATTATCAAATGATATTTAATTCCTCTTTATGAAATGAAGAAAACTGGGTTGCGGAGCTCCTTCCTGCACGCCGGTGGCAGGTTGGGTGCTGTGGTGCAGCCGTAGCGGGATTTGAAAGCTAAGGGAAGCCGTGCATCTTGGCTTTGGGCTGTTAAGCCACTCCATGATCGACTTGGTTTCATTAATTGCCTTGCTTACACCTTAGTCGCCTGAGGATCTACAAGCCAGGGTTTGAAAACAGCCGGGTTAAGTACCGAATGCAGTTAAAATTTAACTCCTCTGGTTGTCAGTAACTTCTTTCCCCCTCTGTGCTGGTTTAACTGAAAACAAGTTAATTTTCTTCATGCAGTTAGAAACCTTTCTTTTTCATAGCTAGCACAGTTGTTGTTTGGATTTAGTTTGAGAACAAGAAGATAGCAGCCCAGGACAGAGTTAATGCTTTTAATTGTTCTGGCCTGAGAATCCAAGGACATTCTGAGCTCTGCCCACAGGTGCAAGGTATTGAGGAAGGGGGGCATAGATGGGACAGACCTTGACTGACATCCAGACTGATCAATAAGACTATTCCATGCCTTTAGCATGATGCTTCATATCTAAGGAGACTCAGGATCTTCTGGCTAGTTTTGGGTTTTCTCAGAGCCGGGATGGAGACCTGTTTGTGGTGGTTGTGTCTGAGAGCTCTCTCAGTTCAACCTTTTGCTATCCTGGCATTTTACAGAAGCCTCTGGGCCTTTCTGCCTTTTTCTCTTTTCTCTTTCTGGGATGGGCTGTTCGGGACCAGGTGCTGCTGCCTGGGACTGGCTGCTTGGTGCGAACAGAGTTTGTGAGGAATTGCGTTGAGTGTCTTTTATATTCTATTTTTAAAATGTTAGTAGTAGTAGTAATATATTAGTGTTATTTTGTTAAACTGTGTTTATCTCAATCCATGAGTTTCTCTCTTCCCATTCTCTCCCCTATTCAGGGCTGGGATGGGGGAGTGAGCGAGTGAGTGAGTGGCTTTCGTGTTTATATTGCTAGCTTGTGTTAAACCATGATACCCTTGCACTGGGAAAATAGTCTTCTCATTGAGCAATGCCCTGGGGAATGAAGCTTGAGTCCTGATTATTGTTGTGAGTCCCTCATTGCTGCCAGCAGCTTTTCTGCATCTTTATTAGCGGGCCTTATAAATGTCTCACTTCCAAGAGAGTGCATTTGTGTGTTGGCTAAAGGCATTTTGCTTAACGTAGTGGGTGATAATTCAGATGAGCTTCAGACATTTGCTTGAAATAATAGTCTTCATAAGCCATATGTTATAGAATTGCTGTGTTGAACTCCTTTTCTCAAAAGAGGAAAGCCATTGATTCCTGTGTGTCACTGAAGATGTTCTAATGTGGGATATTTCTGCTTATAAACTGCTGTCCAAGCAAAATAGTTATTGGGACTGAGGATGGGCAACCTTGTAAAACTGCTCATTTTCATCTGGAAGTTTTCTTAACTTCGATAATTTCAATTTAATCATAGGAAATATGTATCTGTTTGCTCATTTAAGTGTTACACAGTTGAGGCCCTGCTGGTACTTGTTCAGTATCAACCTGATTTTTGAATTTTTGAAAAGGCAGTAGTTGATACTGAGTTGTTAGCCCACAGCAAACATTATGGGCTGTAAAAATGTGTATGGAGTGTTGCTCCATGCTTGTTTTTGTTGGGTCTGTTCTCCAGCTAGTGAGGGTTTAGAGTTGCTATAGTGCTGGTCTTACATGAAAGGGGAAAAAGAAGAGAAGAACATGATTTCATTTGTCAGCTCTCAGGTATTAATAGCTGTAGAAAGAACTGGAGAAATTCTCTGTGTGCTGTTTCACTTCAGAGTTCCCTGCAAACTTCTGAAGATGTTTGTTGTTTTAGACATGTACTATTTTTTCATCAAAACTCCTGAGCTTTGAAGTAATTTGTTTAGTGAATATGTGGCTTTTTAAAGCTCTGCTGTAGAGCTCTCCTTCTGAGATTATCTGCTTGAAATTAAAACTAGCTGGAAAAAAAATAATAAGTTATGTGTGATTGTGGTCACTTGTGGGCTCTTTGGCTTAATTTTCTGTTGTTGTGGAGTTTTGAAGATGCTTGTAAGTAAAGTGAAATTGCTGGAACTGATCTAACAGTGAACAGATCTTTGTGGTGTTTTTTTTTTTCCTACCTTAATCATGGGGCAGGGAAAGAGCTCCTTTTAAACATGTTCTGTAAAATTAGTTAATAACTGACTTTTCTGAAGAGGGCCGTCCAGCTCATATTTTTTTGGACACAAACGTTAACTTCTCTGGTACTTCCAATTTGGTTTTATAAATGCTTGTTAACTTTTACAACGTAAGGAGGAATTTTCTGATGTTGCAAGAAAAAAATGTTTTACATTTTTTAATATTTTACATTTTTTCCAGGAAATTGAATTTGGATAGAAAGTCAGACTGATGTACTCCTGTTCTTTCATTAGTGCTTACTGTATTATTTCAGATTTTACTCCAAAGAGAAATAAAATACTGGAATTAATAGAAAGTAATTTTTTGGGGATAAGTTGTTCATTGAAGATTATTCTTTTTTAGAGGTTTTTTTTTTTTTTTTTAATTCTGTTAAAATGAGCAAGAATGGCCTTAGGTGATGTAGCACTTATCCTTTTTTTGCTCTTATGCTTTCAAATAAACTTTTGAGAAATGTCCTAGTACATTAAACTATTAGTGGTTTGTATCCTGTGAAGTTGTGTTCCAGCCCCCTCTCTCTCTACCACCTTCCCCACCCCACCCCGCATTGGCCACAACTTCTGTTTTCTGAAGTCTGCAGGGGAATTTTCGAAGACGTTTTTCTCCTTTCTCCTTCCCCATGCTGTGAAATCTCTGTCACTTTAGGCTATCTGTTAAATAATTTATCTGTTATTCTCCTCAGCTTCTCTTTTGGAACAGAAAATTAATTTGTTGCAGAAGCTACGTGCCATCATATAGTTAAAACTTTGCAATGGGCCAAACAGTGTGTGGGGTCTTTTTGGTTGGTGTTTTTTGTTTGTTTGTTTTTTTTTAATGAACCTACATTGAGCTCTGTGTTACTCAAATTTATAATTAAACACAGAATAACAGCTTTTAGTGTTCAACAAACTAGAAAATCATGAAGAAAGGCAGCAAAAGACTTTCAGTGCAGAAATAGCGACAGCTGTTTTCTGGGCAACAGGGTAGTCTTATTACCTAAAGGTGTGGGTTTTTCTTCAGTATGTGCAGTGTGATAGAAGCAGTACCAACACAAAAATTGATGATCCTATTCTCCAAACTCTAATGTGGAAGCCTCGGTCAGGTTAATTATGGTTCATAATACAGTATGCTGTTAATGGAGATCTTGCTTCTATGGCAGACGCACTGTTGGGGAGAAGCAGTAGCTGAAAGCTTTTTGAGGCACGTATTTCTACAGTCCCTGTTTTTACAGGAAATGAAACAGCATAGTTCTCCACCTTGGCTGTTTTGGTGAATTGGTGAGGAAGTAAAAAAATACTACTACTAAATGTCAAACAATTGTTTACTGAGTTAACGGTCTTTTTTTTTTTCCTTCCACCTTCCCATTCTGATGTGGTCATAATGATCTTGAATTAATGGAACTTTTCTATTTTGTTAGATGGTCTTTTCAGTTAACTTTTTTAATAACAGGTAGTTGATGGCAATGTAGTTCATAAATACATCTTTAAGATACATAACCAACCAACGAACCAAAAAACCCAAAATGAAACAAACAAAAAAACACACAAACAAACAAAAATAGCAACAAAAAAAGTTTTTCCAAAAGGCTTTTATTGATTTTAGAGGACTATTTCTATATTTTGCTTGTGTAATTTCTTTTGCTGTAGCCTTGTGTTTTGGGTGAAGTTGACAACCTCTCTGTTTAAGTTCAGCCTGTCAATAGTTCCTCTCCTTTGCTTTGCTGCTCACTGCTCTTGCACTAACACAGTGGAGAGTCATGCTCACAGTTTACAGCTGCAACAATGGAAAAGGCTTTGTTAGATTCTTGCTTCTCTTGAAAATGTGTAAGCAAATATTGAGACTAATGTAACTTTCACAATTTTTCTAGATGTTGGAAGGTCTAACCGTAACCAGAAAGGAGAAGAAAGGTTATTTGCTTTGAAAAATTAACTTTCACTTTCATGATGCTGGGAATTAGTAGGGAACATGCATTGTTGCTGCTTTGTGGACTTACTTCGACCCTGGACTTGAAGAATCTGCATTGTTTTGAGGATGTTTTTGTCGACTAACTTCTGATCAAGGAGGTGGTTTCTCTGCCTAAAAAATGTCATCAGTTTAGACACAGTAGAGGCAGCTCTGTGTAGCTTAATCTTAAGACTAACACTTGGCCAGCTTGTGGGAACAGCAGGTTGCGTGCTTTTCTAGTCATTTGTCTCAATTAATTTTTGTAATTTCATACCATAGTACAGAGAATTGGTGAAGCTGGATGTTTTGAGGACTGACCTTGACTTCTAAAAGGAAGGCCGTGTGTGCAGTGTTGAGCCCCATAAACTTGAGCTAGTGATGTTTAGGAAACAGTGCTCATAATAGGGCACTGATTAGCAGCGGATACATTAGTCAGAATTGTTTTATTCAGAGTAACGCGTTCTGGGTTGTACACAGTTGAAATACGGTGTAGTATTTTGCTATGTTTGTTATAAAACAATGTTTTATTCCATCTGTACTCTACAACAAGAAAATCTGTTGCAGATGTAATGTATATAGTAGCATAAGAAGCCTCTTGAGAGAAGCTAAAAGTGTTTGACAGATGGTAAGAGGCATTTGGGGAGTGAGATTTTCATTTTGAGGAAGTAGCTTGGACTTCTGGTGTTAGGAGAGGAAGAAATAACCCTCATTTTCTTCTCACTCTTAATTGTGGGTGGGAGGTTTTATCTCAGCTTGTTTCCCTCCACACAGGGTGCAGCACTGATCCTTCATCTACTAAAAATGCTGTATCTATCTGTTTGAGAGTTTTTAAGGTTCCAGTGACCTTGACACAACAGGGGAGTGTGTGTATCTGGTCTTCCTCTTTTTTTCATTCAACCATTCATTCATTAATTCATTTTTAAGTGTTCTCGTTGCATCTAAGCCTGGGCTACTTCATATGCTATCTCTGTGTTCATACGTTTTCCAGTGCAATAATCCTGTCACTTGGTGTCCGTGTTGTAGTACTGCAGAAGCTGTTAATACGACTATTCAGTTGAGATAAGGGAAGACAGCTTGTTTCTTCCAAAGTTATCTTTTGCTTGCCTGCAAACTGAAGCCATAGTATTTTGAAGGTTATTTTAAAGACCAGCAAGTTGCTTTTTAAAAGGCTTGGACTTGGAAGTGCAGCTATATTACTAGTCATATAAACCTATGAAAAAACATTTTTATTTACTTTACTGTTCTTGCAGAACTTAGATAAGCATGCATATTACAGGTGGCTTTTTTGATTGACAGTTTTAAATATTTAGGGAGTCATGCAACAGAAGAAAATATTTTGGTTTTAATGCTTGTGTTTAAAGCTCATAGTAAGAAGGTAGTCCAGTAAACTGAGCTGACTCTGGCTTGAGTTTTGTTTCTCTTAGGAATGTTTTGAACCTGGGTTTGTCTCATTTCTCTTTTTAAGTACCTACAGAGGGCTTCATCTCAGCAACTTGCATATTTTTCCTCAGAAGTGTGTTCTTTATATGTCGTATTTCTTATAGATGATTCGGAGAGCTCAGACAAACAGCTTTTTACTTAAAACTAGATGATGCTACTTGATAGGAGATTTGTGTGATAAACTATAGGTTCAGTTGATGTCTAGTTCATGAGTTATAAAAGATTCATGGCTGCATTCTAAAAGAGAAATGTGACATTTTAAGATTCATTGAACACTTATTGCCAGGTACACAGCAAGCTCCTTTGCCTGAAATTTTACATGGATTTTTTTTTTTCTAATTACTGTTAAGATATGTGGTAAAAAGGATGCATTTACAGGTGAAATGAGTACTTTTCTAGGTAAAACATGGACAGCTTTTACTAAAATACTGCTTTGATTGATCTTATTTTTTAGTTAATATATTCAGGTTTTCTGGTCTTGCACTCTTTGCAAGTTTGAAAAAAAAAAAAAAAGTGTGTTTAGATACTCCTCAAGTGGCGCTGAATTAAGAACCATGTTTACTTGAGAGCTTAACTTCCCTTGTCTAGTTACGGTATGGTGGAAAAGGTCACTCAGTATGAGTATATGTGGTGACGAATACAAGTCTTTTTGAGTACTAAAGAGCTTTTTTTTCTTTATTGTATGTTAAATTCCAGTGTAAAAACATGTTTGAGAGCCACTGTGGTTTTTGATTTTGAAACAGGCCATAGCATGAGAGGCCCTCTATGGTCTGTTTCTGCAGGTGGTACCTATACTGTCAAGTGGATTCCTGAGTTAGGGAAAACCCTGCTTTCAGTCATGGAAAGCTTTTTGGAATAAATCTGCACAAGTTTGTCACCCGCTGGGGAAGCTGTTCCTTCCAGACCTGTCTCAGAGGTGACTTACTGAGGGACCTGCTGTGACATGCTTCTCTGTGCGTGTGGATGTGTGGTGGGCAGGAGTCTTGTTCCTTGTGCAAGTAGGATGCTTGTGCTGCCCAGAGGAGAAGGAGGAGGTGGTTTGTTTGCTGTGGAGGTTTTAGTACCACTTATGGACCTTTATGCTGTATAGAGCAAATACTGTTCTTCAACACAGAAGGGATAGTTAGGGTGTTTTTAAGACATTAAACCGGTGAATCTACATAAACTGCAGTTCATTGTTTTGCAACTGTGGGAGTTGAATCCTGCAGTGCCATACTGTACCAGGAGAGTGGGTTTGCTGTTGTTCCTCACTGGAGAACTAGTCTAAGAGAAGGACTACAGCCTGAAAACAAATATTTAACATGGCTCTGGAAGATCAACAGTCTCTTTTCTTGTGTGACTTTATCGTTGTCCAATAAGAGCTCCATTATAAGGCTTTAGATGTAAATAGTTTCTTTTGCATAGTTGAGAACTCCCATGATGTTTGTTTCAGTATTTTTTTCCAGTGGAAAGCAATCACAAGAACACGTTTATTTGTGTCTCTGAACTGAGTCAGTTCAGATATCCATTTAGAGTAGTGCAATCAACTGTGAAATGCATGGAAAATGTTTTGGTTGAAACGAATGCAGATAACACAGTGTATTTTACTTGGGCCTGACTCTGAGCATGAACCATTTAACTTTTTCTTCTTCCAATAGCTCAGTGTCTTTCCAGCTGACATTGGCACATGGAAGTACAGCACATCAGTGAAGCTTTGTTAACAGTCTTCGTACTGTAAACCTGGAGCAAATGCAGTGATAATTTGGCTTTGACTAGTCTCTGTCAGATTGTTATATACAGCCAACATACACTTATTAGGAGTGTAGTGTACCAGGTTCTGTCTAATTTTGTGTAATATGTTAAATTTTGCTATTGTGAGCTGTACAGTTGAGTTACTGGTTATGCTGCAGCAGAAGTTACTGCAGAAATGCTCTCTTCCCTTAATGTTCGTTCTTCTTACACCCTTTTCCCCCTTTGGGAGAGTAAGAGTGAGGTCTGTGCATCAGAAGTCATTTAGGTCTTATATTGGGGACCTGAGATCCAAGGTCTACAAGAAGGAATTTCAGGATCAACAAAAATGTTTAAACTTGAGTGGTTTCCAGTTCTCCAGATGCCAGACCATGAGTAATTATTTGAATAAGATATGTATGCTTCTGCTATTTCCATTTCTTATGGGGAGAGCTTGTAATGCTCTCTGCCACTCTGTGGCATTGCCTTCCTTTTTTTCACCTGATCACACACTTTTCTAATTGAAGCAATGTCAAGGAAGTTATGGTAATATTGGAGGAGGGGAGACAGAAGGAGGACTAAGGAAGGCTGTTAAATTTTTACCTGAAGCAGCACATAGGGTTAATTTAGTGTGACTGAAAATCTGGCCACGCTGCTTGTAGCTGACACGTAACATACTTGAGGAAGATGTGATGTGCACATCACTAATGAAGGAATATATTTTGGGAGTGAAGAAGACTTGCATCAGTTTCCTGACCTAATGGCGTCTTCTCTGCCGACGTTGAGGTGGCCTTTTTACTTTTCTTCCATCTGTTCTTCTGCACAAGCAGGATGGCAAGGGCCTTCTGCTTATTTGTTTTATTAAGGAAAATATGTCTGTGATTACTGTTTTGTGTTTTTTTTTTTTTTTTTCCTTTGATATGTGACCTGTCTGCTTTCTCCTTCAACACCAGCTATGCGACCTATTCCTATTTTCTTGGTTACTTATGATCTTTCTCATGCCTTGGTCTTCTACACAGATCATGATTAAATTGCTGCAGGGAATATCCTGTCTGGTTTCTTGTAACTCTAGGTACCATCTGACTAATCATGGCTTTAGCTGTTTTCAGAAGATTATAGTTTTAGAAGAGGGCATTATCATAACCTTGTGTTTCCTCCAGGTAGCTCAGATGCTGCAGAGGACTACTAGCGGTGGGAGGGGGTTTGTTTTGATGTTGTTTGTTTGTTTTAAAGCAATGTGCTTGCCTATGTTAGATAGGCAGTGGTATGTGCTGTCTCTGTATGATACAGAGCATACCTGTGTAATATCTGCCTTTCTGCAAGGACTTGCTTAACCTGTAGAACATGATTTACTTGTGCATCTATATATTTGAGCATATAAAAGAAGTGTACTGGTAATACATTAAAAGCAGATAACCTCCTGTGAACTGCTGGCTGACATCCTCACTGTAGGGCTCCCAGTGAGGTCGTTGGGCCAACACAGAAGTAGGGGTAGCTTGGACCTGAACTCCTTTGTGTTATTTGCCATCTCCTTTAGAAAATGAGGGGTTTTCTATGGATAAGATTTTGATTAATCTGTATTATACAAATTGTAGACTTTGAAGCTACCTCTTTGCTTTGATTAGTGTGTTTTTAAAAAAAATTTCCAAGTTGAGTCTGCACCATACATGAGAAGTTGCAGTTCTAAGCCAGTAATTCTAGCTTCAAAATTTACACTGAAGACTTTGCTAAGCTGTCCATAATGACCTGTTGGGGGCTAAAAGATTCATATAAAAGTACATATTTCCTGTACTGGAATTACAGTTTTGTAATGTTTCTTTTGTGATCAAATGGAAATCTCATCAGTAATTTAAATGTAGTCTTTGTAATTGTAGAGATAAGCCAGTAAGCTTTTGAATCTTGGTTTGTTTGCAGAATTAAGGATTCCACACTAACCTACCTATAAAGATTTACTGTTTGCTGCGTTTAAAAACGGAACCTTGATTCTAGCTTGCAAATTAAGTGTCATTTTACTTAACTGTCACTAACCTGTGCTGCCTTGAAAAGGGACTGGATCAACCTTAATGCAAATAACTACAATGGAATATCAGTGACTGATAGAAAATAATCAATATTTACACGCAAAAAGAAACTTCCTCTATACAAATGCGAATTCTGTCTATTTGAATAATGTACAAAATTACTGAGTGTGAGGATAGGCTTTAAGATCATCAACAAGAATGAATGTTTTCCCTTGATGGAAAAAAGTTATTTTGTTAAAAAAGAAAGCCTACGGAGGCAAAGAAGCACTGAGTAGAAATCTTGTACGTGCTAATCAAGGTAGAAAACAGAATGCAGAGCAATGAACTGCCCTATAAAATGAGGGGAAAACTGATGAAAATAAACCTGAGAGTGTGTACAGATGAGTCTGTACTACATCAGCTACTTGAATTAAATATTAACTACACATACTTACTGCCAGTGCTTTAAAGAGGAGTGCTTGATATTCCTCGCTGTGTGTTAACAAGAATAATCTAAGCTTAATAATCAGTTCCTTTCAGTGTCATCAGCTCTACTTGGTTCTCAGCTTGGAACAGGAAAACATGCTTGCTTTTTATGTAAACTAAGTACTGGTGTAAGGAAATGAGGCCTGTGGTGTGAGAGGGTTGGATTCTTGTTGGTTTTGTGTTGTTTTTTAAATTTGTAGAGGACCTCTGTTCTGGTCGGTGTCAGATCACAGGTCACAAATGGTGCTACTTTCGTTTTCAGAGGCATGTTCTTGTGGAATTAAAACAAGCTTTAGTATTTGTTCCCCCATTTTTGGCATATAAACAGTATTTGACTCCAGTGAACTTTAAAAAGTTGTCTTTGTATATTTTGTTGTTGACTTCTACGTTCTTCCCAAACATTGTTTGATTTATGTCAAGAAGATGATGAATGAGCTGGGAGCTGGTAATTATTTTCTAGCATATTAAGTCAATGAATGTATGTTGTAGAATTTATTGAGTATAAATAATTATATTTAGTAAATAAAAAGTGACCAGAACAGAATTTTTATGCATAATTTTGCCTATGTTTTTATTAATTATCAAATGATATTTAATTCCTCTTTATGAAATGAAGAAAACTGTTTTTTTGTTACCTTAAGCCACTTTCCTCTGTGACTGACAGATTATTTTCGTAAATACAACCCACTTGTGAACAGGACTTGTGTTACCTTGTAATGTAAATATACTGAAATAATGTTCATTTTCTTAATTGTCGTATAGGCAGCATAGAGGTAATAAGGGTCTGAAAAAATAAGGCAACATTCATCTGCACTGTTTCAGTTGCTCTGTGAATGCTTCCAAATACCACCTGTAGTCTTTCATTAGAAAATAGAAGAAATTATTTATCTTTACCTCCTATATAGATTAAATACTTGCCAATAGGAAGCTCAGAAAAAAATACATTGCAAATGTTGCTCTACTTCCTGCATTGTAGTTCTTCTTTGTTCCCTTACATGGATTTATTTCTGAACTCTGTTCCTTAATTATTCTGTAAAATAAATTGTGGAGTCATTCTTCCTTTTATTGTAGGTACAAGAATTCATTATGCCACTGAAATTCTTACTGGTATAAGAAGTCTCATGCTGTGAACAGTTAAAAATCTTTTTGTCTAATACATTTGCTTTTCTTCAGCAGAACTCACAACAATACCTTATGCATCATGTTATTGAAGATGCAGCAGGAAAAATTAGACTACTGCATGGCTTAGTCTTCGTATAGAAAGAGATCAGTAACTCTTCTGTACCACCCTGGTCTTTCAGTATTGCTGGGTAACAATGGGAGGCTCTGGCCACTCACACCTCTGGCTTTTTTGGGTTTTGTTTTTAACTCTAAACTTCAGGAAGCTACGGCTGCTTGCTTCTTAAGTAAATAGTGTAAAGGGTAACTTGACTGTGTGTTGTTTGTGAAAACCATAGGCTAAAGAGAATGAGGGGTGTTGTCGTTGTTGGGGGGGTGTGGTTTTTTTGGTGTTGTTTTTTTCAATTCTCAATAGAGAAAATTGTCTGGCAGTTGACATTTTGAATTTAGTATGTACAAAAGCATTTGTGCTGGTAGGCACAAAGAAGAAAGGGAAACTAACATGAAAGAAACCTCATGTTACTCTCTATGTGTAGTGTCCAGAAGTGACAGATGAAACATGTCTGAGATGTTGCACATAAGTCGGGATGATTAGTCATTTTAGGCATTGTTGTAGACCTTTTTGTGGGTTTAAAAAATGCTTACATTTTCAGTGTTAATAATCAATTTCATTTTGTCACTTCAGTGTGGTGTTTTTGTTGTAGGAGATTACATGTCAACTGCTTGATTAGCAGATATTTCTGTCTTAAAAATTCAGACTTAAGAGGCTTATGTTGTCTTTTGCAAGATGAGTAGCATCTGTTGTGATTCATCTGGCTTTATGGTGTTGGGGGAAGTGTTGTAGAAGCAAGTTCTTGACTCACAGAATGACTTTCTGAATATAGTTTGGTGCCTTGATAGAAATGATGTTTGAATTGAAGCCTCTACCTGTGAATTCTTGGAGAGAGGGAAGGAAGAGAGGTGTGATGTTTTTGTTGTGGTGGTGGTGGTGTTTTTGGGGTTGGTTTGTTTATTTTTATTTTTTATTGTCAGAGAGCAGCTGGTGTTTTCATGACTTGTCAGTTGCTAGAGTAACAAAAAGTAATTGCCAGACAAGTTTCATGTCAGTGAAAACTTAAAGACCTGAGTGAAGGAAGGTGTGTGCATGTTACTGGGGTGTTAACTTGCAATCTGAAAGCCCTCACCAAATCATCACCCCCTTCTTCAGTGTCAAGGATCCCAAGAGTTGAATCTTGGAGGAGGAGAGAAGAGATGATGGAGCTTTTCTGTTACTACTGAAGGGAGTGGTAGATACAGTTTTCCAGCCTGACTCAGCATCTGCCCTCTTCTTGAGAGATGTTATTGTTGCCATCCATACTGAATGAAAGCCTACTTGAGCTCCATCCTGTTACAGGATCATGTTTGTTTGAAATTTGTTCTATGTTTTTTTTAAAAAAAAAAGTCGTGCTTTTTAAAAAATTCCATCTTTTTCCTATTGTAACTTTTAGACAATTGCTTTGTGTCATTAACTGTTTCACTTATAATTGCCTGACACTTTAAAATGTCTTTTCTCTATGCCAGCTTTATTCTCAGGTTTCTGCTTGGATAACCATGTTATTTAGCATCATACACAACTACCTTGCCTTACCATCTTCTTCTGTGCCCGTAACAGTTTTATCTTTAGCCCCATGCACCTCTCCTTTTTCTTCTTTCACTTAAGCATATGGTAACATATTTGTTTTTCCTCTTGGCTGCTGTCCTACCTGTTTTAGCAACTCAGAAGCTTAGTACTGTTCTTCTCAGTTCTGCTTTGCTTTACTTTCTCTGGAGAAAAACACAGGTGTTCACTGACTGGAGCTTGCCAATGTATGTGCGTATTTTGCTGTTGTGAAATTTGAAACGTTTCTGCTTGAATCCTGTGCATGGCAATCTTTGCTGCATAAATTGCAAAGATTTAACTGTGGGAGAAGCTGCAGTGCAGGCGCTTATGTGAGCGTCTCCTCCCTCCCCAAACAAATTACTAGAAGCATAAGCTGTGCAAGCAAAAATAGTAACGCTCTACTCCTCCCAGTGCTGTGTCAAGGGAGGTTATCAGCATTAATTTATTTCCTAGGACCAACACTTGTAGGAACCCCACTGCTGATACCCTGGTGGAATGCAGTGGTATCAATCTGCTCTCCATTGCAGCCTTGGACTTTATGTTCACAGACTTAACGAACATGCCATGTTATCATGTCTTTGCTTCTGTTGCTCCTTCATCACCGTTTCTGATGTCTCATACCTCTCATAATTCCCCAGCAAACATTTTGCTGAGTGGCAAAGACAGTAATTTTGATCTAAAGAGAAGCAGGCTGTCATTCCTCATATGGAATGGAAATGCTAGTCTTTTATGAATTCTGATTTGTGAGCATTATGAAGAGAAGCTTGTATGCTCAGTGTCCTGGGAGAACCTGTTTGAGATAGTATTTGTGTACTTAATTTCAGGTGCATAGGAGGACATTTTTAGCTGGGGGAACATGGAAATTGCTGTTGAAGTGGTTCCTAAAACTGTTGACTTGCTGGTGATTGAGCTGGTTTTGTACCCATTATTCATAGCTTTGCTCTTCATTCAATCTGCTGACATCTGCAGGGGGATCTGTAAGAGTTGTAGCAATGGGATATAGCATACTTTGGTTGTCTTAAAGAACTCCAGTTAAACTTTTAGGAAGAAAGTGAATTAGAGGTCAAGACAATAAATACCTGAATGCATGTCAGTTGTGTTTTCTGGGAGCAAGCAGTGGCTCGTTTCTGAGAAGGTCATGCCATATGTGTCATGAAGTAGACAAAGTCACCTTTCAGACAAAAAGAACTGCTTCTGGGAGGTTCTGCATGGAAAGCATGTTGCTGATAGACTAAAGCCATCTTAAAGAAAGGAGTTGGAGAGAGAATTGTCAAACTCAGATGTTTGCTGTGCGGGCCACTATTTTCTGGAAAGTCTCTGTTCTCATTCCAGATAAATTGGCAGCCCAGATGATCCAGATGTACCCTCCAACATTAGAACAGGACTTTCTAGTCAGGAATTGGAGGTTATTACAAAAAACTTACATTGATTTTGGTCAGCTGAACTAAAATGTCTTGAGTGTGCTCAAATTCCCTATACAAGAATAGTTTGTGTGTCTCTGTTTTTAGGATGTTATGTTACCTGCCATAACTTAAAATTTTTGTTTAATTGGCTTTATGGTACATGTTTTCAGCTGGGAAGGGACTAACATTTAGTTATTCAAATTAATGCATCTTGCATACTTTCTTACTAAGCATGGTATATTCTGCAGATGCTTAAACTGAATATTCTTGCAGCAGCCTTACAGTATATACTGTCTATTGCGCTTAGTCCCAGGTGAAGGTAGAGAAGAGCTGTGTAACCTGCTGCCATCTACAGCACAACTCTGTGCAGTGGCTCTGTCAGGAGTAACTTGACGTCAACCAAGATAACTCCTTAGAGGAGTTAAATGCTTGAAATGTGTCTTAACATGAAGGTGATTCTGACTTTCAGCCACCTCCTAAAGGGTCTGTTTTCAAAGTGAATAGCTAATTCTAGCTTGTTTAAATACCTGAACAGATGCTTGTTAAGCAAATAAATTGTGTATTTGAAAATAAATCAAAGAAATGGAAAAAAAAGAGAATGCCACTTTGAACTCCAGTAGTGAATGAATGAAGTTATACTTAGGTTTAACATGCAGACCACTGGAAACAAAATTCTGATTTTAAAACCAAACAGTAACTATAAAATGGTGATAATCAGCTTGGATTCACTAGAGAATCAGTAATTGTTTTACCTACTTTTGAAAACTAGAAGTTATATTTCTACCTAGTGTTTTAACTGGGAAAAAATATGAATTTATTTTCTTTGACACTGAACAGTAATAATTATTAACGTGAAGGAATACATGTAAAAAGAAACTATAAAGAGATCCAGCTTTTCCTTTGTTGTCATGATGTGACAGCCTCCTGTACAGAATAGCATGGAAAAATTCTAATGTTATTAAAATAGTGCAATTTCATACCTGGCTTAAAATCTTTTGGTATAATAATGAATTTCAAGCTCAAATGGGGAGGTGTGGAAACCAGGAACGATGATAATTTACTTTTAAGGAAACCTACAGAGTGCTTTTGGTCTGCACCTGTGACAGTGTTTGTCATGCAAAGTAGCTCTTGTTCAGAGGCTGCATACTCTGAAAGGCTCTTTTAAGTGGCTCGATATTGCTCTAGTATAATCTTTTATTCCTTTTGTTATGTAGGGTGTGACGAGGATATTTTATTCCCTTAATTATTCAGGAGTGTGGTAGAATAACAGAGTGATTACCTCAGCTGCTGCAAAACCAAGGGGTTGAAAATAAACCTGGTCATCACCTAGAGATCCACATGTATCTGAATTTCACAACAGGCCAACAATGATTTTTTTTTTTCTTTTGTAAGAGGAAATACAATACCTGTTGTAAAGTTGCTGAAAACATTTTTGTCTCAACAAGGAAGGCAAATTTAATATTCAACAAAATGTTTTAAAAGTTCAGAACCACTTTTGATGAGTTTAGAGCACAGTGTCCAAACTGGAATGCTGCCACTCTTAGAGGTATCATTGAAATTGGGCAATTGCTTGTAGTTTTGTGGGTTTTCTTGTTATTTTAAAGCCAGTTGGATTTGCAGAGGTGATCTCCAAGGTTGTCACTCTGCCACTCTTAAATGGGCTTTTATATGTTTTTAATAAAGCTTTTAGTATGTAGGCTTTTAGTTGGCTGTGAGGTCTGTCTGAAGCCTTGCCGTGCAGTTAAGTATTGTAGCCCAGGATTTTCCATGCTTTTCACATCTAGGAAAGAACAGTTAGAGAGAAAAATGAGAATTCCAGGTCATTCTGTCTCTGTAGTCATTCTGCTGATTTAAAAGTGGCAACTATAGAAAAAGCAGCAGAAATTTTAAGTAGCTTTCCTTGTCCATAGTTGCTCCAAAACACAAAATGAAAAAGGATACCTATAGGGGAAGAGCGTTTAGCTCTCTGAATGTGAACTGTGCTGCTGTGCAAGCTGAGAATGAGTCCTGTCCCATGTTGATATGATTAATATCCATTGCTATAGATAAGCATAAAAAGACAAAATCAAACTTCATAGCCCACACAGCTCATCTTTATCTTTTGTTTCTATGCTGATTTTATTCTGTTAAACTTTCAGTGTTGCTAAGATCAGAGAGTTTCCTTCATCAACCTTAAATGTTCCAGGGTCCTCATGGAGAACTGAAGAATTCTTCAGTTCTTGTTTTAATGTGATTTATTTATTAATTATAATTTTTACTAAAACAACTAACAGATCCTCAAAGATGTCTAAGGAGACAATTGTGCCTTTTTTTTTTTCTAATTGAACTCACTATGCCATTCTCCTGTCCCAAAGTAGATAGACTGCTTAGCATTTTAATTGGTTTTCAAGCTGAATTCAGCGTTTATGTTCAAGGCCAAAGACAGGGTTATGAAGGTTAATTATACTTATCAACATTTAGAAACAGTTGATTCTCATTGCATGTGAAGTGTTGGCACAGCACTTTTCTCCTGGAGGAGGAAATTGGCATATTACTTCATGATGTAACTGGAATGCTTGTGTGCTTATCTTGGTTAGGTGGTTTCAATGGGTAGGCTTCTCAGTTATTTTACAGTTTGGTGCTTATAAATGACCTTGAAGTATCCAAGTGGCTATTCACTTTAAATCTGCATTGTATGAAGTTAATAGCACTCCTGTAGTTACCAGGTCTTAATTTCATATTCCATGCGTGTTACAGAGAAGCTGGGTGTGATAAAGCTTAAGTTATGAATGTCACAGACTTTCTAAAAATCTGTAACGGGAGTGTAAAATATGCTGTTGTTTTAAGAACTTCTTGCTTACAGTATTTTTTTTCTCAAGTTGTGATCATTAGGAGGAGAGGAGAGCTCATCCTTCTCTGAATTCTGTTGAGGGCTGCAAAACAAAAGGACTAAATCCTTTCTTACAGGAAAGATGAGGCATGCCCAGGTGTTTTTGAGATTAAGGGACTCTACACATTGAAGTCAGTATTACATGTGCTTTGGCTTGACAATTTCAGAAACACAAACAAGCCAATAAACCTTTATTCTCCTATGTGTTCATTATGAAACTTCTTGGATAAATTGGAATTTTTAAAAGTTATAAGCCTCTATTTGTAAGTACAGTGTACCTGCTGAAGTTCACTGGTTTGCCTATGTGACCACTGGTTTTGGATATTCGGTCTGGACACTCAGTTGGAAACACAGGACACGAGATTTCTTCAGTCACCCCTTTTAGCAGAGCACGTGATTGGAAACATGTAGTGCCAGTTATTCTTACAGCTGCTCCTGCAGGAAATGTCAATGGGTACATTCAGTTTTCCTCCTTTCAACATCTCAAAGCAGGATGTGAAAATGAGCATCAGAGTTGGGATGTATCCCCAGGAAGATGAGTAAGTTGGGATCTACATTTCTGTTTAGTTGTAGCTCTGAGACCTAAGATAAAGCTGCCTAGCTCCGTTTACATAGTGAAGCATGGAAATTAGTGTTTCATTCCTTTCCTAAATGCTACACTTTGAAATGTGTGTAATCTGCCTTCAAAAGGAATTAAATGTGTAACATGATACTTAGAGGTGTAGTTAACTGCTGTGGCAGAGATACAGGGTATTGAATTGCTCTCTGCTAATATTATCTTGGTAGTTAGCTAGTGTTATCTTGGTATTGTGTGTAATTTTGAATCTGAAAGTAAACTTATAAAGTGTTATTAAACTGATAACTCTTGTCACTTTGGTGACAATATTGGAATAAGGTAATGCTATGAAGGGAAAGATGTAGTTTAAAAACTAAATACATTCTCTCTTGGAAGTATTCTCTCCCTTATTTATTGTAAAAATACCAACTGAATTTGTTGGAGCTCACAAACATTGCATCCTTTTTTCCAGGCATTTATGTCCATTTTCTCTCTGTCCCTGGACTCCCAAACTGTGTGACATCTCTTGCAACCCTCACCACGCGGTTCTGACTGCCCTTAATTAGCTGAGTATTGGGTAGATGGATAGAGGATGGTGGGGAAGCAGGATTCAAAACTTGGTATCACACAGTCATGTGGGATTGCCCAGCTGAGAGGATCACATTCACCTTAAATCACATGCTCGAGCAATCTGATGGCCCCATTATGCATTTTATGGGAAAGAGAATTCCCAGTGCTGGAGTAGACAGGGTGGAAGGGCAGGAGAAGGTGCTTTGTTCATTCAATATTTGTTTGGCCCTGAATGCAATAATTCTTTATCCAGAATGGTAGTGGTTTGTTTTGTTTTGTTGTTTTGTGTTGTGGGTTTGTTGATGGGTTTTTTTTGGTCTCTGTTTCCTTCTCTGAAGCATTTAAAAGGACATTCAAGGAAGTGTCAAGACTTTGTTTTCCTGCCTGTGCTGTATGAAGTGACCTTACAACCACTCCCTGGTTGTCAAGGAACAGAACCTTGTTATCTCAACCATGACACATACTTTATTTTCTACTCCAGTGATTTTAGTATCTTTCATATTGGTCCCTGAAGCAGAACCTTAAGTGCATTTGATAATGTGTGGTTCTTGCTATGGAGAATCTTGGTGTCTCCTCTAGTCGTGGGAACAAAAAGCATTCTGCTCTTCAGCAGTGGGATAGCTTTGGGAACAAATATGTTTAACTCCAGTGCTTGAGGGCTGGCTTTGAGCTGTGAAAGGCTTGGCTTCTGTTTTCAGCTCTGGCAAAGAAAAAAATTTATTTAAGTTGTATGTTGATTGTTGCAAATGGTGTGAGCCATTGCGTAATTTACATTAGGTAGTGATGGGGGGCTGTTTAGCCTGGAGAAAAGGAGGCTGAGGGGAGACCTGATCGCTGTCTACAACTACCTGAAAGGAGGTTGTAGCATGGAGGGTGTTGGTCTCTTCTCCCAGGTAACAAGTGACAGGACAAGAAGAAATGGCCTCAAGTTGCACCAGGGGAGGGTTACATTGGATGTTAGGAAACAATTCTTCACGGGAAGGGTTGTCAGGCATCGGAACAGGCTGCCCAGGGCAGTGGTTGAATTGTAATCCCTGGAGGTGTTTAAAAGACGTTTAACTGAGGTTCTTAGGGACATAGTTTAGTGCTGGAGTTAGGTTAGGTTATGGTTGGACTCGATAATCCTGAGGGTCTCTTTCAACTAAAATGGTTTTATATTGGGCAGATTTCTGAGGACTGTGAATTGCAGGTGAGTTGTCACTTGATGACACTTGTATCTCTTCAAAAGCTACTTGTTGCGGCAGGGTGGGTGCTGCTCATTGCCCAAAGAAACGTCATGGGAGAGCACCTAAGTTGTTGAATAGGAATGGGTGGGGAAACAAGAGGTTTAGGGCTAGGTCACTTGCCAAGTCTGATATGCAACAAACTTTTACAGTTCCTGTGGATCGCGTTATATTGTATAGATGCTGTTGGCTCATCTTGTTAAATTAAAAGCAGTTCCAAGTTATAGTTGCTTAGCAGTTACCTAGTAGCTTCAGAAGACAAGCATGGATGACTGGTGCTAAATCACTAGTCCTTGTTAAGCTTGTACAAAGGCTCTTTGAAATATTTGTTTGTGACTTAAAACAGTGAAAAAAACACCCATAAGAAAACTAACTTCATCCTCAGTACCCCCAAAAAACGTGGTAAAATGAAAACAATCAAAAACACCCCCAAAAAGTATGAAATATCCTGAATTGCAAACATGTAGGATAGCACTGACACCTAAAAAAACCCAGAAGATTCATCAGCTGATTTTAATTAGGCAAGCAGTAGAGTGAAGAAAACTCAACTTGGCATAAACAATGGAAATCTAAATTAGACTTTCTAAATTGTTTTAATAAACCATGATGTGTAAGCCAGATACTGTCACTGCCTCTTTGAACCTGTTGCTAATTTAAGTTAGAATTTCTATGGTTTTTCCTATTGCAGTAGGCTTCTCTGACCTTTTGTTCTTGAATTCTCATACAGATATCCTGTATCTTGAAATTGTGGAAACTACCTTCTAGCGCTAGCCAAAAGAAATCCGAATGAAGGCCATCTCTTATGTCATTGGCTCTATTTTAATATCAAGAAGAGACACTGCTGTCAAGATAAGAAAACAAAACTGTACATGAGAATAAACATTGTGTTCTTTTCTGAAATATCCACCATGTTTAATCCTGCACAAAGTCCACTCCATAAAAGTATCTCAAATGCAGTATAACTGTTTTGCAGCTAAGCGCACCTTGATTGAGACTTGTTTGTCTGTGTTGTCTTCTGTCATGTTTTTAATCTTAGATTTGCATTGATTTTTCTATTTGATCTATCTCAGATTAGAGCAGAAATTGGGATTGTAGTTACTCTCTTAGCTGAGCCTACGTGGAATGTGTTCATGGTTCTCTTTACCGGGCCTTGGAGAGGAAATCCCTGTTCTTTGATGAAACTAAGTCAATGGGTTATAGAAAAGTGATTCTCAACTGGTAGGTCTTTGGGAGCTCTGGATGAGGAAAGATAGTTTATTTTATTCACTTCACATGAATGCTGTTCCTCAACAGTGCTGTCTAATGGAGAAAACAAAACAAACACAAAAAAACCCAAAACAAAACAACAAAAAACACCACCGCCCACAACAAAAAACCTTCCTATTACCACTTTTAAACCTTTGGAAGCCTGTAGTCTGGTGTTATTTCTAAATTAATGCAGTTAAGTGGCATCACTCTTGGAATTTGAATCATTGTGTTCTTCTTGGGCAGGTCTTAGTGAGTCACCTAAGTCATATTTTGAGATTGGCTTTTTTTTTTCAGAGCACAGATCCAGCTACCCCCTCCCTGCCTTTATGAAACTTAAGGTGTCCTTTCAACAGGTATGCAAATATAAAAGAGCTCTTTAAGGTGTATTTCACCACTTTAGATGAGTTAGCCATCATTTTCAGTTCTGAGAAGCAGCAACATGCACCATGCAAAGGGGAGATTAAACACTTACTGGATCTGCCACTTGGAAAATTGGTCCTTTGCACAGACATTGGTGGTACGTTATTTGTTTTATGAGTTTGGTTTTCTTCTTTTTGCTCTAAATGATGATTTTCTTCCCCTTTAACTCTGTTTATTCAGCAGTAACTATTTATATTGCTTTGAACTTGAGAGCTCTAGTAACATTTGGATCAAATTGAACTTGGTAGCATACAGAACAAAAGGATAGTGGATATTCAAGGGAGCTTATAGTCGAGCACTGACAGTTACTGGTGGAGTTAAGGGATACAGTAAGAAAAGTAAAGATTGGTATCTGCTCTGACTAGTTATTGTAATTGCTGGAAAGTCTGTGGTGGAGCCTCGTGAGATACCAAAAATCTGATTCTGTAAGTCATTTGTAGTAACATTTCTGCTCTTTTGAAGGTGTGTGGACTTTGGGGATTTTGGGGGTTTGTTTTCAAGTATGATCTGTTCTGTTCTACATATTCTGAGCTTTAACCTTTATCACTGGGTGATTCAGAGGGTACATATACCCATGACTGTGGTAATTTGAATTTGCTTTAGTTTCGTTGGATCTGTGTCCATCATCAAGGAATATATCAAGAAAGATTTAATCACTTCTGAAGATGACAGTCATGCTCTTCCTCCAGGTCTCTGTAACTCCTTCAAAGATGAGAGAGCAACAGTAGATAAGAAAAGGGGGTGGTTTTCCTTAAGAAGAGGAGTCTCTGGTCTTTTGGACAGTCTTGGAAGAATGTTCTTGTCTATTCCCCAGCTCTACAGATGTTTTAAACATAAATTGTCTTGTAACATAAGTAATCCATGCTCTAGTGCCTGAGATAGTTGCTTTCATGATATTCATGTTAAAACTGCAAATTGTTCGTAAACTCTTAGTAAGCAAAACATTTTACCATGACTGTCTGACTGGGTACATATTCTGAAATTGTGACAAGCTGGAATCTTGTTTGTGTTTGCTCAGGTCAGCTCAGAGAGAAGCAATGTAGGAAATCAGCTGCAGTAGCTTCTGGTGTGGCAGTGAACTGTCTGCATGATGGTGCCTGTCTGTCCAAGCAAAGTCACTGCAGCTTCTGAGATACAGAAACTTTACAGTAGTTTAAGCTTTTTGCTTTATTTACAACAGGTAAAGAGCCCTCATCTAGTCATGCACATTTCCTTTGCCAGTTGGTAATTAACTGATCTGCAACAGTATGATTACTTGCAATTGTTTACATATAATCTCAGAATAGCTGTCCGAAACTTTATTCCTTATGAAGTTGATAATATTCTTGACCTGAATGTGAGACTTAATATTTCTCTATCTGTGATTTAATTTTAACCAAGGTGTTTAGAGGATTTCATCACTGTTGGTAGTATTCTGCATCATTTGAAGCATTAAAGTAGACTTGCAGCATCCCCTTATTGAGGCTTTTTTCAGCAAAATGAATTAGTGTTTTTCAGTCTTGAAATAGTGTCTTTTATTATTTTCTTTTTTTTTTTTTTTTACATTTAATGCTTTAGCTCTGTATTAGACAGTAAAAAAAAAAAAAAAGAAAAAAAAAAAAAAAAGTTCCTTTTAGGAAAAGCAAAGTTAGATTTTGTTTAGGAAAGTTCCATGCAGAGGAAATCCAGATCTGTCTTGTGTCTCAGTGCAGAACTAATTCCGCTTTGGCATCAGAAACAGAAGGACTCGTTTTCCCACTTGTCCATCTTGTCTGTGGAAACATCTGTGCTGACTTATCTTACTTTTTCATTTCAGAAAAACCTTTAAGAACAACATTGTTTTTCCTTTTGCCTTGGCTTCATTCCCCTCATTTCCTGCAGTAGTTTCCAGTTGGTGTTGGAAGAGTAGTAGCTATAGACATACTCCAGGCTTACAAAGGCTATTATGGTTGGAATGGAGGTGGATTAAGAGGTGGCCCTGGGCTGTTCTTTATCACTGCTGTGCCAGACCTGCAAGCAGAAAGGCAGATGCAAAGTCCCATGGCCTAACTCAGTTTAAATGATCTCTGTTTAAAATAACTTGCAATAGTGGGAGATTGCAGACAGGCCTACGGGCTGATCTGAAAGGCAACAGCCACAGTGGGGAAAGGGGAGGCAACTTCATACAGCTGCCAAAATGAGAGATAAGAAACCATGGGGAGCACCAGCTGGCTTCTCATCACAGTGCTCAACAGTTTTATTTTTGTGTCTTTTCACTCCAAGATGTTAATATAAGCATTTTGGCTTCTGATGCAAAACTCTAGATGAATGTGAGTTGATGAGATATATGGAGGGATGTGTGTGTGAGGCCACTAGTAGTACCTTTACCATTGTGAAAGAAAACTTGTAGTAATGTTGTTAGAAGAAAGGCAGGATTCCCCGACTTCAAATTATTAAATTTGTCATGTTGCGTTCTTAAATCCTTTTTAGTTTGTCATCTTTGGGCAGGAAATATGCAAGGCCCAAATAGGGGATGTGCCCTTAAGTTACAGGGCGGAGTTCTTAAAGTAAAATACTTTGCAATGTGTCTAACCACTTACTTTGAGTACATCTTGTTTTCTTCAAACAAAAGCTATAATTGACCAATTTAACTTTTTATAAGTTTCTGTAGGGTCAGTTTGACATCTGCTTCTTTATTTTGGTGGTTGGTACTGTACCATCTTGAAATGTAAAAATAAAATGCTAGATTTGGCGATGTAAGGTTTGATGAAATCTTCTTTCCATACTTCATGACAGCAAAACAAATAAAAATCTTCTGGATATTGTATGAAGCTTCATAGCTTCTCTCTGGTTCAAGCTTAAATTAAAAAAAAAAAAAAAAGATTTATTGCCTTTTTATGCATAAAAGTCAGACTGAGCCCCAGGTCAAAATGGCTTGTGGCAGTGAAGTAGATAATGTTTCAGGTAACTAGATACCCTTAAGTGAAGAAATAACCATTTTTACCATTAAGACCAACAACTCCTTTGAATCATGGGAGCAGTCTTGCAAAATGTACATTGTGAAGACTGTGACAGATTGGGGAACTTTGAAGTGCATTTCAATGGCCAGGGGGCTCCAGAACACTTGGAACTTGAGCTTTTACAGAAGATGTTGCGTTTTAGTACCTAGAGGTGACTTTTACCTCCTCTCCTGTACTCTTTTATCTTTACCAGGACAGGTTTGCCTGTGGGACACCTGTGTAAGGTAGTAATTATTAAAGTTGCAGTGAATATTCAGAAGTTTGCTATCCTTTACTTGGCATTCATTGCCATCTGTCACCCTCAAAAGATAGCTGAGGTATCTGGACTGTGCTTCTACTTTCCAAGTTTTTTCTAGATGAGACCTGTTTTCAAGTATTGTTCTTAAGTGCTTCAACTTTCCTGTTGTGTGTTTTTTGTGGCTTGTATGGTGTGTGTATTTTTTTTCTTCTTCTGGAAACAGCAGTACAGAAACAGGAAACAGCTTTCTTTGCACGTGGACTCATTGTTCAGGAAATGAGAAGGCAGGTGATGAAACTCAGGGTGGAAGGTAGTGTTTCATAAGGGTGTATTTGGTGGCTGATAGCACTAAGTGATTACAATGTACTCGGGGGTGATACGTGTGGCAGTTTTTGAGTCTGGTAGTGTTATACCTGTAGCAGACTTTTGAGCATTCAAACACTGCAATTCAGAGTTAACCTAACCATGCAGGTCATAATCTTTGACTTCCCCAATGTTATTACTGATTTTGTCAAGCTCTCCTATTTGTCTTGACTTCACAGCAGAAGGAATTGAACCTAGAGATCTACTCAGCTCTCTGATTTCTTTTCTACAACTGCGGAACAAAACCTTTTCCTAGTTCTTCCAAGTTCTTGTTAGTGTGTGTAAGGTGCTTAGCTTGAGAGTTGAGGAAAACTTGTGATTTTGTTGTTTACCAGATCTTTTGCTGCATCGTTTGACGATGTTGGCCCCACTCCATTTTTACCAGGAACTTGGCTTCAGTTCCAGCTTTCTCAGAACTGGTCTCAACAAACAGGTGGTCCTTGGCATGCGGTGACATTGGGTCATGTGCAAGAAGCTGGCCTGATCTGTAGCTTGTCCTAGTGACGTGTACTTGGTGTGTGGAGTCCTGAACTGAGAGAGGGGATCTGTGGCCCCACTCCACAACCAGGGGGCTGTACTTCCTCTGGTGCACTGGATTCACAGAGCCTCCAAAGGAAGGCATGTTCCTTGATTACAGTCTGTGCTGTTGCTGTTGCCCTGCTGCACAGAGCCAAGTGAAAGTGCTGTCACCCTGTTTTATAATTACTGGGTGGCACTTAGATTATTTGAGTGCCTTGGTTTGATTACCATAGTTAGATTTATTATTTAGATTTCCTTTAATCTCTGAAAACTGATCCTGTCCCTGTTAGCTCTTAATTTTTTTCTTAGTTTTGTTTGTTTGTTTGTTTTTTAGCACTTAGCTACCTTTTGCAAGAGTATTACCTCAAACTTCGTTATGGACTTTACTGAACTGAATGCAGTGATAACCACACTTGAGAACTCCTTACCTAGGAGTCACCTGGTGGTTGTGGAGGACAGCAAGTTGAGCATGAGCCAGTAACATGACCTTGCCACAAAGAAGGTGAATGGTGTCCTTGAGTCTATTAGACAAAGCATTGCCAGCAGGTTGAGGGTAGTGATCCTTTCCTTCCACTCTGCACTGGTGAGGCCATATCTTGAGTGCTGGGTCCATTTCTGGGCTCCCCAGTACAAGAGAGATGTGGACATAGTGGAGAGAGTCCAGTGAAGGGCCACAAAGGTGATTAAGGGGCTGGATCATCTGTTACTTGAGGAAGAACTGAGAGAAAGAGCTGGGACTGCTCAGCATGGAGAAGGCTTGAGGGATCTTATCAATGTATATAAATACCTGAAGGGAGGATGCAAAGAGGACAGAGCCAGCTGTTTTCAGTCATGCCCAGTGACAGGACAAGAGGCAGTGAGCACGAACTGAGACACAGGATGCTTTCTCTCACCATCAGGAAACACTTCTGTACTGTGAGGGTGACCAAACATTGGCACAGGTTGCCCAGGGAGGTTGTGCAGTCTTAGTTCTTGGTTAATGTATTGTTAATGTATGGAGGACTCCTTTAGACCAAAAGGGACACATAATAGGTAAAGTAGAAGGCTGTGAAGTTGAATTCTTAGTAGATACAGGAGCCACATTATCACTTTTAAATTTCACCCCAGCAGGGTCCAAACTTATGGATAAAACTTTGTTTCATGTTGCAATGGAGCAAAATTAAGCAAACCCTTATTTGTGACAATAGGAAATAAGACTATATGGGAAAAGTTTGTATTAGTGGAAGACTCCCCAGGAAGTTTATTAGGGACAGATCTTTTACAGGCTCTGGACATGGAAATACATTTATTGCCTGAGGGAGTGGATATAATAATTGTGAGGATGAATGTAATTACCGAGAGTACTAACAAAGAGTTCAAAATACCAGAAATATTAAAATCTGTGCCAGCAAAATTATGGAGTAAAACCAGTTTCGATGTAGAGCTATGAGTTTCAGCTCACCCTGTGATCATAAAAACAAAGGGAGGAGCTCTTCCTGCTGTGAAACAGTATCCTGTTCCCCAAGAACCAGAAAAAAGCATTCAAAAACAAATTGACTGCTATTTAACTCTAGGAATTTTAGAAGTCACCCTACAATACTCCTATACTCCTAGTGAAAAAAAATAGATTAGAGTAAGATGGAGACCCAGAATATCACTTTGTACAATATTTACGGGCAGTTAACAACCACACAGTGGTTTCTCACCCAGTAGTGCCTGATCCCTCCACTATGCTCTCACTAATACCGCTTTGGGCAAAAAGTTTAACTGTAGTTGAACTAACTACTGCTTTTTTTTAGTGTCCTGCTACACAAAACCAGCCAACTTTTGTTTGCTTTCACATGGAAAGGACAGCAGCTGACCCACAAGTGTTTGCAGAGTCTCCTACAAGTTTTTGTGAATAATGGGAAATTATTTAAGAGATATAAAACTGCCATGTGAAACAGTTCTTGTGAAATATGTAGATGATTTACTAATAGCAAGTGAAGATGAAAGTGCCTGTATAGTAGATACTGAGTGTTTATGGACTGCCTTAGTGGTGAAATGACACCGTGCATCTCAGTCCCAACTTGAGCTGTGTCAGAAAGAAGTGAAATACTTAAGTTTTATTTTAAGAGAAGGGCAGTGAGAAGTAGACTCAGAAGGGGTAGGTGCTTGTTGTGGTTTAACCCCAGCTAGCCACACAAACCATGACAGCTGCTTGGTCACTCCTCCCCATACCCCAAGAAGGGAAGAAAATCAAAAGGGAATGGAAAAACTCGCAGGTTGATATAAAAGCAGTTTAATGAAACAACAAAATAATACTAATATTCTACTACTAATAAGAATATATAAATTGAAGAACATAAAATAAGTGATACTTAATGCAATTTCTCACAAACTCCATCCATGCTGAAGAGTCAGTCCCAAGAAGTAAAGCACCCTGGTCCTGAACAGTGAGAAAGCAAAGCGGCAGAAAGACCCAAAGGCCAACTGCAAAATGGCAGAACAGCAAAAGGCTGAACTAATTAAACTAACCCAACTACTGGAACTGAATTGGAACAGAAGTGAGCTGGAATGGAACTAATGAGCTGGAAAAGCCTACTCCAATTACATACTGAGCATGACGCTAATGGTGTGGAATATTTTAATTGATCAACCTGGATGTCTGTCAAGGTCTGTCCCATCTATGGTGCCCTTCCTAGTTGTCTTGCACCTGGAGGTACAACACCCAGAAAGACCATGGTCTCCCTGAGAGTGGCAAAGGTACCAGTAAGTTCTTACATTCTCCTCTCACCCAATCCCAAATGCTGGAGAGCTCGTGGGAAGAAATAAGTTAGCTCTTCTCAATCAAAACTTGGGAAACCTAGCATCTTATCACAATAATTCTCATATTAAATCCAAAACAAAAAAAGTTAGTGCTAGCTGTTGATAAGAAAAGTTTCTAAGCACATGATGAAAATCAGCTCGATTTCAGTCAAACCAACACAATGCTACAGCTAAACTTGATGTCAGTCACAAAGAAACGGGTACGGGGATTCCTTGCAGCAGTAGGATTCTGATGACAGTGGATCCCTGGGTTAAGAGAACTAATGAAACCCCTAACAAAAGCAAAAAGAGATGAGGAAGTAGATCCTATTGTGTCGGGCCCAGAAAGGTCCAACATCCTTCTGTAAAAGGGGGGTTCGGACAAGATGACTGCCAGAGGTCCCTTCCTATCTCATCTATTGTGTGATTCCCAGTGGAACAGCATTTCGCTGGTACTGTTGTGACCCTCTTTTCCAGCAAGGACCTAAGTGCATTTTTACCCTTCTTGATGCCCATGTAAACAACTAGGTTTCCTTTCTCCTAGTGTGTGTTGCCCATGCTTGTTGTCACGTTGGTCTTTGAAGTCAATGTATTACGCATGTGTCACCTTAAAAGAAATTTACGATATACTCTTATTTGATGCTCATCTTTGGAAATTTAAGTGCATTAACTTAATTTAGGCCTTAAGGATAGAAGATAGGTACCCAGCAGAGCTTAGCAGGTCCATTTTGGAGGTCTGAGCTTGGGGACCGCTTGCCCTTTGGAAGGCCAGGTGAGCATGCAGTAGCCATTTCACCCTGCACTTTGTGCAGCCAATCAGCAAGTCACAGGTGAGGCTGTACCATGCCTGTGTGGTATGATGCTGGAGTGAGTGTAAGAGTGGTCTGATACTATAACGGATCACAAAACAGTATCACTGTGCAAATCCTATATCTAATGACTGTAGGTGATAGTACTTACAGAGAAAGCTAAAACCTTCCTAAATGGTACAGTATGCAAGTGTTTAAGTAACTTGGTTCATAGATTAAGCAGAAAACCTGTTAGAATCAGGGGTCATCTCGACCATTTTCACATTGTGCCTGCACCTTGGCCAAAATTCAGGGGGCAGTGAGGATATAGGAAGAGATAACATAGTGTCTCAGCCATGAGATTAGGTGAAGACTCTTGGTGAAATTCTCCAAATTTAGTGACATTTTGAGTGGAAGCTGGTCTGTGGGAGAAGGGGAAGAGTCCTTCTGTGAAGTTAATTATGGTTTTAATGTTAGAAATGTACCTTCAATAGGGTATTACTGCCATGCAGTCAGGTTTAAACTCTCTAACAGGCCTGGAACAAAGTACATATTTGGTGAGGGGCCTTTCTTATGCTAGAGGGAAAAGGGCTTGTCTTTCCTAATAGCCCCCTTATGCAGTTAAATGAGCATATCCCTACAATAAACACTCATATAATCTGGTTAACATATGGAATTTATAAGTCAATACGGAACACCACCCAGTCCACTTGTCTGTAAAGGTGTGAATAAAGGTATGCAGCCAGAGACTTCTGACATGGCCAAAGCATCTGGTGTCTGCTGTTTTTGCTGGGTGACTTATGCAACTATACCTCAGGGAATATCATGTAACATTATAGAATCATAGAATCATTTTGGTTGGAAGAGACATTTAATATCATGGAGTCTGTTAGTCTGCTAGTGCCAAGTTGACATCTACAGGTCTTTTAAACACCTCCAGGGATGGTGACTCCATCACTTCTCTGGGTAGCCTGTTCCAACGTTTGACAACCTGTGGCGGATGCACTCGACCTCCCCCCCCATTTTTACTAATATGCAATCTGAACCTTCCCTGGTGCAACTTGAGACCATTTTCTCCTGCCCTATCATTTCTTGCATTAGGAGGAGACCAGCACCCTCCATGCTACAACCTCCTTTCAAGGGAGTTGTAGACAGTGATCAGGTCTCCCCTCAGCCTCCTTTTCTCCAGGCTAAACAGCCCCAGTTCCCTCAGCTGCTCCTCATCAGACTTGTGCTCCAGGCCCCTCACCAGCTTTGTTGCCCTTCTCTGAACTCTCTGCAGCACCTCAATGTCTTTCTTATAGTGAGGGGCCCAAAACCGAACACAGGATTTGAGGTGCAGCCTCACCAGTGTCAAGTACAAGGGGATGATCACTTCCCTTGTCCTGCTGGCCACACTATTTTTGATGCACACCAGGATGCTGTTGTCCGTTTTGGCCACCTGGGCACACTGCTGGTTCATGTTCAGCCATCTGTCAGTCAATCCTCCCAGATCCTTTTGTGCCACACAGCTTTCCAGCCACTCTTCCCTGATCCTGTAGCACTACCTGGAGTTGTTGTGACCCAAATGCAGGATCCAAGGCATACTTTTGAGATTTTTTTGTTTTGTTTTGTTTTAAGGGTGGGAGCTAGGAAGGAGGGAGGAAGTCGCATAAAACATTTGAGTATGCGTATGTATAGATAGGTGAAATTCTGTTCACACAGAGTATTAGCTTTCACTGCTGTATGTTGTCCTCTGCTTTTATCAGATATCCAAGCAGGATTTTCCTATTCTTAAGGTGCACTGAACTGAAAACCAGACTGTTAAAAAAAAACTACCAATAGCTGATGCAATCTGCTAAAATAAATCAAGATGAAATACAGATGTTAAGATGGCAGGTTTTTGATCATGTGCCAAGTAGAATGCATTTCCCTTATGTTTTAAATACATGTTTCTGAGCTGATCACCATAGATTCTCTTCACAGTTGGAGAGAAATACCTTATTTTGCAGCATAATTTGTCTGATTGTAACAGCTGCTTTAAAATAAGCAGTACCTTTCTAAGTTCCAGTTTGTATCCATTGTGTATGAAAGAAACATAGGTGATTAGCTGGGATACAAGCTTCGAGTTCTTTACAAATAGTTTGCATGTGTTCTTCTGAACATTCAAGCTCTTAAGAGTTGTGACTGTGAAGTAGGATCATCTGTTAATTAAAACCCTAAACAAACCAGCCAGAGAACCAGATTGCAAATACTTGTGAATGTGGAGGGAGCAGCAAAGGCATGTCATAAATGTCCACCAAAAGCTAAAAAGATGATTTAGATTCGGGGTTGTGTCCTCAAAGCTAATGGCTGGGTCAGCAGAAGCAGAAAAGAGCTCACTCGTGGAAGTACCCCTCATAATAACCTGGCTGTATTTGCAAATAAATATATGAATTCCCCTTCCCTACATTTATTGGGAAGTAATTTCAAAGCCTTGAGGCTTGGATGGTTGGAAGCATTCTGCAATTCAAAATAAATCTGTTCTCAAAGCTCATGCTTATTTGACTTTTTGGCGATATTGTTTTGCTGAGAGATCCTTTTCCCCTCCTTGATATTTATTTTGGCATATTTCAGAAGCAATACTGTTTGGTTTCAGTCTTCATTTTGCCAAGAAAAATAAGCCAAGCTGGTTGCCTGCTCATAAGCCAAGCAATGTGGGGGAAGGTTGGCCTTAACTATTTTTGCCCCAGCTTTGCTGCTTTACTCTGCATGCCTGTTCAAACACGAGCAAGCGCAATTTTTTCTTTCTCTCCCACATAACATCTCTGCAGTCTTCAGGACTGCTGGATTATGAGGTTTCTTGGGGACCATGCACAACTGTGACTGCTAAGAATTAGACATCAGAGTACCTGTCTGATGATACTACTGTTGAGATTGAGATAAGGGAGGGATGTAGTGACTGTGGTTACGTGAACACACAGAGGAACAAAAAACACCGGGAGTGTTGAGAATAAAAATCGTAAGTTAAAAAATGATCGTTAAAAACAGAGATGAATTTTAAACTGTTTTAGGGTGAGTGTTCTTGTGTTAGGAAAGATCTGTTTATTCAGATAACTGAGTATGGTTGCAAGTTTGTATAACTAAAAAAGCTGATTAACTACTTGAAATAACAGTGTGCAATGCCACTCATTTTTCATCCTGTTTAAGAGAGCCTGGTCTTTCTGTAAATTGAATATGTATGCAGTCTGGTGTTGCTGAATTGCCTGCTAATAATAGAGCCTCAGATGGGTGCTGGGGGTAGAGCTGACAAGGAGCAGCCTCCGAGAGGCACCCAATTCTGCATCCTTGTGGCTGCTGTGTGGAAGGTGCATGTTGTGGTGCCGGCAAACAGAGCTTCTGGGGTGAATTCCTTTTTTCTGTGGTAATCCTCCTTTTCATTTTATTAATGCAAATTAATCTCTTGTAGTCATCTCCCTTCAGATGTCTACTGTTTCTAACTTTTTACACAAGAAAACATCTAGCCACACATTTCCCTGTTACATGCCACCTTGGTAATTACTCAAGTACTTGAGTAAGATCCTCCTCAGTTCTTTGAACTGAGTCTAGGGAACTATTGACTTTGCAGTTTCTTTAGCACACAGTCTTCTTGTTAAACTTTTCATTAATGCTTCCTTTTGTGTGTTAGTCGCATACATTATGGTAACTTGCTATAGTGTGTTAACACTGTATGTTCTTCCTAAGGGTTTTTTAATTCCAAATGTGCTTTACATAATAGAAGAACAAAAATATGATAACAAAACCACTGAAAGCAGTTGAACAAATGGTTTTCTTTATAGTGAGATTTGTTTTTATGAGTGTGTATTTCTTGAGGCAGCCTTTGAACTGCAAGATCCAGTTGTGTGCTCTCCCATTCCTCTCCTTGCCCTTCCCCTTTCCCTGTTCTCTTGCACTCAGGATGCTCCATAGGCTCCCTGGAGGGGCTGTGATGCCTCCTCCCACCTCACCCCCCTCACCCTTCTGTCCTCAGTTCATTTGTTTCTGCTAAAGCTTGAGCTGAAGCTGTAGCTTGAGGTATATACCCTAAGCACAATACACTAACACCACACCTTAAAGAAAAGGTCACTGTTTCTATGCTACCCCTGCTCTTACACAAGCATTGGTTTAGCAATCTGATTTGTTATTTAGCTGCTTCCTGGCCCCTCACCCCACCCAAGACAAAAAGAAAGAAAGAAACAATCCCCAAACTGTCGTTGGGCTAATCCTCTGATCACACACTGTCTCTGGCTGGAGGGCAGTGGGAGGCTTTGTGCTCGGTGGGACCCAGGGTTTTCTCCTGTGGGATGCTGGCTGTTCCCTTTGGAACAGGCCAGTTTACAGCTGTTGTGTCCATTTGTATCTTGTGCTGATGGGAGAGAGGCAGAGCAGTGGGCTGTGGGTGAACACCTCTGCAAGCATCCCATCCCATCCCCATCAGCTTCCCGCCTCAAACCCGTGACGGGAATGAACAGTTAAAGGCACGTTTTTTAACCAAGATTTGGTTGATTCCAGGCCGTTTTCTCATCACACCAGTGACTTCGAATATGGTGCGAATACTAATGTTTAATGTAACTTTCATTCTCTAGCAAAAAAAAAGTAAATAGGCCACATCTAAAGAAGGAAGCATTGCTTTCTGGCTGTATGTGGTGACCACCAGCTGAGTGCCTGCTCTGCCACAGAGGGTGTTGGTTTACACAAAGCATTTAATTTCTGTGTCTCTGTTCCACAAAGCCAAAATGTGGCTGTTTCTTGAATTATGCTGGGAAGCCCTAAGCTCTAACTACGCCAAAATAGCTTTTAGGTATCCAAACAGCCTGTATGTGCCTGTGGGGCAGGAATGGTGTGTTTCTGGAGACCCTGGAACAAGGGGAAATACCGGGTGGCAAAAATTGTGAAACTCTGAGTTTGGTTTTTTTTGTTGTTTTTTTTTTTTCCTTTTTTCTCTTCTCTCATGTTTTTACAACATAGCTCTTCCTTATTGGTTGCAAGTATGGCTGAAAGTAAATGCTTGTTTTTGTTTTCGTCATTTTTATTTGAAACTATCTTCTCCATTCCTAAAAAGTTTGTTTTTATGGGTAATGTGCATGTTTTGCAAGGAATCACAATATGCACAGCTTACAATTTATTTATTTTATTTTTATTATTTTACTATTTGCTGTCTTAAAATGTAGAGGAGAGAGTGTAGCTCCCTAATGGAGTTCAGCCAGTGGAAATGAATTATTATGTTTTTCTTTCCTCTTCCAGGGTCCCAAGTAGCAGGATGGAAGAACTCTAACTGGCGGAGAGACAGACAGCACCCCCTTTCAGCATGGAAACTGCTCCGCTTGACGGGGAACTAGATAGAAATTCAGTAAGTAACTTGAATGGGACTGCATGTAATCAGATGAACATGATGATGCTTTTTCAGGGAGAGGATTGAGTAGCTTGAGTCTGTTCTAGTTTGGTTTGAATTGGTGCTTTTCTGGTGAATGCATTTGGAATATCATGTATGTGTTAGGTTCTCCTGGCAAGAGGGCTGGATATCAAAAAACATTTGGTTCTAGGATTTGATCCTTGGTGTCTCTGAATCTGAAAAGAAAAAGGTGTTCCGCTCAGTCTTACCAAGTGGCACTTTACTGATTAGTGACTATGGACAAAAAGGAAAACCAATGTATTTCTTGCTGGAAAGATGAGCAGAAAAAGCAGGAGGAGTGATAATTATGTATTATTAGAGTCATTTCGGGGATAAGAGTTAATAATCTGTGTGGATTATAAAATTTCTGAAGTAGTGAAAATACCAGCTCTTTCTTAGCACAGTTTAAAACCAGGAAGGGCTGGTGGGTGCTATGACACTTTATCATCATCATAATGTTGAAATTATTTAAGAGTTTAATTTTTCCACAACCTGCTTGATGGGAAAGCGTTTTTCAAAGCTGCACCAGGAAATGGTTTTTAGTTTCCAAAGCTGCTTTCTGATATAAAGCACTGCCTCCCAAAGGCAAAACAGGATATTTTTTCTGAAACTGAGGTGAAGCTCAAGTTTAACACCTCATTAGTGACAAATTTTGTTTGTGGTGGTTCAGCTACTACATAGAGCTATTAATTTGATCAAGTGTTTTATTATTGTTTTCATTTTAGGTGATGAATTCGGAGACAAGCTATTTTGCAGTGCATTAAGAAAATCATTGGCTTTCTTTCTGTAATCAACAAATTCATTGATTTGTTGCAGGGCCAATGCATATATAGCCCAGGCATAATGTACTATGAGTATCAGCTATCACCTGTGTAATAGGATATTAAAAAAAAAAAACAAAACCCTGTCAATTCATTTGCTGTGCTCAGTATCTCCTAACATAAAAAATAAATGTACCAGTTTACAAAAAACTTTGAAGTAACTTGAAATGTGCTGGTTTTCTTTTTGTGACATGCCTTCGCAATAGCATGATTTGAAGAAGGTATCCTGAAATGAGGCTCTGTGTGTTTTAGGAAGTCTGCTGCAGAAGAATGCAAAGTGCAAGGACAGATTTGCCTTTCATCCTATGTGCTTAGGCACCTCAAGTGTCATCTCAGAATGTTTTTTTTAAGCTGCTGGTGTCCTGTGATTGGCTTCTCTAAGCATTTCTCACCAAAGTATCATTTAGTGGTGTCTGTCTTAATTGCAGTTAGAATGTGAGGTTTTATGTGTTGTACTATAGATGTTAAAAACATAGTTGAAACCTTATCTGCGAGTCTGATATACTTGGTCTGGTCTACACTGTAGTAAAAAAAATTGAAACCCAAATATTTTTTTATAAAAATATTTTAAGAGAGGCTGGATCCAGTAACTCTGAAGACCTTAAGTGTATGTAAATGCTCACACTTCCCAGAATTTTGAATTTTTTTGAAGGGTCATGTTTGAGATTGTTCAGTATTCCAGACTTTTAGCTGCAATCTGATTTTTTTTTTTTCAAAGCCTGATTAAAATTAATTAAATCTATGAGCTTCAAACATGCATAAAGAACACTGATCAACATTTTGCTATACCATCTAAGTCCTTAAGGGGTTTTCTAGGAGATAGATACCCTGAAAAAGCCCTTTTTAGACATGTCAGCTTTATAATGTGTTTTTGACTTGCATGTAAAAGAAAAATAGAGGAGGAGATCCCAATGCTTAATATTGTGGGCTTTTATTTCCAGAATCAGTCTAAGAAGAAAAGTTTTGCATGAAATGCATTTCCTGTCTAATAATTAGGTTGATGTACACTGTATCTGAATACAAATGTTATGAAAGCTCAGCAAACTATTTTTGGAGTCTGACACAATTAAAACAGTGCAAGGTACTAGGCACTTCGGTTTGAGTCCTTATTTGAGAACAGTTTTTGCCTATGTTTCCATAAAATAGTAATTTAGTTTAAACAAGCCTCACTGGCCCAGGACTCAGGACATTACATGGGAGTGTTCTGTGTAAATCAGTCTTCTTCTAAATGATTTGTCTAGGAAACTTTCTAGTTGGCTCTAATTTTTACCAAAACATGTATGTCATAGATATGTTGCCCTTGATATAACTTGTACAGTCCGTCTTTGCTATTTAAATACATAAGCAGACATAAACCCAACCTTTTCACTGGAAGCACTGAATAGAGGTCCTTTACTGATCAGCTTTGCAGGTTGGGTTACTGGACCTGAATTTAAATGTAACATGACTAATCTTAGAGATTTACACATATTAGAGACTGCTTTTTAGAAAAAAAAAATCTGTCCTCAGCGGGGTGAAAACTCTGACTTGGCTTTAAAACATGCATTTAAACTCTATTAAGAATTTAGCTGTAGGTTTAGGTTATAAATCTAGTAAGTATGTTTAAGGAACTTATCTTTTGTGGTGTGAGATTCAGACATGCCAGCATGACACGTGTTTTTGCTTGTACCCTAATCTTTACCAGGAAAAGGATTTTGTTTTATATGACTAGTTGGCAGATGTAATTTAAGGTTTAGTAGCAGTTGTTATAAGCTTTATTTCTGATAAATTAATGTCTAAAAATAGTACTTTTCTGAAGCATAGAGCTTCTTTTGTATGAAAACGGAATTACGGCTGCTGTCTCATGTGATGGTTTATATTGCTGGTTTTATTCCTTAATCTCAGACTTCACTGGGAGGAGGGCTGGGTTTTGTATGTTTTGGCCATAACATTTTTAGCTAAATCAATCACGTAGTGTTGCGAGCCTCCCTTGTCAAAGGATTTGTTCTGTAATCAATCAATTAAATAAATGTGAAAATAAGGATAAGCTGTGTCTCTGGAAATAAGTGCATGTTTCTTGTACTTTTTTTTATATTTAGAACAAAAATCATGGGAGATTGCAATAGGTGCAATAGGCTATTGGAACGTGAAGAGGTTTTTTAGGCCGAAATAGTCTCATTTCAGTATCTTAACATCTCACATCAATATTTAGAAATATATATTTTACAGGCTTTAGGAAAATACACAGGCCCAAGTAGCTTTAATGGAGAGAGGGGGTTGACCGGCAACGGAGGCAGTTTGGTGTGTAAACAGAATGTCTGTTGGAGAAGATCAGGGCCAGAGTTAGGACAGGCTTGTGTTTCAGCCTCTGGCGTAGGAGCTGTTTGTACCAGTTCATAGGATTAACCATGCAATGCTAAAATATTTACATAAAAAGCCCCTGCATCGTCTCGGGTGACAGGTTGCCCTGTTCTGTGGTGTCATGTTGTATCTTGGTCAAGGCTGCTTGAGAGGCAGGAGGTGAGACAGGACCCGCTGCGGTGCTTTTTCACTGTGTTTCTTCAACGTGTAAGTATGCACTGCGAGTGAACGTGCTGTCTGAGACTCAGAAACTTCTCATCCTATATGTCTGTTAACTATTTTTCCAATTATCTTCTCTTGCTTTCCAGCTTTTAGTGTGAAATAAAGCAAAGCAGTGCTGAATAGCAGTGTTCCCGGTCCTTCGGTCGGTTGCTGGATCTATGTAGTTGCTGCAGACTCCTTTGTCTTGCTCCCTTTACACTATTTTCTTGAATCTAAAACCAATGTAGGGTAATACAGGTCCACTCTAAACACAGATTGTTTACTAGTCAGCAGTATGTTGCCTGTATATTAAAAACAAACACTTTGCCTTGAAAACTGCTGAATTCTTGAATGTGTTTTCATGTACTAGTACCTAAACCTGTCTGGTAAGTTCATGGATTCCCTTAACAATGTTTCCCTCTTTGACCTAAATTTAGTTTCTGGAGGAACAGAAGGTTGTTTACTAAGTTCACTTAAAGTTTATTTCAATTTCTCTTGTTTAACCAAGTTCTTTTCCAGAAAGTGCAAAATTATGAAGGAAGGGTTCCCTCTCCCTTCCAGTGCTGTATACTGCAATTGCTGTATTCTTATTGCAGTACTTTGTATTTGCATGCTGCAGTGTCAATTTAACAGCCCTGGGCAGCTGTGAGGAATAAAAATCTGTGTTTTGAGATAAGGAGTGCTAGACAAGACTGCTGCTTGCTAAGATTTTTATTTCTCTTTTTCGTGTTTCCTGCTGTTTAGAGGCAACACTGGATCCTTTTTAAACCAGAGCAAGGATTTATCTCCTTTATGGAGCAGAGGTGTTTTGTTTGGGATGCAGAAGATACAGCATGTTTGGATTTACTTTATTTTTAAGGATAAAATGGTCACGATGATCAGCATGTTTGTTTTCTCTGTTTCTGTTATTAGTGGATTTCAAATGTAGTAAAACCTTTAAGACATAGGTGGAGCTTACCTTACATCTGTACATGGCTGAGCACAATGACATCTTAGTCCTGATTGTGGCCTTGAGTGGCAATGATTTATAAAAGATTCCAAATAAAATGTCAGAAAGGAGTACAGACTGTTATGGTGTAATTACTCTCCTGTAGTGCCTATATTTGATGCATTCAGTGGGACAGAGGTGATTTTTTATGCAACTTGATTCTTTGGAAATACTTAAATATAAAATGTCCTCTTAACTTTAAAACTACACTGCTTGTCTTGCATCCTAAGCAATTTAAAATGTTGCCTGTGTTTCTAGACAAACTGAAAATGTGGCTAAGTTTGTGTGCAAAAGCAGTTGGGCTTGGATCTGCCATTGATGGGTGCTTGCACAGTATTGATGGCTTCAAAGTTTTTGTCTTTCCGAAACACTTATCTGGAAGCGGGGCAGTTTTGGAAACATTTCTTGTGTTATTTCAGCTTTTTTCAGAGCTTTATTTTTCTGAAAGCATTCCAGCTGAAAATGTTTTAAAATACGTTGCGTATCCAAGCCATATGAGCAGTAGAGCACTGATGGAGATGTTACACTCAGAATTAGCAGTTGGGGTAGTTGCTGTTGACTAACCATATACGATGACAGCTTCTAAGAACGGCTTCTCTATAAGCATATTTGTCAGTTTTGTTGCTTCAACTTTTCTGAACTGCTTAGTCTCTTGAGGTCTTGTCTTTGGTATTGAGGTGCATGTGGTATTTTAGGTACAAACTAACACTGTTTTCATTATCCCTCTTCTTTCCCGCTGCTGCTGCTTTTGTGCACTTGCTTCTTCCTGGCCTGGATTTTTTTGTTTGCTGTTCTTCATTCTCCAATTGTGTATGTACACAGCATCATGGTGATACAAGAGACTCTCATGGACCATCAAGTAAGTGACTCCCCTCTCCTACACTATGTTTGCACGTGTTCCTAAGAGTTAGTACAGATCTTTGCACACAGGCTGCTGGGCTAAATACTAGGTTTTCTTTTGTTTTGTAGTTAAGAAGCTGAAGCACAATGAAAATTTACTGTTGGAAACATATTTTACTTGGCATACTACTCATCTAAATGTTTCCTGGCTTTTAACTGTTTGGGGTTTTTTTAATGGGAAAAGTTTATTCTTCACCTCTCCCAGTCATGGCTAGGAAAAAATACATCTTTTAAATTACTTATCTGGAAGAGAAGATATATTTATGAGTTTGAAATGAAACCTTCAGATGTTATTGCAGTATAAATAATAAAGACATGGTAATAGTGGTTCAGAGACAGTTTTATTTTTGAGCTTGTCTGTTTATAATGCTATATGCTTAATTTCAATGAATTTACATCTTCAGAAATGAACAGGTGCGTATACTGTAATACTCAAATCAGGACTGGATCTGGTGTGGTGATAGGGAAAACTCAGTGTGTCTATGTATCTGCATCCATCCAGCCAAAGACTTTATTAGTGCCATTTGTTAACAGGTGGTGGTATGATCGTATGATTGGCAAAATAATTTTGCCTGGGGTTAAGAGTTTGCCTATGTGGGGAAGGGAAATTCTTTCTTATTTCCTTTTTTTGTTTGTTTGGTTGTGTGTGTGTTTCAGAGGCTATAAAGAGCAGCCAATTATCAATTAATATGTACTAATTACATCTGCTCTGCTAAAAAGATCTGCTTTTGAGTGTTAGGTGTCTGATTCAATGGCATTTGAAAACTCCTGTTTGCTACTTGCATATCTTTTCTCCTTCCTCTCCCCTTTCCTTTTTCCTTTTCCTTGAAATAGCTTTCTTTGTTTCCATCTATGCATCAGGATGAGGCATTTTGGAGGAGGAGGAAAACTTCTTCCTAGTGGCTGCTACAGCGTAGATAGACATTTATCTTCTTAATGAACTTATTTCTGTTCCTTTAGTACTTTCATAATGCTTTGTATAAAAAGGAGATTTTAAAACTCTCCTGCTCATCATCCTTCAGATTGAATTTCTCCAGACCCCACTTGATTTAAGAATTTCATCCTAAATCCTCAGGCGTGCGAAGTGCTTACCACAAGATATTCTATGTTAGGCGATACACAAACTATGTTTCCTAGGAAAGGAGCCTTTCTGACAGGGCTAGCAGTCTTTGCAGGACCTGAATCAAGCCTGCAGACTGACAAAGGAGCATGGATCTAATAGTGAACTTGAAGTTTGTAATCCTGTGGGCGCTACTGAGTTAACATCACTGAGTTCAGTTCATGCTTGGGGAAAACTTGGGTGCAGAGCTTGCTTACGCTCCAAGTTACTGGCAAGTACCACCTGAGAAATTATCACTTCCAACACTTAAAACAAAGTTAGCAGTGGTGTCTGCTGTCCATTCAGAAATCAGCTTTCAGCACAGGTCACTTGAGGAAGGTGGTTAGTGCAATTCTCGCTGTAGAGTGGGTGTCCCACAGGGCCAGCTGTGTGGTGGGCGAGGAGCACCCCCAGGAGCTGAGCTGTGAAAGCCCAGCCCTGCAGGGCCATGTGGCCAGGGGCTCTCCAGAGTAGCCTTCAGCTGGTTGATTGAAAGTTGGTTCTACTTTGGTGCCTCTAAAACTTTAAAACAAATGAGTGTAGTTCACTGCACTCGCAAAGATCCATTTTGTGCGAGCTTGTGAAGCAGCTTTTTTCTACCTTTACTTTCATTTTTTATTTCAGATACTAGACCTTTTGTGGTAGAGTCCTTTCCCAAGATTTCAGCAACTCCCCCCCTTCTCTCCTTTCTTCTCACTTGTAGCTGCAGGAAAAAAAGCTAGTTTGGTGGTCCAACAAGAAGAACGAAGTCACTACTTTTAAGTATTGGCCTTCTGGCTCTGACAGACTTGAACTCTGAACTGGTAAAATGAGCTTTTCACCTCCCTTGTCGATCTCCTCACATATTTTTCCTGAACAGCAGTCAGCATAGGCAGTGGCTTGTCTGGAGCAGAGCTTTAAATGGTTTATCTGATGTAGAAAAATAGTACAGGTGGGTATCCTGACATCCTTGCTTTCTTCATACTGCCTTGTGTTTATGCTAGGCTTTGCTGAAAAAAAGAAGTCTCCATTACTGTGATAATAGTAGAAATAAAGCTAAGAGGAGAGCCTTTGTATTTTGCAGATTCCATCCAGAAAATGGAACTTGTTTGTTTAGACTAGATCTTCTGCAAAGCTTTTGAAAGTGAGGAAAGCTTGGGAACTCTTAAAATGAGCCATGTCATAAGTTCCAGTCTTTTAGGCAGGCTCTTCTTTGGTAAACATCTTTTGTCTCTACTTGCTTTTTGTCAGTGTATATGTGTCCACAGGACAGGTGTTACTGAGGCAGGCGTCCTTCTGCTACTGGAATAGGTGCAGTTTTCTTGTGTGCAGCTTAAGGACATGTACAGACACCATGAACAAGGTGACTGGCCAGGTGATCTTACAAATAGCTAGAAGACGTCCAATGAGTCTTTCAGACTGATAAGTTTAAAGCAGAATAATTCTTCCGCTTTAAACCTTTCCCTATATGCATGATCTTTATTAATAAGACTCGTTTCTTGTGATGTATGTACATGTTAATCTTGGCTTTCTGGATGGTAGCACAGCTTGATCTGGCAAGCTGTTTCCCAGGTCAGCTGTTCTGTGGCTAGTTAAATCAAGAACTATCACAAAAGTGGCAAAGAAAACAGGATTTCAGAAGTTAAGTAACAGCTCAGTGCTGTATCTATATTCAGTAGCAGCTTTTCCTAATTGCCCCTAGTTTTTGTTTTCATCTTCTGCCTCACGTCTTAGACCAGTCTTGCTGGATCCTTTCTGCTGCCCCCTCCAAAGCAAATCTCTGGTTTGAAATCTTCATTTTCTGGAATGAAAAATTTCACAAGACAGCATTTGAATACCAGTTTCATATATATGAGTGCAGTTTTTATTAGAAATCTATGCACAAGCACATAACATCATCGAATGAGCATCCATTTTGTATTTCAGCAGTGGTAACAAACAGCGATGAATCACAGCTATTAACTTCAGGAAAAATGAGCCAGCGCCAGGGGAAAGAAGTCTATTTTACTCCAACCAAAGAGTTACTCCAGCCGTCTCTCAGCCCAGGAACTCCCCACAACCATGGTAAGACAAAGCTGTTTTTTTTTTTTACAGAGGTTTTGAAGAACGTAAATGCTGATATTAATTATCTGTTCCAAATGTTGGTTCACAATAAAGAAGTAAGGAAGAAAACACATTGAAATATTGTATGTAATTCTTTGTATCCTTATATTTTAATCTGAGACAGAAAAAATGCATTACCTGACGCACTAGTTTATTAAAGCATGCTATGATTTGTTGGAGAACAGTCCACGTAATAGTAGATCATTATCTGTGTGTAATCCTGTAACTGGTGTTCACATTAATGTTTCAAGTATTAAAGGTGTGTCTTTATGTAAAGGTATTATGATACACCAACTAAGCCTGGAACCTTTGTGTAAAAAATTTTTGACAGTTACTTCTACTGAAATATCCTTTTCTTCAGGATAAGGAAAAAATGAAGTTTCAACCCTGCTTTTTGTCAGCTTTCGAACAGTCCTTCTGCCTTATGAACCCTCTTGAAAGTAAAATCTCAGTGGAGCCACCTGAACTGATTGGATGCAAAGTGAAACTCCTCAGTAGACCTGACCTGTTGATAGTCTGTTTAGAAAACAAAACCAAAACCAAGCCATAGTTGTTCTTCTTGTTCTTATTTGCATTTGAAACTACTGATGTTGTCTTATTGCCTAGGATATTATTAGGCACATTTGTTATGCTGTGTGGAGTCCTTAGTGAAAGCTTCAGGCTTTGTTGTCTATGCTTCCATTAGTTCTTGCCATGAGTAGTGTTCCTGAGATGTTTTTTCCTATGGGCCTCTCTAACTCCCATAGTTTTCTTTGTCAAAGTATGATATTAGTCCATCAGAATAATTAAGGCAGTTTTTCGGGTTAATTTTGAATCGTTTTCCAGTTTTCTCATTCGATGCTGTCCAGAGGAAAAAAAAAACTTTGAAACCAAAGATAGTTGTTACCGTGTTGAATCTGAGTCTTTTAGTCCATTTCAAGAAGTATTATGGTGGTATTTTCAGTGCTACCCACAGTAAGCACTGATGTATTTTTCTAAAAGCTGCTCTTATCTCACTGGAACAGCACTTGGTGTTCTCTGACTTGCATTATGCTTAGGCTGGAATTATTTTCTGTAGAATATATATATATATATATATATTTTAACTTTTTTTTGTAATTTTTAGTATGTTTAAAGGAATTTTTAGCTATTCTATGTACTGTGTTGTATCCCTTAGTAGACAAATGTTGTAGTTACGTAAGTGTATTTGAATATTGAAGTCTTACTTTTAATGTTGCTATTCCCCCTAATTTGAAAAAGCATACTGTTGTGCCTTTTTAAAGGCTTTCATTCATAGTAAAGTCATTAAAACGGGCTTGAAAAGCACTAAGACTTTATTGTGCTACTCAAACTCTTTGGAGATATTGAATCTCCTGATTTTGTTCCCTCTGATTATTTCAGAGCTTATATAAATGGTTTAAAGCTGGTTAAATGTATCTGTGCCTTTTTTAGCATCAGTGATCACTGACTTGGAGTGCTACTAGAAATGAGACTGTAGTTTCACTAAACAATTAATTTGGCTTGCAGTCAATTTTATTAGTGAAAAGGTGTGATGTGGTTTAGGCTTCAGCAACCTTGGATTACTAACCTCTAGCCAATCTGTGGCTCGGGAGCTGTAGGTTTGATTTTCATGAAGGTGGTTGACCCATTTAGAAGCTGGGTGTTTTTTTCTGTGGCAGTTATTCCTACAGGGAAATTACAGTGCTGGTGAAAATGTGAGCTTGTTACAAAGGGAAAAAGAGGTGCTGTGCAAGCCTGAAAATGTGAAGCAGAACAGAGTTTAAAGTGGTAGGGTACTTGAGGCTGACTATTGTAACTGAAGTCTAATTGGCAAAGGTTTTTACAATATACCTGTAGTATTGTATGATTACAATATTCTGAAATATAGGAAGTGGTTAGATATAGTATTTAAAGGCATTTACTATGAACAAAGTGGAGATACTTTCAGTCACTGGTACCTGAATCCATCCTTAAGAGATGGCTAATGTAAATGAACAATTCAAAAAATTGCTAGGCGCAGGAAAAATAGAATTGAAACAGAAAATATATATGATGCAGTCGACAAAGAACTGAGTAAATGTATATAAGTGGGATCTTTGACATGGGTACTTGCCTTTTGCTGCTGGACATCTGGATGTTGTTGCAGGCTGTTTGGCCACCATTACCTAAGTTGTGTTTCCTGCTACCTGAATAAAAGAGCCTTTGTGGCAAAACCAGTTCTGTGTAGAGCTTGTGGTTACAAATAAATGAGTTGCAATGAAATAAAACCTGTGAAGAGGCAATATTTGGAGAAACCAATGCTTTGGTGTTAGTGGGGAAACTCCACCACGTGCGCCAGATTCTTTGGCTGGCCAGCAGCAATCCAGGGAGAGGCATGCTCAGGGCCTGTCACCTGGAAAATCTGCTGGAACAAGCTTAATTTGTGTCTTCTGCTTGTGTTTTAAGGAATATCCTACCTAAAAGTATTGCAAGTATGATTAAAAGCAGATGAGAACTTGAGTCTTAATATGAGGGAGTGGAGCTAAACATTTTACATCTGGGCTTCCTATTAGGAATCAAGAGTAAACCATGTAACGTGTCACCTTGAAGTTGTAAGTGGTATGTATTTTATGATTCTAAGTGCTCCTGTGTATAAATACTGGGTTTTAATTTATGTGACCACAGCACTGGACTTCAGAAAGCTTTGAATTTCTTGGACTGGTTTCTTAGTTTAAAACATAATTTATTCATTCCTTGTTCATTTCATTCTTGTGAGGTGGAACTCGGTATGTCCTCTGAGCCAGAGATGGGGATCTTCTTTGTGGAGGCCAGTGGAGGTCTGTTTTATGAATATAGAGAACAACTTGATCTGGCAGCATGACCTAGTGATTATTCAGCAAGTCTGTTTATACTGTCATTGTTCTGCATCATGTTTGCAGGAAGAAGTTTCACCTTCTTATTTTACATAATATTTTTAAGATTCTTCAAGATACGCTGTCCTTTATTCTGAGGCTGAAAACTAGCTTATCTTTTAGGCTATAGACTGGCCTTTAAAGGTGTGGAGATCAGACTCGCTTCCTTCAGCAAGGTTGTTTGACAGAAATGTATTAGAAAATCTGATGGTGTGGATTATTCTTGTTTATTGTGCTCACCAGTTTACATAGCCAGTTCAGCATTTTAGTGTTGAAGGCTAACTCAGCTGTATATAGCACTGGCCCTGAGATGGAGTTGTAATTTTAATTATTGTGGATTTAACTGATTTCTGCCTTACCCATCATTAGTTAAGTAAGATCAATTAAGATCAAATCTGATCATAATGCAGCAATTACAATTTGTTTTATAAAACATCAGTGACTTGAAGCTGGAGCATACCAAAATCCAAGTGCCATCTACTGCAAAAGCTCATATCACTCAGATGTATTGAGGTTCAAGGGACATCAAAACAAACCTAAAAACTAGCTTTTTGCATCCGTGGCTTGCAAAGAAGGGTTTAATGAAGGCACAGAGTTGTCTTACCTAGACAGACTTTCGCATTCTCTGTGGTACCAGCATTTCTGCAAAGCCAGCAATGCAGCTTTTCAGGGGAGCTCCAAGCTCAGCTACACAAAGGAAAGCTTGCTGATTATGGAGCTTCTCAGCATTGTAACTCAGGAACTCCTTGTGACGGTGGCCTTGAGCAGCTCCATGTTGAATTGATCTTCAACACTTTCAATGGTTTTCCTCAATTTTCATTGTATGTGTTGAAGAAAGGGGTTCCTAGACCCTTTCACTCAACAGCTCATTCACGTGGATTACTTTGCTTCTCAAATCAGGGTAGGAAATGATCAAACCATGATTGATCAAACTTTCTGAACGAAATCTTTCTTTTTTCCTACATGCAGCCTTTAATTATTTTGAAGTCTTTATTTGTCTTTTTATAACGTCTGCCAAGTTAGTCCTGTCTCTAACTCGTCAATGCTGTATATTGTATCTGAATGTTACCTTCTGGTATGTTTGTGTTTAGATTGATGTTGGTTTTCTTCTGCCTTATCTGCTGGGCAATGAAACCTTTCTACTTCTCTGTGCTTTGAACATACTAGAAGATCGTACGGTGTTTTTTGCTAAGTATTTTGTTTAGAATTGTCAGCCTTGGAATTTGACCCAAATAATTCAGTAGCCTTTTGATGGAAATGTTAATGCATTTGGGGAGGTAGTTTTTCCTGTAAAGCTTTGCTTGTATTTGTGCTATGGTGTGTTTTTAGGCTCTAGTGAGGTAGCGTGGCCTTGCCAGCTCACACAGACAACATTTTTGGAAGTGTGGTGCGTATAGATGTTAGGACTGCTAAAACTTCTTTCAATTGGAGCAGTTAATACATAGATTGAACAGTGTGTTTGCATTCTATGGTTGAAAATGTTATTAACCATTAATAGGCAAACAACTATTATCAAGCTTTTTTTTTTACTTTTTTTTTATCCTACCATAAATGCAACCAAGAGGAATCATTGACAAAGCTATTTTTTACAGTTAAAAAATGTACATGAAAAATATTGAGTCCAAGACTGCATTTTCAAAAGTTGCAGAACAGAACTCTGCTTGCTGATGTAAGCTGTTTATGTTGTTACACAAATTATCCCTGGTAAATTGGATTCTTGTAAATCTTGTTAACTCAGACTTACATCAGGATACTGCTTTGTTTGATAAAATGGATTAATATAGAATTAGTCATTGCTTAAAATTTCCAAAAACCCTCCTCAGAGAGGGTTTTTAATATTTTCTAACATAAATAATCCTTAAATAAAAATAAGCTGTACTTCTGGTAAAAAGAAAAATCTAAGATAGTAATATCAAAAATACTGTAATAACACATTTGAAAATGTCTGACTTTTTTTTACCCGTATTCGTATTGTCTCTTCATGGCTTTATTTAATGAAAGATTGTGCTGTTGTACTTTTTGTGCCTTCAAGTGCATGTTACAAAGTATACACAATGAAGTGCTTTCCTAATTTTTCACTTGGTAGTAATTTATGTATGTATTTCTTTGTTTGGGAGGTAATCTCTGGGCTTGTTTTTTAAGAGTGTGAGGAGCTGAAAATCCATATGAAGAAGAATGCAGAATTCACAGCATTCATTGTAGAAAAAATTTGCCGTTTTAAGCTGTTGTGGCTTTGAATGAGGACTCTCATTTGCAGGTGTCACTAATCGGGAGTATCACCTGTACTTAAACTGGAACAAATAGCAGCGGTGCTTGTGGTGACAGTATTGTATTTCATACTTTAAGGCGGGCAACTCAGCAGGAAGGTAATGCATGAGGATTTTGGAGCTCTAGTTTCTGTATTTCATGTGGAGAACTGTGACCCGTGCAGATAAGCTTCCTGGCTCCTGAACTCGACTCAGTATTTTTCATACATTTATCCAAAGCATTGACGAGATGTAGATGGGGTGAAAATGTGAGTAGTATCTGAGAAAAGTGTGTTAGGATGATAAAGAGTAAGGAGGAGATATTTTACAGTAATGTAAATCTTTGAGCTAAGTTAACAGCACCTTGCTGTCCTCTGCTTTGTTTTGATTTGTAGGTTTTCTTGTTTAATTAGCTCGTCAAGTGAAGGTAAGCAGTGAAGTGTGTGCCCAGAAGGAGCTTGGGATAAACAGGACCTGCTCCTACTTTCCAGCCGAGTAGTAGCTGATAATTCAGTTTGCATTATGATTAAAATGTATTCTGTGTTACTCAACTGAGTAACAGAAGTGACTTAGGTGTGGGGAGGTGGATTGACAGTGGAAGTGGAATTACAGGGTTGCCAATAACGATGATGATCACAATGAATAGAAAGCAGGAGGGGAAGCTGCTTTTGGTAGAGAATGAGGACATTTTTGGCTGTGCTGAGCTTGTAAGAAACGCTGTTCGCTCCAGAGTAGATGTCTAAAGGACGCGCTCTGATCTCAGTCTGTAGGATGCTGCATTTGCGGAGAAAATAGAAATTTAGCTATTTTTGCATGTGAGAGAAGATGGAGAGTGAAAAAGAGATGTTTTCAAGCATTACTAGGTTCTAAAGAACTCTTACTAACTACTGAAATGATGAGGTGCCTTCAGCATGATAGGATGATAATGGCCAAGAAAATTGCTGTCTACCTGAGGCAGCTAACAATTGTAAGGCAATTTGCTGTAAAACTGTACAAATTTCAGCCTTAAAAAAAACATTTATTACAGGTATTTGGCTCAGTTGATAGCAATGGCAGCACATTTTGTTTTTCCAGAGGGTAAGAAATATCTGAAGCTCCTGACATGTCACCCCTGTTCTGGCTCGCTGCTGGTCAGTGTGCAAGAAGCTCTGGACATGTATCACACATCTCCTCCTGCTTCCACTCTGCCGTGGTGAGACCTCATCTGGAATATTGTGTCCAGTTCTGGGCCCCTCAGTTCAAGGACAGGGAACTGCTGGAGAGAGTCCAGCGCAGGGGAACAAAGATAATAAGGGAGTGGAGCATCTCCCTTATGAGGAAAGGCTGAGGGAGCTGGGGCTCTTTAGCTTGGAGGAGACTGAGGGGTGATCGCATTAATGTTTATAAATATGTAAAGGGTGAGTGTCAGGAGGATGGAGCCAAGCTCTTCTCGGTGACAACCAATGATAGGACAAGGGGTAATGGGTACAAACTGGAACACAGGAGGTTCCATTTAAATTTGAGAAGAAACTTCTTCACAGTGAGGGTATCAGAACACTGGAACAGGCTGCCCAGGGAGGTTGTGGAGTCTCCTTCTCTGGAGGCATTCAGAACCTGCCTGGACACATTCCTGTGTAAACTCATCTAGGTGCTCCTGCTCCGGCAGGGGGATTGGACTAGATGATCTTTTGAGGTCCCTTGCAATCTCTGACATTCTGTGATTCTACCAGCTGTTAGGGGAAAAAGGGATTATGGTGGTCCAGTGGAAGGAAAGATCCAGCCCTGTGTCAGTGAACTCGAAGCCTCTTCAAAATATTAGCGGCTCTTCCCAAGATGGCCACTTGGCTTCAGTGCTTTGGCCAACTTTCTGCTAGGAGGTGGCGAGAGCTTGTTCATTCATGTGGGTGCAGGAGAGTGAAGCTTAAGCCGAGAGGCACCTTGTTGGAGCCAGAGAGAAGAGAGGAATCCTGCATGTCTGCAGTTGTAGCAGATGCACGCACTGAGCACGGGGGAGGCTTTGACTCCACTGGTAGAATACTGATCACTTTTTACATGCCAGCTCTGGCTTTTCTTTCAACAAACATTTTCAATATGTTAATATTTCTTTTTGATAATGGTATTTGGCTTGCAGATGGTAAAATCTTGCCAATCTGTCTGGTTCCAAATCAGGCTGTTTCCTGGGTAGTTGGGTTATATCTAGTCTTTGATAATGTTTCTGGTTTTCTTCTCGTATTTCCTTTGACTTTACCCTCTGCATCTAGACAGACTTAGCCATGGAAGTAGCTTCACGCAGTCTCTCGTTTCCCTACACTATATCTGTCCTTTCAACAGATAAACTAAAGAATGGCTAAATAGTTGATTTTCTTGACACAGTAAGAGCGACTTATTGCTGAGCATGTCATACTTTTTTACCTTACTTTGTCTTTGCATAAGTCTGTCTCACTGCCTCAGCACTAGAGAGGAAACTGCTAAAGGGCTTGTGAGACTCTCTGTCAAGCTTATTTTTTAACTCTGCCACATTAAAAGTAAATATGACTTCTGAATTCAGGCATCTTCTATGCAGACTAAGTGCATCTAATGTCTTGGAAAAACGTTAATGCTTTTACTTTCTCCTGACGTGCGGGAATTCTGTCTAAAACCTTGCAAACCCTTGCCCTTGGAGAGCCTGAGTCTCTCTTGCTGTATTCTTTAGAGATGTTTTAATTTGTCTTACTTTGTGTTTTGATGCTGAGGAAGTATTTTGTAACCAGCAGTATATAGGAGCCACGTGGACTGCTTGTTCTTTTGATAGTTCTGGATTAATATCTGTTGTGCTGCTGCAGGGAACCCGGCCTCAGTGACACAGATGGTCACTTCATGGTTTTATAATGGAACGTACCTTGTGGAGGTGAAGCCCCAGTTCTGCGAAATTGTGCAAATTATTTGAAATAGCTTTAGTGATGCTTTTCTCAAACGGGATGTAGCGAGGTTTTAGTCACAGTAAACAAGAAAGGAGTTTGAGTGCTAAATAATCTGGTTTTAGCTTATGTTACTGGACCGAATTTCTCATGAAACATTTTAAGTTCTGCATGGGTGGTTAGTCTCCTGAGTCTATTAACTTGACCTCCTGCTTTCATACTGCAAGGCCTTCTCTGGCACATTCCCCTCTGCAAGTCATTATGTGTTTATTAAAACTTGCCATTTCTGAAATGCTGCTCCACCCTGTATTTGTGGCTTCGGTAAATTGCAGGTTCTCCTTTCTGTGTGGGCTGCAGCTTTATGAAAGCGTGGCACTGGATCTGAAAGGCACAGCAGGGCTGATTACTGCGAAACTTCTCAAGCAAGTTCTTTTCTCCTTGACAACCTGTGCAGAGCTCGCCTACTTAAACCTGAACTGTGACCTGGAGAATTTCATAAGGGCTGAGATGAAAACTGTTGATGCCTGAGCAGTGAGCAAGGCTCTTTACTAGGGGTAGGAGGAGCTGTGTAGGAGGGTTAGTGAGTGAGGAGGTGCAGCCCAGTACAGCTGCACTGGGAGCCTTGGTGTTCATTCATAACTACTCTCAGCCTCTGGAATTGCTCCTCAGCTGGACTGCGCTCGACTTGGGAACACCAGAGGACAGAAGAGTATTTGGTGAAACTTGGCACTGCAAATTGCCAGCACTACTTGTAGCGTCGTGGTTCAGATGTCTTTTTTCTGAATCAAATATTGGTGTCTGAAGGCAAGTGTATCTTTGATATTGTTTTTGTTAAACAGGAGAAAAACACTTACACTTAAAGTCAATGTGCAAAAGTCAAGTGTTGCATAAAACTCATTTATAGGTATGATAGTGTGGTAGTTGGCTTTTCCTGTTTTCTGCGTATTGCAAAGAGTGTATGCTGCATGCAGAGAATTATTTATGAGCTTTTCTTCTGCTGGGCTGGGGGGAGAATTCTACTGGAAAACAGCATTGTCAAGATGTCAGGGCAAATTATTGTCAGACTTCGAAGGGCAAGTCTAAAAAGCTTCTGTCTTCTCCGCTACACCATCAGTTTTCCTTCCTTCTGCCTTTAGCTTTTACAGCTTGGTTTTAAGAAGGTTTAAGGTTTTGCTTTTATACCTCGAAGGGGAAAAGGAGTATTTTTTTACTTTGCATCACTAGATATACTCTTAGTTGTAGTATTGCATCAGTATCAGTTTGTATAATGTGTTCATTATTTTAAACTTCTAAAATCTATATAAATAGGATTATTATATTTAAAATTCCTCAGTTGGGTAGTTCAGAATGTATTTGACTTAAGTTCATTTTCCACACTTGCAATTCTTATCTGTACAATTCAGAGAGGTCTTTTTGATAAGCCTATGTTTTTTTCAGCTGTGAATATTTTTCAATTGGAGAAATGTTTTAAAACTAAAACCAGACTTTTTCAAAAGTGTTAATGCGCTGTTGAAATTGCACGTCTTCTGTTTGCCTTTATTTCGTATTTGAGATTTGAGTTTTCCCCCAGGCAATATCCTGGAAAAATGTTTTAAGCATGGGATTGTTATTTGTTTTTCAGCCAGCATTTACTACTTCAGTAGAAGCCTTGATTGAGTAGCTGATATGAAAAATGCATTTTGTCCTTTAGAAAAATGTATACAAGACATAAGTTTTCCTCCTCTAAAGAGGCAGTCAACAGATTGACTGAGAATAGATTTCCCTCACTCTCCCTGAGACAGATGAACTAAATATTTCAGTCATGGATTTTTTTCCATCTTCATACTGATTTGTGTGTTACGTAAAACAGAGAAACCAGGAGACTTTTTCTCCCTTTCAGTGGCATATTTAGTCTAGTGCCAAGTTTCCTGAAGTACTTAACTTTTGTTATGAGGAACCTGATGTTTTTCATGTACAGATGCAGTGTGGCACACACCTGATGCATTTAGGCTTGAATGCAAATACTTTCTTGTTTATTTAGGCTTTTCACCTCAGTCTGACTTCTGCAGGTGGACTTGGCTATAGTTCTGTTTGTGAGTATTTTGAAGCTGCGTAAACTTCCAAGCTGTGTATATTAGTGCATTTTCTAAGTATAGCAATTATTAAGGCACTGGGAACTGATATCAAAAGAACAGAAGGCTTCCCAGGACATTAGTCTAAGATCATGTAATGAATGATACTAATTTCAGTGTTATCAGTAGATTGACCTATTCTGTCTGAATTTATTTTCAGGGAGGGGAGAAGAGGAAAAAGGATTTTTCTTTTTTGTCTAATATGTGTTGGCTAATGAAGTGCACCTCTTCATGCCATGTGCAGAACATGCAAATAAAAGCACTTCCAACTACTTAAAAGTACCTCTGTGTCCTTTCAGGAATCAAATTTATTGCAGGGAATTTAAAAGGGTTTCTAAGGGCTTTGGCTGCTAAACGTGTGGAGAATAGAAACACATTTGATAATGCAGGCTGATGTTCAGGAATTACAATAAACTTTAGCTTAGAATCACACCATGGAGAAGAATTCTCACTTTTTTTAAATGTTACAGATTCCTTTCTATCTAACAGCCTTTCAGTTGTGTGTCAGCTATCTCTCTAGTAACATATATGGCTTTGAAGTAGTTGAAGCAAATGAGCATGTATATGCAAGTATTAGCAGGTATAGTAAATCACAAGCTGTTGAAAGGGTAGAGAAGTAGTGAATTTTTACAGCATGTAATTAACTGGTTTACCACGGCGGATTTAAGTGAAATATGACAATGACTTGGTGGTGGGGAGGAGGATGAAGGAGGAAGCTTAAATTAGATTTTTTTCCTTTTCTCCTCCTTTGCAGTGGTGAGACAGTCATATTTTGGCATAAGGCACAGAGTCTGTCTCTCCTACATTGCTGTGGAGTTGAAGCAGAAGGTATTAGGTCTAAATACCTGGATAACGGCTTCCTTGGTTGGGAGATAGCTTCAGAGAAGGGAAATATTAAGAATTTCAGTATAGATAATGTTATTTTATCTACCCAAAGATTGCAGTTTCACTTCTAAATGGAGAAAAGGGGCATAGCAAGGGGAAAGAGGTTTTCCATCTGTTCTCATTTACAGTTTGGCTACCTGAACAGTGGCCAAGGGACCTGAGAGGGTGTGGAGGGAAATAAGGGGAAAACTTCTTCAGGATTTCATCATTTCTGCAACCCCAGGGATGTCTAGCCACTCTTTAGCAACATGAACATGAGGTGGCAGAGAAGACTCTGTTGTGGAAGAACCTGCTGGACTGGCTGGAGGCCGATGCAGCTGAAGCAGTTTGGTGGCTGATGGCGGAGCCTCCAGTCAGCCTGTGCCACCCCACTGTTCCAGTGCGAGACACAGACATGTCCCGATAACCAGTGTCAGCAGAATGTTCCCGGGCAGGGTCATAGCCGGGAGTCTGAAAGATGAGATAACAGATCCATTAACTGGGCAAGATGGGTCTGTAATGAGAGGATACAGTTCCTTCCATGTGTAAGGGGAGTTTTCCTACTGCAGCTTTCTCTTGATTAGAAAAAAGAAAACATGTTTTCTGAAGAGATCTGGACCAACGTAGTTGTGCTGTTTTGTCGTTAAGAAGATAGATTTGGAGAAAAGATGTGGAGCTGTGTTTGTTTAAAAAAAAAGGAGAGAAAAGAAGTAGTGTTGTCCTGTTGTCCCTCCTTGCATTTATTCCTCATTGTCCCACCATTCACTTATTAAGTTTTCAACTGCTCTTTCTGTTCCTTCTGGGACATCTGGACAAGGAGCACTTCAGCTGAAAGAAGTACGAGACACAGTAAAGGGTAAATGGAAACAGGCCTGAACACACAACGTGCTCATCCAGTTTCTCCCCCTCCTTCTGCCCAAGTGAATAGAGGTTTTCACTTCTTGTACAAAAGAAGTAAAGGTTACTTATCACATATAATGGTTTCTATTGATGGCTCCTACTTGGTTTTTTTTCAGTTACATCTTTGTTTCCTTGGTATGTATTGGGACATTAGAAGAAGCTCTCGTGATTCATAGGATCCTGGAAACTACTAAGTTTCATAATTAGAAAAATTATTTTCAGTGTTTTCTGTATGTGTCTTAGTGTGTTTATCTATAGGTACTAATGCACTTGCAGTCTACACAGTGAAAACCTTTTATAGGGGTTATAAAATACTTCAGTCTACTGTAGTATCCTTGAGCCAGTGTGAACTGAAATTACTGAGTGCAAATAGTAAGTACACTGCTTTCCATAAGCAGCTGCAGTAAACACTATTAGTTGAGGATTAATCAGATTCACACTACCATTGGTTTAATTTGTGGGATGTGTTTCACTTTGTAAGAAGAGGAGCCCACTAGTATGGAGCAAAGGAGAACACCAGTTCTTATTTTCAAGCCAGTTCTTAGTGTCATATTTTTCTGCTTTCCAGGAAACAGGAGATTTCTAAATGTATTTTGTCAGAAATAAGGTGTGGTGGGGAAAATGGGATTAGAAGAGAACCTCCACACAGGAAGGAAATTCCAGATGTGGAAGAGGGTGGTCATGCACTGTAGTTATCAGGGCAAAGAAGCAGCTGATCTAACGAGCAGCAGATGATGGAGGTTATGAAGAGCTTATTTGACTTTTTTCTGATAGCTGCCAACAAAAGCAGTTTTAGTCAGCTGATTTCTAGTCTCAAAGCCAATTTACTGGGATTTTTTTATGTTTAAAATAGAAGTTGGTTCATTTAAGCCATGGTAATCAGTTGATGAAAACTAGCTAGTTAAGTGCCTGTATAGGGAAATTCAACACGGCTGTGTAACACAAAACATGGGCCCCCTTTTCAGATTCCCTAGTGTACCACAATAGGGAAGCCACATAGCTCACGAGTTATGTCTTGTGCAATAGAAATTTGAGACTTGAAAGACTAACAGGAAAAAGAATTGATTTAATGAATCCTTAAAACCTAAATAATCATTTTTTTGTGCTTAGAAAGCAGAGATGAGTAGGACCAAAACTGACATGTCAAAAATGAGAAGCGGGGTGTTTGTGGAAAAGAGGAGCTGAGGTAAAGCTATTCTGCTTTAAGCGCCCTAATGGGTTTGACAAGAGGCGTATAGTGTTGCTTGGCTTGCTGCTGATTTGGCAGCCTCTGTCTCTTCGCTGCATTTTTCACCTGTGCCCTTCGTTTGTTTCTTCTTTTTTTTTTTTCCTTTTGTATCTTGCTCATCAGAATGTGAGGTAAAAGGCTGGTACTGCAACACTCTTGTTCCAAGCAGCTAATGCTAACCAGCCTTCACAGAGAACATAATCCTTACACAAACACCTTAACTCATGAAGGAAGAGGGTCCAGTGCGACGTAGGTTTTCTTCATGTGCGGGGATTTCATCTGTGCTTTCTCCAAGAGCTGATGGCCGAAAGCTTGTCCGGAATGCTTCATTTGGAGGATATCACGAACTCTCTCCAGCTTTACCAGGTTTGTTATGGTCTTGCATTTCTTAAAATGTACAGAAGAGAATATGATTTCTTCCTCGAATTTTTCAGCTTGAATAAAAGTAATGTACTGAGATGTTGGCAAAAATCAGAAAGAATAATGCTAGTATGCATTTAGCTAACAGCTCTTTGTAGTGGGAGCATTTGTAGATAGGCAAGTAAGTTATAGTTCACGCTGCAGTGAATCTCTCTTTGAAAGGTATTTGCGTGTTCGGTACTGATGTGAATATTTGGTTTGGTTGTTTGGGCATTTATGACTGAAGTTCTGTGATGTGTTTTATAAACGCCTTCCTCACTTGTACTTTCCACTGCCCTCACACACAATGGGCTTGCTTCAAAATAGTAAGGTACAGCAGAAGGTTTTAATTTAGCTAGAACTATTTGAAGACTCTGGATGCTTGTCATCAGTGGTTTGATATAAAATGACAAGATAGAATGAGTTAGGGCTAAAATCCCTCGCTAAACTCAGTAGTGCAAGATTTTTAAGATACTTAACAGCAGAAAGGGCTTGAGTGTCCTTTTGCTCAGATTTGTTCTTTCCTGAAAATCAGTACTGGAATATTAAAATGAATTTCTAGAGTTTCATTGTCCATAATGTGCACTTCTGATACAGGTACCTGAATTTCAGCAGTTTACTTCAGGAAACTTTGGTGCTTGATAACGTATTACAAGGTCATCTTTACCTGAAAGGGGACACTTGCAGAAATTGTACATTCTTACCAGAATGAATCTGTATATGTGATTTGTCTTGTGCCTGCCCCCATACACACTTTGTCGTGTAGCCCTGTGGGGCCAGAATGCTGGGGAGGGAGTGGGAAGAAAATAGTTTTCACTGTTTATTGTGTGCCTGCTGCAGAATGGCTCAGTGAATTTGTAAGCCATGGCTCTGAAGCCACGGGAAGGATTTGGGGTGCAGAGCCCAGGGCTGGTTGTGGGTTGGTGATCAGGGAGCTCTGCAGAATCGCTGGAGCAGCATGTTCAGCCACAGGCCGGTGGGGACAGATGCTTGGGACACCACATTCTATTAAACCTCGTGTTTTAGCCCGTAATGTTTCCTTTCACTCAGCTTTAGGAAATGATTAGCCTTCTACTAAGAGTCTAACACTGAGTTTTATTCAGGCTACTCAGGAAATAAAGATCTCCAAGCCTGAAAGCGTGGAGTTGGCAGCTTGACAGATCCTCCCTACCTTTAAAATAAATGCATGTAGTCTGGTAATTACTGAAACAAAAATGTTTCCTATTTGCTTCCTTCCTATATTGGATTCTACATTAAAGCTGATAGCTGTCTGTAAGTGAACAATGAGTGACTTCTTAAAATGCAGACCAAATGGAAAACAGTTTTTAATGGAAAAAAAAAAAAGCGTAAACATAGAACTAAAAAATGTTTTATTTTTCGGAATCTTCCACATATCTGAAGAACTTAAACAATATTCATATGCTGGAGAGTATACTCTTTCAGTTTGGTTTAAGCAAAGAGTAGTTGTTGCTTGTCAAAAAGATACTCGTGTAGTTACAGTGAGGTTATTCTTTGGTTATTATTGTTTATTTTATATGCTTTTTCCAAAAGAAAAAATGACCATGAGAAAATACATAGAAGGACTTTGCTTGCTTTTCTGATTACTTCAGTTTCAAAAGCCATGGAGGAATCTGAATTAGTTAATATATGGTTGTATATTTTGTTAATATATATTGTATATTTTTAAAACTGCTTGTCATCAAACTTTTGAAAATCAGTCAGTGAAAAAGACTGATGCCTCCTCTGTTCAATTCTTTAAAAATACTTTTCCTTTTTTCTCCTGCTTTGTTTATTATTTAACACCAGTATTGATATCTCTCACTAAGAATAGCTCGTAGTTCTTCCTGAAGCATATAGTTTTTCATCTCAGTTGTTCATTCGTCACATGCACACCAGTAATCAAATCAGTCTGTTTATTGCTTTTCATTTGGAAGTCACTAATATTGTTGGTAGGCTTCCTATTTGTGATCTTCTAATGCATTGCATTGCTTTTTTACTGGTTCTTCTCTTTGTTGGAAAAAAAAGCCTCTAGTGGATAGTAATTATTTTTCTTTTTGGCTAAAGTAATGCTGGCATTAAAAAGTAACATGTTTTTTCAGATGTTATTTTTCTCAAGCATCCTAATTGAAAATGGTATTTGTTGAGAGGTATGACAGCAGGTTTTGAGACGTAGGGGGTGTTATGTGCTTGGTTTTGGTTTTTTCTGTCCCTCAAGATGCATTGAAGGGACAGACCGCAGGTGTGACTTCAAACAATGTCACCAGTTTTACACTTCAAAATTAAAATATCTTAACTAAACAGTCTTGTTTTAAAATGTACCCTATCACAGACTTTATCCTAAAGATTCTTTAACGCTAGTCTTACAATGTATATAGCCCTCATTTTTTGTCGAAGATGATTTTTTGAGATTTTTTTTCTTTTGGTATTGACAGCATGTTCCAGCTCAGTCTCTAAAGAAGGATCACTTGATTTTGTTCATGGGCATCTTGCACGTACAGAGTTCTGGTTGTTCAGGTTGTGCGCTGTTGTCAGGCTCTCGCTTCTGTCAGAAAGCTCGTCGTGAGTTATCACACAGGTTTGCACCTGCAAGTTTCACAAGGGTATGCCGAGTGTTCACAGCAGGAATGCGCTATTGAATGGTTTCCCTTGGCTTCTACGGTGGTACCGTGAACGGTGGCTGCCTGCCCTGGGGCTGGAGTCAGCTTTCAGAGCCCCTGTGGCCTGTGATGGGAAGACAAGGAAGGTCACACTGGGAGAAAGTCTATTAAGACACGGTGTTGCTGTGAACACAGTCCCTGATTTCTAGAACTGCTTTTGAGGCTAGAGTAGTGGAACTTGTATGCATTGATTTTATTTATTTATTTTTTTTTTTTAAATCTGTAAGTGCCTTAAATAATACTGGGGGCTCAATCTGCAGCTCTGAAAGTTGGTTCAAACAGCTCATGCTTGCTGTCTCCTAGCTCTGAAGGTTGCTTTCGTGTGATCAGGTACAAAACGATACACAAATCCAAGAGATTTAACAGCGAGAAAGTTACAGAAAGGGACTGCATCTTCAACACCTGAATTTATACATTGTGAAATGTGAGCTCAGGTTATCTTATCAACGAGTTCCTGATTGAATTACAGGATGGGAAACAGCAAGTAAGATGAAATATTAAGTCCAAACTCACAGTTGATAAACTCTGGAGAATTTGGAAGACGCTTTTTGTTATTAGACCTGCCTCCAGCCTCTCATTCCCTGGCAGGCTCCACTCCAGATACAGGCTTCAGTGGCTGTTTGTGGTGCAATTTTCAGTAACTCTGGGACTAATGAAACTACAAAGAGCGCAATAACACAAAGCATCATTTAGAGGCACAGTTTTCTTGACTTTCCTGTTGTCATTGTCACAAATCCATAGACAAATTGGTTGTTTGTAACTGGTAGCAGGAAGGGGGAAAATAGTATTTCTTATTATTGATTCTATTAATATAATTGTTCTGATTTTTTTTTTTTTTGTCTTGACCAAGTATTTCCACAGCAAAGTGTATGTGAGGATTCGTCTTGGGCCCATATATAGCTTTTTGTGATATATCAGTACAAATTTCCAAGCAGGTATTAGCATCAAACTGTTCTTGTCAGAAGAAGTGAGACTGCCTATGGTATTGAGATCCCTCCATCTTAATAGACACTCCCTCAAAAATGTGTCCTAACACTGAGTGAGACTGTGTCTGAGTCAGTACCTGAATTATGATTTTTTTAACCATACATTTTATCACTTGGGAGGGAAAGCCTTCTCTCTGTTTTCTGAGTGAGCTTATCCTTCCTACAGAGGAGAAGGTAACAAGTAGAATGGGGTGGGACATGAAGCTGACTGCTTGGGTTTCCTAACAGACCGAGACAGAGCAGCGCAAGGTTTTCCAGGATCAGCAGCACCCTGATTTGCCTTCACCAGCAAACCCTTCAGAGAGATCTTTGCTGTGGGTATGAGTGAGGAAGGGAATGGCCAGTGTGATGGCATGTGTATAAATCTGCAAGCATGCACACCTCCTGGGCTTGAGGTGCTGGAAGCAGAATGAAGGTGCTGCAGAGAGTTCTGAGAAGGGCGACAAAGCTGGTGGGGGGTCTGGAGCACAAGTCTGATGAGGAGCAGCTGAGGGAACTGGGGCTGTTTAGCCTGGAGAAAAGGAGGCTGAGGGGAGACCTGATCGCTGTCTACAGCTACCTGAATGGAGGTTGTGGCATGGAGGGTGTTGGTCTCTTCTCCCAAGTAACAAGTGATAGGTAGGACAAGAGGGAATGGCCTTAAATTGTGCTAGGGGATGTTTAGATTTTTTTGGTATCAGGGAAAATTTCTTTACAGAACGAGTTATCAAGCACTGGAACAGGCTGCCCAGGGAAGTGGTGGTGTCACCATCCCTGGAGGTGTTTAAAAGATGTATAGATGAGGTTCTTAGGGACATTGTTTAGTGCCTGAGTTAGGCTATGGTTGGACTGGTGATCTTAAAGGTCTCTTCCAACCAAAATGATTCTATGATTCTGTGAAATTTAGGGAAATGTGACTCAGCTTCTTTCTTTGTGTTTAATGCTCCAGGATGCAGTACTTCATTCTATTTTCATTGGTGATACCAATGAAAAACTTTTTTATGAAAAAAAGGTGAAACGAGTATGTTAGATAAGGATGTGTAAGGCCCTTAAAACTGCTGTGCTTTAGAAACTAAGCTGTGAATTATAGCTCCTCTTCTGTAAGAATAATCCTGACTTAGCACTTTCTGGTTGATCTCCATCATGAAACCTTTTGTATATGCATATGTGTCTGCATATAAATAAATAAGTATAAACTGGAAAGCCATTAGAAAATGCCAGCATTGCATTTTTAGTTGAACTTGGTTCCTGATTGGGAATTTCTTTAGGGTGTGGAGGTGAAGCGAAAACCTCATTACTGTGGTTCTTGTGTGCGTTTGACTTCTCAAGACTGGAGTCAAATCTAATAACTTCTCAGTGAAATAAGGCAGGTCTGTCCTCTAAGGTTTGAAGTAACCTTTGCTTTGTTTGAGGACCTGATGTCGGGTGCTGTAGAGAATGTGCTTTTGTATTTGGTGCTATATAGGAAAAGCGGCTGCTGGCCTCTGGATCGCGACTCACCTTTTTCCTATTTCCCTAGTACTACAAATCTTCTGCCTGTCTAGGTGCTGCTTCTCTGTGGTCAAGTTGTCTTCTGCGTTATAGGTTTTCATTAGCCAAACAAACCTGTCATGGATGTGTTGGAGGAATTTCAAAACCAAGGGTTTAATGAACTGTGCACAGAAGAGAAGGGCTTCTATAAAGACATTTAAAGGATTATTTTTAAAAAGGCATTGAAGGTTATCTTTGTGTAAACATAAAATGTAATATTATTGTATTGCAGTATATAATTTTTAAAAATCTGATCTTAAAAAAGAATCTCTGCAAAGGGTAATAAATATAAACAAAAAAAAAAATCCAAAAGACTGATTACCAGACCAAAACTAAAAGGAATCTCAGATTTCTCATGTAACCTGAAGACCAACTTAGTACCTCTATAAGTCACTGAAACTTCCCAAAATGTGTGTTTGTGATGTCTTAGACTTTGTGTGTGTTGTTAAGTTGTGGAAGGGTGAAGCTACTAATTTTAGCCTAAATAAATAAATAAATAGCAAGTCCTACACTGAACAAACTACTCAACACTGCTACAGAGAGCTAATAAACATTATTTTAAAGCTCACAAAATCTCTCCCAACATACACACACTCCCCTGAAGAATGTGAAATCCAACTTTTTCTCTGACAAGTCTTCTCATTGTAGACATCTGAGCACCAGTTTCTGTTTCGAGGTTCAGAACATGTTCCAAGGGAAGCTCAGAAGAGGTTTTGCTGCCCGTTTGTGCAATTTCTCTGCTGATGTGGTGCCCTCTGCTGGGCTGAAGCTCTGGGGTACCACTGGCAGAGCCACACAAAGGCTTTTCAGCTGCGTGGATTATTCCTCAAGTTCACGTATGACTTCATATTTATCTGCCTTCTGTCTGGAGGGCATGCAAATTATGACATTTTTACTTACTCAGATAAATGCATTGTGCAATTTGGTTTATTCCTGTGTATAAAAGCTTTACGCTGCCACCGATCTCTTAAAAGAAAATGTATCACTGAGATGTTATCTTCATGACTAGAATAGCTTATTTTTCCTTAAGGAAAGGTTCTCGGTATGTGTTCCATGGCGTGTAGCAGCTGCGCAGCAGCACTAATGGCAGTTGTGACCCCTCTCTCCATTGTCACACATAGAGTGGCTACAGCCCCATCTCACTGTGCTTTTCGGATACTGGGAAACTGTTGGGTTTGTACTGTGAATTGCTCACAGAAGATAAATGTGGGATTTCAATGACTCTTTTAATATAAAACCTCGTAGTTACGTTTATGCAGTGTCAAGTTGAGAGTATAAATTCAACGTTAATATAAGCAGCCTCTTTCAATTTCTTGCAAAAAAATGACTGACAATCTTGATCAGTGTTTTAGGTTTGCTTTCATGTAGGTGGTATTTACCAATTACTTCTAGCTACAGAAATGAACAAAACAAAAAATGCTTTATTTAATATTCTGCTCTGTGCCTGAATGTATGCAGACGAGGGGCAATGAGAAGATAAAAGTACAAAAGTTTGCACACCATATTTATGTTCGTCAGGTTATTGATAGGGTGCAGCAGCATCCAAATACAGTGGACTGTTCTTACCTCTTAGTGGGTATTTAGTTCATATTGTATTAGCTGGTATGTTTTCAACTGATGTGATGGACTGGTATGTATATGTTGTTTGAAAATCCAATTTGCTTGCGCTCTTTTATGCTAATCACAATTTGCAACTTTATTTCAAAGGCTAGTTCATATAAAATGTTATGTCTTGGAATCATTTGCAACACTGTTCTCTTTTCTTTAAGGTTTTGACAAAGGAAAGGATGATGTGTCACAAAGCAAAGAGGATACAGCGCATTCTATGTCGAAAAGCAAGGTAAGGAAAGCAGCCTCCTAATATGTCTTTAAAATGTCAGTGTGCAAACGAGTTCTGCATTTTTAATTAAGTGCCCATATATTTAACTTTCATTGTAGATAATCTTAAATATTACTTTTAGATTCAGCAATAGATAAAGATTAAAGGGAATTTCTTAATACAGTTCTCAGAATGACATAACTTGAAAATCTACGAAACATGGAGTCTTCTCACTGTCGTCTTGGAGTGGGATGTTGCCTTGCCAAATGTAACAGTGGATGGAGGCCAACTCTTGCTATGGAACTGAGTTTAAAATCTGTTTAAGCTGTAGGTGCAGATGCTGTTCACTGAGCTGTAGAAAATCTTATAAGAACGTTAAGGACACTGTAAGAGGAAAAGGTTTAGTTTAACGGCTTGAATTGCCAGAGTAAAACATAGTTAAGTGTAATCTGTTATCCTGTGTGTTGCAAAAGCTTCTGTACCGCAGAATTCAAGTATAAAGGTCCATTTTGCTGAGGTAATGAGAGTGCAAAGGAAAGCATGGTCAGTAGAACATTAAACTGGTTATGACTGCTGTGCATGTTTATGCTTTCTGGTAGTCTGGATGTTGGAAACAGAAAAGGTAGGAACCAGGCAAATTCATAGTCATTACTGTGGAGTCCCAAGATGGGAAAGGCTCACTGAGAGCCAGTGAAAACTGACAACATCCAAAGTGGAGCTGGGAGGTGGACACTGTAGTCAGCAAAATTATTGCATCTTGGGCTGGCTAAACTTGAAAAAGCAAGAAAACATGAACTACCCAAGCAACCACAAAGACTCTTTTTATGTAGCAATCCTATTTTTTTGTCTCCAGAGCTTTGTTTTGTTCTGATCGCAATTATTTACATGAATAGTTTGCGATAGCATTCTTATTCAGAATAAAATGTTCTTTTCTGATGGTAAAGAAATAGTATGCACATGATGAGAGATTCGTGTACAAACTCGTGGTATTGTAGAGACAAGTCTACTATAGGTATCTTTTCCTTTCCCAAATCCTTTTAAATTTGTAGGATACAGGTATAGAAACTGTCAGTTCTAGGGTATTGTATAGGTCGCTCTGATACAACCTTCTTTATTTGTTGGCCTGTCATAACTCCTGAGGTGTATGAACATTTTGATCAGTGGAAGTGGCCAGCATGTCAATATACTAAATCGTTATCTAGGGATATTTATGTATTAAATAGAAGAGACTGCATTTTGTGCAGTGGGCGGTTGTGTATGGTTTGATCACTGGACAGAGTAGCTAAGTTCACTTGTTTTTCTCATTTAGGCATCACTACAGGATTGAGTTTAAAGGCTTTAAATTACCCTGCTTTGTAGTTTTCTGTTTTCCGTGAGGATGTCCATTGGTTTTTACAGAGGCAGATGTGGTAACAGACCCTTGAACAGATTGTCAGGGTGCAGCAGGCATGGGCTGCTCTGCGGGGGAAGGTGAGGACCTGAGCTTGAGGCTCCCGAGGGATGTGGGGGAGATACCCATGTGATTTGGGGCACAGCTCTTTCCTTAGGGCTCTGCTGCAAGGTGAGCGCTGTGTCTTTCCAAGCTGGCCCTGGGCACAGGCACCCGCACCCCTAGGAGACAGAGGGATTGCACTCGAGGTCTTGGCACAAGTTTTTCTGTGATACTTCATGTGTCAGAGCTTTAAAGAGAAATGCTGAAGAAATATTGAAGGAAATCCAAGTGCCTTAAAAATTACAGTAGCGTTTCCCTGCTTTTGAACAGTGTCATCAGAATAGCGCTGGGGTGAGCAGGTTGGGTTTTGCAGCTGATGCTGCAGTTCTGTGGTGTGTAGCTAAGCATAGAAATGCTTACAAGAAGTGACCTCAAGTTGTGCCAAGGGAGGTTTAGAATGGATATTAGGAGAAATTTCTTCATGGAAAGGGTTGTCAGGCATTGGAACAGGCTGCCCAGGGAAGTGATGGAGTCACCATCCCTGGAGGTGTTTAAAAGATGTGTAGATGGGGCACTTCAGGTCACAGTTTAGTGGTGGACTTGGCAGTGCTAGGTTAACCATTGGACTCAATCTTAAAGGTCCTTTACAACCAAAATGATTCTATAATTCTGTGATTTCAAGCTGTTCGTGTCTTACAGCTGATTTGGAATCACAAACTTTGCATCTCTCCGCTTCTACTGCATCCTAGAGCTTCACTTGTCAGGGAGATCAGGGAAGAATACATTACCATCCAGCTTGCTTCTGATCAAAGTATTTGTGTTGGTTACCTCTAAATGAGGTTTTACTAGGAAATCAAGTTAATATGGTCTCTTTTAACTTGGTTTTATTTCAGACTCTTTTAATCATTTATCTTTGAGTATCCAATTTATTTTTCTCTTCCTTTTTTTTTCTCTTGGTTCTTATCTTTCCAGGATCTTAAGTCTTTATTTGCTTTGTCATTACTTTTGTTTGTGTCTTTTTGCTATCAAAGATGAGATCAATAATCCTACTTCAGATACATATTTTTCTTCATCCATTTTTTTGCAATAACTGTATGTGGGACTTGATGAGATTAGTGGTTCCTTTAAAATGTACAAATAAATGTCAGCCTAACAGAAGATGGTGTCTGTTACAGCTGTGGAGGTGAAATAGCAACCCTCCTTTTTAAGTAAGGATGGAAAAGCAGTGATGAGACTTGCCCAGAATCTGGTACTGAATGTGCCTCGCTGGAAGTTGCAGCAGGTTCTCTTAAAATGTTTTCTTAAGTTTTGATCCTGTCTGATTTGTGTGGATATAACTGAGGAAGTCACTAGCTTATAAATACACGAATCACTGATCTGTCTTGTGATCCATCGGACACGTAAATATGGAACTTTACTCAGTGTTGTATTACTGAGCTTTAAAACTGAGATACTGAGAGAAGGAGTTTTTGTAGCCTGTGATTCTTACTGGTTCAGGGCTTTTATATGCGTGACCTTTAGATTGCATTAGCTTTCTGTTAGTGAGCAAGTAGAATATTTATGAATGTTTTACTTAAGTTGCTCCATTATAGCTTGCATAATGATTACATTACCTCTTCTTATGTGACAGCGATAAGCATTTTTCCCTCTTCTGTTATTACATTTGAAGTACTGTATTTCATTTGGCTTCTAGACAGAGGAATTAGATTTCAAGTTGTATGCTTGTCTTAAAGCTAAGTTTTGAATGTTAAGGGCATATCTTTAATAGAAAATGAAGAGGCTTCCTTCAATTTTCCAATTTATATATGGAAGTTAGAAAACATTTACTAATTGTTGAAATAATTTTAAGATAAAAATACTTTTTGCCAGTTATTGCGCATATCTATTTGACACTAAGCTATCTAAGTAGACTCCTGTAAAGTCTTAATTCTGAATTAAAGGTGTCTTACGTCACATCAAAGTTAAATTGCTTTGTCCTACTTGTAAATCTTTAGATTTTTATTTATTTGTTTTGAGCAGCTTCTGTATGAATAGAATGCTGAAGTGTACTGTTTCTATTATTGCAGTAAGTTTTCTCAAAGCTTGCCTGTTTTTTGGATGTCATCTTATAGTGTTCCAAAATAGATGTTCAGAGAATAGACTTTGCCTTGTAGTCTGAGATTCGAAATGACTAGTCAGAAATATCGAACAGATCGAGAAGCAGTTCTCATAAACTGTCCTTGAATATATACAGTTTAGAATGTTACACTGAATTTTCTTTTTTCTAATTTATCTGAAGTTTCAGTGTAGGGGATACCTACTCAGTGTTCTCTGAGTTGCAGTAGGAATGCCATGATAACTGTGATAGACTCTTTTTTTTTTTTAACTTTTAAGAGCTGTGTATCCCAAGGTGAATCTTTTGTGGCTCTAGTTCCCTTTCAACTAGTAGGCAGCAGATGCCAAGGAATAAACTTTGAACCTCACAAGATGTGTGGAGAGGCAGGAGAGAGAACTCGTGATGCTGAGGCAGCATTTTATCTTCCATGAGCAAAGACTTGGGTTTGGTGAACAAACCTGAGCCTCATCCCCTGTCTGTCGCCTCTGTGAGCTTCTTGAAGATGACTTGCAAAAAGTAATCAGAGCCTGGGATTGGGGAGGAAGGAGCAGAACAAGTGCCATTAGTGGTCAGTTGTTCTCTGATGATTTATAAAGCTTCTTCAATCCAGGACTCAGCGCTCTATTTTCCTTCATGGGTCATGGGGTAAGTGCCGCTATAGCAATCCGAACGAAGGAGCTCTGAAGTTAAAAATGGACATGTTGGGATTCCTGTGTCACAGGAACACGAGAAGGACTTCTGTGTTTAAACATGAGGATTCTCCTAAAACCTTCTCTCTCTGCTAAAGTAACGCCTAACTAGTCAAGACTGTGGCATGCCAAGTAACAGGCTACATGAGCTAAATATTTACTGTATATAGTTCAGCTTCTTCTGGAGGAATCTCATACTTCTTTCCCATGAAGTACTTATGAAAAGAGACTCCATAAACAGGTGGTGAACAGCTCATGTTGCAAGTTGTAGTTTGGTTTTTTTGTGTGTGGTGTTTGTTTGTTTTTGTTTAAACTGGGAGAAATGGTAGATAAGCGAGAATGGGAACCTTACAAACATAACCGTGCACTTCAAATACTTTCTAAAGTGCCTGCAACAGTAATATATTCTTATATCTATCATTTGCATTTATTTATTATGCGTTTTGTGAATTTCAGTCTGAATCCAAGCTCTTCAATGGCTCTGAGAAGGACATTTCTTTATCTTCAAGCAAGCTTACAAAAAAAGAATCTCTCAAGGTGAATTCATTTCCAAGTAACTCCTCATGGACTATAAATGCATTCACATAGTTTTACCTTATTCTCTAACAAGAAGATAAAAATGCCGACTAGTGATGAGACCTCTATGAAACATTTTAAGTGTTGTGGGAAGTAATGGTATTTATTCTCTTCAAATCTTATTGTACTGTCACCTGAGTATGGGCTTCTATAATGCGATCTTTAAGATGGCACAAGATTATAGGATAACTCGGAAGATTTTAGAATAATTCAGGTTGGCAGGGACCTCAAGACATGCAATGAAATGACAAATTGAATTACCAAAACTACAATCTGCATGCAGCACCTGTGTTTTTTCTACTGCTTTCTTCCCCCTGTGTTGTAACAGGGCTAAACTGCACTGTTTGGCAGATGTCATGTCAGGAGAAACATAAAATTATTTGCCTCTAAAAGAGGGAGATATGTTGCTGCACCTTGCTATTGGGGAGGGAAAGTAATTGGTGGATAAATACTACTGATCAGATAACGTACCTGTAAATATGGATCTGGCCCAAATTTGGTTTGGGACTTCATACCAGGAAGGGAAGGGGGCTGGTTGGTTGGTTGGTTTTTCCCCTGTGATTCTGATTTTCAAAGTCCTCAGTCTTTAAAGCAAATTGCAGAAGAATCTGGAATTGGCTATGTAGTAGCTGCTCTTGAAATAGAGCAAGAGACAGTTGTTCACACCTTGAAGTCAAATACTGTCTTTTAAAGCTTCTTCTCTGTATCTGGATTGCAAATTGAATTTAGCAGGTTTTTCTTCAGCTTATATTGATAGTTGGTTTCATGCTCTTATTGCTGGTTTATGGCTGTGGCATTGTAAATATTTTTTTATTATTATTTACAGGTTCAGAAGAAAAATTACAGAGAAGAAAAGAAGAGAGCCACAAAGGAATTACTTAGCACAATCACAGACCCATCAGTTATTGTTATGGCTGACTGGCTGAAGGTCAGAATGCAAGTGTGGAACTGGAGTTGAAGATGTAGCAGCTGCTTGCTTCTTTTTGACTAGAATAGAAAAGGCTCAATCTTTTACTTGCTGTTAATGATTTTCTACAAGCACAACAGCCCCTGATTGCATCCCAGGCTCTCTGTGCTCAGATCCCAGGAGAATAACAGAGGAGCCAGGCTCCACTTACTGCAGTCACCATAGTCACATGCATCTTGTGTGTATAGCCATTAACTTCAGATGAGTTGGCTTTACGGTTCTTATTTTGTCCTTTTTATTTTACATTTTGAATTGAAGTTCTGTTATGTCTGTAACTGTAGTGAAAATGGTTCAGTCACATTAGATATTTGAGTACAGGTTTCTCTGCATACTTCTTCCTGGTAATTTTCCTTTCTTAGGAACTAACTGTTCTCTAATACTAGTGCAAAATGTGAAGAATTAATTTCTCAAAGACAGCAGTCAGTGTCATCAACAGTAGTGCAGTACATACACTTGTATATAATTCCTTAAACTTGTAAATATATTCCTTGGAAATTGTACAAGAAAAAAAGATCTGTTACCAATTTTTATACTTAGCTTAGCTGGAAAAAGTTTCTTCAGTTTTTGCAAAAATCAATGTAAACAGGCTAAAATTTTGCTCAGAGGTCAAGTTGGCATTCAGTCCTACAGACACACAAGTAATTAAAATCTAGAAATGACAGAATTGATGCAAGCAATCTAATCAGATATGCAAATTCAGGGACTTAATAGGATCTTATATTTCACATATGGACTGAAGCTAACAGCTGTCACAACAGTTTTTATCTAAGAAATCCAGATATATCTGAGTTATTTTGTGAATACCCTATTTTTCTTATCAGATGTTTTGCCCTGTTTTCAGAGGAGCTCTGTTTCCAAAGATTATTGTGTCTTCATGCTAGTGATAAAATATGTTTCAGATAGGAAAATTCATGAAGGTTACAGATGACCTGCCATACTTGACGTATCTGGATGTGTGTATACCCATTTGTAGAATAAGTATTCATCAAGAAAGAATGGAAAAGTGAGCATTGAAATTTTACCTTTTTATTGTCTTTGCTAAACCTGGGTAAACTTTCGATAGCCCTGCTAAACTTCACTTGAAATAAAAACTAATAAATAATTTCAGTTTTCCTTTTGTTAAGAGGTGTGGTTTTGGTATTGGCTTCTGTGAGCTAAAACTGTAACTATTTATCTTCTAGATTCGTGGTACCTTGAAAAGCTGGACCAAGCTGTGGTGTGTACTGAAACCAGGAGTGTTGCTTGTTTACAAAACCCCAAAAAATGGCCAGTGGGTAGGAACAGTGCTCCTGAACGCTTGTGAACTCATTGAGAGGCCTTCTAAAAAAGATGGCTTTTGTTTCAAACTTTTTCATCCTTTGGAGCAGTCCATATGGGCTATAAAGGTTAGTGGTAGTATATATGGTTCTTAACGAATTACTAGCATTAGCCAGCTATGAGTGAAAATAACCTTAATGAAAAGCTGAACTGCATTTTCTGTTATAACTTCAATGGTTTGTTTATTCTGAATATAAGCCTTCAACATCTGGTTACTCTTCATCATGAAAAGTATTTGATTTATGCTGCTCTGTGTACTGAAGTAGCTTCAGAGGTGTGGTGTGCATAGTGATACCTTTAAAAAAGTTAATGCTGTCACTGGCAATCATGCAAGTGGAGGGAATGGGTGTATAATGTTGTATTTTACGTCAGTCGAACCTGAGGAATTCAGGAGAGAAGTGATTTGCCAAAATGGAAGAGTTGAGATGTGTTATAAACATTTCTTGGCTTCCAGCCCTATATTGATGTAATAAAATGTCAGCCTAGTTCAATGTACTTTTAAGAACAGAAATTCAGATTACTTCCTTGTGCAACAATAGCTTATACTGCAACTTGTTAGACAATTGTGTTCCTTTTTGGCTACAATTTTAGGAAGATAAATGTTTTCCTTCAGTTCTGATGCGTGTCTGCTTTGTTAAGCATGGCATAATATTGTGACCAGCTCTTATCTGTAGGTGTTGAAAAGCACAATGTGTTCTGCACAGCAAAGGTTTATTTCAGTTTCTCCTAAGAATCTTTAATGTTTGCTATTACTCATTGTTTATACTCTAGTAAACAAATGATTGTAGTCCTTGTTTTGTGTTTGCATATGGAGAGGGGCTGCGGAAGCACAGCACAAGTGAACATATTTAACTCCTGAAATGGCATCTCGCTTTAGATTAAATTACTGTACAATATTAGGGTCCTTGTCATAATAAATTAATTATGCCCTCTGCAATATATAGTTTCTGAATCTTAAACTGATATAGATGTACTGTCATATCTGTAGAATATGCTGCATTGATTTTGTCTTGCTTATCTCAGACTGGGAAGTCAGTCAGCTAGTATAATTCCTGATGGCTTTTTGTGGTCTTTCTGAATTGTTATTGTTATCAATGTTATCTAAATTTACCAAATCTAGATCAAATCTTTTGAACAGTTTTATTTTAATATTGCTTCGGAGGGCTTTTCACTAATTTAGTGGTGATCTCACATTTGCAGAACACAAACTTCATATACTTTTTCAAAGCTATAGGGTTTGGTGTTGATGTGATTTAATTATTTATGATCATGTATACATACATTGCAAAGTGGTGGCCTGTCTACAGAAGATCACAAATCAGTCTTATATTTCTTTATTGCTTGGCAATGAGAAATGGATTTGTTTGTTTTTTTAACTAGATATTTAGAATTTAGAGGACATGTCCCACCAGATTTTTACTTTTTTAAGGTAGGTCAAATTTTGAACCTGAACAAGTTGATATTGTCCATTCTAAATGTGCTGAGAGCTGGAGTGGCGTTTGTTCATTTTGGTTTGGCTATTTGCAGTTGAGAATTACTGGATTTAATTAGATGAAAGGCCTTGAAGTTTGAAACCTTGTTTACCTAGTCAATTATAATGTCCTAGTTACAGATTTATTATGATAAGGCAAACTTTCATAAGCATCACAGCAATTGACCGATTTACAGAGTAGATTTACCGGAATGAGCCTGAAGTCTAAGGCAAAATGAGCCTTGTTTGCAATCAGTGCAGGAAGATGACATTGCGAGAAACATTTACACAGGTACAAATACTGCGGGAGATTTTCTCACTTGGACACACTTCCCGTAGTGTGTCCTTCTGGCAGGCTGCAAATTCTCTTCTGCAGTAGTTTGTGGCCAGTCACTTCACATGCTCTCTTAAGCCTGTTGCTGTGGTCTTTGATGTTCCTCCTGCACTCTCAGGTAGCTGATGCACCTGGTTCCGTCTTCCTCATGTGCCCAGTCCTGATGCCGTTTCAGTTTACTGAAATTAATAACTAGAATAGATACTTCAAATAATTTTTAAGTAGTAGATTTAGTCAAGCGTGACTGCTCATCAGGTTTTATCACTTTCTCTGAATGTTCATGGCATTTGAGTTTTATTGGCATGAATATTCTATAGGAAGTTAACTTCAAAGTTGTTTTAATCCAGTGGGTTTTTTTAACTTGCCCATTACTTGGTATTGGCGTAGCTGTACCATCATTCTGTCAGGAACACACAGTTCAAATAAAGTCATGTAACAAGTGGAAAATAATGTGTCTCTTGTACAGAACACTAACATACTGAAAATTGATTTTGAAACCACAGTGGGTGATACCAAAGAAAAATGTCCGGTGCTTTTGGAACAGTAAACAATCAGAGGAAATCAAGATCCACAAGTAGTTTTTCCAAAATAAGTCAACCTACTTAAATGTTAGCTGCAAATTATTCGTTCAGTTTTATTCAGCATATTGTCAAAGCACCTAAGGGAGCATAGCTTTCTTGCATCAAAAAGAAAAACCCAAACACCAAAACCACACTTGCTCTCTACCGAGATGAAGTACCGAGTAAGCCGTGTACCCTGCGTGCCCACAGCAGAACCCTAAAGGGGAGATCTCATGGGCAGAGGTCTTGCCCTCAGCCCGTGTCCTGTGACCTGGGAGTTTGGAGGACTAGTGATGGCCAAGGCCCTTGCACAGCACCCGTGCACCCAGGTGCTGCGGTCCCCTCCCTGCAGCCCCCCAAAACCTCTCCCACCCCTGCCTGGGGCTGGCTGGGGGGTGCTCATGCCTGGGTTGTCCCTCCTGGCCCTTCTTACCCAGCAACTCCTAATCCCTGTAATGCTACTTCACCAAACACTTTTCGTAGGCACAACTTCCTGCTCACTTGGAGGGGGACTGAGGTTTGGAATCTGGTTTCTAACACCTCAGTTGCTGTTCCTGTTGTTTACTGACTTTTCAGGAGCTTCTGAACATCATTTACACCAGCACTAGCTTGCCTGTATTGATATTTAAGTGCCACCAAGACTCCACTTTACTTGCCTCTTGCCCTCAGAAATGTTCTGGCTGTTTCATTTGCTTGCTTCTAAAATATCTGCCTTTATCTGCTTTTGCTCAAAACTTCTGCTGGCTTTCCAGTTCCCTCTTCTAAGCCTCGTACTGACTTTTCATTAGGCTTCTCTGGGGGAAATCATTCAAGACCAAGATGTGTTAACTCATCAGTTAGGCAGGCTTAACCCAGCTTTCAATGATAGCTTCAAGTATGTTTAATACAGCCCTCTTTGCCTACCAGTTGTCTTAAAGTTACCATAGGTAAACTTTTTTTGAAGGGACTTTAAAGTGGTTGTTCAGCATTTTATTCCAAAATGAAGCTCAAGAGAAATGGAAAGGTCTTTTGGATTTTTTTTCTTTTAATTTGTGAAATAGTGAAAATTAAACTTGGCCATTTGACAACCTCTCTGTCTTTTGGTTGAACGTGATGTCATGGTGTCCTGCTGATACCCTTTATAGAGAGACTTAAGCATCTAAATATCTTTTATGGACTTGGGTATCATGTATATATTTTTTTTTCTTATTTAAATGCCAAGCCTACTGTTAGGCACCTAAATATTTTGTGGACTTGACTACTGGATAGGTAGAGAGGTTGAAGGGGAAGGAGAAAGGATGAGTTGGTTTCTATAGCAATACATAGGGTTTGGGTGGGAGGAATTATTTCCATTTTATTTAAATATCAATTGACTTAACCTGTCTTCTGAAGACAGGCAGAAGTCATGCCATTCTGGAGCACAGATGCTGCTGAGACACTGAACACATTGTCACATAAAATAAGGGTGAAATGGATGTCACATAAAATAAGGATGAAAAGGGGGTTTGGTTTGCCCCTGTGTCTCTCTGCGAGGAACTGTAGCATCCTTGTAGGAGCTGAGATGAACCTTCACTCTCATCACGAACAAATGGGGCTGGAGAGGGGCAAGACTGTTGTATGGATGTGGGGTATTCTACTAGGCAACATTTATTGTAAATCAATGCTCTTAAACCACCCCACAGACAGATCTTTTGGTTTGCTCGCTTTCAGTTTCAGCTCTTCAGCTGAAATACTGAGCTGAAGAGGAACACCTTGTCCCTTGTGATCTCTCTACACCCACCTGCAGGAATCCCTGTTCAGTGATGGTGATTCCCCTGTGGTGTTCCTTTTGATGCTTTTGTCATCTTTCTATAAATAGCATCAGCAGAGCGTTTCCAAATTACTATGCCAAGCCTGATTTACAAGAAAAAAACAACAATAAAAATATTAGAATCCCAAAGACCGTTCTTTTTAAAGCAGGGTTGAATTGGGAGCCATACTTAGAATGAAGTTTTTGAAGAAGAGATACAGTAAAAGAGGGCTGTCCATCTTTCCATTCATGTCTTCATTAGATGTTGCTGAGTGACAGTAAATAGCTCTGCAGTGTGTCAGCTTGTTATTACATTGAATGGTAAACTGTAAAACTGAATTAAAATATCTGATGCTGTTGCTTGTTTTGTCTATCTCAAGGGTCCCAAGGGTGAAGCAGTTGGTTCTATAACTCAGCCATTGCCCAGCAGTTACTTGATCATCCGAGCCGCTTCAGAATCAGATGGTAAATAGATATTTCAATGGTTTTCCACAGTTACAGCAATTACTTATTAGAAAGGGATGGCTTTAGTTATCTTACCATGTCTATTGTATCACTGTGATTGCAGTTTCATCATTGTTAAGGTTCCCCTTAAGTCAGTGCATTCGATTGTGTTAGTACTGGTAATTTTTCAGTGCTATTAAAGGAGAATTTTGACCTGAATAAACTCTCATAGAACTCCTTGCAGTTTCCTTGCATTGGCTGGGTAGGGGGAAGGGGTTATATCAGATTTAACTGTATTAATGTATGTCTAAATTCTCAAGCTAGTTCTTTTCTGAACTGCTAATGTGGGCATTCTTTCTAATGAAAGCACTTGCCTGTTACGAAGTGTAGCAGTTGCAGAGAGTTCTAGCAGTAAAAATTCCCTTAAAATATAGTTTCATAACACCCTTTGTTACTGGGAAGGTGGTGGTAGATATCAGTGCAAGGTTACAATGTGGAAACAAAATTTCTGACTGTTGTGTAACCTTTTTAGCAGCTGCTTTCCTTTTACTGGTTAATAAAGTATACCCCTGCAGACTTTAAAAATAGGACTCTATTTCCCTTCTGTATTGGAACATGGATTAGATACATGAAAATGGTGAGATAAGGAGTGGAAGGAACACACATTTGTGTAGTTACTTTTTTACAACAACAAAAAAAATAGCATGTCTGCTATTTTATATTGAAATGGCATTTAAATGCTGTCTTTATAGCCACTTCTCCAGACTGCTGTTATATTGCGTGAGCAAATGTTGCCAACTGATGCAGTTACTTAGTTTTCAAAACTGGAGCAGGGCTGCAGGCAACTTGAGGAATTCAATGGTTGGGAAACATACTTGCATTAAGGAAGAAAAACTGGAATATGCTCTAACAGAATCATGATTTACCTTGCTCATCCTACCCTGAAGCATCCCTTGTACCAGAGCTGGGTAGTTGTGAGTTGTTTTTATGTCCCCGCCAGATAATGAAATCCAATGCATGTAATGTGGAACAACTCTGAAGTGTAAGCAGAGTCAAAAGGATTGTGGAATTAGGAAACAGAAGTTGTGTAGTTCAGTTAGATCCTTAATTTTTAATCTAATAATAAATCTGTCTTTAGGCAGGTGTTGGATGGATGCTTTGGAGCTGGCACTGAAGTGTTCAAGTCTCCTTAAACGTACAATGATTAGAGAAGGTAAAGAACACGATTTGAACTCTTCAGCAGACAGTACTCATGTCTCTCTCTATGGTCTGCTTCGTGCTAACAACTTGCACAGCGGAGAAAACTTACCGTAAGTGGATTAGTTACTAAACCTGATTGTCCTTTTGGCAGAACCTTGTAGTGATAACTTCTTCATTAGGAGAATCTTTTTCTAAGGTTGCAGTTCTTTTTGCTTCTGAATTCTCTTTATATGACTTATTTACACTGTGGTTTATGTTGTATGTGGATAAAACAAAAAAAAACCCACAATTTTTCAGTCCAAGTGGATACACAGGCAAGTTTGGCCCAAGGAACTCAAAGTTGAGTATCACATCAGTAAGTTTAAGTACCCAGTTACACTGTTAAAGTTTTCATTTTTTGTGTCTTGATGTTGGTCTATCTTGTTATCTTCACCTGAAAATAATAAGTTTAGTACATGTGACAAAAGTTGGGCTGTTCTTTGATTAAATAAATGAATAATTCAATCATTATTTAAATGGTTTCAGCATGTCTCAGCTTTGAATTGTCAGATGGATGAATAATGATTCAGCCACCTGTTAATATATGAAATTAAATGAACAAAAATTGACATTATCTGTGAAATAATCTGGTATCACCTAATGTCACAGTGCCCTTGAGTAAGTCTCTGTTTATTTCAATACATACTTTCAGACAGATTTTTGGGACCGTAAGCTTTTGTGGAAATATATTATTAAACAAGCATGAGGAATAAATAGTGTTTTCAAACACTTCAATTGTGGTGCCCAAGCACATTAGAAAATATAAAAAATTTAGTAATTTATTGGAAATCATTGGGTCTGAAGCTTGTGCTCTCTTTGTAATCTTCCACCACTTTGCTGTAGCTTCATGTGGATGCAAATTTATTTCAGATAATCTCTCCTACTCATGAAGATTTAGCTGCCCATTTTTTTGGAATGAGCAGGAATTTTGTACTGCTGTTAAGAGTACGTTTCTGTATTTGAGACAGAAGACCTGGACTGGAATAAATGTGTGGGTTTTTTTTCTGGCATAGATAGTCTGAGAAAAGCACAGAAATGGCAAATTATCGCCCCCAGCCCAGATTCAAGGCCCTATCCAGGTGACCAAGCAGGCTCAGCTACAGTTTTGCTCCTTCTGTTATCTCGTGGAAACAATAGAACTGTTGTCTACAATTCAGCTGGAGATCTGTACTCATGAATAATAGTTTAATATCAGCAGCTGGCCCAGATTACAATCACAGCAATTAGTTACAACTGTTAAGTCTAATTAAGACTAATGGTTTAATTAAGTAGATCTTTGGATATAGCATATTCTAAGAGTATTCAGTGCACTTAACTATATAAGCAACAAAACCTGCAGACCTACTTTTAATGGGATTGGCAGAAGAGGGAGAAGAAAGGTGAAAGCAATTTTAGCTTCAACTGAGAGCTAGCTTTTGTAATTACATTAATAGCAAGAGGAGTTCCAAAGAAAACATTGAACCAATACTTGAAGATGATTGCCTGAAAAATAGGGATGAAGAAAAATTGGAGACATTCAGTCCTTTTTTTTTTTTAGCCTCAGCCTTTACTAATACTAGTAGAACTTAGGCTGCCTGGTCCTCTGAGTTGAAGGACCTAAGGGCAGGAACAGTGACTTCTCATTTGTGGGCACTGAAATTTTAAGAGACCAGTTGTCTCAGCTGAATGTTTATAAGTCCATGCAGCCTGATGGGATTCATCCTAGAGTACTGAAGGAGCCTAGTGGATGTTATGGTAGGACCCCTCTTGATCATGTACCAAAGGTCTTGGGAGTCTGGGAAGGTCTCCACTGACTGGAAGCTGGCCGGTATCATTCCAGTTTATGAGACCGTGAGGGAAGACCCAGGAGGCTACAGACCTGTTAGTCCAATCTCAGTACCTGGAAAAATTGTGGAGAAGATCATACTGGGTGCTATTGAAAGAACAATGCAATCATCAGGCACAGTCGACATGGGTTCACAAAGGGAAAGTCCTGTTTATCTAATTTGGTATCCTTCTGTGATAAACTCACCTGCGCAGTGGGTGAAGGGAAGGTGGTGGATGTGGTTTTTCTGGATTTTAGTAAGGCTTTTGATACTGTCTCTCACAGCATCTTTCTGGACAAGTTATCCAGCTGTGAGATGAGCAGGTTCATGATGTGCTAGATGAAGAACTGGCAGAAGGGCAGAGTTCAGAGGGACGTAGTGAACGGGGCTACATCTGATTGATGACCAGTCACCACTGGTGTTACTCAGGGCTCAATCCTAGGACCTGTTCTGTTCAATATTTTTATCTAATGATATGGATGCAGGTGCTGAATGCACCATTAGCAAGTTTGCTGATGATACCAAACTGAAAGGTGCTGTTGACCCTCTCAAGCATAAGAGACCTTGCAGAGGGATCTAGATAGATTGAAGCATTGGACAATTACAAATGGCATGAAATTTAACTAGAACAAATGCCAGATTCTGCACCTAGGATGGAGTAATGCCAGGCACAGGAATGAATTGGGAGAGGAGCGGCTGGAGAGCAGCCCTGCAGAAAGGAACCTGGGGGTGCTGGTCAACAGCAGCTCAGCATGAGCCAGCTGAGTGTGTCCTGGCAGCCCAGAGGGCAAACTGCATCCTGGGGTGCATCAAACAGCACTACCAGCCTGTCAAAAGATTATATTGCTGTATTCAGTGTTGATGGGGCCTCACCTTGAGCTGTGTGTGCAGTTCTGGGCCCCGTAATTTAAGGAGCGTGTTAAAGTCCTTTAATGTGTCCAGAGGGCAAAAGCTGGTGAAAGGTCTGGAAGGAATGTCCTATTAGGAGCAGCTGAGGGCTTTGAGTTTGTCTACTTTGTAGAAAAGGAGACTAAGGGACAACCTCATTGTTCTTTCCAGCTTCCTGAGGAGGAGAAGCAGAGAGGGAGGTGCTGATCTCCTCTCCCTGGGGCCCAGGGATAGAACATGTGGGGATGGTTCAAAGCTGCATCAGGAGAGGTTTAGACTGGACATTAAGAAGCATCTCTTTGCCAAGAGGATGGTCAGACACTGCATCAGGCCTCCTAGAGAAGTGCTTGATGCCCCAAGCCTGTCAGCATTTAAGAGATATTCAGACAATGCTTTTAATAATGGCCTTTAACTTTTGTTCAGCCCCGAACTGGTCAAGCAGTTGGACTAGAAGACCATTGTAAGTCACATCCAATGAAACTGTTCTAAACTTGATGCATTTGACAGTTCAATGAGAAGAGAACATTCTAGATGTTTCCGGTGAAGCTAGTTTGGCATTGTTGCCAGATCAAGCTTGATATTGGCAATTTTAGTGTGTATTTTATTAAGATCCTGGTTTGGAAACATGAAGTTATTGTGTGAAGTTGAAGATTCATTTAGCCTTTATTTTTTGTAGGTTAAACGACAGTGAAATTGAAAGGCATCACTTTAAAGATCAAGATATGTACTCTGACAAGTCTGATAAGGAAAATGACCATGACCACGAGGAATCTGATAACGATGGATTGGGCAAAAGTGAAGAAAGTGATAGTGACACATCAGAGCGACAGGATGATTCTTATGTTGATCCAGAACCAATTGATATCAAGGAAACTACTTATGTAGAACAGAGTCCTGAAGAACTTGGAGAGGTAAAAGTGCTATTGATGTAGTTAACAAGTAGATTCTCCAAATAGAAAGCTGATATTTTAGGGCTCGGACTACACTTGAAAGATGACTTGCAGGATTGGCTTTCATATTTTCAGCAATAATATGGGGAAAAAGTTCTGTTCATCCATGTGCTGTTCAGCTTTGGCACTCTTGTGCTTTTGTCTGAGGTTTGACAGACATAATGAGATCATCTGGAATATTGCTTGGACAGAAGGTGCTCAGTTTGAAAGGGCCACCTGCACAAGAAGTCGTCCGTGTCTACCCATTCTTTGTTTTTTATTAACTTACTCCTTTTTTATGTTGAGTAAAAATCTTCAAGTTAGGATTTTCATACAAGCTGACACCTCTGTTCTTCTACTGCAAGAAAGGAGTTAAGCAGCTGTAGGGTCTACAGAGTTCAGTGGAAGGCTTGCTGTGTTTTGATGTCACCTTGCCTTCTCATACGATGCCCCAGAGCTGCCATTCCACTTCTGCAGATTGTCTTACATATCTACACAGGCAAATGTGACAGAGATTTGTACGTTTTATTTGCTGTAAAGGTACCAAAAAACTTAGTAACAGAAATCAAGATGGGTTTTTTCACAAATCTCACCTTTCTTCTCAAGTACTAACTGTAAGATTTTTTTCTTTCATACCTATGGAATGTACTTTGTGCTTTTATTGCTTTCTAGTATTGTTTCTAGGAGAAGCAGTAGTTTTGGAAAAGCTGAGGAGTTTAAGTTGCAAACAATTCTTGTGTGTTTTAGAGCTGTTCTGGAAAGATAAATGCTTTTCCTATAACTTTTGCTTTTGATTTCAGAAACTATAAGGAAGAGTATCTCCCTTCTTCTTGGACAGAAAGGAGCATATTGGATTGTGGCTGCTGGTTTTGCTCAGTTACCCCTAAGGAGTGGTTTTCTTTAAGGAAAACCCCTGGTGCTGTTGACTGGTCAAGGCAGTGAAAACCATAAACGTGGCAGCTTTCATCATGGGAGAAAGCTGTTAGAATGAACAGCCCTTTGCTGTATAAATCTTGTACGTGAGGACACAGGATCATGGGCTTGATGCCTAAGAAAGGACTAAGGGAGGATTTCTGAACAACATTCTACATCAAAGTTTTTTGGTTTAGGGCTGGTGAGAACAAATGCAGTTTTTCACAGAATCACAGAATGTTAGTTTTTTAATGCTGAATAATATTTCTATCATGCTTCATTAAGGATACGTGTGTTTAGAGAAATCTGATTTTTCTCCCATAGTTGCTTATCATCTCTGAGTGGTTAATTTTAAATATCGGTTTTCCATTCTCATTAGATTCTTAGAATGTGTTGACCTGTCATCTGGAGGATTATTTTCTTTCTCCTTTCTGTAAGCAGTTTTTTGTTCACCCTAGGCAGGGGAGGCTGCTCAGACAGAAGTAGTGTCAGAAGAAAACAAAAGTCTCATCTGGACGCTACTGAAGCAAGTCCGGCCTGGAATGGACTTGTCCAAGGTCGTACTGCCTACGTTTATCTTGGAACCTCGTTCTTTCCTGGACAAGCTGTCTGATTACTACTACCATGCAGACTTCTTGTCCGAGTGAGTCAATCCTATCTCTGGTTTTCATTCTTTTCGTTTTTTAAACTAAGATGGGGTAACCGTGTATACTGAAATGTTTGATCTGGTCTCCGTAACAACATCGGAGACTGCTTAGAGACTGAATGTTTTATCTGACAGTGTATCAGTCATCAGATATCCTTGTTTTTTGAAAGGCGACTGCTTGACAGCTCATACGGTACATCTTGAAGTCGGGCCGCTCTTAGTAATTTCATAGCAGTTGCGTTGCAGACATCTCTGGTTTAGCTTTTGGACTGGCTAGAAGACTTCTCAAAATTCTGTTTGTTTTTTTTTTTCTCTAGGAGGTATATTTAAAATGGTAAAACAGTACTAGTTAACCTTTTTAATACAGTATTAACTTCCATTCACATATATTGTTGCCTACTCAAATGTAGCTAATAAAGACTGTAAATTTAAATATTATTCAACTCTGAGTTCTGTATGTGAGTAGGCCTGTTCTCTAAAGTAGTGTCTTATAAATGGGAGAACTTCAAAGGGTATGGGACAGGATTTAATGTTACAAAGAACAGACTCAGTTATGGAAATAAGATTTCCAATTTTTTGTTTGATTTCCATTTTCACACAATTATTTGAAAAATCTGAATTTGATATCAAGCTGCAGTGCAGTACAGCTGTGGTACCGCAAATCACAAAACCTTTGTTTCAGTCAGCTCCTAGATTCAAGATATATCACAACGATTGATAGTGTGTTAAAACTGAAACAATACTAATATTTGTTCTGTGGGTTCTGTTTGTTTCATAGAGCTGCTCTTGAAGAGAATGCTTACAACCGCCTGAAAAAAGTAGTGAAATGGTATTTGTCGGGATTCTACAAAAAGCCAAAGGTGTCCTCTCATATATTCTGTTGTCTTTACTTTAGTCACTGTGTCTTGCTTGAGGGCTTAGGGATGTTCTGGAGTAAGTTTTTCTTTAAAAACCGTATTGTTAAGCATTTTTTAAAAGCAAATTTAAATTTTCATTATTTACACAAATGCTTCATGGACTTTTTTGGTCCCTAACCATGCTTAAAATATACTACAGTGAATTGTTTTACTCCCTTGGAGTAGAAGTTGAACTAAACATTTTGTGATAAAGTTGAACCAGTTCTATGCTTACTATTCTTCAGTGATATAACAACATGCTGCAGTTGGAGGATTAATATTTCCACTACTTCATTTAGCTTAAATACTTCTTATAGTCATTCTGCTGGGAAACAGTATTGAAAAAATAAAAGTACTTACTACCTAACTTCAGAAAAAAGGTCTGTAATAATTCTCCTACCAAAAAATGTTACATTCTGTTTATCCCTATGTGTAGCCTGGAATAGTTTAGCAGATATACTAGGTCTGTACCTGTTTCCTTAGAATGAAGAGCAGAGTAATTGAGCCTAACATTCCAATTATGAAATCAGGTACAATATACTTTAGCATATATATTATGATTTTTTTGTGTGTGTGCATTTTCAGTGACAGACCGATAAAGTACTTTGTGAGTTCTCTGCCTGCATTGTGTGGTTACTCTCTGTTCTATTGTTGTTCAGGGACTGAAAAAGCCGTACAATCCTATACTTGGTGAGACTTTCCGCTGCATGTGGATTCATCCAAGGACAAATAGCAAGACTTTTTACATTGCAGAACAGGTAGCTGCAATAACCACAACAACTATTTAAAAAAAAATGCACGTGTTGCATTTTTGTGTTAGCCAAACAATGTGGTAGTTTGAGAAAATGTATTTAAATGTATAAATATTATCCTAAAAGCTCTCCTCATGGACATAGTTTCCTCACAGATGTCTCTCTTTAGTGTATCTTTGTAGAGAGACAGAGAAAGCTGTTTCCAGCATTTTTGTTCCTTCTTCGTCCAGTAAAAGTCAGGTGCTAACTTTCTTTACTCTTGAAATTCAGTAAGTGTTTACTTGATCTTTACCTCTAAAGATTATAATCACATTTCATGTAAATTAACTGTATGTGCAGCTTGAATTTTGCATTCTGTTGTTATTAGCTATAAGGTTTATACTATATGGTCTGTTCTTTTTTTCTTTTTCTTTTTTTTTAAATACATATTTTTTTCAACAGGTATCACATCATCCTCCAATATCTGCCTTCTATGTTAGCAACCGCAAGGATGGTTTTTGCCTTAGTGGTAGCATTCTGGCCAAATCAAAATTCTATGGTAAATAATGTTTTTTTCAGTTGCACCCTTATTGGGGAGTATAAAATCAGTGCAAATGAACCGTGTTTTGTGGCTCAAAGAAGGCCGGTTGAAGAACTAGGGGCTTGATCACTGTATTGTCCTTCTCTTACAAAGTCTCTGCTGCTGGTCTTCTGAATTTTAATTGCTATTTTTGGAATATTTTTATTTTGAATCAGAGAAGCTGTGTATTATATTACAGTACCTTCACTAGACAGGAGAGATTGCTATGCTAAATATACTGCTTCCCTTTATTTTGTTGCTCAGTTATTAGGAAATGTTGACTGTTGTCTTGCAGGGTGAGCAATGTGATTTTTCTGTCTTTGAATTCCAGGGAATTCATTATCTGCCATACTAGATGGAGAAGGACGGCTAACATTCCTCAATAGGGGAGAAGATTATGTGATGACAATGCCATATGCTCATTGTAAAGGTAGTGGGTTTTTTTCATTCTCTAAATGGCAAAGTTATGAGAACAGAAGTTTATTATTCTAAATAGTTCCTTATTCTAAATGGTACACTGTGTTGGATTCGAGCTTGTCATCTGAGTATTCTGAACATGGGCAATGTTGGTGGCTCTAGACTTCCACGTATTTTATCAGGACAAAAATGCATCTGTTGTTTAAACAATCATCTACTTTTTGGCACAGAATTTTTTTTTCATTAATAGTAAAAGCATAGATATAACTATCTGTCATTACATGCTATTACTGAGTTGCTTTTTTTTTTTTTTTTTTCAAAGAACAGTTTTGAGCTTTCCCAATATTTTCCTCTAGCAAGCATAAAAGGCCATTTAGGATCTACACCTCACTGTGTGATTTGAGTGTAAATCATGACCATTTATCTTTGGTTTCACTATGGGAAATCAGTCAGTAGTTTTAAAACCTTCTGGAAGGTCAGTAGTAGTACAAATTACATTGCAGAATTGCTGATTTTTAAACTGTTATTTATTCAGGTTTATCTGCCCATATATTGTCTGCCAGAATTTCTTTCTATAAGCGTTATAGTCAGCAACTATAATATTTTCTTCATTTGAGATGTGTGAAAATCAGTTAGCAGAATTAGATAATTTGTGTTAATTTGGTAGACTTTTCTCTTTCCATTGTGCATGGGATGTTTGTAACATTTTGTTGAGATTTTTTTATGGCTTTGTTGACAAAAGTAATACTTAGCAATTAAGAAGTACGTAACATGTATACATACATTAAAGTCAAATAAGAGGAAGGAAAACTAGTGTGACTAATAAAGCTGATAGAGAGGGAGAAAGGTAGAAGAACATGCAGGGAAGGAGAATATGCATAATGAAAAAAACATATTTGCACATGTATCCACTGTATGTAAAATTTATTCAGTGTTTCAAATGCTGGATTGCAGGGGAAAGAGAGTGATAATGGGAAAGAACGTGTACTCAGCCTTGTCAATCCTGTACTTCCTAAAGTGTCTTGGGAGGTGATCAGTGTTGTCTTTTTGGTTGTCCATGATTGTCTTCACCTGTGGTCTGACTGTACACACTGTTTTGGTTCAAGTGACGTTTCTCTTTATTGTAGAGTTATTTTCCTGTCTTAACCTCAAAAGCTTCCCTCCTCCAGTCGTCTCCAATGAGACTAAATACCACCCTTGTCAGAGCCAGCAGCACGCTGCCAAAGATAGGTCTTCGTAAACCATTTTTCCTGGTTACCTATAATTAATTTAGATCATTTTGTTTCTGTTTGGGTTATCTTATTTGGCAGAAAGATCACGCTTGTCATTAGGAAAGGTCATCTGAAAAGATTATTTTTTTCCTCTGGCACAGATATGTTTACTCAAGGAATTGTGCCCAAAGAATTTAAGTTTTTTGCCTTGTTCAGTTACAAACACTCATTTTCACTGTCTTTTTTCACTTGCAGGAATTCTTTATGGCACAATGACCTTAGAGCTTGGGGGAACAGTCAACATCACCTGTGAGAAAACTGGCTACAGCGCAACAATTGAATTCAAACTCAAGGTTAGTAAATGCTGTGAGTAGGCACAAGAAGAAGAATGAGCATAACGATAATTAAAAGAAGATTATTAGGTCACTCCTTATATATGATCTGATTTAATATGGAATTGTCTTTTTGGAAACTGAGGAATTTTCATTTTAACTGCTACATATCCAGCTATGTGTATCTAGCAAATAGTGTTTTGGTTTTTGGTTGGTTGGTTTTAAAAAATCTTCATATATTGTCATCTCTTTTCTTAATGTGTTTCTCTGGGTCCAAAGGTTTTGATTGAAACACACAGTTCTGTCTTCATCTCTGGTGATAAGAGATGCAAACATATTGGTGCTTGTATGAATCTTAAGAACAATTCTAGTGGAGAAAAAGCAACGGTCTGTCTTATGTCCAACAGTGGCACCAGTGTGTGTCTAAGAAAGTGTAATATACCTTGGTATGTTCAGGGTCTTTTTAAACTCCTGAAGAGCCCTTGGAGAAGAACTCAGACCCAGGTTCCCCTCTTCCATTCTGGGTAAATTTAAGTTGCTTGTGACACCTTGAGTAAAGATGATGCAAAGGCTTTGGTGAATGTTTGTATGAGCCTAATGCCCCAGTGCTAAGCAACAGTTTACGTGGCCTATTTTTGCCAGCTGTGCGTGCCGTAGGAGCACCTCCCTGCTCACAAAAGCTAAACAAAGGTTTCTAAACTACTTATAGATGGCTTACACTTCTTAAAAATACATTTGCCGTCTTTGAGGCAGAAACTGATTTAACGCTGAACGGATAGTTGTTAAGAATTGTGCGTGTGGAGACTATATTCAGTTGAAATTATAAGGGGAACATTAAAGTTAGGAGGCTGTGTTAATTGATATTTTGCCTCATCAGCCCATGGGATACATGTGCAGACTATCAAAAAGGCCAAAAAAATCCCTGGCAGTCACTTTTGTTGTTGCTTCTGCAAGAGTTAATCTCTAGTAACAAATGGTCCTTGGCAAAGTAGTGAAATTACTTTAGCAAATGACTGTTTCCTCCAGGATATCATTGTGCCAGTGTTTTCTGCATAATTTTCCATTTTCTTTCCACATTTCTTAGACAATGCCTTTGTTCAGCAAATCTCTTAAGAAACAACGGCATGACAGAACAACTTACTATGGTTTTAGACTTGTTTGGGGGATTAAATAGCCAGAAACTATAATATTAAAAGCCATCTGCGCTGTTTACGTCACATTTCATAAATTCACTTTTTTCCTAAACACTAAATATAAATGCAAAAGAAATTTGCTATTACTATAAACATGAAAACATTTCTTTTTGGTTTGCAGCCTTTTTTGGGTAACAACGACAGTGTTAACCAAATATCAGGGAAAATTAAGCTTGGCAAAGAAGTTCTGGCTATTTTGGAGGGTCACTGGGTAAGTAGTGAGTGATGGTTTTTTATAAATTCAGACAGGTGAAAATATAACCTAGTTACAGAAAAGAGAGTTGATTAAGTACCACTTTTATAGAAAGTATCTCTTTAGAGTTAGACAGTCCTCAAGAAGGTATAGAATCAATATAGTGTTACTTGCAACTGTTAAAAGGTGGAAAAGTTGTGTACATTTGAGTAGTCCAGAAAGAAAATACATTTCAGCTCGTGAAATGTTTTTAGTATATGTGTTAGAACTGTGAAGAATTATTATGGCACCAGCACAAAATGTTTAAACTTGTTTCAGTTCTGGTGAGATGACACTGACACTGCTGGGTTTTGGACATGGTAATGGTTCCATTGCATCTGTTCCAAGTTAGAGCTAGCACAGAGTGCACAAAGTTAAAGTTAGAATATCTAATTATTCTTAACTACGTGCATCCAAAATAAAATAAATTCTCATTACGAAAATAAATGCTTATTCCTCCCTTGTATATTTTTGTGGCACTGTTTGAGATTATTACAATTAAGGTGACTGAATTATATATGTGCAACAGGACAGTGAAGTTACTATTAGCGACAAGAAGACAGATGTTTCAGAGACATTCTGGAACCCAACATCTGATATCAAGCAGCGTAGATTACCTAGATACACAGTGAAGTTTGAAGAGCAAGATGACTTTGAGTCAGAGAAGTAAGTTCACTTTAGAACCATGTATTAATATTTTGACAAAATAAAACTCATCACCTTCTACAAATTATGAGCAAATAATGATTTATTTCTTTCCTGTGTTTGCTGATACTGGTCTGTAAAACAAGAAAGCTACACTGTTAAATAGAAGACCATTATTTACCAGTCTTAAAATCATGGGAATTCTTGATGGACATGTAGCTAAAACATATTACAACATGGTAATATTCTGTTTAGCGGTTGGTCCATTTAATTACCCAATAATTAAGGAAATATTTATAATTATTTTTGTCAACCAGATTGTAACTCTCTGTATTGCTCGTTTGTCAGGCTTTGGCAACAAGTGACAAGAGCAATAAATAATAAAGACCAAACAGAAGCTACTCAAGAGAAATATGTTCTGGAAGAAGCTCAGAGAAAGAGTGCCAAAGAGAGGAAACTGAAGGGTGAAGAGTGGACATGCAAGCTGTTCGATCAGGATTCAGTCACAGGAGAATGGCACTACAAATATGCTGAGTGAGTCCTGAGGTGTTTGTAATAAAAACTGCTTTTTGAATGCTTGGTAGTGTTGCTGAGCCTCTTCCTGTAGTTTCAGGAACAAAAGACATCAGATATATGGCTGAGTTCAAGCTTGTGAAATACGCAGTGCTGCCTGATATTTATATATTTTAATTAATGTGAATAGTTTTTAGCTGAACTTGGTTGGCCCTTTCAGTGTTGAAAAGGCAGTGATTGCTAATGCAGCAAACCATGTTTTATGTAACCATTGCAATGGGCTTTTTCTGTTTTATCTTTACACTTATGTGTCTCTACCAATCTGTGTTATGTTCATGAGTTTCTTTGGCATGACATTTTGGGATGCATTGTGCTCCTTTCTCCTCCGCACCCAGACTGACCAGAGCAGCTACACAGATTGTCCCAGACTGAAAAATATGGTACATAGGGGCATACCAACTGGAAATCAGAAAATGTAGTGTCTGGAATCAGAAAAGCTTGTACTTAGTTGAACTGAGCTGTTTGTTATATGTTAGAATAACTGATTTACAGCAAAGGTTAATGCTGGGACCAGGTATCTCTGCTCAGCTGTCAAATACGCCCTGTGTACGTGAGCATCTGTGAATCTCTTTGTGTGACGATCTGGATCAGAAGATGAAGATGTAGCTGGGATGCATTCTGAGTTCTCACCAACTCTTAAAGTCAGCTTGGAGCTGAGCCCTTTACTAGTGATGGTTTTCACAGAACAACCACGTTCTGCTGATTCTTTTTCAATACCCAGCACACTTCTATATTGCAGGGGTTGTAAATATAAAATATCCAAAGATGATACACTCTTGAGTTAAGTAATTCTGAAGCCATGGATGCTGGAAGCATGTTCCCATGGCTGAACATGGGAACCCTTTACCTTTTTGTACAAGAACAGCAATATTTGGGCAGTGGCCTAAGTGCAGGTATAGTGAAGAGTACAAGAATCCTGAGTACTCTTCATGTCTCCCGCAAATTTGCAACTCAGAGGTTTCCCAGAACCAAGTAGAGATTCTGGGTATTTGGCAACCCTCAGTAGATTTATTTTCCATTAATTTCCTTGGATTCTTCTTAAGTTTGTGCAAACTTTCACCACTCAAGACATCCTGTAGCAGGAGACCCCTCAACTAGACTAAATGCTCTGTGAAACACCCTCTCTTGGTTTAAACTTTCCAGTGGTGTTGAAGCCTCTTCCTCTTAGCCGAGTTGTGAATAGTCCAGCTGAATGACTGCCCATCCTGTTGAACCCCGGGTAAAACCATCAGGAAACGTATTGCACTTTAAATCTGTCACATCTTAAAGCTGCAGTCTTATCTTGTTAATCTGTGTTTTTTCTTGTCTCCTTGTGGTTCAAGGATGAGCCACAGAAATTTCACTATGTGCTAGAAAGCAGCCTGTGCTCTCAGCAATCCCTGGAAGAAACTTATGTCTCCTTTTACGCTTGTAATGCCAGCTCACCACTGGGTCCATGTAGAGAGCAGTCTTTTGCACTTACTCTGAAAGATGTGTTCAGTGAGCTGTGGCATTTGTTAAGGTGTCTGGATTATGGATTTAGGCATCTGGATTACAGATACGAAAGACCTTTGGGAGTGCAACACTGAGTCCTTATCCAGTTACCTTAGATGACATTTAATGCAAGTCAGGTTAAGCTAAGATTTAAATGCAGGTCTATGCTCACAATATCTGAAACAGCTACGAACATTTTAAAAGGCATACAAGAGGAGATGAGAGGAAATCCACGCTTAATCTACTCTCACTAAAGCTGCGCATCAGAACGACCTTCGTGCAGCTGACTTGCAGTTTCTGTCCTGAAAAGGCTGCCATCAGTAGGGATGTCCATCTTTGGCTGCTTGTTGATCCCCACTGAGCTATATTTCTTTTGC